>NW_025953038.1:1942918-2609908 GCF_022478825.1 Daldinia caldariorum
TTTTTTTTTTTTTTTTTTTGCCCCACACAAAAAACACAAAACCAAAAATTTTTTTTTTAAAAATTATTTTTTTTTTTTTTTTTTTTTTTTTTTTTTTTTTTTTTTTTTCCTCGGTTGCGCCGTCTCTTCGGCGAAAAGGGGGCCGCATTCAAAATACATACCCGGTCTACATGTTACAGGCGTTTCGTGTGTTATTCTACCTCTTACCTTTTTGGCGGGGCGAGACCAGGCCAGGCGAGACGAGGCGAGAAATTGATTATCATTTTTTTTGCATCATAGCTAAGAAATGCAGGATAGCTTTCTTTCCTTCGAGGCTTCGCGATTCTGGAGAGCCAAAGCTAGCTTCGGTGTGTGGGGGGATTAGTTGTTATCATGCAAAGAGAGGAAGATTTTTTTTTATTTTATTTTTTTGTTACGCCTCGGGGCGTGTATGTCAGTGTGTGGGCGGGCGGATGACGATTGGTTTTGCGATGATAATGGGACGGCCATAGTCTACTACTCAGGAAAAAGATAGCTCGCCGCAAGGTTTGGTCACACGCAAGAATAACTTAGCATATTTTTATCGCCTTCTCGGCGTGGCGGGTCGCAGGCGAACGCATACGGTCCGCAGGAGACCCGACACGTCTAATAGATTTTGCGCTATGAAATACATTTTGATACCTAACCTGACCTAACCTTGTCTTACTTACTTGTCAATGGGTATTATATTGTGCATACATCATCATACATGATTGCTGGTGACTCGTTTCTTGTCCTTACCGCCTCCGTCCCGTACGTTAGGGGTCCACTCCTTATAGACGTGGCAGTGATGAATCCTATGTGGGAGTGTTTTAGTGTGGCGTTCTAACGCATGGCATATGATACCTATGTGGGCGTGATACTTGTAGCAAAGTGTAACTAGTAAAATATAGAAATAGCTATGACAAATCTGTTCTACAGAATACCATATGAATACCAACAGGTCGTTACTATGTAAGTACCCAGCATGGAAGAGAACACATGTGATTTGGAATTTACCTAAGGAGGTATCTATCAATTTCCAATCTCACTCTCCCCTTTCTGCTTGTTGAACCACCGGGTAAAAAACGAGTTGCCAAATCGGTCGACGGGTAATGCCTTTCAGCCAACCAAATCCCGCGCGTTCCTGAAGATCAATCATATCTAGGTACCTAACATAAGGTACCTCTAAGTCCTAGGTACCTTAACTAAGGTCATGTACCTCGGAGAAAGGGGAAAATGGAAAAGAATCAACGGCTTTGGGTTTTATTTAGCCTTGGTCTGTTTTTAAGCCACACCCAATCCGCCCTTCACGAAGATGCATGAATGAGTTTAATATACTACGGGCCGGCGCATGAATGATCGCAACACGTAGCTGAAGAGGGAAAAAAAAAAAAGAATGATGCCTTCGCCTCAGCTGAGGAGCGAGGGAATTGGTCGCATCGGGGATTCCTTGGCATTTGTTCGGATTATGTTCATGTTATTGATGTGTGTTGGCGTGTATGTATGTCTGCTTATTGTCGTGGGTTAGATTGCATGGTTCCTTTCCTATCCTATGTGCGTTATAACGTACGGGCGGTAGTTATATGCGTGCTTACGCGGCGTGCACTATACTACCTCCCTACCTACTTATGTACCTCAGGTAAGGGGATATATATTAGGTACCTTATATATACTAGTAATATGGTCTTTCGTAAAGCTGGACAAATTGGATGATGGTTGGAGGAAAGTCCTCGATCCGCTGCCGCTCCGAGTTTGTCAGAGATTTTTTTTTAAAGTGCTTACCTCTTTATTCTTCGCTCGGTCCGCGTGATTGGAGACGGCAGATCCGATCACGACAAATCTCACATCTTACCTCATCTCATAGAGATGCCTAATGCTGCTAACATAGTACATGTATACGTGGGTGTGTGTAGGTATGTAAGGTATATACAGGTGCCGAGGGAATTAGTTCTACCTATATAAGAACCAAAAGGAGTACTAATAAATTAACATGTACTTGAACGTATGTGAGCATAATATATACTAAGCTTAGCTTAGCTTATAGCGACCGCCTTGACCATGCAGGATTCGCCAACGGACAAGCCAGGATACCTAGTATAGTTTTGTATGCTCTAGGCGAACATACGGCGTCGTATATAGGTTAGACAAAGCCTGCGACTCAATAAAGGTGGCTTGCGTAGGCGGTTCTTATGCGAGACGGCGGTGAGGATGTAATACTACTTACTCCTGTAACTATGCTTCGTGATTCTGTTTAGTTCTTCGTGTCTTATCTTCTATCTGTAACCTAAATCCGCTTACTGCTTTTGCATAGTGCGCGACGAGATTATATTCACGTGAGATATATATATATGCTTATTATTCCTCGAATCATATGTCTACATATGGGGATTGCTACGATGAAGAGGACTTGCGGCGATGCCCTACTGATTATGCCTACATCAAGTCTTAATAACAAGTATGGTAGCTACTATCGACATTCCGAAATCTTTCCTTTAACCCCTGGCGTAGTAAGGAGCTCCGAGAGTAAAGGGGGAAATGGTGTTTGATGAAATTTCGCCTGTTTGTCTTGATAGTTCGTATATTGGAAGCAATATACACCCAACATTACACAACACCATTGTTTACAGAGTATCACAGACGCGATATTATACTCGGAAATATATTGCTAATCATGACTAACTGTCGCACCAACTCAAGCTTCACGTACCTTTACACCCCCCCCCCCTTTTGTGTATTAGCTTAGGTGAGTATTACTTCTATTTACACATACGCCCCTATAATCTTATAAACCAAAATACCCTCTACCTTAGATAGGAGGTACATAAGGTTAGGTAGTTAGCAGATGTCGAACCTAGCGACGCTCGGGTCGTGATCGGACGTCATATCCGCGTAGGCCGCCCACGTGTTGGCGTGGACGTGCTCGAAGCGGGTGCGCTGCGCGCGGGCGAGCGCCGGGCTGACGAAGACGTGGTCCAGCTCCTGCGCGTTCATGTCGTACAGGTACGTGTACCGCTCGGCGGGCGGGACCCCCGCCGCCTCGTCCAGGTCCGCGAGGCCCGACCGCGAGCCGAACGAGGCCACCGGCGCCGCGAACGCGAACTCGTTGAAGTCGCCGAGCGCCACGACCGCGGCCGCCGGGTCTTCCGAGAGGATCGAGGCCACGAAGGTCTGGTTGCGTTGGCGTTAGTGGTGGGTCTGTCTCTTTTTACACACCTAAGGGATAGGTACTATGTTTGTAAAGGGAGAGAGAGAGAGAGAGCTATAGGCGGAGAGCAAAGCTCGGAAAGAAAGAAAATAAATTAGGTAGGTAGGCAGATAGTTAAAATAGATAAGGTGACTTACGGCTGTAGCCTCGGCCTGCGCAAGCCTGGCCTCCACGCCCCCGTTCACAGGCGGCCGGGCGTCGCCGTGTAGCGAGGAGCTTCCGCCCTTAGAGCCCCAGTGCACGTTCACCGTAAACAGCGTCTTGCTTGCTTTACTTGCTTTACTTGCTTTGCTGCTGCTGCTGTTGTTACTACCACTACCTACCAGCTCCCACGCAGCGGCCAGGGGCTTCCGGCTATTCGTCCAGGCCGCGTTGGACGGGTCCACAAAGCCAGGGTTATACTTGAGCTCGGGGCCGGGGAGCACCTCGTTCGCCGTCGTCGCGTTGCCGGGGTTCGGGTTCCGCAGCCGCAGCCGGTCTGTGCGGTACAGGTACGCGACACGGATGTTGCCGCCGGGGGCGCCGCCGGACTCGTCGTTCAGGGGGCTGATGTACGTGTAGTTGTAGGCGACGCCACCGGCGGCGGCGGTGTTGTTATTGTTGCCGTTGCCGTTGCCGTTGCCGTTGCCGAAGGACCGGATGGCCGCCGCGAGCGCGGCCAGGGTCTCGTCCGCGCCCACGGTGCCGTCGTCCGTCTCGCCGCTGTCGTCCTGGATCTCCTGCACCGCGAGCAGGTCCGGCGTGCGCATGTACTGCACGACGTGCCTCGCCACGGCCTGCACGTGAGCCGCGTCCCCGCCGTACAAGTTCTCTACGTTGTAGCTGCCCATCGTGACGCCCTGGCACGTCCCCTCGCTCACCAGGGACGTCGGCGGAGCCGTCGCGGGAGCGAGCGACTCGACGACGCTGATGTTCGTCAGCGGCAGGATGCGGTAGAACCCGAAGGCTTGGTACACGACCCCGGTGATGGCGTCTAGCTTGTCGCCGAGCTTCGTGTCCTGCGGGTTCTTGGTCCCGTCGAGCGGGCTGCCGATGAGGATGGCCTCGGGATTGCCGTCTGCGGCCGAGACGGTAAGACCCGCGCGGTTATTATCGCCGGTCGTATCCCAGTCCCCGACGATCCACGTGTCTCCATACTTATTGGGTCGGCCGACTGCACGGGGGCTCTCGATCGTGACCAGCTCGCCCATCAGACTCTCCCAGAAATCCAAGCCGTATAACCCGGGTTCTAATAGAGGGTTCTCGACGGAGACCAAGCTCTGGTTGTTCGGCACGGCGAATACGTCGCCGTTGTCGAGACCAGAATACTGTTTTGTCGGCGGCTTGAGGCCCCCTTTGCCGATCACGAGGGGCTCGACCTTCCTTCCTCGTTCTAGGATAGCTCTGACCTTTGGTGACGTGAGTTCTGTCATATACAGATAATCCTTGCTGGTGCGGTACTCGCTGACCTTCCCGTCGACGACTAGAACGTCACCAACACTGATGCTGGCGTTCTTGGCAAGCACCGAGCCGTACGTGTACAAGCCGTCTGAGACGCGCTTATTGCGACTCGGCTTGATGGACCGAAGCCAGATACCATCGGGGCCCTTTGCGGTCACAATCCCCGTGACATTGGTAACAGTTTGGCCATTAAGTGGCGATAGGAAGTGGTCGCCATTGATCTGCGCAATCGACTCTCCAGAAACGCTGGTAGCCACGAGTAAGGGGGCCACAAGCCACCTAAGAAACGAGGTGGTGGTCTTCATTATGGTAGCAGCCCTCCCAACAACTCTGATACCTACCTAGTATACTTGTTACCAAAAAAATGCTGTAACCCTGATACCTCATCCGAATGACGAAGGGGATATTACTATACTATATATACTCCTATCTATGCAGAGGCACCACGTGCATTTCGACGTGCGCATATGAAAAGTGGACGTCTGCTCCGAACCTAGTTATCGCCGGCCTGCAGGAACGCGGGTCTAGATCTAAGCACCACAAGCATTAAGAAGTAAGCCATTGCGATACCTTCCCATTGGCCTCACGCCCACCGAGCTGGGATGGGGGAAGATAACCAGTCGTATCGGCCAATCCAGCCCACGTTGTATGCCTATGAGTCTTGGCAATTTCCAGAAAACGAAGGTGAAAGATACCTACGCTGCAGCTAGGCCGTCGGCGTGCTATCGACCTTGGCATCGGTGAACCAATCTATTGGCACTTTTTGAGATATACTTCAAAGAGGGGGTAGGTAGATAGTAATAATAAACTCCGCCGCAATTTAAAAAGACTTGGATCAACTCAAGGGCAAATGCAACTTGCAAATATACCTAAGGTACCTAACCTAAGGTATACTTGTGATAAAAATCGTGTTCTCATTCTCATTTTCGAATTCAAACAACTCAACTCGCTCGCTCAAGACGAACTTCCAAAGTCAAATAGCCAGGCTGCGGATCCAAGCCAAGTAAAATAATACATAAAGTAATAATCCAAGAGTTCCCTGAATCGCCTGCCCAATGCAAAGTATCTAGTAGATGAATGGCTAAACCGTCGACCACTTTTACACAAGAATAAAAAAAACACAAAATTATGCCCTTAATGACCAAAGGCATTCGACAACCAAAAGGATACATGAGGGTATAATATTCGACAGCAGAAATGAAATGTGAGACTGGTTATCGATCTATTCGAGGGCTGAGTGGGCTTTTGCCGGGTCCTTGTGCCCTCTTCAACGCTCTTAGTTCGTCTTCGAGCTTCCTCCGTACCATTTGTTCCGCCTATAAAATATTAGTAAAATGATACCTATGATTCACCAAAAAAAAAAAAAAGAGGACTGGGGGAACATACCCTTAATTGCTCTTCGTACTTCTTCCTCTCGGCTCTCAGTCCAGACCTGTACGAGTCGGTCAAGTACGAAGTCTTCATAGCACCAGGCGATAGTGGGCCTAAACGCGCCGATCCTAATCGTTCCTTATCGAGCTCCTCTTGTAATTGTTCTTTGTCCTTGCGTAGTCTCGTGATCTCGCGTTCCAGTCTCTCTTCGATCTCGGTGGTCGCTTCATGGAGTCGTTTCTCGAGCTCGTCGTTCATCATATCCTTCTCATCCTTAATCTTGGCACGTTCCGCTCTCACTCGGTCAAGCTCCTCTTCGAGTTCCCCGATCTTCTTCTCGCTCTCAAGCGATTGCTTGACAACATCGGTCAAGTCTTGGGCAGTGGCTTTCAGCTCCTTCTCTAGCATGTCAAGTCTATTCTGCATCTTGGTAGATTCCGAACTGTTGTGTAGAGCTGCAACCTCTGCAGCCCTCTCTTTTCTAGAACCATAGGCGCCGTCGAGTTCGGCCTTGGCAAGAGTGGCTTCCATCTTAAGCTCAGCAACCATGCCCGTCATTTGTTCAAGCTCCTCTTCTTTGGTCTTAAGCTCCTTCTCTTTCTCACCAACAATCTTATCGGCAGCATCCTTAGCATTAATGGCTTCCTGTAACTGCGCAGTGATAGCTGCAACATTGGCCTCCGCCGTTGCTAGGCGCGTCTGAACTTCTCTGGAATTTGCTTCTAGAGACGCAATTTTAGCATTTCGTTCCCTGAGTTGTTCTCGTGCCTCATCCATAACGGTGGATTCTTCTTCTCGGCTGTTCTGCAACTCTTCAAGGTCCTGCAAGGCTTGTGAGAGCTGCGATCGGACATTGTCTGTTTCCTTCTTTGCTTGGTGAAGTAATTCTTTGGCCTCCTCCAATTCCTCAATCTTGTCCCTTATCGCTTGGTCTTTTTCCGAGTCAGATCTGCTGTTGAGTTCGCGCTGCTGTTTGATTTGACGTTTCAGAACACCCTTTTGCTCTTGTAATTTTGTAGCCTGCCGGTATAGCCACTGAATCTTAATCGAGAAAGCTGACAGTGAGTATTGTTCGTCAAAGTCGAAAGATTCGCCGTCAGACATATCATCCTCATCTGGTTCCAAACCTTTTTCCATGCGAGTTTTTCGCCGTTCCTGTTTCCGTTTTCGTAAATCGGCATATCCTGATTGGATAGTGTTCCATAGTCCCGTGAGAACTGTTTCATACTGTTCGCCCTCGCCTTTGGTAGCAGAGTTTGCATTGGCTGCATCCGCAGCTCGGCGCAGCTCGTTCTCGATAGGTGGTAACGAGTCCCTCAAATACTTAAGCTGCTCATCGACACCCAGTTCAGCATCCGGTGGTGGCGGATGATCCGCATTAGCTCCCAGGAGTATATTTTGAATTTCGGCGTTGAGTGTCCGTATCTTCTCTGCCAATTCAAAGCTATTACCTTGGCTTCCAGCAATGGCGATCAAACCGTTTTCGAGGTAATCCAGATGGCTACCGATCATTTCACCAGGTTCAAGCTGGCCTGTTGGAATAGCTCCGTAAGTGCTGTTCTTTGTTGGATCTGCGCTTATAACAATTTCACGTAGCCGGTAATTGATATGTTCCAGTTTTTCTTCTGTGCCGGAAATCAAGCTCCAAGGGTTTGAACTCTGACTTTTGAGCTCGTCGATTTGTGCTTGAAGCGCTCGGTTCTCTTCACGTAGTCTCTCGGTCTCTTCCGTCAGCTGCTTATTCTGTCCCCGAACCGGTGACTTCAGGGGAATTTCAATAGGATTTTGCCGGGTTCGATCCTCGACTCGTTCGGACAGGTCAAATGATCGGTATAGACTTGCTTCGTCAAAGATGAGGCCGTCTTCCAAGAAGTCCATGTTAAAGCTGTCACGGGCATTCGATGTAGTATACATGCTCTCGGGACTAGCGGGAACGCCGTTGAGAAGAGGAACTCTTGGGGACTTGGCATTTGTTCTGTTGCTTGATTTGTGCGTAAGCTGAAGAATGCCAGCAGTGTGTTCCAACAGCCTCCTTTGGGGCTCCATGACGCGCTTCTCCAATGCCCATAGTTCGGATTCTAGGTCCTCGCATTTCTTCTGAATCGTACTGAGTTCATGTTCAGCCTCCCGCGCAGCATCAGTTGATCCACTATGTTGATGACCTAGGAGACTCCTTCTCTTGGAATCAACTTTTGTTGGGGAATACAACTTGGACATTGACATAGCAGCATCACGATATTTGGACTGGATAGCAAGGTTCGACCTAGTCTGTTCGATTCGCTGATTTAAGACTTGACATTGTTTCTTAAGATCGTCTACTTCCTCCGGAGATAATATCTCATATTCTTTGCTGTCGAGTAAGGCGGTCTCGGTGAGTAAATGTACCTGGACTGGATCTTTCAGGTCGACTAGCACTGAGCTCTGCACGCGCTCCGGGTTCGGCTAGTCGGGGTTTTAGCACAAAGAAGAAAATTGATACGATATTTCTCCAGATGGGAGTGGATTATAATATGCTTACTGGGTTGAATCGCGGTTTTTCTCTTTCAAAGTCATCAAGACCATCTTGCTGATAGGAGTCAACTAGTGCTGAACTCTTTGATGGAACTCTAGGGCGTAGCGGTGGCGGGCCTCCGTCAAAGCTATCATACCCGCGGTTCGCGAACCCGTTCATGTTTGTTACTTCCGAGTATACGGGCTGGTTGTCAAATGCATTATACAATATGAAGTATCACGTGAGAGTAGCGCTGCTCGTAAGTTTATTATGGTTGTATCGGTCAAATCGTTGAATTAGTACTATGTACTCGGCGCAAGATCGAGTCGCTAGTCGGTCCAACAGAGTCCAATTTGAATCAGCAGAAATAAGGGACGCTTGCTCAAATAGAAAGAGACGGAATCCAAGAAGAATTCACTGGGGAAAAAAATGGCGCGAGAAATATTGAATGCAAGTTAGAGCCCAAAAATGCGATGGTGAATCGAGTTGTCTGGTAATTGGATGGAAAAGGAGTTTTTGTCGATTAAAGAATCTACAACGGGTTGCATGGGCTAGCTGATTATCCCGATAACTTAAAATTAAATAGCCTTGCACTTTGTATACCCGCTCCATAATTAAGCGAAGCGCGAGCTTATGTGGCTGGGTCGCGGGTGAGTATTAGGTACGTAGTACATTAGATACCTACCGAATGACGGGTCTACCTGGTATGAATTTTACACAACTCCTTACAAGGTACCTAGTCATTATGTACTCGGCTTTTCCCCTTATGTTCTCCACGTTTTTATTTGAGGCGACATTTAAAAATACATGACGTATCCACGATATACTGCAGCCGACTAGTGTATCTTATCCCCTGCCGTAGTATACTACGTATAATACAATGTATAAGCGCTTACCAAAGAGGCTGGAGATAATATTTCATTGCATGCATCAAACCATGTATTTGAGATCTACTAAATACATATTTATGGCTGATCTGTCTAGACTACCTATGTTCATTGGCACAGTCATCTGTTACACATGGACGGTCGCTATAGCCTATAATGCTCAGATTTTCTATATACCTGTCATTAAATATCGCGCCCAGTCGTAAAAGCCTCTAGGGGCCGAACACGTTAAACCCAAGGGCGACAACGATAAAATACCTAGGTACCTAGGCAAGCACTGAGGCTCTTTTTATTTACTTCCCAAGAGGTCTAAAATGCCCCTTGGAACTGATCTATAACTTGTTGACCCATTGTTCTGCGCCTTCCACCTTCGCCATCCGCTTGACTCTGTGCGCCGCTCGTTGAGGCTGTAGATGCGCCTTCTCCCTCGAGTCTTCTTCGCAATCCTTCAAATTCTTGGCTTCTTCTCTGGGTTCGCATTCCCACAACCCATCCCGGTAACCGCCATCTTATGAGTGATGGTGGTAGAACTTCCATCCTCCATGAAAGACCCACCATCCATCCAATTAGGGCACCGAGTAGAGATCCAGGCCACTGAAAGAGAGCAAGCTGGAATGCAAGGAGGTATCGGTACGACTTGTCAGAGAACGTAATGCCTTGTGTCGAATCGTCTGTTGGGGCAGACACCGATGTAGCTATCTTATATTTGTAGATTGGTGGAATCATGGCGTGATATTGAGCTAGAATCGCAAATATTATAGGTGTAGGTCCAGCAGGGAGGTAGTTGAAGAGCCCCAACGTAAGTGGCCTCAGAAAGAGAGCCAAAGCAGCGGGGGTCAACCAGCTTGTGAGCAGCAAGGTAACGAACACGAACGTCTATATAACATAACATATTAGTCGTTGACTAGCTGGACACACCAATCTTGTCAATAATGATATGCTCTTACCGCGAACTTTCTAGGTCCCCATAGCCTCTCAACTGCTCTCATATTGTATAGGGTCATGGCAGCAAATAACACCTCGGTCGAATTGGTGTAGCACAGTTGGTAAATGAGAGTCCTCCATGTCTGATGGAATTGCCAGAGATGCAAGTCAACTAGGATATAGAAGTAGTGCTTGATATCAAGGAGGCTGACGGCTATGGAAATCCCAATCAGCCCGTAAACAAGACTGCGCGTCACCGGCGCATTCGTGAAGGACATGATGTCAACCCGAGGTCCCACGATAACTATCAGCGCATTGTAGATCGTTCCATCAATAGCCCAATGCAGCACCAGATCGATTCTGGTCAATGATAAAATTACTGTCGAACCCTATATTAGTAGGTGCAGCATATGTACAAGGCGGTTTGTTCTTGTTTAATAAATGGGGGATTGCCCGGCCGGGAGAATTGAACATGTGTAAGTACCTGCGTATTTTCAATCGGCGATCCTAGTCGGATAGGTATCTTTAAGTTTATGGCCAGGGTGTCTTAACGGCTAGTTAATATGCTTTGTTGCATAATGTATTTACCAATCCAGCATTTCTGATATTAACTGACAGGGTCAAGGATCCACCTGGGCAGTGGCAGCTGAAACTCAATTTCATGAACCGTTATCGATAAGTGTTGTCCCAGCCCAGCTCTTGCAGCTAAGCCTCAATGTTGTCAATCATATCATTCACAAGTTCAATTCATACATAACAGCTCACAGCCACCGCCTTCGTCGTTATTGCCTATACGATGCAAAAGGAATAACTTTTTTTTTCTTTTTCTTTAATCACTTTCTGCATTTGTCTATTTCTCTCTTATACTAGACTTCGTTAGCTAAGCACGTAATTGTCTCTCGTTTTCATTATCGAATTCAACCATGTCCGACCTTTACCTATCTCATTTCAGGAATTGGATCCTCAAATCACCTCCGGCAGAATGGGCTATTAGAAATACCCGAGAACTGCTCATAGGTACCCTAAAACAAGGTCCCATACCTCAGCACGTCGCTTTCGAAATGGATGGAAACAGGCGCTTCGCTAAGAACCACAAGATCGAAGCTATAGAAGGCCACCACTTGGGGTTTGAAGCCTTAGCGAGAGTGCTTGAGATATGCTACAAGTGTGGAGTCAAGGTTGTGACCGTATATGCGTTCAGTATCGAAAACTTTAATCGACCTAGGCACGAAGTCAGTGGTCTGATGGCAATGGCTAAAGTCAAACTGCAACAGCTGGTTCAGCATGGCGAGCTGCTAGACCGGTATGGTGCTGGTATTCGAGTACTAGGGGAACGTGATTTGATCCCAGATGATGTATTGCCCTACGTCGATCAAGCCATTGATATGACGAAACATAATAAGGAGTAAGTATCTTCTCATATAAATTCACTGAAGCGATTGCTAATCATATGTCTTAGTGCCGTGCTTAACATATGCTTCCCTTATACATCCAGGGCTGAAATGACCAGCGCAATAAAAGCCACAGTAGACGAATACACAACATCGCCTCGATTAACGAACACGCCGTTCTCACAGTCACGAATCACACAGAAGATAAGATCTAACAGGTCGAAAAAGTCAGACACTTCTTCGGCTGTGGATTCTTCTTTAGATGAAAATGGCGTATCGGACATGGATGATTCCATGTCTTCAACTACAGCCCTGGATCCGGATTCGCCGCCTCTACAGTCAACACCAGTGAAACCTACCAGGTACCTAAATCCGGAAAACATCACAGCTGAGACTATTAATAGTCATACTTATACTGCCAAGTGCCCGCCGTTGGACATTTTCGTTCGGACTAGTGGTGTTACGAGATTGAGTGATTTCATGTTGTGGCAGTGCCATGAGAATACGCAGATATTCTTTCTGAAGTGTCTCTGGCCCGAGTTTGATTTATGGCACTTTATTCCTATCCTTTTGGAATGGCAGTGGCGACAAAAGAAGTTGATGGAGAAGGAGGCATCGCGGAAATGATTGAACAAACGGTGCAGCATACCCCCTTTATATTGCCTTTATACTGGCGTTGAGAGGCGTATTAGTTCGAGATTATTTTAGCGGCAGTGATACATGTCAGCGGCTGAATTTAGTGACCTAGGATAAATAATGTATTGTAGAAAACAGTCTTCTCTTCTGATGTCTGTGAACATTATTGGAAATAAGGTCAGGACAGATTCGTACCAGACCTAAAAACTTGCAACGTTGACAGAGACTTGCCGAACTTGTTGCATGCGGTAAAACACGGGTTATGTAACGTGTTCGCGGACATATGTACCGAGGCTTGCAGGGACTCAGGTTCGAGAGGAGAGAGCCAAAGTCTTGGCTGTTGAAGTCATTATTTTCTTATCTTATCGGTTCTGTATACGGATTAATTACCGGATCAATTGTTGCTTTTGTTTTCTGGGCTGTTTATAGATGACTACCCAATCAAGGTAATCGAAATGCAGGTTCCGTGCTTAGTACAAGTAGTACAAGCCCACATTACTTAGTTGGAAGGGCTGCCCGCCGATAGAAACCCGCGCGCAAAATGGTGTCTTAGCAACTAAAGGCTCAGCGGTGCATACTGCTACTTTCTAGCCAACTGAATTAAATCAATCTCAATCTCATCCATTCGGTCGTCCACATCATCGTAGTAGTTTTGCGCCTCTAACCCCTTCTATGAAGCTCTTCCCGCATTTTCCTTTATACTACTTCTACTAACATCCTTCTATTTTATACCCAAAATGACATAAACTTCATTTATTGAAGCTTCCTGTCAACCCGCTCCCTTCGCAAAGCCCTCGAATCTCTACAAGAAGAAATCTACTTTCCACCTTCTCGCGTCTCCCATCTCGATCAACCCTCCCATTTACAAACCACAAACCACACAAAAAAACAAGAAACCAAGATGAAGACTGCTAAATTACCCCAAGCAGATGCTGGCCCATCCTCAAATAGAAGAGCACAACCTGTTCGCCAAACTCGAGCAAATCCCCCGCGAACGTCGTCCGGCACAACCCGTACTTTTGCTGGCAGAGATTCGCTTGGAGGCGGTCACAGTCATGATCAACCTATTGAGATTTTCCCCGCAATTACATACTTCACCGATGCCATAACATCGCTACCTAAAGATCTTGTCCGACATTTCACTCTCCTAAAAGAAGTCGACGCTAAGATATTCGCTCCCGAAGAAACCCTCTTTCACCTTGTCGATGCCGTTCTCAAGTCGACCCCCGCTGAGCCTAGGAGCGTCAATGATGCATCCAGCAGTAGTGCCGCCGCCTCTACGCCGATGAGCGCTCAGAACAGCTCGAGTGGGTTTGCCGCGAACGGCAATCCTAGGTCGACTGATGACAACTACAGTTCCGCCGTCTTTAATCCGAGTAATCTTCAGCGGCGCCAACTATTTCATCAAACTGCCCTCAAAGTGCAAGAAATGCTAGTGTCCCTAGAAGAAAAAAACCACGTTATATCGACTGCGAATGAGGCGCTATCTAAACAACTAGCTCGGATCAATGATGTCTGGCCGCATCTCGAGGGTGAATTCAGCGATGAAGCAAAATGGGGTAGTACTACACACTGGGCCTATCCAGAGAATAGGATCAATCGAGCAAACCAAGCTGAACGATCGCGACGAGACGGAGCAGCTACTATCACAGCTGCGGCCCAACAGGTTGCAGAAGAAGCTGCAGCACGAAGTGACGCGAGAAAGCAAGCGCTCATGGCTAGGAAGGGGCTTAAGCATCACCAACATCAAGACTCGGATCTAGATGACCACGAGAACAAGCATAGAGGAGAATCGACAAAAAAGACAGCTGCCAATAACCATGGTAGTAAGGCTCGAAAAGCCGCCGAAACAGCTGCGCCTGTGGGACTAGGTATTACTTCAGGTGCTGCTACGAATACTCCCAATGGGAATCCCCCATCCAAAAGACGAAAGGTTGAGGCAAATAAACCAGCTAATGGAGGGCAACCGATGGAACGCGCAATGAGTTCTGTCTTTGGCAACAACAATACGACGAAGCCCAAAAACTCTAGCCCAAGGGCAACGCCTGCACCTGAACCACCGAAGAAGAGAAAGGCTCTTCCAACAGTGAACGGTGCCTCAAAAAAGAGGTGAGCATATCACATCCCCTACCTCTACTAGCCTCCAGCCGTTTTCGTTAACTAACTCGGAAATTCTCTCCTAGCAAAACGACCGCCGCAGCTGCCACACATTCTCCTTCTATCGCCGCGTCTCCAATCCAACCAAATTTCGACCCAAAAGTGGTGGCACGAGGGTCTCCTGCACCCTCAGCGACTTCAGCACGCCCTGCATCATCGCGAGCCAGGCAAAACTCGATACAGTCCAATGTAGAGAACAGTCGACAGCGGCCAACTTCATCTGCTTCGAACAGACCAAATGGTGTAGCTACTACAACTCCAGAGCTCACTGTGAGCAATAATGGTGTTCGGCCCCCGCCTGATACTAAGCCAATCAAAGAAACCCTAGCAACAGTGAAAATTGAAGCCTCTAGGGAAGAAACGGTTCTTGCCATCGCCAGTACTAGTGCCGTTACTACAAATGGCAAGGCCATGTCCAAAGGCGACGACGCAGAACCTAAAGGTGATGCTGTACACACTCCCTCGACAGCATCTACAACAGTTGTCACCACCAAGAGCGGACGAGCTAGTAAACCATCAACACCAGCATTAGGATCGTTCCCAGACCCGCCGCCGAGGTCGCGGTCATCTCGAAATGCGTCGACTACCAACGGGAAAAGAAGCCACAAGAAAGGTGCGGCTCAGCAACTCGCAGCTCGGCTCGCAAACGAGGGTACGAACGGAAGTGTACAAGGCGACGACGACGGTGATGTTGATGCTGACGAGCCATTATACTGCTATTGCAATGGCGTCAGTTATGGTGAGATGGTCGCATGCGACGCGGATGATTGTGAACGAGAGTGGTTCCATCTTGATTGCGTCGGCCTCAGGGCAGCCCCACCGTCGAATAGTAAGTTTGCCCAAAAGTCTCCGGTATCAAGTACCATAGCGCGTTAGCTAACAGTTTCTTAGTGAAATGGTACTGCGATAATTGCAAGGACCGCATGAGGACTGGGAAGAAAGTCAATGGTAGATGATGTGCTTTTTTCCCTACGCATTTGCTTCAAAAGGTAGAACCAACTGCCTACGTAGAATCCATGGAGTTCACGGTGTTTATCTAGCCAGGGCATATGGGGGTTGGGGATGTAACAGGACCTCACACATATTGGCGTCTCGGGACTTGAAGCTTCTGGTCGGGAGCTCCTAAAGTAATCACGATATTATTTTGGGGTGCTACTTTGCTAGGTACCTAAGTAAGGAGTTGGCATGGTGCTGATGGGTTGTCTTTAGCTCGGAATATTCTTTGGGGAAATTCGGCATGCCAATGAGAACATGGGTTAGATACATTATTATATGTACCTAGGTAGATATTGGCGTTTCTCATTCTGTACATCGTGTTGTGGCTCTTAGCTTGGAGAGCTACTTAACTGGGGAACATATGTACATCCATCCATCCATCCATATTGATAGTACTACTATTCAGTACTGCACTGCAAGTATGTATTAAACATGTAAGTGAGACTAGGTCCTAAGCAGCCGAACAATATATAAATTAGGTATATGTGATTATGGAATTGTTGGTATTCTTTAGTTTAAGGGGGTACACTTAGTGGAAGTCTACCTTAGGTACCCCCCTTAATGTACCTTGGGTAAGTTTAGGTAACATTTCGTTGTCAGGTACCTAAGCTTTCCCTTTAAGACCGGAACATGAGCCGCAATGTTGAACATGGAGTAGACGGTATGCAAAGTGATTGGCTCCTCCGGAATTCAACGAAACGGGAGGCTATTTCCCCGCAAACAAACGATGCACCACGCACCACCATCTAACTAAATCCTGCAGGTCCAGCATGTATCAATTGCTTAGCTAGATCGGTACACCCGGTTTCTGCAGACAAGGGATACATATAATTAGGGGGCTAACACCTAATAATAATCATAAAACTTGCCGAGGATTTTTGAAAATCGTATGGTTATTCCTAGAACGTCCAATCCGCCCTGAATGGCTCTTTTCCTTAAGGCCACGTTTAAGGCCACGTGAGCTCAGTTGCACATGTCCCAAGAGAACAAGGGGTCTGTCTAATTGCGTTCAAGGAATGGAGCTCACGATATTAGCATCGGTTTGAGCCGGCCAAGGCAAAAAAGGCAGGGGCGGTCAAAGACTTGTTGAAGGTCTGATGTTCATATACTATTGTTCTCCTTCTTTACGGATTACTATTATTCGATTAGCATGATCGATCTAGGCTATGAGGATTATGAATTATGATCATTTAACCGCCTCGAATAAGGGTATCTTAAGTAATAGGTAACTAGAGAGAATACCTAGGAGACGAAAACATCTAATCACGGGGCATAAGATCACAACATCACTCGTCATATCCTAAGATAATGACAAAGAACCCTTCAATTATGAGGTACCTAGTAAGACGTAATTTCAGCTTTGCGATATCGCAGCCAGATGGAGGTTCGGGTTAAGCATCGTAAATGAAGTCTCTGAGTAAGAAACGAGCAGATCATACTCATTCAGTGGTTTTCTTTTCTTTTCTTTTTTCTCATCAGCCGCCACTATCCTCAGATACTACCTCGAAAGTATTCCGGAGGGGACAGGGCTCAATTTGGTATACGAGATGAATCCGCTCGCGATTTTATTAACCAAAGGTTTAAGTACAAGTAAGGCAAGTGCATGCAGTAATGTAGTATAGGTACATTATGTTATGTACGTTACCTAGTACCGCGTGAATTGTATAGTAATAAAATCCGGGGAAAGGAGAAGGAACGGGCTTAATACTGGAATTAGCCAAGAATATTAACAACGGACCACTCAGCATTGCAGTAACTAACCTCCTACCTAAGGTAAACAACTACCTACCTGCCTGCCTACCTAGGTACACCCAGCCAACGAACGGGGTTACGACACTAAACTTTCGCTAGACTCGGCTAGCTTTAGATTTTTAGAGTAGGTAGGGACAGAGGAAAGTTAGCCTTCGTTCCGGAAGCTCCAGAAAAAAAAAACTTGAACTCTTTCTTCCCCCCTTCTCCCAATTTCCCCAGAGTTGAGAAAAAAAAAAAAAATTTCCCACATCGCGATGACGATATTGCCCCATAACAATAAGCCTAGGTCGTCTGACATTCTCATTACCAAATAAGTATCTAAGCGGAGCTCATGGCCAAGGCGCTTTCGGATTTCGCTCCATTCGCCGCCAGTCTCGATAGCAACAAGCGTTGGTGGGTTTGGCTCAGGTGACAAAGAAGAATCCATCTCTATGCCATTCTCTTATTTCTATTACTCAATCCATGGGCGATGGAATCATGGGAGGTTTGCTCGTACCATTTCTAGCCACTTGCGGACCCTTCGTTCGCGAGCTTGTTGCTACTAGGTACATCCCCTAATATCCCTTCTAATAAATTAGACGGTGAGGAGCGAGACCCAGACTCCTAAACTCTCAGACAATTGGAGCTGGATTTTTTGTACTATTGACATTGGCAAGGCCAGGGAATAGAAAGAACAGGTAGGGACAAGTCAGTCAATCAGTCAATCCATACACGTGCAACCAGGTAGCTCCTCTCATTTGGTGTTTCCTCATAGACTCATACTCCATACTTACCCAAGTTATCGTCTGAAGGCCTGGAATTAATAGGGTTCCCCTTAGCGTTTTTTTTCTCCTGACTACCAGAGAAAAAAAATAAAAAATAAAAAATAAAAGCCGACGACGACAACGCACCACTTCTTTGGATAGCCCGGTAAACGAGGATCCAACAGAAACAATTTACGTACCACAGGTTCGTTTAATAGCAACATTACCCTTTTAACTATACTTATAAGTGTTTCCGGCGGCAAACCATCATCTCATCAATCCTTCCCCGCATTGCGCCAACGAAACTTGTTACCTAAGAAATCGGCGTTTTGACTAACAGAAAAAAAACCATCCGGGTTCCTTGAGCCTATTTCGCATCCTCTGGTGCCTTTGGTGAAACCTGGCGCCCTGGCCGGTGGCCCTTGAAGGACGGTTAGCAGCCGTGCCGTGTCCTACCGGAGAAGGAAGGAATTAAAAAAAAAAGTTGATATTGCGCTATTGATACCACATCTTGCATCGCTCGCCTGCGCAACTGCAACCCTGGTTCATCTTCCGATTATGGATCGAACAATCACCTCCTCTCCCTCTCCAGTTGGGCGACGCGCAAGCCAGAAGCATATTTCCAGCAAACTTAATCAAAGCCCTACACCCAGTCTGCGTGACACTATGGACCCTACAACTCCCTCGGAGAAATCTTTGCGGTCTTCTTTCTCTTCTGTTCGAGAGGCCGACTCTGATTTAGCTCAGAATTTTACCTCCACCAAGATATCCTCTTACTCTAAGCTAGGTGAAGAAGTTGAAGAAGCTGTTGACGACCTACCCTCGCCCCCGGAAATGGCCACGCAGACCCAGTTCATTCCTCCTGTAACTCAGCCGAACAGTAGGTTGCACGGCTGTTGGTTTCCAGCTGTCGCCGCGGAAGGCTTCCAAGGCTGGAAGCAGATAGGTGTAAAAGGAAGGCAGGCCAGCAAGAGCTATGGTGATTTGCAGGCTTTGAAGATTGTATGGTCCCCGGCGCCTCTGATTAAGAAGGATCCCGAACGGCCCCCTCCAGGACAGTCCGCTATTGAGAAGTTGCCCGCGGAGATACTTGGTAAGTTGGAGAAAACGCCACCATGACGACAGGAATAAGCATCTTACAAGTTGACTCGGAAAATAGATCAGGTCATCGATCATCTTGTCCTCGATGTCCCGCCCAATGGAGTTTCGGCTCGAAACGTGGACCTCATGTCCTTGTTGCTGACGTCGAAAATGTTGCACTCAGCGACGTTGAATGCGCTCTACAAGAATATCACCATTCCGCATTCGAGAATTTTCCGAAAGTTCTTGTCTCACATCGCACAAAACAAAGGGCTGGGGACTATTGTGCGGCGGTTGGACTTCAGCCACTTTAACCCCACGACGCTCTTCGCAACTGCGAGCGAGCGAGCCACCACCCGTAACCTAACACCCGAGACCTTAATGCAATGCTTAGAGCTAACCCCTTTCCTTCGTGAGTTCTTGGCGCAGGAGTATATCGAAGATGAGATCGATGCCAATGTCTTGCGGAAGTTATTTTTCGGGCTAGAAAGGCTGCAAGGCATCGACTTCTGCGGCTGTTCGTCTACTCTCTTCAAGAACTCCTTCCAGTCTGTACTTTTGTCCGATTGGCCCGAAGCGCTTTTGATTTCTCGGTTATCTCTACACAAATGCATTACCTTGCCTTCGTCCGTGTTCGAGACGTTACTCCCTCGTCTGGGTGACTTAACCCATCTAGACCTTGCAGGGACGCGGGTTACGAACGAGGCGCTCTTATCTATCCCGCACAGCGCCAAGATCACGCACCTAAACCTTGCCAAATGCAAACTCTTGACAGCGGACGTTATCATCGACTTCCTTGCTCACCACCCGGCAGTTCAAAACTTGGTGGTATTGAGTCTTGGAGCAGACGCACGAAGCCATCAGCTTCTGAATGAGGAAGATCTGAGCAAACTCATACCAGTCCTTCCCCATAGCTTACGTTCGCTAAGCTTGAAGGGTAGCAAAATGGCTGCTTCGCACATTGATTTGCTACGTCCATTGACAAAACACCTGGAAGAGCTTGCACTGGGACGGAGGTTAAAGATCACCGATATCGATCGTCTCTTTGTGCCTGACGAGAGTAACGATGGCAACATAGGCCAAGAGCTGGAATGGATCCCACACTCGCTGAAATATTTGGATCTTTCTGACTATACGGCCACGGAACTCGACCTTATCACCATGTTCGGTCGAAATACGTCAATAATGAAGAAATACTCTTCGCCGTTGGAAGTAATTGAGGTTACGGATGACTTATATTCTCGATTGGCAAAATCTCCGGTTGTAAAACAGCTGGGTTGGACAGTTATGGAGAACGGCAGCAGAGCTTGGCTTGTCCGTGTTCACAATGCTGAGGACGGGCCCAGGGACTCGGGTCTTCGATCTTGGAAGATGGGCGCCTCGTTTTGGGGTATGCACAAGATACCTATCGCCTGTGCTGAAGTTGGTGGCATGTATGGTTCATATATGTTCAAACGGAAGCTGTAGGGAGACAAGGCACGATGCGGCTTTTGATTTCACATCCACTCTCCCTCTCTCACACATTTCCCCGGGGTCATACTTTACAGTGTGTGCGAAACATAGACGTTCCGAGTATCCAAATAGATTATTAGCATAGCGAAATGGTGCATCGGTTGGGTTGACGATTGACGAACGAGCTACGATACGAAAAGTTTGTCGCTATCATATGCTTTTTCATGGATAAATTATCACTGCGGATAGCGTTTTGTATGATAAGAAGGCTTATTGCTATTATTTGGATATAACTATTAATCAATTTGTATCAAGGAGACTCTTATTTGTCGGATTGTATACCTCCCTTGAGGAGTGCTGAAGTATATAAAAGACAGATCATACCAGCTAATTCTAATATGTAAAATGATAACGTCGTGCCGAACTGGTATGTGCGGCTAATATATTGAGCACTGATGACAAGTCCTGTGTAAGTAGGTCGTTGGTGCTGATAAAACTTTGCAATTAATCAAATCTCGTTCCAAGTTAGGTAGATCGAGTTGTAGTTGATATACTAGCCGTAAGGATCAAACGCAAAAAAAGATTATAAAAAAATAATGAGGCTCACACGCTTTCTATTATCAAATCAAATCCAATCCCAAGCCCCAAGCCCCTCCTGTGCCAAGGAGAATTGATGATAGGTTCCGTAAACCAATCAAATTGCTCGTATACATATTAAGTGTACCCCCACAGTGGCACAGGGTACTTAAGAGGTACCTCGCCCGTAGGTATTTTGTTACCCCCCTACGTGATAAGGTACATCACTTTTGCGAAAATCGTCAATTAATGAGGCTCGATTATCCGAATCGACTCTCTCATCTTATATGCCCAATACCTAAAAAAGCACATAAAGGAAATATAATCGCCATGTATGCTCTCACATTAACAGCGGAGCTCAACGGGTATGCAACGTGGCAACGGATTCACTACCTTTTTTTCTTTCTTTTTTGTTCTACTGGGCTAATAAGGAGGATTGCTTTATTACAGGGTGACCGACCTCCGACCTAAGGATACCGCCGAAAGCCCGTTCTGGTATACCTTCACGGTCCAGTGTACATCGTGTCGGGAGACACACGGGAACCCGGTTGCGGTTAGCAGATTTGTAAGTGGCGTCGAACTATACATCCTACCTGCCTTGCCTACGGTATATGTCAAGGAGCTTCTTGTTGTTGTTACTGACGACGTTGCGTTGGCGTTATCCGTAGGAGACGAATGAGTTGAGTGGGAGTAGGGGAGAGGCGAACTTCGTGTGGAAGTGCAAGAATTGCAAGGTTGGTTCCCGCATTACAACTTACTATACATATATTACTCATTGCCTTCGTGATGAGTACGCAGAATAAAAGGTAGTTCTGACTGGTATGTTAATGTTAAATACAGCGAGAGTCTTCCTGCTCGATAAAAACCGGACCTAAGCCCTACGCTCAAGGCGAGCCTCCTAAGAAGCAGTCTATCATCGAGTTCGACTGCCGAGGTTTAGAGTTTACCGACTTCACCCCCGAGGTAAGTAGGAAGGAATTTATTATCTCTCATCGTGTTAAATTTTTATTCCACTTGACTGAAATAATTTTGGGGGGACAGGGAGAATGGCTGGCAGATGGTATCGAGTCAAACACCAAGTTTGAAGGAATCGATCTACAGGAAGGCGAGTGGTATGAATATGATGAGAAGGCCAATGATGAAGTTAGCATCAAAGACCTGAAGTGGGAGATCAAGAGGGCTTGAACATAATTATTATTGTTATTATTATTGATTTAGATTAATAGCTTAACTCTCGGACGCACGAATGAATTGACTTGGGGTGAAGACATGACATAGTGGTCTTTGTACTCTCTAATACATTGCAGCTGCTACCGTGAAATTTGCATGCAAGTTGATCACTTACAAGGAGATAGCTATGCGATTCAAAGCTTGAAATTTGAATGCGGGCAGTCTGGCAGTGCGGGGCAGAAATATTTAGGTACCTACCTACCTGATGTACAAACTAGATGCCCCGATATATGCACGTATAGGTTTTCCTACAAACACCCCATCAATCAATCCGATAATGCTTTAAGCATTAAACAAAGCTCGAAAATTCCATGTACGGTTTACAATACAATACATAGAATTAATTACCTTTACAGCCTTCCATTGCTCTCAAGCTCCGCGAAGTTCAGACGCGCCTCAAACATTTCTAACCCTACCATCAACCCAGCTGCGAAACCCTCACGAATCCCGTCCACCATGAGTGTAAGCCAACTTGTTTTTCCCAGCTTGCTTGCTACCCTAGCTTTTTCTCCAAATCTATTATCATTTACCATCGCTAACAAAGAAAAAATGGTGATAGTTCGTACCTATTAACCCGCGGCCTATGCTGCAAGACCTGTACGTTTTTTCCTTCTTTTTTTCCCTTTTTCTTTGGTTTCCTTCCCAAACAGCCCCAAATCCGAAAAAAAAGGAGAAGAAGAAATACAGAAAGCGAAACTCCGCGAGTATATATATACTACAATCAAAGCTAGGCTAACACGGCAGAACAGCGTCAACAAGGACATCGTGGTGCGCCTGAAGTGGGGCGAAACCGAGTACCACGGCCGCCTCGTCAGCTCCGACAGCTACATGAACATCCAGATGACCAACGCCCAAGAGTACATCGACCAGAAGTTCACGAGCGACCTGGGCCAGATCCTGATCCGGTGCGTACCTTTGCCTCTACCTCTACCTCTACCTCTCTCCTCTGTCCCTCCTTTCCCCGGATTGCACAACAACAACAACCTGAGAGGGGGGGGACTTGGAATCTTGGCTAATAAAAGATATCAATGTGCGCAGATGTAACAACGTGTTGTGGATCAAGGCCGCCGACAAAGGCGAGAGCGGCGGCGACGTCAAGATGGGCGGGTAGGGAGGAGGCCAGCCTAGTTTTAACTACTACCTAAGGTACCTACCTAGGTAGGTAGTTAGTTTGATGGGGAAACCGGTCCGGATGGAGGAGACGGCGGCGGCGGCGGTGGTGGTGGCAGATATATACCCCCGGTTGTTGGAAGTAATACGGGTTTTAACCTTTTTCTTTGGGGCAGAAGAAGAAGAAGGAAGATGAGGAGGAGGGAGGGAGGGAGGAGCAGAATAAAGATTAAAACGCAGCAGGCAGAGATCTCTATGCCGGGAGATAATATTTATTGCCTGAACAATGATCATGGGGATGGTGATGGTCTGGGCTACTTGACCAGGAATATAGAGCAAGCAGAACAGACATAACGGAAGGGGGTTTTGTTTACGTCTGGTCATGCTAGTCCTTTTTTTATTTATTGAGACATTCGTCGCGAAGGAGCGGAGCCCCCCTTTTAAACTCGCTGACTTTGTAATCCTTAGTTAGTAGAGCTTCGTGAAGAAAGGAGGTTGTCACGGAATGCAATGTTTCCCCTAGACCTCTCCTCTTCTCTCCTGCCGTCTTATCATTTTGGCTACCTAACCTACCCAGGTACTTGGTCTTCAAGAACAACGATTTTCCTGATTTCTCATCCTGTGACTAGCTGGACTCCATATCAACCCCCCTATCCATAGGAAAATTTACAAGAGGCAGGCCACTTTCCGGCTGCTGCACATATCCGAACCCCCGACCTTGACCCTCTGAGACGGCCCGATCCACATGAAGGCTTCGACCATCCATTCGTACCACACCTTTGCGTCGTCGGTCTGTCTCCACATGCTAACTTCCAACTCGGTGTCCGGTGGGAAATAGAGGGGTTGCTACGAACAATTAGTTAGCATATCCGTATAGTTAAGAGGCTTGCAAATGTATCTATGCGTGTATGTATGTACCTTGAGTGGGAAGAAGATGGGAAACCAAGAGATCATATCCTTGCTCTTCCGATCGATCATGTCCGGTAGCGTACTCAGCTCGACCTTCTCCGGAACCACTTCCCCATGCTCTTGCCCCCCTTCTTCGCTTGTCCCGTTGGCAGCTCCGCTGGGCGCGTACAGCACCGACTCGAAGTACCCCGCAAGCCCGTGGACGACGCCGCGGGTACGGCATACAAAAGTGAGGTGGCAATGTCGTGCGTTGTGATCGTTGGCGCCGACCGCGCCCGCCATGCTACCGCCGCCACCTCCTGCTATGCCGCCGGCTCGGCGGGCCTCTATCGCGTCCATGGTCGCTTGCGGTAAGGGGTGTGCGAATTCCCACGCCTGCTGGAATCGCGGCCGGTCAGGTACCCGCTCCGCAACGAAGTCCAGAGCGAACAGTCGTACCACCCACGGGGTGTCGAAGGCGTCGGACGACGGGGACGAAGCAGCCCGCTGTTTGATGTCCGCGTGGATGCGAGGAGTCGAGATGGGACTCACGTGTGCCGTGTACGACGCCGGGATCGAGATGCCGAATTTCGGTGCCAGCACGTGTTGGATACCATCCAGGCACTCGGGACTCAGCTCGTTGTCGCCGAACGAGCCCAGGAGCTCCGACACCAAGATATCGACTTTTCCGTGGGTAGGACTTGAAGAGGAAGATGAATCGGAGAGTATTGGGCCTTTCCACGCGCGCATGTCCGTCTTAACGACGGTGACACGACCGCCCCATTCCTTCTGGTTCTGCCGTAGTAAGTATACGTAGGCGTTAGGGTTCTTCTCGACAGCCCAGACGCGGACAGGAACGCCGGTAGACTCGCTGGCTCTCAGAGCGCGAGTGACGAGCGGACCACGGCCGGATCCGGCAACTGCGATAACAACCTCGCCACCAGGAGAAGATGTTGGCTTGCCCTCCGCGGCCCAGTCCCGAAGCGCAGCTGCGATTGCCATCTCATATTGGAAATACTTGACCGGGTCGCCTTCGAAGACCTCGTATGTGACCGACTCTAGATTGTCAGAGAGCGGTTGCAAAGGTGACTGCAACCAATCCTGAAAATTCGTCAAGGTGTTTTGCTCCAGGTCGCTAAGGGGCGTCTGGTGTCTCTCCAGGTGGCGGAGATACGCAGAGTAGGCGTTTTGTCCTTGAGACTTGAGCTTTCCACCGCCGTTCGCAGTCTGTTGCGCGGCGGCCTCGATGAGAGTTGGAAATTCAGCTGAGATTATGTCTTTAGGATTAGGGTCTGCCCGTAGCTCTGGGCCAACATCACAGAGAAGAAAGTAAGGGGCGTTCTTTAGGCGCATATACGTGAAGATCATGTCCTGGTGATAACGACTAAGAGAAGGGTGGCCAGCCTTATTCGTTTGGAATGTCTGAGGGTCGAATGTCAAGTACTGGAGGGGTTCGGAAAACCATCTCGTCTGGAGCTGCTTTTCTGGGAGAACCCGTGGGATTTTAAGAGCTTTAGTATTCCTCTAGTTAGCAATATTCTATCTATTTATGATTATCTCGCGACGGAGGAGAAACTAATACTAGTTAGAATCGGAGGTGACTCAGGGTGTACTTACCAACGAAGAGTCTAGTATCGTATTCGCAAACGGAGCGGATAAGATGCCATGAATCCCAAGAGCTGAAGAGGTCTATTTCCTGTCCTGCTGCGACAGACGGCTGGTTCGAGTTACCATCTAGCGCGGATAGAAGTGGTACTTTGTCTTCTAGGCCTGGCTCCCGATACATGGGGATGTGGATGATGATGTTGACTCGAGTACCGATAGAGAATGATTCTTGGATAGCTCGAGCATACTGGGCAATGCCTTGGCCATTGCCAGTACTAACAGAGTCTTCCCTAGGTCCGGGAATTATGATGCTCCTCACCCCACAGAAATTAGCATACGCGACCTCGAGATTCAATACCTGCCTCGAAATGCTAGAGATAACATGGTTGGGAGAGCACAAGTCTATCCAAGCACTAGAATAGGCTACAAGCCCACTCGTATAGGTGCCGGGGAAAAGGGTGGTATCCTCGGGGGTTAGGGGAGGTACCACGGGATCTAGAATAGATCCAGCCTTTTCCTCATATGTGGCATCTGATAGACTGGTCTTCACCAGCTCCACAACGCGCCGATGAAAATTGTCATTTGTGATTGGAGTTGTGACAAAGCTGAACTGCAGATTCCTTAGCCTCGCTGTAGATATAAGATATATGTACCTAACGTATATTCTGAATGCTGGGTACTTACACCAGCATTTAGGACCTGGCCATACTGTAAATCGGTCAAGGTCTCCGATCTTGTAGAATCATGTTGGCCGATGTAGAAAGTAGGACGGATGTCATTGAAGTCGTCAGACTCCTGGTCCATACGGTCCGTATGGTCCATATATTCTTGCGACATGTTGAAGTGACTGTCGGCTGAGAGGCGCTGAGAAACCCCCTGTCAAGACTCAATTTGGAGAGGTACTTTCTTGAAGTATTACCTGTAATTTACCTGTAGTTTGGGCTTGGTGCCTTGCATTTATCTGCTGTAAGGGAGTAAATGGTATACAAACTGTGAATATCTAGGTAAAGAATGGAATGTAAGCTGTCAAAAATCTGTCATGGTATTAAAGAATGATTGAAGAAATCTAAGCCAGTTGGGACGGCTGGCTTTTACCTAAAGGAAAAATGCATCCCAATACCTATTTCTAATGCGTAGTATGATTGGTGTATCAAACGGACTTGGTCTACCTAGATGCATGGAAGAAAAAAAAAATGAAAAAGGTGATAATATTTTAGATATTTCAGAAAACGCAATGCGTTCATTGGCCCGGTGGTAAGTTCGCCCCGATTGTATTATAGTAATTGCTTAATGCCTAGGTACCTAAAACTACCTTAAGTAGCTTAAGTTTTATAATGATCCCGAAAAAAAATAGATTTATTAAGTGGTGTGTAGGTATTTACGGTATAAAAGACAATGTCTTGAACTTGGTGAAATTATATGGAGTCTGTCAATAAATTTGTCCAAGTAGACACTATTGCTCCTTCGCTGAGCTGTCCGCCCAGGTGTTTGTCAATTAATAAAGGGTTTGGGAGCGTACGAACTTGCGAAGCTACCTAGTACGTAAATATCTTATCAATCATGTGACTAAACCCTCTTATACAGCTCGTACATGTAGGTTACATTCTCTATGCGTCTATCGCAATGCTCTTGTACCTAGGTAACTAGCTATCTTAGGTACTCGCCTAGGTACCCCATCTTAGGTACCACTTAGACGCCTTAGTATTCACCCCCACTTCTAAGCTCTACCTTCTAAGCTCTAACCTCTCAATAATAAGTTGCGACGGAAGCTTGCTCCTCGTTGAAGGAATAAAGCATCCTAAAATTCTTCAAAATGAATAGACGCATGGTTGGTTCTTCCACGTCCTTGGACTGTTAGACTTTCAATACACTAACTGTCAATCATCTTCGCTAGCTTACCAAAGAGGATGAAGCGGCCGGTGATGAGGTCGAAGTGCGCCGCGAGGACCAGGATAAAATCAATAAGTTCAGTCGTTTACATCAGCGCGAACTAAACCTGGAGGACGAGCTGAAGGCCAAGAACGTATGAGAAATAAAACCTCTTGATCGCACGAGTACGACACAAGTACTGACGAGGAGGGGTTTTTGCATCGTGTAGAAGGAGAAAGAAGAACTCGACGACATCTCCACCGAACTCGAGCTTGCAGACGAAGACGACACGGTACCGTATGGAATCCCGGGCTGGACCTTTAATGCATATCAGTTTCTAGCGAAGTCTATGTTTAGACCCGACTAACGGTCAACCTGTCATAGTTATAAGATCGGCGATGCCTTTTTCCATCTACCGCTTCCGCAGGCGCAAGAATTATTGGCATCCTCAACTACAAGACTGGAGGAAGAAGTATCGGCACTCGAAGATAAACTTGGTACGGTAAAGGACGAGATGACGCAGCTGAAGGTTGAGCTCTACGCCCGATTTGGGCGCAGTATTAACCTCGAGACATAATAGCATCAACTACCTACCTAGTAGGTAGCTATTGTCTGAAGATATGGATTGGCGTCGGGATTATTGTATGGCGCTGCGGAGGGTTCAACCCGGAAGTTGAAATATCTTGTCACTCAGGCAAGTCTTGCAATGGTCGCATACTACCGACCTCAATTCTCACTGTCAAATCTAGCACGGACTGCGATATAAACTAACTGTCTTCAAGCAAACTGCGATGGCTATTTACCTAGCTGGACAATAATTAAGACTTAGACGGTATATATCTGTTACTTACTAAGGTCCATATAGACTATGCGACTCTAAGCTTCACGAATACTTAACTTTGCTAAACGAAGTAAATCATACCAGGGCCATTTTAATCTGCCTCCTTATCCTATTCCCTACCGAGCTGGATTAGGTAGTCTGCTTTAACCATGACGGCGGTGGGTCTCAATTGCATCCTGTCACAGTACGAACCCAGCAGTAGGTAAAACAATGTCGTTATCACGACGAGTAACTCTCAATCTATGGTGTACGCATGGGGGGTTTTCCTTTGTCTATAATATGCAAAGGTGCGCCTAACCGTTAAACGAAGCTATTTAAGTTCCCATCTAAGCATACCTACCGCACCTAACATGTCATCCGATTCCGTTAAGTCAGATTAGGTAGAGGTAGTTATCAGAATCATGTACAGAAGGAATGCCTGATTCATATGAAATCATGCAAAAGGTATTGAATACGGGAGAAGCTTCCATGTTTCCCTATACGCAAGATGTTCTTACCCGAGGCCGTTGCGATGCGACTGATCTTATTTCCATCCAGCTGTTTTAACACATAGGACATGTTTAGATAAATGACATTGTTTGAGCCTGTCCTTCGAGTATTACCTAGTATTTATATGCTCAGAGCCCCAGCTGCTGCTAGGTATTTCTTGACCATACAAATCGTACACCAAATAAAACATACTAGGCATTATATTACATAGGTCGCTTATCCCAAAAGAAATCTTCTTTTTCTTTAACTTCACCGGTAATAATGTCTTCCGCGGAAACCACACAGGGGGGATCCTCACAAGATACTCCCTACCACGAGAAGCTAAAGAATATAGGAGAAATCACTCCCCTTAGCGCACCATTGATATCTTGGGGTGGACAGCGCGGCAGGTCGCCCAGAGAATATCTGGAAAACTACAAAACCTCCTATGAACTCCCCTACGGGTACAAAGTCGCAACATGGCGCCAAATATTCTTCTGTGATGGAGAGTGGAAGCTGCCTTCCTTTCGGACGCAGCCCGAGATCAAGCCCCTTAGGCCGGACGCGCCAACTATAGTGCTCCTCTTCTACCCGCGACCTGATGAACAGGATGCGAGACCAGTCCATAGGTCCGAATCATACCTTCGACGGATCGAGAGAATCGCCAATATGGGAGAGCAAACTATCATCTACGTCCCGCCGGAGCTGAAAGCTGCCGTCAAAGCCATGCGCGACGATCCGCATTGGTACGTCATCAACGAGTACCCGACCATCTGGGACATGCCCAACAACGCCTACCAGAAGGACAACTTCGCGACCAGGCAGCCGGCGCTCTTCGCGCAGTTCGACGGGTACACGGAGGCGGACGGGGACCTGAGGCCCGAGCCGCGGTACAACCGCGCGCACCACAGCGCCGTGTGCAACGCGAAGGCGTTCATCATGTACGACGCCATCATGCGCAATCCCTTCGGCACCGACTACTGGATGTACGTCGACGCCGGATTCCTGTTCGACGACGGCCCGAAGGACGAAGAGGGCACCCCCTGGGGCGAGCTCTTCCGCGCGGGCCTCGACACCGGCAAGTTCGAGCGGGCCGTCAGCGTGGCGCGCGACGCGGGCGTCGTCATGGGCGAGTACTCGCACCGGCACGGGTGTCCGGACGCCGAGGACGAGTGCTTTGTCAACCCGCGCCGGTCGTGGCGCGCGCGGCAGTTCATCGCCCAGGTGTACGTGGGCAACTCGCTGGGGATGCTGAACTATAGCGTGCGGTTCATGCAGACGGTCGACGACATGGACGCCAACGGGTTCTACACGGGGCGCGAGGAGCTCGTGGTGCCGTTCGTCGCGCTCCGGTACCCCAACTCCGTCTTCTCCGTGCCTTACTTCCGCCTCCCGCCCCGCCTCGACTACCCCTGGCAGTTCCCGATGAAGTTCGTCTTCTCCGCCGTCGGCGGCCCCGAGTCGGTCCCGCCCATCGTCGATCCCATCGCCACCCTGTACTGCAAGGGGAAGGGGTATATCCCCAGACGCCCGAACCTGCGCGCCGGGGGGATTTATGAGGGTGCTGAGGAAAACAAGGAGGAGCAGGAGAGTGATGCGACGCGGCGGATTCGATCGCCTAGTATGACCTTGCGAACCGACTCGTTAGCATTGTAGAAAGAATAAATTAGGTGGACAGTAAAATATCGGAAGCTCTTGGGCTTTTAAGTATTTTCAGAGCATAGCTTAGTTAAGAGATTGTGTAAGTGAAATCAAGGGTTACAGCCACACATAAAGGATCAAGCCAACAGAGTTAGGTAGTCCAACGTATTCTATTCTTGACTTAGGTACATTATGCTACACCGTATTATTATAACATCTCTTTCTTTCAGCGTTGTTGTCTTCCCGATTGAGAATTAATCCATAGGGTTGCCAAAACCACCCACCCCTCTCCCCGGGGAAAGGGGGGATCTTGCGTCACTTAGTCATCGCGTTGTCCGGGAATGAAGCGGAAAGATACCTCGTTAGGAGGCATTTCCAGTCCGCAACCGTCGAGAAGCCTGATTACCAGCACCTTCGTCATCAGTATCGCTGTCATCATCAAGCTCGTCGTCGTCCTCATCGTCCTCCTCGTCGTCGACGACGGCACTGTTGCCCTTGTTACTGTTACCCTTGTTGCCGAAAAAGTTCCCAAAGGCCCCGCCGTTGTTGTCATCACTGGCAGCGACACCGCATTGTCCCTCTACGAACCGGAAGGACACCTCGTTGGGAGGGATTTCTAATCCGCAGCGACCGTCAGCCCGGCAGGTGCCGTCGAAGGTGCCGTCCGTGCATGCCTGGCCGTTAACGGATGATGCTTGGCGCGCTGCTAGGGGTACTGGCTGGGTGTTAGCACTTTCCAATACGGCAAAGTGGTAAAAAGTCGAACTTACCTGCTACAGCGTTGCTGGCGAGGAGGCCGGCGAGAAAAAGGAAAGTGGCCGTGAGTTGCATCTTGAAGGCTCTGTCAAAGAGTGATTATGGGTTGGTTGGTTGGTTGATTAAGAGGCGGGGATAGAGTGAGAAGATAGAGGAAATGAATAAGAATACGGTGTGAAGATGTGGCCGGCACAAAGAAGAATAGAATAAGTTGTTGGTTGAACTGGGAATTTGAGTTGCAGCTGAGGAATTCCAACGTGAAGATTGGGGGGGCTACATGGCTAGATATATCAGCGCCTGTACGTAAGTTGACGGGTTTCGTTTGGCATCGGATGTTGCCAAGACTATGGAAACTAGGAATTGCCTTTAACATACCAGGGGTTTTGGTTGAGAAACGTAACAAATTCGTAAAATACGAGATGATATGCAACTTGACTCTACAGGTACGGGCGTATAGGGAGTTTTATTACATTGCATGATATTATTTTAAAAATCATGCATAACTTTTAAGATTCAAGTTTAAGTCGCGGCAAGTTAACAGGTACTTAGCAAAAGTCTAATAAAGTTCTATGTTGGTGTAGTTAGTTACTAAGAACAAAAAGTGAAGTTCATGTAACAATTCAGTTTATGAAATCTATTATGAATCAAGACGACTGGAGTTGAATTGAGCCCCTAATTGCAACTAAAACAAAGCCTCAGCCATATCCTCCAGGTGTTTCAGAAACCAAGCGCCCTGCCAAGCCGTCTGACCAGAGGCAATTCACAAGGTAGCAGTAACAGCCAAGCACAACTCCGGTCTCCACTGGTCAACATAGATACACCTCCAAAGGGATGGCAAAAGGTAACGTCTCCATAGCCCCATACATATTCTGCAAGTAATAGGTACCTCCCAAGGGGTTTTATATGGGAAATTCCCTAGCCTTTACTTTCTGATCAAGACATCTTTCTTCGCACAAGCTATAAGACTGAACTTATAACGTATTTCTACTACAGAAATTACCTTGTAAGTTACTTGAAGGATAAAGTACCTCTTTCCATGCTTACGGAGGTGTATGGAAGGTATTCTTGTCGTTGTAACGAACTCAGGTTTAATCAAGTCCACCTTGTGTGCTGTTGACTCTTTACCGAATAAGTTATCCAATCAAAGTCGGAATACAACCGTTCTATATATGATCTACACTTTGCAAATACGGAAAGTATCAAAGCCTTTTCTAAAGAGTCTTTTTGGTTACATCATTAAAAATGTAGCATGGTGTGCGTAAAGCAATGATAAGTTGGCGACAACTTAAAAGTAACTTTAACTACCTCCTATTAGGACTTGTTGATATCTATCTTGTATTTAAGGTCAGGATCATAGCTATTGTTGATGTAACACGCTTATGTTTATCAAATCTGAACTAATTAAATGCCTTAGTTGCGTTGGATGTGAGATATTTATCTCTCTTCTTATATGAAATCGTGCTCTAATCTATTCTTCCGGCTAGCGAATCCCCCATAAGTTGAGCTTCGACCACTTCTGTGTCTTTTACTTCCATTCCCACTTCTTATGGCTTGAGAATACCTATGGCCCATAATCCTGCGGGCCTCTTGAGCGCAATTACTATAGTCGCGAAGTATAAGAATTGAGAAGATTAGGTTAGGTAGGTTAGGAGGTAGTTATTAAACTACTATATTACCAAAAGATAGAACGATGTCAACTCAAGGGGCCAGCATTACTATCTTAAGCATGTTAAGAACACTTCAAACTGCATACAGCTTAGTTACTTAAATCTATCCGGTGAATTAACTTTTGAAAAGAGACTTCTGAAGTTTAAAGAGAATAAGGATATGTAACTATGGCCGAAAATGTATAGCGCTACCCGAAGCAAGGGGACTGGTGGTTAATTTCCTCAATTAGCTGGATACGGCATCTTCTCCCTTTCTTCAAGAAAGCAATAGATGCTCACGATGACAATTGAGTCTCTTGAAAATCACTTCAACCGCCTGTCGGTCAACAAGGAGGATGGAAGAGACCGGGTGACAAAGGTGCTTCGCCTCCTGACTTGAGATGATACGTAGAATCCTGAGTTGGTCATTAAACTAATTCTCTGAACAGGCCAAAGCCGCGACAGCAGCATCCCCACTCCAGTCGAGCAGTCCAAATGTCGTCAAACCTGCTCCTCAGAGTCGGAAGCAAGACATCCGCGTAGCCTCAGTGTCGTCGGCTCGGAAAGCCGCGACCAACACGGAGAAATCCAACCACGAGTCCCCCGACAAGCCCAAGCCAGCAGCTCTCATCGAACAGCCTGCCGTGAAAACGCTCCACCTAGGTATGTTCGAGATCGGCAAGCCCCTCGGAAAAGGCAAGTTCGGGCGCGTGTACCTCGCGCGGGAGCGGCAGCATGGGTTCATCTGCGCGCTGAAAGTGCTCTGCAAGCAGGAGCTGCGGGAGGCGCGGGTGGAGATGCAGGTGCGGCGGGAGGTCGAGATCCAGGGCAGCCTGCGGCATCCCCACGTGCTCAGGCTGCACGGGCACTTCCACGACAGCCGGCGCGTGTTCCTCGTGCTCGAGTTCGCCGGCCGCGGCGAGATGTACAAGCACCTACGGCGCGCGGGCCGGTTCGCCGAGCCCCGGGCCGCGCGGTACGTCGCGCAGACGGCCGAGGCCCTGCGCTACCTGCACCGCAGGCACGTGATGCACCGCGACCTCAAGCCCGAGAACATCCTGCTCGGCGTCCACGGCGAGGTCAAGGTCTCGGATTTCGGCTGGAGCGTTCGCGCCCCCGGGAACCGCCGCCGGACGTACTGCGGGACGCTCGATTACCTGCCGCCCGAGATGGTCGATCCGAAGACGGAAGACGGCTCGTACGACGAGAAGGTCGACGTGTGGGCTCTGGGCGTGCTGACGTATGAGTTCTTGGTGGGCGAGGCGCCGTTTGAGGATTCCCCCGTCCTGACTACGAGGAGGATTGCCAGGGGGGATATGACGGTCCCGGCGTTCGTGAGCGCCGAGGCTAAGGATCTTATTCGCAAAGTAAGTACTTCTTACCTGCTTTGGGCTTGTCTAGGTACATAAGCGTTATGTTGTATGTACCGGGTACCTGTTAAGGCTTACACGATTGAAGTTGCTTGTCATTGATCCGAACAAGAAATTGCCCCTCGAGCAAGTCCTAAGACACCCTTGGATACTTGAGCACTGCTCTAAGCATGAAATAAGATAAAGTTGGATTTTGGGGACGATGATCGATTAAGAATTTTGGGGATAAGCCTCAATGATTCTCTCAATTTGTCTTATTATTCGTTTGAGTTTCTGTGCGGGACGTGGTGCAATGAGTTTAGGATAGCGAAGCGTAAAATAGTGAATAGTTAGGTACCTAAACTAAGCTCACATTGAATGTCATTTTATCTCGTCCCTTCGTCGATATAGCAAGGAAACGTTCCCTAAAAAAACATCCGTAGACCCGAAATAGGCTTCATCAGAACGTGTATCGCTACTCCCTAAATGACAGCTCCTGTCCAACACCGAAATGCTCAAGCACAGAATAGAATCCAAACTCATACATGGCCGCCTAATACAAGACTACAAATACAAGGTATCGAACTCCTGGTAAATCATCAAACTATCGGCCGACTAGTGTTTGTTGGCTTAACGACTCCTGCATCATCAGCATCCCCTACCTGAATTTGTATGTCAGTACGCACGTAAATATCGCCCGGTGCCGGCGACTCAATATTTCTTGCCTGAGTGACCTGGCCTCCGTCTTGGAATTGTGTTGGCAAATACGAATCGTTAACTTGGCTCATGGTGTTTTCTCTGCGACCTTGTGGTTGATATTGGATGTAGTTTGGCGTGTTATCATGGCTATTGTCCTTTGTCGCCGAGTTCGCAGTAGCTTCTACAGTGGTTAGGGGAATGTCGTCTTCTTGAGAACAAGTGACTTTAGTGTCGTCGACGGTTGTCTGCATAGTCCAAATGTGGTTCAGGCTGGCGACGCGTCTGAAGCCACGGGCGCTCCGTCTCTCGGAAGAGGCTTGAGCGGCGTTTCTGTCGTAGACATAACTGCTCCCTCCAGCCCTACCTTTATACTTCTTGACGATCTGGGGTACGATCACGGGTAAACTAGCGCACACTACTGCGAGAGTCTCTTCAGCGGCGGTAAGTATTAAGAATACGGCAACCCCATCTGTGGCTGTGAATGAGCAATATGTAATTATCGTTTGGATAGGTATATGACTTACAGCTGGGGTCCGTCTTATCATCAGTGTCGATGAGGAGAACCAGCACGCGAACCAATTCAAGTAGACAGGTAAGTATACCGATGCCAAAGACGACCATGAGACCGCGTTTCTTGTTTTTGTTAAGCCTTAATTGAGAGATAGCGGCCATAGGCAATAGCAAGAGACCAATATCTGATACGAGGCTGAAAATCGGCGGGAGTGACACATGAAGCACACTTGTAGCATCGCAATTACCTGTTAGGTTTCCCGGGACGGGCTTGTGGAATCGAGCGAAATATTGAAGGAAATACCATTGCACGGGCTGGCACTGGAACAGATAGAAGCCCGTTGCGCCGAAGAACCAGAGGACGACGTAAACGAGATTAATCCACCAGAAGATGCGTAGTTTATAACTGGATACTAGGAAAAGTCGTTTGTAGAAGAAAAGCAAGGTCATCTTGATACTGGTAAAGAAGCTTCCCATCAAAACCATGGTGATCCAGATGTGCTTTCCTCGTGTTGTAAATCAGCTAGGGAGTCCAGCATAGAGCATAAGGGGCAAGTGCTTGACCCATACCCTGAAAGTCTTGGATAAGTTCGCAGGATATTCCGCATCTAGGAAGTTTATAGCGAAAACGTGTAAGCCTAGTCCATAATGTGTTGCTACCATGAGGTTCGCTATGATAGCATCGGCAAGGGCCTAATGGGATGTTCAACAGGTGTTAGTACTTATTGCTGAAAGGCAATCATAAAGGGTCATAAGGGGTATAAACTGACACCGCTCAAAATAATCAACACATCCTCAGCCATAACCCGCGAGCGGCTTGATACTGAAGTCCATGTTCCCCATAGCCTGGCAGCGATGGTCGCATTGTTGATGACGAGAAAAACGACCAAGCAGCCCCAGAGGGCGGGCTGTCTAGTGTCGCTAAGGTGAGCCTCTTCCTCAGGGGTCAGCACGAGTTTAACCATTGTTTAGCTGATGGGTCTGATTAAGCTGCTCATAGTCTAAAGGGGCTAGGTATGTAATCATATGAAGCATGCAGTAGATGAAGGAATATCTGGAGAAGTGGAGATCATTTTACTAATAAGTAGCTCCCTGTTTCCACGTCAAGACTCATTTCACGCGACCGTGTATTACTCCCAAGAACGCTGGAGGCTGACTATTCCAAGCCATGTAGTGCTACTCTACGCAATGCAATCCAGGGATGCGTGGTTAAATTAGGTGTTACGAGCAGGAAGAGAGTTACTCGATGACAGAACCTCTTTGGGGTACTCCGCGTTCATGGTAGGAGGCAATCGGCTAGCAGGAAGTAAACATCAACGGGTTGCTGCGGATAGCTGAATAGTTACGGAGGCCCATCACTACAACTATACTAAATATAAGATATTTAGGGCTTATAGATAATATATAAAGTAAATAAGCTACCTAGATAAACAGGTTGAATAAGTAAATTAGATAAGTACCTTAAGTTGGCTAGATAGGTAGGTCGTATAAGGAAGTTGGATAGAGGTAGGTTAGGCTGCATAAGTAGGCTGGATAGGGTGTCAGATGGATTTTCCCACTGCGACAAGAGGTAAGATTGTTGGAGTGCGAAATGTCACTTCGTATTCAATACCTTAGGTGCCTACCTACCTGAGGTATATATTGAGACAGGTAGGCTGGATAGGTAGGCTGGATAGGTAGGCTGTATACCTAAGTAAGCTGATTAAGTGAGCTAGATAGGTTGTATACTTACCTACCTGTACCTAGATTGGATAGAGGTAAGCTGAATAATAGGTAGGTACCTGAAGTTATAGGGATATATTATCAAGCTGGAGTTTTGCGTTGTTAGGTAAGACACGTAAGTTATCGTCCATGCTACGCCAAGATGACTGGGAGACAGCCTTGTAATTAAGTGTCCTTGGTCCTCATGCTTTATCTGCAAGTTCTGGCCATTTGAAAAGAACAGGCTGTTGTTTAAGTAAAGTAAGCGGTAAATTATCAGGAGCATATATATTGTAGGTAGGTTAGGTAGGCACCTATGCAAGGAGAAGTGTGCTTCATCCAAGGAGCTGATTGAATCGTGTTACCCCAAAAGGTGACAAAGAACAAGGATATTCCGTGGACATTATATTAACTACCTAGTATTTCTCGGCAAGTTACCAACTTTCATCCTATATCGGGTGCCAATTACCGCCTTGTGCGGCGAATTTGTTGGTTCGGAGTTGTAGGTGAGAAGGTTTGTTTGATGTAGTACTGATGTCAGAAAATGTCAACCTGTGTAGGACACGTAGGACATGAGTTTTAAAGGTTTGCAGCAGTTCGTGAAACCGTAGGGATTCTAGAATTTATAATTAGATAACTGGTTATGGGAAGGGAGGAGGGAGAATAATGAAAGAAGAAAAAAAAAAGGGGGGCGATAAGAGACGACGAAACGGGGAATAGGTTCCCGAGGATGTGGTTGCACGAGACACAAGTTGGATTAAGCTTTTTTTTCCAAGTGGCGAGACTCGAGAGGGGATGAATAAATATAATGTGCTGTATTTACCGCATCCCCTTACATCCCAAATATCATACCTACCTCTACCTAACCTTAGGTACCTATAATACCTACCTGGTACCTATATCTGGTACCTAACCTAACCTAACTTTAGTTGCCTTGAATGTCAGGTAAGTTGGTAACACAAAGCATACTCAAGGATAGAAATAACCAAGTGCAAGTGCCGTGATTTCCCATTGGTTGCCGACATTAGGTAGCATAGTACAGTTACATGTCTAAATCTCGAGGCAGCTGCGAATCATAGGGATCAGCCCCTGTACTACCCAACTTCTAGACAGCCCAGGGAACAAAGAAGTATGCATTCTTTTTTTTTCTTCTTCTTTTTTTTTCTTCCCTTTCCTTCTGCGAAGTCGGCGCGTCTTGTACTTTGAGCTGCCGACTTTTTTTCTTATTGAATTGGGGGCTTCTGACCTTTGAATATTTCTTTTTTTTTTCTTTCTTGTCCACCCTTTTATCTTCATCAATCCCGTGTTACCCACTGCTGTCCACTGCTGTCTTAGCAGATCACCCGCCGCGCCAAGTTTCTTACCCCATTTATCGTTGGTCCAATAACTCGACAATAGGTATAGGTGGTAACTCAGCAATAACTTGGCCGGTCATGTCCCAAGACAAAATACCCTCTTCTCTCGAGGCGAACGAGCATGCAGCCTCACAACTTAGAGAGTCTCAAAATAGTACCTCTCAAGATGACCTGCACCGCGATGCCAATGTCCCGGACTACACCCCTGAGCAGGAAGCTCGTGTAGTTCGCAAGTTGGACTTGAACCTGATGACACTCTTCTTCGTACTATGTGAGCTATGAATCTAATTCGTATAAGTCCACAAGCTAACAGGATTCCTTGATGCCAAGATATGCTGGCTTACCTCGACCGCGGTAACATAGGCAATGCTAGAATCGCCGGCATGGCCCAAGATCTCCATCTTGATGGCAATCGATACCAATGGCTGCTTAATATATTCTACATTGCCTACGTAGTATTCGAATTTGGGGTCTTAATGTGGAAGATCTTCCCTCCCCACCTCGTCGGCACTGTTGTCGTTTTTGGCTGGTAAAGACTCATGTCGTCCTCTCCAAATCTTCCGTCTGGCTAACCATATGGAAGGGGTCTTATCGCTACAGTACAAGCCGGTGTCCACAACTGGAGTGGTGAGATGGCTCTGAGATTTTTCCTTGGCGCCTTCGAAGCATGCTACGGGTAGGTCGCGAACTCCATTCAAGAAGCTGGCCGTTTTCCAATGCACAACTGTTGCTAATACCTCGCTCATCATCTAGACCAGGTATAATCTACCTCCTTTCATTTTTCTATCTTCGGCATGAGATTGGTTTCCGATGTGGTATTTTCGCCTCCGCAGCTCCGTTGGCCTCCACATTCGCAGGTGCTTTAGCCTACGGTATCACGAGCGGACACTCGCACCTCGCCAACTGGCGTCTACTCTTCCTCGTCGAAGGATTGCCGACTATCCTCATGGCCATCTTTGCCTTCTTCTTCATACCTGACTCCGCAGAGAAAGCTAGATTTCTGACGGCTGAAGAAAAGAGCATTGTAAAATCTAGGGCCATGCGCCAAGTCGGCACAAACGCAAGCGCCAGAATAGGAGGGTTTAAGCTCGCGGACGTTCTACCGGTATTCCTGGATCTGAAGGCATGGCTATGTGGACTGATGTATTTCTGTGGCAACGTTACTTACTCAAGTCTGCCTGTTTTCCTTCCGACAATCCTCCAAGACATGGGCTACACAGCTATCAATGCGCAGGGTCTATCCGCTCCTCCGTCGTTTGCAGCCTTTATGTTCGCCTTGATTACAACTTGGGTCGCGGACAAAACCCAACAGAGATGTATTGTCCTCATGATTACTTCCATCGTGGGAGGAGTCGGTTACATTATCCTTGCCACCGTTGAAACCGTTGGCGTTCGTTACTTCGCCACCTTCTTAGCGTCGGCTGGCGTCTTCTCTACCATCCCTAATATTCTTGGACTGACCTTGAGTAAGTGTTCCTGGAGCCATAGGCTAGGTCTCCAAAGGAGTATTTGAGTAGATACTGACCATCTTCATAGATAATCAAGGTAGTGATACTCGACGCGGAATGTCAATTGTTCTCATCAACTTAGTCGGCCAGTGTGGACCTTTCCTAGGAACTAATGTATTTCCTACGTCGGACGGCCCTAGATTCATCAAGGGTATGAGTGTGTGCGCTGCCTTCATGTTCTTCTCTGCGCTTCTTGCACTCTTCCAGCGTCTACTTCTGATGTGGGAGAACGCCCAACTCGACCGCAAGTACGGAACCAAGACCAAGGACAAAACCACCGCAGAGTCCAAGGACATTGCCACGGAAAACTACGGTCCTAACTTTAGATATATACCTTGAGACCCTTCAGAGCTATGGGCATGTCCTGCAGTTTAGGACTGTTGATTCAATATCCCCTTTCCAGCATAGCCTTTCCATCAGATTAGATTTAGATATAATTGCTGGTCAGATAATTATGGCAGTGAATAAGAACACGTTAAATTATATGGATAATGGGTTTGAAGTAGAGAGAATAGTCTGTTGGTAAAATAATCTGGGGTTATGGTGCCCCCGATTATGCTATGTCTAATTTAATATTACAAGCAGGCCACAGATGTGTTCTACTAGCAGGCCGGTACGCGGATATGATTTGAAAATAGATAGTATTGATAATATTTATTGCTAGATACCTCACAAGATAGATTTAGAGACTCGTAGATGACTCGAAACAGGCTGATTAATCTCAGTTTGGACTAAAGCGACTGTGACGCTTAGCCGAACGGGATCACAATATTCTACGAATATGAAGGCACTAGGTTCTCTATCAGGTATTCCCGTGTTAGATGTCATATACAGAGTGAGTGTCAGGGGCATAGTAAGCAGTCTATTGTAAAGATGTAGTACGCCTAGCTCTCCCACCTCCTTCGGGGGAGATGGCTATCCTTTATATAGAAAATAGACCCCTGCTATATCCACATATCCCGGACATTCTAACTTGAGTACTAGGAAGTTTTATCATGCGTAAGTCCTTGTTATTGATTATTCCAAATTGATTATTATAGATAAAAGCTTCACGCCTTGCTATTCTCTCATAGCTCCCCGTATGGCTGGGTTACCCCTCGAAAGGGGGTGGGGCCGTGGATAGGGGCTCCGCCCGCAACACGATACGATTCGGCGCAACGTTAGTAGACATTCCGAATATATCACGGACATTATCCGTTGCATTTGACAATTTCCCAAATTGGTACGTCATATCTACCTAAGGTAGGTAAATAAGCATTATGGCGTGAAGCTAAAACTTTACTAGCAAAGCATACTGATTCTAGGTAGGCTGGGTTAGGTACTTAAGGTATTGGTACTAACTAACTAACGTCCAACACGCAAGTCTTCTTTAACAACTCCCGTTCAGGGGGAAGGGGGAGGAAGCTATCACTAATAATACTTGGCCCCGGTGTTCAACGGGCTCTTAGGGTCGTACACGTCGGTGGTAATCACGTCGGGGTACTTGACGTCGCCCTGCTTGAGCGCCTCCTCCATGACCTCCATGATAGCGATACTCTCGGACCAGGGGAGGGTGTCGCTCTCCTTCTTGCCGTCTCTCAGGCACCTCGCGCACTCGTCGGCCTCCCAGAACATGCCGTGGCCCCAGCCGTCCCGCGCCGGGTCCTTGGGGATCGGGCAATCGACGACCTCGACCTCGCCGCCGCCGTCCTTGCGCACGACGCGGTACTGCAGCGGGGAGAACGCCGGGCCCATCACCTGGATCTCGCCCTTGGTGCCCTGGATCTTGATGGCGGGCCCGCCGCCGTTATGGCCGTCCGTGTTCGTCGCGATCCGCAGGCTCGTCAGCGCGATGCCCTGCGCGTTGTGCCGCGGGAACTGCAGGATCACGCTCGTCAGCTCGTCCGCCCCCGTCGCCGCGTACTTGTTGACCGCGGCCAGCGTCCGCGGCGCCTCCTTCTCCGCCTCCGGCTGCAGGTGGTACAGGATCTGGAACAGCCACGTCAGCGAGTAGACGCCCAGGTCGAGCAGCGCGCCGCCGGCGAGCGCCGCATTCACCATCCGGTTCTCGTCGGAGAACTGGTACAAGCCATCCGGGTTTTGGCAGTCGAATGAGTTGTCGGCTACGGTCCGGAATGTCAGTGCGGAGTTGTTCGGCGCTGGATTATATGTATAAAAAAAAGGAAAAGGAAAAGAAAAGAAAACGGTTCAGGGGCTTACCGATTACTCGATGTACCTTGCCGATAAGTCCAGACTGCACCAGCTCTCGGATCTTGATGCTCAGGGGGAAATAGCGCGTCCAGACGGCTTCGAGGAGGAAGAGGTTCTTGGCCCTCGCGGTCTCGACGAGCTTCCTAGCCTGGGAGGCGTTGACGGTGAAGGCCTTCTCGCACAGGACGTGCTTGCCGGCCTCGAGGGCCAGCATGGTGTTCTGGAAGTGGTGGCTGTGCGGGGTGGCGACGTAGACGATCTCGACGTCCGGGTCGCTCACCAGCTCGGCGTAGGAGCCGTACGCCCTGGCGCCCTCGGGGGCCTTGACCTTCTCGAGGAAGGACGCGGCGCTCTCCTGGGAGGACGAGGAGGCGACGGCGACCACCTTGTGGGCGACGTCGTGCACGTCGCGGCTTGCGGGGTTGGCAAGCAAGTCCTTGGTAAAAGCTATAATGGCGAGGTGTGAGTATTCTCGTATGATAATTCACCCTGGGGGTTGGTGGTGGATGGGATGGGATGGATGACTTGACTTTGAGCAATGCCACCAGTGGCCATGATACCCCACTTCAGGGTGAAGGGTTGAGAAGCCATCTTGTGATGTTATAAGTTATTATAATAACTAGTCACTCGTGTTTAGTTTTTAGGGTTGCCAATTCACTAATGTTTGAAGTTGATCGAGTTAGGTAATTGCGATATTGTTGAAGATAGGGGGGAAGTCTGTAGTAAGCTTTTATATTGAAGTTGGAGTACTATGTAAAAAGTAAGTTAGGTGGATGGATGTTGGAGTTATGAAGCATCAGCATCCCAAACTTGGTCGGCTAATAAGACTGTGGAACGAACGGTGGTTGTGGAACGGTGGTGGTGAAAGATAGGCCAAGTTAATTAAGGGTGGGGGTCAATCGTTACCTAACCCGTATAACAACCGAACCTATTGGCTAATATGGAAGTCTGCAGGTGTTATCTCAAGGTTAGGTACTTAGGTACTATTGTGTTGTACAATACAATACTTATAATACATAAGGTACCTAACCTGGTAGGCACCTAACCTAGGTAATGCGGGTATACCGTACTATGAGGTAATCCAGGAACCCTTTTTGTTAGGTTACCTTAGGCACCTAAGGTAAAGTACCTTTAGTGTATATATGTACCTAGCCAACGTCGATACCTAATCACATGAGTTGATATCATGTATGTCTCTCATACATACATACATGTCTCTCACGCATACATACATGTCTCTCACGCATACATACAATCTAACCTACCTCCTAGCAATATATACCTACCTACCTAGTATGTAACATATAATAGCCTCATAAAATCTTAAACACGTAAAAACTATGAGATGGCGTATGTGCAACTTCGAGGCTCAATTCAGTCTCTCAGTCCAGTCCCAGTCCAATCCCCCTCCAATTACCAATATCATTATCATCACAATACCCAATTGCGTGTTGTATCATAATAGGTCCGATGCAGGCAGAGGGACTTGCGGAGCATGCTACCTTGATGGGGAAAAGTAGTAAAACGTTCAAATTACTACGGAAAGATACAACTGGATGGAATTTCTCGCACGTTCGGAAAGATCCTACTTGCATATGTGAGTCAAAATGTTGTGCTTTACCATGGTAGTTCAGCTATACTACTACCATTGTAATCGCTTCAGGTAGAGTTACCCGGTCCACCACGTAGCCTTGGACCGCTTCCCCTTCTATTGTGGTTACCTAGGTAGGTAAGCAAAGAATATTGTTAAGCCGCGCCTAGCTTGTCTTGTATTCAGTTAAACCTTATTATTCCTATGTCACGACTATCGAATTCTGATGTAATGGTAACTGTAATGTGGACAGAGGACATCTCGACGACATGGCTAAACATTGTCATCGCTGTCGTGGATCGGACCGTTCGGCTTGTGCTACAAATAAGGAGCTGTCGCCGACGTGGAAGTCAGAGAAGCTGCTTACAGCCGATAGTATTGTCCATTTGTTAGAGGCCAACCTTGGAACAGATTACCTAGGTACCTAGGGCCTACCCGTCTACAGCCTGCCTTCTAGGGAAGAAGGTCGAGAATGGACTGGAGGTATCGCAATGGGCGACCTTTCAGTATAGCAACGTTCCATCTTCAATCTCCTCGTAAGCCACGCGGTGTAAAGTTTCTCAACACAATCATAAAACGTTCACATTACGGACAAATTCACCTAACGCTGACCCGGCAAACTTTCTGTTTGAGACCATTCTCAATGGATGCTAAACCAGCTCCGATGCCAAAGCTGTTATACGGCACGGCTTGGAAGAAAGACGCAACGGCCGAGCTTGTAATCTTAGCCTTGAAGACTGGTTTCAGGGGTATCGATACCGCAGCTCAACCACGGCATTATAGAGAGGATCTCGTCGGGGCTGGTGTTAAGAAAGTAATATCGTTGGGTATAGTAAAGCGGGCCGATCTGTTCGTATGGTGTTGACTTCTCGTCTCTTATCCCTGCAACAAAAAAGTTAACAATCTTCAGGTTCAAACCAAATTCACCTCGGTAGATGGCCAAGATCAAAAACACCTACCTTACGACCTGAACGCTTCCCTAGAAGAACAAGTCCACTCTTCCGTAGCGTCGTCGCTTAACAATTTCCGCTATTCAGAGTCGGACGAGCCCTATATCGACAACTTAGTCCTACACTCTCCTCTTCGTACGCTATCAGACACGTTCAGCGTTTGGAAGGCACTAGAGACATATGTGCCTCACAGAATCAGACAACTAGGAATTTCTAACACGCCGCTTGAGGTTGTTGATTTTTTAAATACCAGCCCTGATATCACTGTTCGTCCAGCGTGCGTGCAGAACCGCTTTTATCCGTCCACGGGCTGGGAGGTAGATCTACGGGGGTATTGTCGAGAAAAAGGTATAACCTTCCAAGCTTTCTGGACATTATCGGGGAACCCACGGCTCCTGACGAGTAGGAGCGTTCACGAGTTAGCCGCGAGCGCAAACGTCGAGCCACCAGTTGCGTTGTATGCACTCGTGCTTGGTCTCGAAGGCATATCGATCTTAGACGGGACAAACAACGAGGCACATATGAAGGCTGACTTGAACGATATTAACACTGTGAGCGAGTACGCACAGAGCGACGAGGGTCAACACGTCTGGTCGAATTGTCTGCATAATTTCAAGAAGCAGATCGGTGAAAAGCAGTAAACCGACTTGTATCATATCATATTGACGTAAGAGGCAGGCGACGGTAGTGAAAAAGGGAGAAGAAGATCAGTTGTTCAGACATCGAAATGGGGAGAGGCTGCTCGGATCTCTTCTTAACCGATATGCGGCGCAATTGCGTCTGTTGGAGTCTTTGATAGTTGAAAATCACAACTAAATATAGACGTGAGGCTGACGTAAATTCGCCAATGAGAAGAAACACATTAGGTACCTATGATACCAACCGGCAATTTCTATGAACCCGTGAGACATTCGATGATGATATGTCACCAAGAATGGAAGTTAGCCAGTAACGGAACATCTTTCAACGCGTCTACCACGTTCAAAACAGCTTTTCTTTCCTTGTTGGCTACTTTGACTTCCATTTGGATCCCTAGCCACCCTGTGGGTGATCATTGCTTTAAATTCCCAAGTAGGCCAGGGCCCATTGTATCAAGGCGAAATTACCTACATGAGGCGAGCAAACTTGACCTACGAATACCTAGGGCCGCCTTCTCATTGTCGCTGATAACATTGACGCAGTTATTAGACGAGATATATACCTTATGCGAAACAGCGTAGAGACAATCTCAGTATTCCCTCAGGGTCTCTAACCTAATCATGGGAGTTCAGGGCTATATGCAACCCTAATAAGGCAACAACAGGTATATTTGTAAGGCTCGGTAAACGGGCCACCACCTGCAAAATTGGCCGTAAGCACTGACCCCCCGGTTAATTGGTTTACGCCGGGCACCTGGAAGGAACCGTTTTCAATGTTCATAAGTTACTTTGTCGAACAACTCCCAAGTTCGAGGTTAGAAGGCGTAGGATGACACAACTACGGAGCTGGAAATATTAGCCAGCTACATAACGTACGGGAAGCTAAAGAATTTATTTAAAACGCCCCCCTTTAACTTGTCTTACGTTTCTTTTCCTCTGTGATAGGAGGGCATCCCATGCATTCTTCTTCTTCTTTTTTAGGTTCAAGCGTATTAGCACAAGGCCAGAATAAATACAAGCCCTGGGCAGGTAATGGCCAGAAAGTGTTACTTATTCTGTTGGACCTACCCTTTTGGAGTTTTCCCCGTTGAGAAGCGGAATAGGTACCTAACCTAGAAGCAAAGTCAGTTAGGCATACAGAATATCGTATAGAACAGTGGCCGCTCAATAGGTCTTCAACACGCCGAAGAAATGTCACGTCGCAGAGCATGAGGTACAGTAGGGAAGAACCTTCGTTGTTCCGCGAGTAACTCTAACTACGATATTTTTGAAGCCAGAGCTATATACAAAACAACTCCTTTGTTCTCGGGGGGTCTCAAGCGAGACTCCTGACACGAAACTTATGTCATGTCACGGTACTGTCCGTGAAGTCCTTATAGGTGGAGATAGCATCGTCAACTCCTCGAGTTGACATCGATCTACCTTCCGAATCCTTACATGTCACAACCTTTGCCAGGTTGATAGAGATACTATTTTATCACTAGGAAGATAGGATGGATGGTCGGTTCGAAGGGACAAGGGTTCCAACAATTGAGGGATTTAAGGGAGGTAGGTAAGTAGACTACCTATCTACCTAAGATAGGTACCTATGTTACTACTATCTATAGGTACCTAGCAAGGTTGCCATGGCCCTGATGGGCTATATGTAGCAAGGTTTTATTGAAATATTGATATTTTATGTAAAAGAAAGTTACTTTCACGATGCAGTTATTTACTATGTAACTGTATGCGTTGGATATGCAGTTAGGTAGGTACCTGTTCTTTTGTAATTAGCACTTTGAGAGTATTTAAGTTAAGTGCCTACCCAGAGCTAGGTAGGTATTGGTGTATAATAAGAACGAAAGTAAAGACCTGATCAAATTTATTATTGAGTAGTTTGTTCTTAACGAAGACTGGAGATTCACGTGCGCAAATGCACGCAGAATGGTAGTAACTGTTTTGTTAATAGTAGTACTTTAACATATGCCATTTAGGACTTAAAAAGCAAACTAATCTTATATCTGAATAAAATATAATAAGTTAAGATAAGTAGATAGTATAAGTTATTTGTTATCATTGATCATGTTTATTTGCTTTCATTTTAGAAGTTACCTAGGTACCTGATCTCATCTTGAAGAGAAACTTTCCCTCGGGGCTTTAAGGGGCTGTATATGATATCTAACTTTCTGCATGTTAATGACTTAAGTAACTGATAAATAATACATTATTAGAAACTATCCAACTATTTTTTAAACGCAGACAGAATAGTATAGACAGTAACTACTGACTATCAATGCCTTAGGTAACTAATAAGATATTCAAAAGAAACAACACGGAAACAATTTTACTGTCGCACAAAGGCCAGATCTAGACATCATCCGCATCGTAAGGTGTGCAAGTCAAGTGTAGAACATTTACACAGCCTACCTGTATATAAGTCCGCTGGCTTAGCTTATAAGTACCTAGAGGTAGGTAGGTAATTCGCATTTGGTACATTAGATTTACATGTGATGCACATAATTACTATGAATCACGAAGACATCTATAAAATCGAGGTACTAAGCACTCATGTAAATAGGTATGAGACATATTCCACCGTCTTGTCAGTTTAGCAAGGAACTCCCTAGTGGATGTTACAAGCAACCCACCAAACCCTGGAGGCTACATCTAGCTATATACCGAAAGCGCAGTGATCAGTTCTAGAATCTAGAGGTATAATAAGCACGTGCTCTCATCTTCGATTTAGTTCTGGAACATTAAAGCATCTTCAAATGTATTTGCCATGAGATTTTATTACTATTCGTTTAGAATACTCGTGTAATCTAGAAACAGTGTAGCCAACCCCAAGCCCTAATGCTGTTAAAGGAGTTATCAGCATCAAATATCGCCTTACTTATTACATCAGCTGATAGTGAACTTGGTTATCTCAAAACTTCTAGCAGTATTTGAATAATGAATGAATTAGGTATTAGATCATAGGAAATACGTGAACAACGTTATGCCGCCGGCCATAACAAAGGGTTTACCTATCTAGTTCATGGCAGATTTTCCACAATCACCAACAATAGACTTGGCTTAGGAGATCAACGCGCTCTACACTAAAATTGTGTAAAATATCTCTCCCAGAATTTCTGAAATGTGACATCCCAAAAAGGTACTAGTATGCACACCGATCCTTGTGATTGGAGAAAGTTTTGCTCTTGTTGCTCAACCACTTGATAATAGCTAAGATGTCTCTATGCCCGTCACCATGCCTGTGCCACCGCTAAGAACCAGAGTGGCAATGTTCAAAAAAAATTTTGACAGTACGAATTTAGAGATATCGTATTTGATATCATCACATCGACACTTCGCGGGATTTGCTAGGTGTCGCATTATCACTTCTTCAGCGATCAAATATCCCGTCGAGAATTCGCCCAACCCCTCCTGTTCAAGTGGCCAAAAATCTCATAAGCGGGTATTTCCGACTACCTACCTACCTATCTGAAGTTCTCGAAGGGGCATTCAATTTTTCAATGCGATCATGATCGCCGATAGCAGTAAATAACCAATTGCGAGTACGCTGGCCCGCGGTAGATAGCCCGGCAGCAAAAGCATAAACATCGGTGAGAATGCGGACGGAGCCCGCTGACGTATTGGATTGCTGCCAGGTCGATAATACCTTTCGTGTTATACCCTAAACTTGATATGTATCATGCTTCCAGACTTCTTCTTCTGTAGCTCCTATTATTGTCACTTTTTTTTTTTTCGCCGTCGCCGTCGCCGTCAACCATCTGATGGGACCACATGGAGTGATATTACGCCACCGCGGAAGGATGTATTAGAGAATGGCGACAGAGTCGTACTCGGTTGTTGACCGCCTCGTCCTTGTTACTGTGATGGTGTCTCCTCGACCGGCAGAACCTTGGCTATTACAGCAGCGGCAGAAGGACTCGCGCCAGTTGATCCTATTAGTAGGCAGAACATCCTACACGATAGGCCAAGCGAGCTTGGAACATGCCACTGTTTTCAGCTTTTCAGGCATTACAAACAATTTAATCATACTGGTCACTATCATCTGTAAGACGTCAAAGTTGACAGCTGCTGTGTCTCCATAGGTGGTATAATAGTACAGCAATGATACAGCAATGATATGTGCTTCCGACGTAATAACGCTTGCAGGCGGCATTACGAATGCCTATGAGAACTTGCGGTACGCGTAACTTACCCCTTTTCCAGACTCATTCGAGAAGCTGCTGATGCAACCACCGATTCTTGATGGTTGGTTGAAACCAACCGGTGCCTTTGTATAACATTAACCATCTATAGCCACCAATAACCACCTACAACCACCTATCTATACCTATTGGTTCTCCTATACTTCTGTTCGGTTTGTGTAAGTGGTTGGTAGGCGTTTCAACAATCTTCAAAGGGGCACATAACTACCTTAACCTACCTACGTATTCACAACCTTGGCACTTGGCAAATATGCACCTACTGCACAAGTCCTTGATTTTTTAACTACTACATAGTACGTAAGGTTGGATCGCTTGGACCTGACTCTGCGGCAATGGTTCCAACCAGATCTGGTTGGAGGGAACCCTACTAGCTTCTATCACTTATTACATAGTATAATACTTTTAAGTATGCCGGTTAAGAATCTGCTTCCGCGGCCGATCTCGTTCCCAGCAGCGAATAGAAAACTGCGACGTCTTGTTCCCGGTCCCGATCTCGATTTGGGTTTGGTCCGCGCATGGAGATTCTCGTCATCGTGAAGCGATACAAAACTACCTCTACCTCATACCTAGGGGGTATGTACCAGGTAGCATACTATGTATGTATGTAAGGAATAGTTTCAAAAATCGCTTACGAGAGATTGTCAATAGGCGGGGTATTATTAGAAAACATTGAGGATGAGGATACTCCGTGTTACCTATACGTTAATTTGTTATAAGAGGTACCTAATTTTAGGTGCATACCTTATATGAGTGCGGGATAACGCGGCACAGGTACCAATACCTATAACACAAAGTAGGTACTTAAGTACCTATGTAGGACCTAATGTGCAATGCTGCATTGTATAAAATGCAGTATAACGCAGCCCTCGAAAATATTCATATTTGATGGAAATATTCTCTGCCTAAGTACGTCAAGTGTCCTCGAAGAAGGTAAATGCATTGTTATAAAATCCGAAAAGAACATGTTTACATGCGTGTCTCGGTATTCTAAGGGGCCCCGGGGGGGTTGAATTTTGTCGGTGTTGCGTAGGACGGGAATGTTAGCTAATAGGTAACTAATAATTTTCTTTTTTCTTTCTTTTATCTACCTATTTTTCCTTTGTGCGGCCCCATCCATGTCCCCATGTCTCATGCTCCATGCTCCATGCTTTCCCAGGGTCCGGGGGGGTTTGGGCAAAAGAGGGGAAAGAAAGCTGAGCTGAGCCCTGCAAGATCTAGCAAGACCTGCAGCAATAAACTGAGTAGGAACCAAACCGGTTCGAGCCGGTCCTTCGGGCACGAGCCCCGCTTTGACAAGTTTGACACTGACAACTTAGGTAGATTAGGTACATAGTAGAGATACACAAGATGAACCACAAACCCAAGCCATTTAAAAAACGCATCCCCACTTTTGGATCTCGAGGCGTTAAATTTTTAGCCCAAGCACTTTACCTTAGGTTAAGTAGGTACCTAAGTATTTTACGTATACGGTACTTGGATACGTGAAAAAAAGCCATGCGGAATCGTGGTCTTATTCCCCCACTTTACTCGATGTTTTTTTTCCTTTTCTTTTTCTTAGGTACTTATTCTCGCTTTATGTTACTAGGTATAAGTACCTAAGTAGCTATTTGCATATACTTATGTTAAGTGAATAGTACATTGTTATCCTATGAAAATATATAAGGTACTTAAAGCTAATATCGGATAAAAAGTTACACAAACTTTATATTAGTTGCATACTTTAGGCAATACAAGTATTATACCTATAGGGCTCTTAGTCGCAAAGCTAAAAAAAGAGAAGAAAAAAAAGTCCATATAGCGTGTAAGTATACCCAAAGTTAGGTACTTGAATACTTTCCGTGTCTAATAAGAAAATCCTTCCGTCTATCTCATCTTTCCCATCCACCCGTTTTACCCATACACATCCGCCCATCCATCCATGATCCATCCATGATCCATTCATCCATCTCATTAGGCAGGTAACCTAATATATCAACGATCTGGACCTTCGGACCATTGTCAAACACCCCCCACTCGCCCGCCAAGTACCTCATCAGGTACATCAGCTTGACCGGGTTCCTGGAACCTTCACCTCCTTACCTTATCCTAACGACCAGCAAGGCTTACAGTACTACCGTGAGAACCTATCCGGGAAAAACATATCCGTCAAAATATAGACATGATTTATGTTTAATCAGAGATACCACGTACCTAACACATCATAGTAAGTATTTTGTACCATACTTTGTCTACGCTGTCTACCCTTGTTCTCCTTTGCCTATACCCACCCAGTTCCCAAGGTTACGAGGTAACAATGTATACCTGCATCTGTATCTGACTTCTCTGCCCTTGTCCCTCGGTCTCGATTTGATCACAATCCCTACACGTACGTGTACATACATAGTACAGCATATATATATGCACCATCCAGGTTGCCGCCTTGAATCTATACCCACACCCCCTTGGTTCTTCCTTGCCCCTTGTCTTACTTTGCCCAGATCTAGCAGCAACGGAAGCAGCAGTAGCAGTAGCAGCAAGCAGCTTACACGCCAGCTAGCCCGATCAACCAATAGCCGGCGCACCACCTTGCATCGGCACCGGCAGCAACTAAAACAACTGCAGAAAAACTTGATATGAGCTGTGCAGAATCAGAAAGTGGGATGGGACGGCGGTTAGGCCGTAAAGAAACTAGCGACGATCGCGCACAACTCGGCGCCAGCAGCAATAGCGCTTCTCTCTCTGCTTCTTGTCCTTCTGCAGTTGCCGCTACGGCTGCCGTCGGCAACTCGCCCAGAGAAGCTGTCACTCCTACCGGTGAACAAATGGCCCACCACCACCAACGAGAGGGGCAGCATCAGCGCCAGGTGATGCACGACGATACTGCTCCCAACAACTCCTCCACCTCCACCAGTTCGCATGGCGCGGCTATACGGGAACGGCAGGACCGCGTTTCCCCAACCACCGCTGCTCCAGCTAACTATCCCGGTTCCAGCCCTAACGTTGGCACCGACTCTGTCGCTGCTGTAGCTGCTGGTACTTCTAGCGCTAAGGACGCGAACGCCGCTGAGTCCTACGAGCAGCAGCATGTGCATAGCGTCTACGAGACCATCGCATCGCACTTCTCGTCGACGCGACACAAGCCGTGGCCTTTCGTCGCTTCTTTTTTGGAATCGCTGGCCCCTGGTTCTGTTGGGCTAGACGTCGGCTGTGGAAACGGCAAGTACCTCGACGTGAACCGAGACATTGTAATCATCGGCTCGGACCGCAGCGCTAATTTGGCGCGGCTGGCCCGAGACCTCAAAGTGGTAAAGGGAACAACGACGACACCAACGACACCAACTAATAGTGGTGCCGACGTAGCAGGTATCGCGGACAGCTTAGCGCTCCCATTTGGCGGCGCGAGGCGACGCGTAGACTTCGCGATTTGTATCGCCGTCGTCCACCACTTGTCAACGCGGGAGCGGCGCGTCGAGGGTGTGCGCGCCCTACTCGACTGCGTCCGTCCGCGCAGCGGCAAGGTGCTAGTGTACGTCTGGGCCCTCGAGCAGGGGACTAGCCGCCGCGGGTGGGACGAGGGAACTGCAGATCAGGATCAGCTAGTGCCGTGGGTGATGAAATCGAACAAGCCCAAGAAACAGAAGAAAGCTGAAGAAAAGGAAGAAGCTAGCAACAAAAAAGAAATGGAAAAGGAAAATGGCGAGAGCGTGGGCGCTAGTACGTTCCAGCGATACTACCATCTGTATAGAAAAGGGGAGCTGGAAGAAGACGTTCAGGCAGCTGGAGGTGAGATCCTAAGCAGCGGCTATGAAAAGGATAATTGGTGGGTTATAGCAAGTCCTAGAGGAGAGGAAGAAAGAAAACAAGACTGTTCGCCGTCTATAGAAACCCGATAGCGATTAATGTTGTGTATCACGCGCAGGGTTACACAAGGAGTAGGCAACAACGGTCTGAACTCTTTATTTTGGAAACAGTATTAGAATTATACTGTACGTGCATCGTGCAGCGTACGTTGATTCATACATGGCCTCTGCCTATTCTTATTCCTATCCCCTCAACCCTGTCCTAGTAAACGCCCGTTACTACTAATAACCAAACACCTAGTACCTACAAACAAACAAAAAAACAAAAACAAATAAAAGGTAACTACCTGTAATAATAATCATAAAATTCATAATAATAGGTACCTATGTAAAATTATTCAAGTCATTACTTGGTACCATACATTAGGTGCACATTCACGGAACACCCCTCCCCTCACCGTTTGATTCTCTTCCTACCGCCACCTTGTCACATTGGTATCTCCCGCCGGCCTTTCTCCCATTTCCCGTTCCACGAAGCAGCCACCAATACTACTACCACCACCACCACCATCCCCCTTTTCAGGTAAGAGGTAAGTAAGTAAGCAAGTAGAATAGTTGTAATAATGAGTCGTGTAATATAGCCTCAGGTAACTACAACGCGCGGCTCTTGGCTCAAGACTAAAGAAGAAGAAGAAGAAGAAAGAGAGACGAACCAGAATAGAGAAAAAAAAAAAAAAAAAAGAGGGCAGTACCCGAAACCAAGTTAAAAACAAACGACACACCGGAAAGTCCATAAACGAAAGAAAAGAGAAAAAACAACGGTAGTAAACAAGAGAGAGAAAAAAAACATCTTCATGACTCATCCCTTTTGTAGCCCAATGATTTGCCAATGATAGGTATGGAAAGGGTAGGTAGACACAGGCCGAGAATAAGATACTAGAAAAATAGAAAAACAGAAAAACAGAAAAAAAAAAAAAAGCATTCAAAGAAGGTAGATCTGGTTCCACCCGTGAGCAACATCCGGTTCTTTTCCACCCAAAAGTCCAAGTCCAAGTCCGAATCCAAACCAGTCCAACCCGTATTGTTGTATCGATCCATCTTTTATGTGTGTATTTGCGTTTGTGTGTGTGTATGTGTGTGTCTCTGTTTAGCTTTTCCCTTTCTTCCCGTCGTCAATACATGAGGTTCCCAGTAATACATCTGATTCTTTCCAATACAATGCCTGTTGCTGCTCCGGTCACGATGCAGTTATTCTTTTTTTTCTTTTTTTCTTTTTTGTTTGTGTTTGTGTCTGTGTTGTGTATTTGTTCTGTTTTTTATTTCTTATCCAAAAATGAGTCGACCTGTTTCACTCACTGTAGGTCTTCGGTCGCCCAGAAAATGGATAGATAGAAATCGTTGATAAAGGGGAGCTTGATTCGAGACCCCTAGGTGAAGCCAAATAAGATAAATAAAAGCATAGTTATGCGTAAAACTCGTGTTCTGTCCTTTTCTCTTTTTTTCCCTTGCATTGGCCTAGCGGGCACGTTCGTGTCGTGGAAAATTCGTAATGTCGTAAGGTTCTGGCCGCTGATCCAGATGGTGACTCCTTCGCCTATTTATATCTGGAGAGAGATTATTGACCTCCGAGCCCCTGCGTCGTTTCGGACCAGTTAGCTCTACGGAAGGATAGCCCAGCGGTGTCATCATATACGACCCGGTTGGGCTTGACGCGGAGCTAATACCGGGGCTCATATTAGGGGGAGGAAGAGAGTATGCGGGCGTACTATAACGGCTAACCACCGTTGTGAGCTCAGCAACTCCTGGCAACATTGGTAGTGATGGCGGGGTTTGTGTTTGAATAGGAGCTAGAGGTCGATATGCAAAATTTTCGTGCTCTTGTTCCGGATAGATGTTAACGTGAGGCGGCACGCTTTCTCTCCTGGATGCGAGAGGCCGACCTACTGGTGCCGTCCCTGCACGGCCGTAGCCTCGTCCAGACCCAGCGTCGCGAGAAACGTTGCCTTGCGAGTGCGAGTGATTATGTCGTGAATGGGCCCTAGAGTTGCCTCGAGATCCCTCCGATGTCGACGTCGCCAGAGTAAAGGGCACTGTCACACCTGCACGACGTCGCATGTCCTGTTCTCCGAGTTGCCAATGCATTGCTTCTGCTGCCCGCCACGGCATCGCCATCTCATCTGCAACCTTAGCCCACATCTCGGATTTGAATCTGTTTTCACCTTGTCAGCTTTTTGAAACTCTTCCACCTAATAGACCGTTTGCTGGTAGCACTTGTTCCAAGCTGAATTTATTATATATTTTTTTCTACTTGAACTGATTTCACAAAACCGTGCTTACCTATCATAAAGTCTTGCTAGCTTATTCTTTCTTTCCTCGTCCCACTCGCTACGCTTCTCAAGGTAGTTTTGATAGTGTAGCCGGCAGCTAATGGCGCTCCTCCCAGGGAGCTTCTTGGAAATGTCGTCCCATTTCAGACCACTTCCTCGAAGTTCTATAATTTGGGCGTCCTCTTCACTTGACCATTTGCTCTGCCTCCTGGCAGGGGATTCCGACGTGTGAGGTGACATGCTGCGCTTTTTAGACGTACTGCCTGCCGAAGCTGGTCCTGGTCCTGGTCCTGATCCTGGTCCTCCGGGCTGTGGAGAGTAATAAAATGGTGGCCCGCCGCTAGGTGTCGAAGTTACAGTAGCCGTAGTTGCGGAAGATGGTACTGATACGGATCGAATGTACTCGGGAGGATATGAGGAAGACTCATCCGAGTCGGGAGCCTTGAGGAGGTAAGCGATATCCACGGTGGCGGTAGGAGCCGGGAAAGCTTTGGTATGGCTGATGTTTATAGGAGCGCCGGGTCGCGCTTGTGGTCCTTAAGGGCTCCGAAGAGGTTATAGGTCGTTTTATCTCAACACAGCCTGTGTTGTGCTGCTTGGTTATCTGCCAAAACTGCCTAATAGCGTTTTGGCTCTGTTTGTATTGTTTTATGTGGACAGGCAGTAGCGAGTCCTCAGCTCTTTCAAATATGGGTTCTGAAGTCCGAGAAGAAGTTATGATGGTTTGGTGTTAACGCCTTAATGCTAGACGAGCGAGTTTTGAAATTGTTAATACCAAGTAGAGAACTAGGTGATATTCGAGTTTGAAAGGGGTTTCTCAAGTATGACTTAGAAGCGAAGGGGAAGGGAAAGTCCAGGAAAGCCAGAGCCCCAGGTAAATCAAGCGTGATAATGGTGCTTTTGCCAGTGAGTTATGACGTGTGATTGGGTATTTCTCTTCAGCCAATAAACGAAAGCACAACAACCTAGGAGGCTTTGGATAACGAAGCGCCTCCAGGCGGATACGTACAGTACTTTCAGTCAGGTAGATGTCAAATATTTGGCTAGCACGAAGTACTTTCTCTTTTCATTCATAATGTTTGGCCTATGGAGTTATTACTATAGTGGCAATGGAAGTACTATAGGTCCACGTTGGGGATGCGCAGTGAAATTTGTTCTTGGACGGACGGGGAAAACAGGAAAAGAAACGCTACAAGAGGGATGCCTAGGAGAGCTGGCAGAGAGTGAAGACTTCTGGTTGATGGGAGCGGCGCGTGGTGGTCAGTGGGCGAGCCCTTAGCAAGGGTAGGGGAACAGAGGCCGTTAGGTTAGCAGCCTGAAGCTCAATGGTCAACTAAGGGGTGTGGGGTGTGAGGGTGTGAAATTGAAAAGGTGTGGAGACGATAGACACCGGGTTTTCTGCGTTTATAGGCAATAGGCAAGTTGTGTGAGGTATAATAGAGCCCAGCAGTTCGTGTGTGAGTTGGGTAACCTCACCGACTATGCCAACTCAGAATACATACCGTCTGTTGCCCTCCCCTCCCCCCCCCTCCCCCCGAAGGTACCTGGAAAGGAGGGGAGGAGTTAAGTTAAAAAAAAAAGTGACAAGTTTTCAGGTGATACACTCTGAAATCCGAAAAGCTTCTAGAGACGCAGGCGCAGTGGATATTCATCTGCCCGTCCCTTAAGAAGACATTCTCATTGCAAGTCATTTGTTCGACTCGTTGGCCATGCAAGCTGGTTGACCGGGGGTGTTAATGGAATGGCCACGACATTCATGCATGACTTTGCAGAACAAATCATCACAATTCCCATGCGATTTTGGTTTAGCACACTAGGGGTAGCTGCTGAATCGGCGGATTAATGACGCAAATTGAGAAACGAACTGGAGAAAACATACGAACGAACGGTGTTCGAGAGGATCAGGGCGAGCGAGACCTAAGGGACACCTAGGATTGAAGCATCCACACTTCTAGAAAGGGTAGTTTATCGGCCTCGGTAGGAACTTCAAGGCGTTGCGGCGCCGATGCTAGAACGTGATGAACGGGCCCAGGATGTAGGGATGTAGACTGTAACATAATGCTTTTTTTTTTGAGTCCCTGCGCGGTATCAGGCCATCCGCATCCAGGCACAACAGGTATCCTACCTATCTCACCACCCAGGACCGTTCGGGGCTGTCCAACTACAGTTCCCGGGGCTTAAGGACCTGAGAACCCTTTGACGATCTATTGCAGGCTAGCTCGTGGGGCTTGAACGAGATCGGTTCGGAGGAAGTAAGTCCCTGTCGAGCGATACTACCAGACATGCGCATTCCAGAAGCTGCAGATGAACAGGACGGGTGACGGTGGCAACTAGCTACATATTGCTAGGTAGTCATGCAGGTATATAAACCGCGGTCCATGGAGCATGGGACTACATGGGACTACATGGTCCGAGTGGAGATGGCGAAACCAGACTACCATACCTATCAGCCCATGTTACTGCCCACTCAAGGGCAGGTTAGGTTCAAGTATGTATGAGACGTATAAGATGTATGAGATGAGGTATGTATGAGGTATGTACCTAATGTAGCTACCGCTGATGTGCATGTGTGGATACGATACGACATTGGGCTACCTGGAAAGGCTTGCGAGAGGCTTACGAGGGCTATGGAGCTATGGAGCTAAGGGGCTAAGGAGCTAATGAAGAACGGCGTAGATTCGGGACATACCAGTACCGGCCGGACGGGAGAAGGAAAAGCAAGGTAGGGCTTTCGTCCGGTGTAGGGCATTCCCACCCAATATACCTAGTTAGTATATACATATATCAGCATATATTACTTACATATATAATAAAGTACCTTATGTAGGTAGTTCTTTGTATCTTCATGAACATGGGTTATTGATGTGATATGTCTGGAAGATGTGGGAGTGGTATTAGTTGTATTAGTTGAGATTGGAGCTTGTTGATATGGAACCGTATAAAAAAGGAGAAACGATGTGGCATATGTGCACGCGTGTGTGGGTGTAAAAGGAAAAAAGGAAGGGAAAAAAAAAAAGACGTAGTAGACGAAGAAGGTAAGGTAGGTATTGTTTAAATGATGCGTTCGAGGTTGCTAGGATCAATCTGTATAGTGTATTACTGCACTATGTACAATGTTATAGTACTTTTAAGTCTGTATTGTACCTTCCTTACTGTACTTAGCTCTTACCTTGTATTATACTATACTATTGTCTTGGTTGGGTTAGGTAGTTTCCTATACCTACCTTACCGGCAAATGTAACTCAAGTATATGTAGTACCACGGGTAAGTGTATACCTACATAAGAGACCACACAAACGCATTATAGGTACCTGTTAAAAATTATAGGAGGTATTTTAGTTTAAGTACCTGGTAACGTATAACGGTCCACTACACTAAATTTGAACGACACTAACCTTATATATCTTAGTCGCGGGAGAAAAAAAACGACAAAATTGGAAGCTGTAACTACCTTACTAGTAGAACACAAGACCCTTGTTTCGTTTTTGGTTCTCGCGGGAAATGGGGCTCTCTTCTCTCTCTTCAACGCAGGTTGCAGAATAGTTAAAGCCTGACGTCTGTGCGCTTTCACGTTTTGCTGAGCCAACCCATGGGGCCATGCTACATGTTACATGCTACAGGCTACCTCAGGCCCTGGTTCGTCTCATACTTAGTACAATACGTATTAATACATACGATCACAGTTAAGTAACATCATACGTCGCCTGTAATGAGATTCGGGCGCCTATCCTTTTCTCATGCTTCTCAGCTGCTTCCTAATCTACTACATACCTGGTAACCTACGATACCTACCTAGTTCACTCCGCCTTCGTCGTCATAGGCGTCCAGAGAACAAACGTTTCCGGGTCTCCGGGAATAGCGATCTGGGGCCCACGAACTGGCGGTCAGCAGCCCAAGCATGCATGATAAACATATATAGACATCCCATACGCCTACTATGTACTATAAACCGCATACGTATTTCTAACCCATCACATACTTCGTATACCTACCTATCCATCCTGAAGCCTGAATAGATGGACATGGTCATGACCAGCACCTAAGTTACCGGTATCTAAACTTGGGTGAACAAGCTGTGCTGGCCTAGTTACGTATTCCTCCTCGGCTTAGGTACCTATTTTATCATTCCTCCCTTTTCTATTATTTTCTCTTTTCCCTTCTCTTACACGTCAGTGCCAAGAAAGGTAGGGCGGTGCCGAACTTTTGTTTTAATGGCGTGCATGGGGGGGAACAACTGCCATGAACCATGATCTTCGCCTGCACCGCATCACAATAATTAGAAAAAGTTGGTTTGGGTCTCAATTTATCATGCCTGCAGATACTATGTACCTACCATGTATGATACTTATGCTTGTCAAAGCTCTTAACCATGCGCCACAAGGAGGAGAGCTCGCGTTGTTTGTTTGCCCTACCAACTTTTGATAGGATGGAAAGTCCCTGTTAGGCTGTTCCGTCTTTGGGCTGTCTTATATTTCCCACCTCATCAAGTGGACGGGTTTGCTACGATTGGACCGTGGATCGCGTGCGCTATACTTAGAGGACAGCTATATCTGAATTCCATATACATACACAAGTTCGACGACCACCCCAAAGGGTGCTGCGCTTTAATTAGGAAAACGGTTAATGATTAAAGACAAATCTGAAATACTTCCGAATAGGTATAACTCTTGTCTATATAATAAACTTATTATTTTTAGCTTATAATAATAAGGGTCGAAATAACCTCTTATTAACGCTTAAAATTTGGTACGCTATCCTTAGTCTTGCCCATTTCCTTAACTAAAGCGCAGCGCCCTTTAAGGTGCTCGTCGAACTTGTGTAAACAGCACTTACCTACGTACCTTATGTAGCATCCATCTCTGCAGGATACAATCATATTGTATTGCCTGTTTTTTTTTTTTTTTTTCGAGTGCATAGATATATGCGAGTGTTGCAGTTAGCATAATCTACTTTCCTGCAGCTTCACTATAATTACCTAGGTAGTAAGAGAATCGTGGTACGTATACCTCTTATCCCCTTCTTCTGGACGAGAGCAACATTTCAACACATACTTGTACATTCTTACTGCAAGTACACTCACGACTTGCATCCATGCCTACTTATCTAAATACCTGGCTTTGTGCTCAACTCGGATTGGTAGAAGAAGCGAAGCGTGGGGGCAGGAGTGGATGGGGTTGGTGAGGAGAAGTCAATCCGTTTACCGGCTCATTTGAAATGTTGCTGCCCGAACGAAGCGGATCATACCTACCTAGGCGTTCTTATGCCTGCCCGTTTGTTAATCAATCAACTAGAAGCGCGTCACAGCCCTGCTCAAGCTTAAGGCACCTAGGCGCATGTCAATCTCAACATCCTACTTGTAACTGCGAGAAAGCGTTGGACGAAGCTGTACCTAAAAGATGGCACCCTGAAACAAGGACACACGTAACGCTTCAGAATAGTAGTGCTGTTGGTCGTCTATCGTCCAGTCGTAAGTCGTGACAGGGCGTGTGCACGTGTGGCCGTGCCAAAGCCTGATGGACTAGTGGGCGTGTAATGATCGAAGTCAAGTGAGGCAAGGCATATGTATGTACGTATTCTCTACCCTTTTTGGCCTAGGGTTTAGATCGAACCAGATTGCTAGAAATTAGATGGGCCAGTCAACCCAGGGACCGTCTAGTTGGGCTCATAGTCCCCAACTTCTCAGGTACCAATGTGTCCGATAGTTCCTTGCCCATATCCCATGGAAAACATTAGACTTCATCGTAACCTAGGTACGTCAGCAACCTTAATGCTCCAGGCTTCGGTACCTGCAACCCGTTTTTGCCCGGCCCCTGGATAGTCGTGTTAGCCTCACATTGATGGTTCGGTTTGGTTGTCTCTCCTCCCGTTCATGCTACCGGTTAATACCCGTCTAGTCGCCCTACCGTTGGTTTCATCCATTATGTTCAGCCGTTATTATACCGTGATTGGGATGGCTCTTGGGTAGAAGTGAATCTTCTAGGTGACAACCTAGACGTGACAAGGCGCCTACGAAATGCAAACTCCGTGACAGGCCAAATGAACAACAGTCAATATGCTGCCCGACAGTTAGACAAGATGTTGACGTTGTCACTAGGTAATGCCATTTTCGCAAATAAGCCCACGCTAAGGCATGTGCCAAACCACACGGACCGAAGGCCAATAACAATACGGCTATCGATTATTGCCAGGTCGGGCTCTAACAGCGGGAAGGGCTGACCGCCCTTGGGATAGCGGTGAACAATAGCGTGGATGCCGGATGCTGCCGGCAGGAATAACGCATAATTGCCTCCACGACGAGGTTCTGCTGCTCATATTAGATACACCCACATTCGGGGTTTGATGCGCTCATTCGATACTCAAAAGCCAAAGAACGTCTTCGATATATTGGTAGAAAGACGAATACTGAACCCATTTAGGGCTGCAGGATGAGTGAAAAGGGAGAGCAACAAGGGTGTACAATACATTAGGGCGGGCGTTAACCCGGGCTCGGGTGGCGCAGTAGAACCGAGATATGACTTGTCAACTTTGATTCTGTGATAACCGAGATTTCGAGGCAGCAGATAAACATTGTTTGCTTGGGACTCTGGTCTTAGGGGGTGCATTAGAGCCCGGCTCCCGGCTTCCCCGCGAAGCCCACAGCCCATAAAGCGGCTAGACATCCGCGGCTCGCCCTAAGAATATTCATAGATCTATTTGAAGATCGTCGGTTGGCTACCATAACTATCAACGCATAGTAAGCAGCGAATCATACGTGGGGGTAAGGTAATAATGGAGCTGCAATGGCGTACCATTTCCATAAATTTCGGTTTTCCGGATATAGGATCTCATGCTGGGTCGTAAAGAAAGCTCGATGAGGCCAGATGCGAGGAGGCCATATAGACATATGGGCAAATACATCTGATGTCGCTGAAGGCTGTCGTGGTACCCGGTGAGTTGGATCTCCAGGTACACAGACAATGATGCAAACGCCGTTATCCAAATCATTGGACCCTACTCAGATTCGCGACCCCTTGTTTGTCCTACGTGACAAGCGACTGGATCTCGGGTACTGGCTGGCCAGTTGCAGGCGTCAGTCGGTAGCCGGACGGGAACAATTGACACTTCACGATATTAATTCTCATTTTTCTTATGTGACGTACGAGTGTCAATTATCCTGTACTTCTGTCGATTTTGGAGTTAACGCTGAGTGGGTTAGGTAGATGTGCATGCGGACGCAATCAGAAGTGCGATATGCAAGATTGCAAAAAAAAAAAAGAAAGAAAACAAAAAGCAAAAGAAAAAGTAAATACCAAGAAGCCAAAAAAGATAGAAAAGTTTGGAAAGGGGGGATGTTGGGGGTGCATAACTTAAGGTTGTACAATGCCCAGATAGGCATCTTCTATGCAAGTGACAATTGACAAAGCATCATGGCAAAATAGGAAACAGCTTGAGAAGTTTACCTCATACATATAACCTGTCAGCCCAGTTTAAATCATAAGACTTTCCCTGCATTGCAGGTAACCATTACCTAGGTACCTAAGTAACAGTCAATGTACTGCCTACCGGGTAGGTACCTCATAATGAGATGTAGGAGGAGGTAAGTCCTACCTACATAGTCGTACTTCGTACTACCTTTTTATGTTAGGTACATAAGCCTTAAGGTACCTTAGGTAATGTGGAAACTGCTGTGGCTTGCAGGTTGCAGAGTGTGGCGGTCTTTTTTAGTTACCGTTTCCCCTTGCTACAGCCTACAGGTGACCCTTGCTGCCTACTACCTCATTCTCTTCTGATCCAAACTCCAAACTACATCCCCCCATTCTTGTGAATGCCGAATACATCAACGCGCCTACAACGGAAGTTTTGCCTTCTTCCATGCAGATATTGCCCAACAGTCTCGTGTTCTCAACAGATTACCGAGTCTAGCGGCAATCTCATTTGTGTGGCCCGAGAAAAGCTTACCGAGCTGCTGTGGGGATTGAGGCTTAAACCGTTGCAAGATCAGGAGCCTCACTAGCACTCTCTTTCTCTCGCGCGCGTTGTACACACCACTTCTTACACCGTGTGTAATTAGAAGATTGGAAGAGTGGGAGAGGGTCTGCCTGATCCTATTGAAGCTTAGAGATCGTCCCCCGTTATACGCCTTTCAAAATCGTCATCATCTCGTCTAAGTAGTACTACCGTCTAGGCGAGCAATGGCGGATGTTCCGTTGCAAGTCATCTCCGAGAATTCAATCTCAGAACGACGAATCACTCCGTCATGGTCGATCACTCAACTGAAAAGGAAACTTGAGCCTATCACGGGCATTCCTCCTTCATCTCAACGCATTAGCTTGAAAACTGCCTCGAAAGACTCCATTCCAGTCGAGGCTGCAGATGAAGATGCTGTGCTTTTATCGAGTTTCCCCCTATCTGCTTATGCAGAACTGCATGTAAGTAAGCTGGTTCCCATAGACGCGTTTAAAGTGGGCAGCCATCGAGCTGGTCATTGCTGCCGCGGCACTTGATCCTCGTCGATACGTGTCATCCCACTAGTCGGCTGAATACGCCCGCATGTGTCCTATCTACCATCATGCACAGCAGCGAATGACTAACACCACCGTCACCAAGATTGTTGATACTCGTCCAGCCAGCGCCAAGCTGAACTTCAATGACACGTCAGGCGTTGAGAAATACATCATGCCCCCAGAGGAATACGAGAAGAAATCCGACTCGGTCTTGGCGTGGAAAAAGGCCGAAAAACTAGGCCGCTTCAACCCAGATGCTCCCAGTTTGGAGAAGGCTAAGATCGACGCTTTTGACTTTGAAGTCAGGAGCAGGGGCATAGAGGTAGGCAAGAGATGCAGAGTTGGTGGTGACGACACCCGTAGAGGAGAAGTGAAGTACGTCGGGGAGGTAAAAGAGATCCCGGGCTCTATAGGTGCTTGGGTTGGGGTTCAACTTGACGAACCAGTAGGGAAGAATGACGGTAGCATCGGAGGTACCAGATACTGGGGTACCGAGTCTACGCTCAAGCATGGTGTGTTTGTAAGGCCAGAAAGGGTCGAAGTGGGTGAATGGCCTGTGCTCAATGATTTGGAAGACATGGAAGAAATATGATATAGTTGAGCATCTCATTGTCTGTCTACGTATAATCCGGTGTAGCTTCCATAGCTTCCATAGCTAACACACAAAACCAATACGAGTATTCCCACCAGCGTGTTCACTTATCTATAAGGGACGATACCAAAGCAATCAGTACAAAATAAGAAGGTTCGTTTCCAATGCGGAACACCCAGTCGCTACTAAACTACTTAGGTAGACTTGATTGTAGGAATGAAAATGGGGATAGAAGTACTCTATAGCCATCATGTTCTGGGATAAAGTACTTGATGCTTAACAAACGATCAGTCAAATAACTCAAATATCTTCTGGTTATATCTGCCCCGAGCTAGAACATACTTAACCCCTCAAAATGGTGGGGGGCAAAAAAAATACTCCAGAGCTAAAATCACATAACCAGATTCAAAAATTGATACTTCTTCATTGGCCCCAACAATTGTATAGAACATTTGGAAATCTTTAACCAAAAAAATATTAGACTATTAGTTAATAGTGTACCTAATATAGTTTGGGCATACTACCTAAGGTACCTATTGATATCTCAGGTCTTGTATAAGTGCTGTAATATACTTAGTTGAGCGCGTTCTTGGGGTCTTGTAGAATAAGAACGCCAACTTATGTAGCACATTCCGTCGTACATCTGGCGTCTAAGACACACCAGATCTCTGCGTAGAAAATGGATGTAGTCGAATCGTACATATGCATTCTAAGAAGATTAGATTCAGTGCCACAGCATTGCCGAAGACACCGAGAAACAACAGTGCTACCTACATGAGGTCGTACCCAGGAGGAGGGAAAAGGTGCTTGTAGGACAGTAATTTCGAAGGAGTGGCATTCAGCTGACTCGGACTAAAAAAAAGACCAGTACTCATGATTCTCAGCTTGTCAAGCTGTCCAATTTGAAATATTACCTCACCCTCACCTGACTAAGACCTGTGAGGACCATGTCAGGTGGTTATACTTCACCTCATGTTATAATCAATCGTAGAGCCAATCAAAACCCCATCTTAGTTTCACAATGATCTAAGAACTCTCTAGCACGGGATATCTGAATTTATGTATATTACGACTTTAGAATCAACGAGGTACCTCTTGCAATGTTACAATGATTATATATCGGTTTAAGCCTCAAAATGAAATTATAAATAAGATAATAGAAACTATACTAAAATATTAAGAGCCTCATTAAGCCAATGCAAATCAATTCCGTGGTAACAATTATGCGGTAACAACTACAAGGTACGAAAGCGTGTCCAGCTAAGCGTAGTGGACCTCTTTTAAGTGGTGACCTCAATGGAACCAACGGGCATTCAGTTGCACATATTGATGTAGTTACCTAAGCTATTTACTGCATACCTACTATACAGAGGTATCTAGGTTTCGAACACGAGGGCCGTGCACTTTCCCATAAAGAAGTTGTGAATCAGATCTGAATCTGACATACGTACATAGGACCAGGGTCTTAAAGGTGTTTGAGGTTTCCATATTTGTAGCGCCTGCCAATTTCAGCCAGGAATATATATTAGCTTCGGTATTGTACACCATGGTCTAAGCCGAAATCCGACCCAATTACAAATACTCACGACTGGAATAAGGGAGTGATTTGAAAGATGAATTAAAATAATGAACAATGAAATAATTCATGAAGAAAGGTGGATTAGAAATCACCACAGTGTAAAGATTTACCAAGGAGGTATTAACAAAAGAATGTCAAATTCAATTTATACTAACCAACTATAGTGCCGGAATACTCCTCGAATTTTACCCCAGAATACAAATTTGGTACGAGATGGCTAGGTACCTAATTATGCGAGTAACCTGACTAACAATAGCGGGGGTTGTAACAGACAGCCGAATTTTTCATGCAAGACAGCTGATACAATAGCTAGTTCCTGCTAAACTTGAAAGTTTCTTATCAGCTTCCGTCTGATACTAGTAATCACAGTAATCCACCATGTCCGTCTACATGTCTGTCCACGTATTCGAAGGGCTGTGCACCGGGTAATATCATTGTTGTTAAACCTGCCAAGATGGCTTTGCTTTAAAATAAAGAGGGGATCAAAACGATGTTCGTCTCGAAATGTCCATATAGGTGCATATTATTATGATGAACCATTCATAGAGAATAGCAGCACCACTTAGGTATCCACTTATCTCTTTGTCAAAACGGTACCCTAGTAGGTAGTTATTTGTATTCTAAAAGAAACCTACTACGTAAGGGAGAGTTAGGTAAACAAAGCATGCTGGACTAGGGCTAGTGTCGTTGCGGCTTAACCTAGGGAAGTTACGACTAGTCGTCAATTCGATCTTGGCATCCCAATCCCGTCAAATCCGTTAGGTGCAATGCCAGAATGGCTTATGCTGCAACCGTCGGGAAACCACCTTTTCCCCACATCCCACCCAACTCTCTATTTGTCACTCCAGTCACTTCCAAATCAAATCATCAACCCGAACGCCTTCAACCCGAACATTATTCCTCGAATCCCCTTGTGCGTCGACCGAGGAAACGCTTAAAACCTCGCGCATTCCCGCTAGCATTGTCGAATATACCCGATTCTCCTAATGATATCTGTAGTGCGTGCCGAGCGCTTATTGTCAATCGAAAAGAGAGAGAAAAGCCACAAGTTCCAAAGAAGAATCGTCTGCTCTCATGCTGAACGGTGGTGAGATGCGACACCAGCCCTGCGTGTACGGCGCTAGATAGGGCTGTCCTCATACAAGGGTTAATATACTTTTCGGATTGATTCCTGCTTCTTGCCGGCCTGGTTCCGTTTCCGTTTGTTTCTCTTTCCTGCAAAATTCCACAACCGCTGGCCGATCGTGTGAAAGTCAACAGTAATCCCAACATGGCGACGTCGACCGTCGCTACAGCCGCCAGAGCGGTATACCTTCTGTTCTATATCACTTGTATTGTTTCCGTCGTATCCGCCCAGGTAGCTACCACAAGTCCGATGCAAACCCTTCCTAGCTCTTACGAAGAATACGCCATGGCTCTCCAGTTAAATTCCGCGTCTGGTCCTGTCCTGATCCCTTACAAGATTGCCCCTTTAACAGATAAGGCAGGCTTGAATCAGAATAGAAATGTTTTACAGGTATAGCATTGTTTGATCCCATTCTGTCCACGCCGCACAGCTAAAAATGCATGACAGACTTTCGATGTGGAAGGCCACATGGCCATCGTGGATGAGAGCAATTATAATGAACTTGATGACAATATCAAAGATGCTGTTACCTACATATCATGCGATACGACTACCAACAACTCCTATATCACTCCCAATGATGTCTTGAATGTGGTCATGAACAAGCAACCAAAGGCTATATTGCTATTTAGCACTTCCGAAGGGAGCTGTTGCTCTCTTAATGGAACCGATCTGCCATTCACATCTATCTGGACCATAACCGATCAGTCAGATGCATGGGAAATCAAAAATCAGACTGCGGAATATACGGTAGTTCATGCAAGAATATCAGGGCCTGATCCCGATGAAGAATCCGACATTGGTCAATCACAGGGCGGGAGCAATTCGGCAGTTGCAATGAGCATTTTATACAGCATTACTGGTCTGATTACTCTGCTATTCCTTATTATTATCGCTACCGGAGCGGTCCGAGCGCATCGCCACCCCGAAAGGTACGGCCCGAGAGCTAGTTACGGCGGAAGACAAAGGCAGGGCCGGGCAAGAGGTTTAGCGCGAGCCGTTCTGGAAACACTCCCTATTGTGAAGTTTGGAGATCCTCAACCTGTAAAACCGGATCCGGAAAATGAACTTGAGAGCATTTCGGGAGACCGGCAGCAGCATTCATCGCCGCCGGCACAGCACGAGTTGGCACAAGGCAACGTAGAAGGAGGATCGTCTCTAGATACGGCAGCAAAGGCTACTTCAAATTCCATCGAAGCCCCAGAGGCCGGCCCATCGCAGGATAACGGAGCCATCAATAAACAAAGTGAAGATAACCGCCTCGGCTGTTCTATTTGCACTGAAGACTTTACGGTTGGAGAAGATGTGAGAGTACTCCCTTGCGGCCATAAATTCCACCCTCAATGCATTGATCCATGGTTGGTCAACGTGTCTGGCACCTGTCCTTTGTGGTAAGTCATCAAAATCATCGTAGTCTGGCGTTCCAAAAAAACTAATCAGCACGCAACTAGTCGGCTCGACCTTCGCCCACATGAAGAAGGGGAAGGAGATAGCGATGGTATCTGGCCATCGATTCACACTGATCCAGTCAACAACAATCCTGTTGACAGCCACTTAGCTCCTCCACCCGAGGACGATGCAGAAGCGTCGCAAAGACGACGAAGGTCCCGACTCCTAGATTGGAACAGGTTGCGCCATGCTACTGTAGACGAGCGTATTCAAGCTCTTAGACAGTATCGACAGACACAGGGCGTGTCAGCCGAAGACCGAAATCGACATGCGAAATTATCAGACCGTCTACGGGAGAAGTTTCATATTCGGACAAGGGCTCACCCTCCGAGCGACCTACCATCCACAAGTGAATCTGCGGCTTGAGTACGCACTGGTACTTCATCAGGGATACCAACTCTTTTCCTGTTCGGCGTGGAAATTAATGTACGATGCAAGCTACATAACTGTGATAAATAATGCGATACGCGGTTTCAATGTGGTTATGAGGTGATGTTATAAGAACTGTAGGGGATGTTGTACCTCGGATAGAGCGGCGTTCAATCTTGTGTGGGAAGTTTAGGTATCAGGACAACGGGTTGCATTGGCTGGCGTTGGTGGGTGTTGAGCTGTCTACCTGGTTTGCAATCATAAATCTAGGGTTGTGCGGGCGTTAGGCGCGAAAGAAGCGGTAGTTTTGGAGCGAGGCGGCGATGGACATGACGCCTAAGGTACAAATATTATATCTTTTTTTTTTTTTTTTTTTGGTCCACGCTCTTCTGTGTCCGAACTGTTGCAGGACAGGTCCGCCTCATTTAGCATTATAGATATTCACTTTATCGAAACGTCGACTTCCTCAACTAGGGTACCTCTTACAGGGTGCTGTGTATATTCGTAATCCACGGCCCCGTATAATCTATTACGGCGGCCGCGCCACGGATATTATCCACGTAAAGAGTCAAGTGAAGCATAGCTTAGCTGCGTAATACAGAAGTGTTCCATGTGTTTAGAAGTAGACTACATCTTGCCTAATACAAGCTCCTATCCTATAGACGAACTATCCCGGTTGCCTTGGGTATGTTAACAGCTAGTAGAAATTCGTATTATTACATTCCCCGGTGGCGAGGGTAAGAGACTGCTTACCTTAATGTGGGTGTGCTCAGATTAGGGAAAAGGGGGTGGGAAAAGCTTTAGGTTCAGAAACCTAAACGCGTCGAGTTCTAGCTGAATCAGGCCCTGCTAACCCGAGTCTAAAGTCGTAAGCCGTTTAATACATAAGTGCGTCGACACGGCCATAGACATGAGCTTGAAATATATGTGCTGATATGTTGGTATGGTATTCGCGTAGAAGGCTCGACGCACGAGATCTTCATGATACTTATTAACTGTAGCGTTCACATAAGAACTTAGGGGTTGTGCTATCTGTTCGTCATGACATCGACGTAGATTTTATCCGTAGATCTCAGTCAGTAAGTAGCTCAGCCCAAGTAGTCGCCTAAGTTCCGGTAGGCTAGTAAGGAAAGCCATCCTCTTTTCCTTTTTACCTCTGGTAAAAAGGAGGCCGTATTATTTTAAGTTCGTGTAAATCGAAACATGCCACCTATAGCATGTTTCGTACCCTCGAGTTCAGACAACCCGACAACCTTATCAAGGCCGCTATGGTAGCCCCGGGGCCAACAGATTGAACTCTATGTTATTATGCCTCGCTTCCATCTTTCTACCTGTCCTCTTGTGGCCAACTCCAGTAAATCATCCTTCCCCCCTCTCCTTTACTCTTCTAGCCATCCATCCATACCATTTCCATTCGCTAACAGCTTGACATTCCCACAATAGCCATTCTGCTAGGTTGTGCGCTATCAGGAACGTATGGGATAACTCGATATGGCTTCGCTTCTATCACTTCGCGACGACGCGTCTTCGCCGCCGGTTCCCTATACTAGGCCGGTCGCCGGTACCGTTATGAGTGTCATACTCTCGTTCGCTGCAATTTGCGTCCTGTCGTGCTTCCTCAGTAAGCAGGCCATCTTACCTATACTGTTCAGTTCTCGCGTAGGCGTATCCTAACACCAGATGCAGCACAACGGTCGCTCGCCGTGAAGGCATGGTCACGGCTTCCTCTCGCTACACTGCGTAAGTCCAACTTCCCCAAAGTAGAGCTCTGTACTATCTATGTATCAATAGTTAACACTGTGTCTTTTCGTATTGCTAGTCGTATTTACAATCTATGCTGATTCCTGGGCCTTCGTTTTCGGATCGGGTATTGTCGACTTTGGCATAGGCGTCGACTCGAATCTAGGTGTCTGCTCGGCGGCTATCTTGCTGTGCTTATTCTTCTACGTGACATCCAAAGTCTGTTCCATCCTCACTCTCCCCCCTACGTCCATGTACTAATATTGATGTAACAACAGATTGTAAGAACGCAATTCGTATCAAAGTAAAGAAGGAACTATACTTACGTTTCTATCCGGGCAGTTAATCTACATCTTTCAGGTCGAAAAAGCTGTATGTACACAGCCTAGCCCTCCTTACTTTCCCAAAATTATAGATATGGTCTTACTCGAGTGGATTAGTTTCTTGCCCAAGGCGGCGTAAAACGGCGGGTCGATTCGAAGCTCTACATCTCTAATTTATTCGGTGTACTCAGTCAGTCTATATCCTATCGGTTAACTACCTGTAACGAGGCTTGCTTACTTCTGGATAGCTATTTTTGGGATCATATGCATCTTGACTTTCGTCTAGTAAGTTCGGAGAGAAGACTGTGCAATGAAAGAGGAATTTATCACTTGATCTAACAACCACTACACAACAGCCGCAAAGCACGAATGGATATGGGGCAGTGCATTGTTGGCATAGAGAGACAGGCACTGATTCCGCTCATCACCCTGGATGTTGTAGCAAACGTATGTTTTCTACCTTGCGTGGTTTCAGTCTATGGGACACGAGGCTAAAGAACAGAACAGTTATACATCACGGCGTTATTTTTGAACCCATTATGGAGTAAGGCTTCTTATCACCATACTCGAAGTTGATTTCTCGGTTCTTCTCAACGTAAGGCGCCTTAGCTAACCAACCGCCTTGACATTGCTCGCTAGGCATCTACTCGATCAAGAGGCTCTCCAATTCGCCGGATAGCTCCCCAAATCTAGGCTCTACAGCAATACGGACCTTCATCGGCGCTCTATGTACTACCACCTCGAGTGTAGTGTAAGTGGTCTCTTTGCAGAACAATAACTCGTGTAGTCTCAAGAATGTAAGCTAAGAGGATTACTACCTACTTAAAGGAACCTTGTAGTCTTGTTGGCACTGGATGGCGAGCCAGGATGGGTATTTCTTACATGCTGTAACGCAGATAGTAAGCCTCCCCTCCCCCCCTTTTTTAACGATCCATCATTACTACAGCAATATTGCCAGATTCTACGGCTTGGAGTGGGATACACATCACCCCTAATCTGCCCGCTTGTTACCATCCTACATTTCGCAGGAGAGCAAGACAGCATTACCTCGGTAACCATCCAACTAACTAGTTGACAGTCCTGTTCTCCACGCTGGTTATCCAGTGGGTCACATTACGCGACGACGCTACAAGCGCCGCTGCGTCCTCGTCTCCTCCCTCCCACCCACCGGACAACGAAGCGGCGGATCGTCCGCCCCCACGCGCACCACCCCCCCGACCTCCCCGCCAACGCAGCCAGCGACTCACCATCTCGCGCCCGCTGAAAACAACCAGTACGTCGCAGTACGAGCACATCTTCGGGGACCTCGAGCCCGACACCGAGACCGACGCCGTAAGCGCGAGCAGCGCGTCCAACCACAGAGCCGGGTCCTCCTCGCGCTTCGACGAGGACAACGACGACGGCTTCCGCGCCTCCATCGTGTACGACGGCCCGGACGGGGATACCAGCGACAACAGTGCGGGGAACGAGAGAGGCGCCAGCAGCAGCGCGTGGACGAGCCCGCCGCGGCCGCCATCTGCACGAACGGACGCAAGGACGGACGGCGCAGCCCTAGGCCTAGGCAAATCGCGTCCTCCCACCCCCGCAGCGCAAGCGCACGGGCAAGCGCAGACGCCCACGCGCGAGGGCGCATCCAACGTCTCGGCGGCCGTGGCCGCGGACCTGGAGCGGATACGGCAGTACCGGGGGCGGCGGGGGGGCTGGTCCGCGACGACGGTCACGACGTCGACGTCGCCGCCGCCGCCGACGCTGACCTCGATACCGTCGACGTCGTACAGCCTCGGGCGGGCGCCGCGAGCTTCGCGGCGCGGGAGCGCGCGGCGCGAGTACTACATCAGCCAGCTGGCGTTCGAAGACCGAGACGTGGGAGGGGGGTCGTCGTCGTCGCAGTGGCACGAGCTCGTCCAAGGGAGGGGGGAGGCGGCGGTGGGACGCAGCGAAGAGGGGAGGGGCGGGGAGAACGGCCGGAGGGGGGCGGATTGGATCTAGGTAGGTAATTAATTTACGTTAGGTACCTACGTACGGGGGGGGAGAGAGAAAGAGGAAAAAAAAAACACTTAGTCAATCAGTCAGTCAGTCAGTCAAAACAAAAGCGGAAAGAAAAAAGAAGAAAAAAGGGGGGAAGGAGGGGGGAGCAAAAGCATGTGATCTATGCGACGACCGCGGCATCCTCGCATAACTCGGAACGAAACAAAAATCTGCAAAAAGAGAGATATGTGTGTCAGTTAGTTGTCAGGGGAAGAAAGGTCAGTTCTTATGTTATAAGAATTCGCATGGCCTATTTTCGTGTGTTTTACAATTATATAGTCTCTCAGCAGGATTTTTATAACAAGCAAGGTTTAGGTAGTTAGTTAGTCCCTATAGGTGGTAAGTAATGTCTAATCTAATGCTTCGCATATAATAAATAGTAATAAATCGCGCGGGTGAAGGGAATGATCAATTCAACAATCAACAGAGGTACCTAGACTTACGGATTATACACACGTAAATTTAGGTAGGTATTGTGTGTACCTCGGTACAGGGCTTACAAGTTACCCCTTACGAATTTAATATTACGTCACCGTCTCCCAACATTCTTTTAAACGTGTTGTTCAATTAGAAAAGCATAATAATTCAACGACAACTACCTCCTAAACTACCTCCTATGTAGGTAGGTAATTAATGCTGCTTGCTTATGAGAGCATAGGGCACATTGCACATGCGAAACAAGAAAAAAAAGAATTAAACTAGGTAAACCACTGCAACACATAAGAAAGCTTGAAAGATGACTTTCATTTCGTTGTTATTCATTCGTATCTTCATGAATCTGCCTTGATCCGTAAGATATCCCTTTTTTCGGCGCATGTTGACACAAGTTTGGTAAAGCAAAGCAGATCCAGATGGATATCCAGCGGGCTCAAACTGGGGCGAGGCCGGCCGAACTATGAATTATGTACAAAGAAGTGAAATATCGAACTTTTTTTCTTGTGTTCCCTCGCCATGCAAAATTTCCGTTGTTTCCCCTCCTTTCCCCTCCTTAAACACGCCAAAAATGAAGTCATGAAAGAATAGAAAATTGCTATCACTCGAAGGAAGCTGTCTTAGATACCCGCGAAGATCTTGCCGAATGAACTCAACTGCGTCGGCGAAGACATAAGGCTGCCTTGGTTGACCATGAAGTACGAGTACTTCTCGACGAAGCTGAACTCATCACTGTCGAGTCCCTCGGTGACGCGTCTCATGAATTGGTCGACATCGCCGCTCTCTGCCGCGAACTCGGTAACCCAGACAGGTTTGCCCTGGCAAGCGTCGTGAACATTCTTGATGTGGTCCAGGAAGAGGCTCGCACCATCGTCACCTCCGGGTCCGTACCAATGAGCAGCGCAGAAGTCAACTTGGCATTGGCCACCGCAAGCATCGAAGAAATTCTTGAGCCATTCAATACCCATACCCGGGCTCTGGCTGCTCGAGATGGCGGGAGCACTGATCTTAGCCCTGCCAGCATACTTGTTCATATACTGCTTGTGACCGTTCGCAGCGTCCAAAGGAGACATGTTAGCCTGACTAGGGATATCTGGCTCGTTGAAGCTGAGAAGGCTGTTGGATCCCGCGGCAATGGCAGCTTCGGCCTTCTCATCCCAGTTGCCGGAGTGATCAGGTGCGGGAGACCAGAGCATAGGGTAGAAGGCAATCTTGGCTTGCAACCCACCGGAATCAGATCCCCAGTTGTACGCCCATGTGATCTTGTCGGTCTGGCTCACCATAGCCTCAACAAGACGCGGGTCATTGTACGCGGCACCTCGCTTGCTGACGGGAGCAGGTGGCGGTGGTGGAGGAGCAGGCGACTCTGCGGGAGGCGGTGGAGGAGCAGCAGACGACTCCGCGGGAGGCGGTGCAGGAGCAGCAGACGACTCCGCGGGAGGCGGTGGAGGAGCAGCAGACGACTCCGCGGGAGGCGGTGCAGGAGGAGCAGACGACACCGGAGGAGGTGGTGACGGGTCCGCGGGAGCCTCGACAACCGGTGCAGGCGGCGGCGTGGGGTCAAGGCCGGCAGTCACAGTGTGGGTGACCCACTCAGTGACGACGACAACGTCAGCGTATTGGTATACGACATCCTTCTGGGGGTGCTTGTGACGGTGGACAGGGCCGGCGCAAACCTCCTGGACCGAAGCGACGGCGGCAAGTGCCAGGATGCTGAGCTTGGCGTGCATCTTGGACTAAATTCGCGAACGGTAATGAGCGCTAGTAATGGTATAAGTGATGTTCTTAAGTGTAATCGATTTGACGATCTCAAGTTGTGCTTTCTTTTTTTTCGAAGGTCGACTATACGATTTCCGTGGAAGGAGTGTTAAGTTGCCAGCAGACCAGTCAAAAGAGGGAAGAGACGACGTATCGGGCGATATCGTCTAAAATGAATGAAATTGTCGAAGGGAGAGGGGTCTGTACGCGCTGCGTATCGGGGTACCAGCGACAAGGCGGAAAGCAGGTGGTGCAGTCTATCAAAGACGCAGAAGGAATGATGCGAGTTTGATGAAGAAGTCAGTTGCACCCTTGGACAATAAATATTGGTTTGTAGTTACGGCCTTGAGTGTGCGACGTTTGACGAGGGACAACACACAGGTCGTAACTAGGTATGTAAGGTGGTTAGGCTGCTATCAACTCGATGCCAGTCACGACTCCAGGTGAGGCAGTAAAGCAGTGAGGCAGTGAGATGGGATAGGTCGAACTGGCGACCTTATAGACGAAATGCACACGAAATGAGAAATGAATGTACGAGGGTTAGAAAAAAGAGTGGTAATTCTCGATGGAGATAACCGAGAAGAAAAAAAAAAGGGTGCTGAGTGAGAAAGGAATGAAAATAGAGGGTCTGTGGATGGAGTTTTATGTTGCTGATGGCTGTGAGTAACTGCCTGGTGCGCAGGGCAGACCTGAGTGAATCAATGTAAGTGTGTGTGTGTGTGTGGTACTTACTGTACCCTGTCGTACCTGCCGTACCTGCAGGTTCATCCAGCAATCGGGATGCCTGTGGGGCAAAAGGAGGGGGGGTGACAGCTTACAAGGAGCACCTTCCACCCTTTTTAGTGGCTAGATTCTTCTAGCCAACCGCTAAGCCGGGGTTCCTAGCGTCTTTTCAGCTTCAGGATATGCTATTTAGAGCCGGACTAAGCGCCAAGACGGGTAAGAATCGTACCAGGGCACGCTAAAAGATCTCTTGGACCAGAGTTGAACCCGATTAACTAACGCAAATCGACTTAAACATTGACGCTGTCAGTTAACCTACTATGTACCTAACCTCCCACCAAGTCCGGCAAGTTCAGACGAAAGTCAGCTCAACCCCATGGCTTCCTATTGGTGCTCTAGGATCATAGTGTACATAGTATTGACTTTGCGATTACATAGTAGACGTTGGTACCTGACATAGGTACGCTGGATATTGTACATTGATCATACAAAGTACAATACCTTCGGTACAGGCAGGCTATTCGTTCTTAAAGGCTATTACAATTGGAAAGGAATTTTCTTGGCAGCCTTTGATAGTTATACCATCACCCATGATTCAAACATATTTCTTCCTTTTTTCTGGGCATTCCCTTCTAGATTCATTTTACATAAACAGCCTCATGCTTCATTGCTAAATATACCTAATTTGCCTTTCTATGTAGGGAAGGTTCAGCAAGAGAGTGCTTAATTGATTCCTATTGCGCCATGTGTGCCATGTGTGCCATGTTTACGAGGACTTCGGTACCAAACCTGCCAAACAAATCTGCCAAGCGTAGGAAACCCACCAATCAAGAACTAGGACCACCCTACATTCGGCTAGGGTAACATGTGCAGCTGCTAGAGCTGCAGGAACAGGGAGGATTCCAGGGGGTTGTCAGAAAACAGTGTATTAGTGTATAGCCTCGTACTTTTTCACTAGAGTTCCAACAAGAAATACGCCGCAATACATCTCAACATCCCAGTAAGAATCATCCCTCCTAACCCAACTTCTTGATTCGTTCTAGAATTCGTCGCAAATACATTGTATCCTAATTCTATCCTACTATAGTAGTTCATGGCTTACTTTAAAACAGTATCAGTCTTCACGATAATCGGTACCGAGTTCTATTTCAAATCACCTTGCCTGTTTGGTTAATCTTCGCAGAAAAAAAAGGGACATATTTTTCAGCAAGATGCTGTGGCGGTTTCAAGTACGAAAAAAAGTGTAGGTGCAGGTCCATGTGCAAGGTCTACGTGCAGATTTTAGTGCTTTCCCAACCCTGATTCTATACGATTCGAAAGACGACTCGATCCACGCGTGAGCCGTGAGTGGCCCGTTATGGCAAGCCGACCGAGAGATGCTTTTGTGCTTTTCCGCTCTTCTCCTGATTCCGGCGCCACCGTTTGCTTTATGCCTTGCTTCTTCTTTTTGAAGATATATGCTGCCGCACAAATGACGTAGTTGTGAGACGGGAGAGAAATTAGTCCCCAAGTAATATCGTTACAACTAATTGCGGCACTGTTGTTTCAATGCGTTTACAATGCGCTGTAATACAGATTTTGCGGGAATCGGCATTATAATGTATTGTTATGGGCTGTTATGTCTACCTACCTACATATGCCTATCCATACCTATGCCCTTGCTCCCCAAGATTCTGTGCCCCTTGTCCATTGCAACGGTGCATCAAAGCTTGGCTCTTTCACTCCCCGGACGCTAATTGGGCGATCTTCGATATTAATAGCCACCTCGAATTGAGTTAAGTACCTAGCAATAGCCTATTGCGACATCAACAAACTTGATCCATGAGTAGAAATATGAGATGCTTTTTACCTATTTGTTTTTTTCTTTAAGCTAGGAAGTGGTTATAGGAGGCTGGTTTCTCCCAGCGTCGAAACGAGCCCGTTTGTAAAAGAGAAGCTAGATTACTTTATGAGAGACATGTGGCTCAATCTGGCGACCTATCAAATTTCAGAGACGATGGTCAAATTTTTTTTGAGTGCGCTGATTCCCTGTTACAATTTCTTGATGCATAAGCGTACAAGATGATGAGATTTTACGGAAACAATTCCTCATCAAGTACAAACAACGTACAGGGCACCGCTTAGGCACCGCTTAGACACGTCACAATAATATAAAAACTCGGTGGCAGACCCTTTCTGAAAGGTAAGACAAGAAGCATAGATGCAAATAGCTACCTAAGGAAATATATATGTATATATATTTATCAGGTACCTTATATCCAGACTGCCGCCCATTGCAGATATACGTTGATAATATTTACAACTTGCCTCTTTACTAAGTTTTTGTTTGGATAGAAGACGAGATGAATCAGCGATATTATGAAGCCTGCAGTATACCTGTTATGTTTTCATATTTTAGTAAATAGATGACATATTCATCCGCGCCGCGATGCAAGTTTTGGCACTGTAAAACTTGAGGATTCACGACTACAACGCCCGATCTAGGTAGCACGCAGTACATAGTATGCTAAACATTACATACCTATCACATGATAACCGATAACAAATGCTCCACTCGTTCCATCTCTTTTATCGAAAGTCATGTACTTGAATACAATCTAAGTGCGCACATGCCTTATATTGACGGTGGTTGATTTCGCTTGGTGGGTCGCTTCCTTATTAGGCAACTTCTCAGAAACCTCAGTTAAGGTTTTAAAGGTCACTACTAGGTATCGCTACTATCGCTACTACTTCTTGCGCAACAAGCTAAACAAGAACAAATCATCTCCATAGCAAACAACCTTTCAACATAAATCTCTGGTGCAAATACAACAAATATCTCCTCCCTTTCTTGTTTTAACCCGTTTTAAACCCGACTGCCTAGAAATTTTCACTCCTTTATGAATTTCTTCATTAACTTTCCCGGGGTTCAACATCCTTCTCCATTCATCAACCTAAACTAAAATCGGCTCTGCATCACCTTCAAGATTGCCGGCTCATCAAATCATTCAACTTCTACCTATTCGCTCTCGGCCCATTCGATTTCCGGTCCGATGTCTTCGTATAGCAACTATTCCGACTCGAGCTGCGGCTCCGATACCGAGTCGGTATCTTCATCAGTTTACTATGCTGAACAAGAACCATTTGTCACGTTTAGAAATCGTGTCCTCGACTTAGCTCTTCACAAAATCTGGCCCGATGCCACTGTGGACGAGATCACCATTGAGCGTATGATGGGAGGCGGATTCAATCGCATCATCGGTATATCTCGACATTCAGCTCAGCAACCGGACAATTATGTCCAATACATTCTTCGCGTCCCCCGTTTTTCAGATGAGCCATTGGACAGTCAAGTTGGCACGCTGCATTTTCTGCAAAAACACTACAGTATTCCGGTTCCGAAGGTCATTAATTTCGACCACACGGACAATAATGAGCTCAATTCTAGATACATGATCCAAAACCGCGTTCCTGGAGAAATTCTACTCTCAGCATACCCAAAACTCACCCATGAAGAGCGGTGCAAGCTTGCACAGGAACTTGGTCATCTTTATTCCCAAATGCTAGCCACTACAAGTGCAACCTCTACTATCTTGGTGCCGCCTGAAAAAGAGTAAGTTTCCCCTAAAGCAGTAATACAGCAGCGTACGGAGTTAACAATGATTAGGGACATTCGAGATCCTCCTCTTCCCCAAGATATCCATAAGATGCTTGACGTCATCTTCAAGGACCAGAAAGCCGCCGAGCTAAAAGTCCGGCCCAATTCCATCATCCAACCCAGTCTTCTTGACCAATTCTGCGAAATGGCTGCCGAGTTGAAAGATTATGGCTGGTTTGACGACTGCCACATTTCTCTAGCGCATCTAGACCTGGAGCCGCGCAACATACTGGTCAATCCTACATCAGACGCAAGCTCTCCTGTTATTTCTGCCATTCTCGACTGGGACAGCGCGGTTTTCGCCCCCCAGTTCATGTGCTGCGAGCCGCCTCTTTGGCTATGGGCATGGCAGGATGAAGAAGAAGAGGACGAGCGTACAGGCAACGAGGAGCCGCCAACGCCAGAAGGACGCGAGCTCAAACAGCTCTTTGAAGAGGCGGCTGGTCCAGACTATGTTCGATTTGCATATAAGCCTTGCTATCGGTTGATGAGAGAGCTTGTTCACTTCGCCATCCGTGGTTTATGTTCCAATGAAGACTACAAGGAAGCCAGAAAGATGCTACAAGAGTGGGAGGAACTTTATCATGATGAATCAAGCACTTATGTTGATAGCGAGGAGGATAAATTTTCAGACACAAGTAGCGGGATCACTTCGGTGGAGGATGAAGGGTCGATTGATATCAAGGCAGAGAAGGGCTACTTTACTATACAAAACTATAGTACTACTGCTTGGTCTGGCGAGGGTGTCATTATACAACAGGATGAGAGCACTGGTGCTTGGGTGGATTGGTAGATGCAGAATTAGTAATTCAAGTACTTGATGTTCTTAAACAGAATTTAGCAATACCCCTAAGTACCTCCTATCATCACTACTAAGCTAGGAATATAGTGACCCATCTTAAACGGTAGCCATGCACTTGTAGCGTTGCCATGTGATAACAGGTAAAAGAGGTTGCTTAGGAAAGTTCGGGTTGCTACAACAAGCAGTTGCCAGGTGCTGCCATTTCCCAACACAGTTTTATTAGAATAAGGCGTGACTTCCTCATAGCGACCACCATTATTTAGAATCCACTAGTTGTTAAGATTCTTTTTTTTTAACAATATTTGCCAAAGTTGCGCACTTCCCGCAACTAAAAGCTTTCAAACACTGTGCTTCTTGTATGATTCACAGCACTTACACGTTTACTTTAGGTACATATTTACGGACGAGCTTCGTAATGTGTCATTCCTATCAAAACATTCTATTTTCTTATTATTTAATAGCTGCTTGTGCCTCTCCCCGATACAATTGTTTCTTACCCATACAAGACACTACTTCGAACGTCATTCCAAGAACTCAGAACGATATGATTGACCCTGACTTCACACGATTACGACCCGAGGTCTCACTCAAGAGGTCCTTCGCGAATCTCTTACGCACTCTTCTACGGTCCCTATTAACGATCCATACGCAACTTAAGTTGTTGTCATTGTCTAGACCAAGGCTTAAACCTTCATCCTAACAAGGTACGAAGAGACTCAATTGCTGGTTACACCTATTTGCTTGATGTAAACCCCCTTGTCTAACTTAATATGGTTGTTTAGTATTCACCATGAAGGACCGCAAGTCTTCTCCTCGTCATCACTGCCCTCTGCGGAACGGGAGCAAGGGTAACTGTCGTCGGCTGAATGGTTACTGTTCTGCGCATCAGATAAAGTGCCTTCGCCACGATACTATCCATCTAAAGACCGAGGTCTGCGGGGACTGCGAAGTGAGTACCTACCTACCTACTTAACCCAATCCCCGTCTTCATTATTATCTACCTTGGGTAGTTATTCCTCATTCAAACATTCGTACTAACAATACGCGAATTACCTATAGGCCGAAGCGGCGGCGGCGGCAAGAAAAGCAAAAGAAGATGCTGATAATCTCAACGGGGGTGAGGACGGGAAGAAGGGCAAAGACAAGGATCAGGACAAGGGCAAGGGCAAGGGCAAGAAGAATAAGCATTAACCTGGTTTACAACGGTTGTGATCTTTTTTTCTTGTCTCCTCGCCGTTTAGGTTATTCGGGTTAGGTATTTGGACGAACGAGTAGGCCCAATTGGGTACCTACCTTGGTATGATTCATTTCTAGGAATCAGGATACAATTCCAACAAAAGACCCCCGACAGAACTGACTTATTCTTGATTATAAACGTGTGTTACAGTACTGTCCTTATATGTGGTGATACCTAGTTGACATCATTCTACCTTTGGTTGTCTAGAGGTTTGATAGCTATCTTCCGAACCCTTACAATGTGTTAATAGTAAATGTTGCTTTCAACTTCAGTTGAGTGTTACCGTATTACGAAAATTAATTAGATCATACTGACGAACAATCCTCTCTAATTTCTTGTTTCTATTCAGAGAATATACTCCTTTCCCCTTTTCTCCTATTGCGTAACGACAATTTCAACAACTACCATAGACTTACAATAGTTGTTATATACATATACTTCGATGTTAGGTAAGTAGGTAGGTAGGTAGGTAGCTATACGTTGTCCTTAAGTTGACTAATATAGCTGAAAGTGCTGAAATCCAACACAGCTTAGGATCGTAGTCAAAATGACCAATCAGATATCGTTCTTTTTACGCGACATGATTGGCTGGACGAGCCAGCTGAGGCTTGTCTGTAATATGCTTGGCAACTTGGCAAGCTGGCAAGCTAACACTCCCAACTCATTTCAACAGATTTTTACGATTCTTCAAGATTCATCTCTATGAGGTTTTATTCTCTATATTGATTCCAACCTATCTGTGAATATACCTGTTCAGTCAAATCGCAAGCAGCTCAGACAATTAGACAAGGATGAGACCGTTAAATCCAACTCAGCCTAGGATCCTTCCACGGGTCAACACGAACAGTGAAGATAACTTCAATCACCTGTGTTCTACTTCTGATGAGAATGTCAGTTATCCAACCAGAAATGGCACTGCCGGCTCTTCCGTTGCGTTAAATGACAGTTTCGGCATGTCGAGCGACGTGTCCGCAACGACCGCTCTCGCCAGGGGCAACTCAGCTCAGAAACAAAGACATGAGCGACGGGGTCACACAAAGAGTCGCCGCGGGTGTTACAACTGCAAGAAACGTCGCATTAAGGTATTCAGGACTTATGGCTGGTGTGTACCTAACCATCGTGAGTCCAAAATGCTAATGCTTAGAAATGCCTAGTGTCAAGAAACGCTTCCGGCTTGCGCACACTGTACAAAGACGGGACTGAAGTGTGAATATCCGGCAGTTCCCCAAGTAATACACCAAGTATGTGAAGCCCTTATGAACATTGTCTGCCACAAGGATAGTTACCAACAAGAGTATAGCCGCAGCATCAGGTCCCGCTGTTCAGCCTACAGGATATGCGGTTCTTCCAGCATTTCCTGTTGGCGTGCTTTCCCCATCAGCCGATAGGGAACGAATACATATGGACTCACGAGATCCCATGTCTATCACAAAATGTACGTATCGCAATAATGAAATGCGGAATTGTAGCATTAATTAGTTGGGAAATATTAGTACGAGTATCTCATGCACGCGATATTAGGCCTCGCGGCGTCGGATCTTATGTCGCAGGACCCAAGTCTGGTCACCTTCGCGATGTCGCACCGGCTGAAGGCAATCAAGGCGATTAATAAGACGTTGAGCAATGTCCCAAAGTCAAATACCTTCGAGGAAGGTAATGCACTTAGTATGTATGACCTCTTTTATTATTAGCCACCCCTATTTCTTGGGCGGACAGACTGGAAAAAGTACCTCATAACCCCTTTTCACTCTCACATGAGATAGCATTTCCCCCTATAAGCTACCAAAAGCTAGGAACGCCACTCTTAGACTCTGCTGTTATCATAGACAAGCCACAGATACAGTCTATTTTCACACTAACTGGCTTCTCCTTAATCAGTTGCAACCTGCTTCGCACTGACCTTCCAGTCCGTGGTCCTCGAAGACGGGATGGCCGAATTCATGACCTTCTGCCGTGGTATTATACTTGTGGCGATCCAGATGTGGAAGTGCAACACTAAATTCCTCTTCCACAATCTCCACGAGAACGAGCCCGCCGCGCTCCTCCGCCCCTTCATAGAAGCACTGCCCCCTATCCGCCGCGACTGGGTCGACATGGCTGTCTCCAGCATCCGGGGGTTAGAACCCCTATGCGGACACGAGGTCGAGTCCGAGTACTACCGCCTGCTCCTGGACATGGCCACAGCCCTGCGCGAGTCGGCTTTCCGCGCCTACGAGATCCTGTGCAAGCACTACGGGTGGTGGATCCAGCTGCCGCACGCGCAGTTCCAGCGGCTCGTCGACCCGGAGAGCCAGACCTGCACGCTGCTCGCCGCGCACTGGATCGCGGTCAAGCAGATCATGGCTCCGGTAACCGAGACCGAGCACCGGCTGCGCGCGCGCGAGCCGCAGTTCCAGCAACAGCAGGAAGGCGGGGACGAGAACAAGAAGGACGGCAGTATGAATCGAGGAATGGTCCGATGGCTCAGATACCTCAACCGCCAGGTCGACGCCGAGCATCGGCGCTACAATGACTGGCCCGTATGGGTCGTGGAGCAGCTCGACAGGGACCCGACGTTCTTCGGGAAGACGTTGCGTTGATCCAGACCACACTGTTAACTTGCAATATCTTACGTACTTGGATTTCCGCCGAAATAAGCGGTAGGAGGTAAGGGTAAGTAAGGAGGGAGCAACTTATTAGGCCGGCTTACTTATGAAACCGTAGGCCACGATAACAGCATCACGGCATTAACCACAAGTGTTTAGGCAGAAAGAAAAGAAAAGAAACAAACCAAAGCGAAAGATTACTACTAGGGAGCTTTCTACTTCAAGTTACGGGCCGTCCCTTGATATACCGAAGGAGCGGCTAGGATACGGCATTAGCTCGGCATGCCGTTCTGGGATATTTCGCCGCTGCTCGCCGCTATGCAAGGAATCACGATTAAGCTTATACATCCTTTCCCCTTCTAAGTAGCATCTTTCGCTGCAATTGCTCAACTTAGGTAGTTTATCTACCTACCTACCTGTAATGTAAATAGCTTCATCCATCCCACCAAGCACAAATCCGCGGGGGTTCCTTTTTATAACCGGGTCCTCTTCTAAACCTTACCTTAAGGCTTAGAGGGACTGGAGGTATCGTACTAACGCAACCGGCATCCGGATCGGATCATGCAACAATAAACCCTGTCTGACGTCTACCTAGAGGTAATGTAATGTCTAATATAATCCCCGTCCTGTATCTTAGGTATCTTATCCTATCCGGGAACAAAAGCCACCCCCACCCCCCCGGCAGAGAAAAAGAAGCGAAAAGAAGAAGAGATAAAAAACATTCGCGTCGTCGTTGTCGTCGTCGGTTCCCGAATGCTTATCTACATAATACCGAGCTGCCAGGACTATCAGCACAGTCTGAGTCTTACCTTACCTTGCCTTACCTTAGCTTACCTTAACTTACCTTAACTTCCTCATTATCTCTCCTCTACATAGTAGGTATGTATAATGTAATCCTTCGCTCCCCCAATCCTTCGGAGGTTGAACAATGAACTATGCACGCCACGCCATCGCGCGGCACAGCCCCATCCCCCCCCTCTCCTCCCTCCACACATGCCACTATGTAGGTACCTAAGGTATTACTCGTTCTTCTTGCTTACCCGAGTTCCATCGGCCGGACCCCGGACCCCGGACCCAAGCCCCTAGTAGTCTGAACTCCGTCCAACCCACGCATGGCTTACGCCACAAGTCCTATCTCTACTTCTCGGGATTACATAGGTTAGGTACCTACATACGTAACTCAACCTCGCGGAACGAATGAAAAGGTCCCGATGACATACCTAGGCACCTAACGCATCCTGATCCTGACTAGATAGATACAGATAGCTAGACGAAATTGATATCGCATAAACCCTGCTTACGTGTTCTGTCGACCTTGGGTGCAGTGCAATGCATGAACCAACCCTTGACTATGTGCTTACTTTGCAGTAGTATACGGAGTCAACCCGGATGTCATCTAGATAAGCTTTCCTTTTTATATATTAAAAAAAAGACCTAGACGACTAAACCGGAAACGTAAAGATTATCTACCTCCTACCTACCTCATATATACCTAGTAGGTTAGGTTAGGTAGATACCTGGCAATGATGAGTGAGCGACGGGGCTCTTTCATCGTATACTACTTCCACGATAGTGACAAACAAGGTTATCATGTATCATGGGCAACAATTATCATAGTTAATCTCAATGCACTAGATTCACTTCGCTTCGCGAGATCAATATTGTAAAGCGTATCCAGACATGTAATGTAATTAGCAAATTTGTAGACCCAAGTCCGAGTAAACATGCTACCCATTACATCTGAACCACTGAATGGATTATTATATCTAGCTAACCTGGCTATTCTTGCGTTCTAAATCGTTCGAAGATGCCTTCCTAACCGAACCGCCTCATCGTGTCCCTGAGCCTGACCCTCAATTCCTACAAGGGCCACCTCCGCTGAAAACTACCATGACAAAAATTGAATCTAGAACGCCTTGCTCAATCGAAAAATGAAAATAAAAAATATGGAGCCACCACGTTTATCTCTCCCGTTCCGCTGTCATGCTCGACTGGGGCACAATGAAGGCATCCAACTCTAAGTTGCAAGGCTGTAAAGGGTATTTACACAAGGTAAAGAAGAGAAGAGTGAAGTAAAAGATGTAGTAGCCCCCCTAAAAAAAAGAAACGAAAATCAAGGGGCGCCAACGATGTTAAGAGTAAGCCTTTGCGCAAACTCGCGTGGGTTAGCAACAAAGGCAGCAGAGGTGTTGATAAGCGACGTCCCGCAGGACATCAGCGAGGGAGCGACGCTGACCAGCATAGCTCCAAGGATGAAGACCAGAATCGGAATCTGTAAATATCTGTTAGTACTAGTATTCCAAGAGAAAGATACGGTATCGTATGAACTTACCCAGACAAACCAGAGCATCTTGTCACTGCTTCCCGTCTTGAGCCTTTGGGCGTGCGCTCGTTGTAGATGCTCCTGCTGTTCCTTGGTGATACTGTGTTTATGCCCGATCTCGAGAAGGGCAGGAACTTCTTGCGTTTCTGGTGCTTCTTTTGCTTGCGATGATGTTGACGTCGCTTGGTCGTAAAGAGCGGCGCATTTCTCGTCAGCTATAGCCTCAGCAGCAGCGGTGGCAGCAGTGGCTTGCTTGACATCAACATCGCTTTCCGGGAAGATGCTGTCGTATGCTGGCGGAGGGCTCTCCTTGGCGCCAAATCTGGAGAGATCCCACCACTTACTATCAGCATCTCGCTGTGGTTCATCGTCCCCAGATTCGGAGCGCTGGCCCCGGATGTTAGGGACGAGAGAGCTGATACGTTGCATGACGGGAACCGCGTATAGATAAGCATGGTAATCTGGGAGTACACTTATAGGCGAGAGGGCTGGCATCTGTGGCATTTGCACGTGCGGTAGATTTTGGAAATGCATTGTCATGGAATTCTGTAATTGCTGCAATTGTGCGGTGAATTGGTCTCGAAGGGCCGTCATTGCTGCGGTTGTTGTTGCGGGAGGGGCATCACTCCTGGTAGGTTCATGTGGCGGGGCATAATGTGGGAAGCTTAGCCGCCTTACGTTCGACCAGTCGGCGGTCTCGTCATTCTCGTTGTTTTGCACAGACGAATCATCGTAGTCGTCCTCGTCATCATCGTCGTTGTCATCGTAGTCGTCGTCGCTACTGTCTTCCGAAGAGCTTTGACTTTCTAACATGAATTCCTCACGATGTGCCGAAATCATTGAAGACGGATCCCATAATGACCTTAGAGAGCTGGCACTATTAGCCCTGCTGTGGAACGAGCCATTGCTTCGTGATCGAGAATGGTTCTCAATCTGCCGGAGAACCCTAAGCACATCATTAGATCGAGCAACGTCAGCTGGCGTAAGACCAGAAAGACTCCGCATATTTGGATCAGCCCCTCTCATGATAAGACGCCGAACAATCTCCTGGTGTCCATTCATCGCCGCCATGTGCAAGGGCGTGAAGCCACCCTTATCACGCACGCCTACATTGGCGCCACGCGACAATAAGCCAGCGACAAAGCGTACAAGTCCGATAGAACAGGCTAAGTGGAGCATAGTTTGTCCGCTTGCCCTTCTCAGGTTGATCTTCGCCTTATTAGCGCTATCGTCCAGGTCAATCAACTCCAGAATACGAAGAAGACCCTTCTCTACGGATTCCGAGAGATCCTGTTCCAAGTTGTTGAAGTTTGTATTGGGAGTTTGGCCACCAGCCCCTGGGGAAGGACCCCAGGCACCGCCACCTGCGGGCCCGTATATGATATTTCTAGCGATATCCGCAACATCTGCCATCTTATTGCCCAGTTTATTGCCCAGTACGGTGAGAGCTGTACGGATTAGACGATGTTCATCATCGTCGACGTACCTAAATAGCGGCTGCTGATTACCGTTGAATGAAAGTTGAGGAGCAACGCCCGGTTGCCGGATCGAAACCGGGACGATTCCGGCGCTAGAAGACGGCGGCAGAAGACAAACTAAAGACGTCTCTCCCCAGTAAGTGGTAGTAGCTGCTCTTTGTTCACCAAACATGACCTCGAGGCCGCCATTTGTGAAGCCGCTACCAAGGATAGTAACCTCGACACCTCCCGATTTTGGGCCTTCGCCAGGGATAATCTTGTATATCATCGGTTGCGCCCTACTTGCGTTCACCATCGTGGGCGCATTGTATATATTCTGGCTAAGCGAGCCATGAGACATGTTTTGTAAATCATTTCTTAGTCGACTTGGGCTAGGTGCACGACTAGGATGAGCCGAGGACGGTGCGGAAAATAGTTGAGATACCGGTACATTATCGACGCTCATGTTTCTGCTTCCTTGTGGGAAGCTAGTCTCAGCGGCATTACTATTGGGTGTAGGTGGCCCTATTGGAGTTTGATATTGTTGTCCTATATTATTCAGGTTCGCCTGCTGTCCGTTGAATATAGAATCTGTGGACATTGGGAAGGCCCCCATGTTTGGTGAAAACGGTGATGTGGCTGCAGAAGTAATGTTTGATTCATTCTGAGCTCCCAGAGGTATTGCCGATGGCGATTGTCCTGTCTCGAGTCTGGTCATCGCTAAGCCAGTGGGGAACTTTAATGATCCGCTTGCTTTCCTCTTCCTAGCTGTAGGGCCAGAGGGACTAGTTGGTGATTCCTGTCTAGACATGACACGAGAGGTAGTAACAGGCATAGACGGGGAATTGTGGCCCTGGAGAGAAAACGAGGTAGCCTGTGGCAATCCCTGGGCATCTGGAATTTGTGGCGACGTGCGAAATGGCTGTGTCGAGGGTTCCATATGGTTGATGTCCATTGCTACTGGAAGTGATGGTTGGTCTAGAACAGAGTTCTGCGTGGTCGATGCTGCTGGAAGGTGTGTCTTGTGATCATCGGTTATCATAATCGAGGATGAAATCTGTTGGGCAACGACATTGTCCTTGTAATCTTTGATTGTGAAAATAACCTGGAAGCCCATTTTCTCCCCATGATGACGGCAATAACATGCGATACGCATCGGCGCATCTACTTGGACTGTACCATCGGGAACTGAGAGGTCAGCTAGCCCAGCTCCCGTTGGGTCGACCATATTCGGGGTGACTGGTTGCCAATCTTTGATTTCTTGCGTGTTAAAAACGATGACCCGCTGATGCTCGTATCGATTCCATAACTCATCTTCCTCTGGCTTTTTGTGCTTTTTACGACTAGCTCGTTTCCGTTCTCGAGTTATGCAGCCAGCACATATTCTTACTTCACCACCGTTCTGAGGCTTATTTTCGTCATCTTCGCCTCCATCTTCCAATCTTTTCAGACTTGTAGAGTCATGTCCGGCTACGGCGGCCCTGCTGAAAGCGCGGCGGAGTTTTGCTGGGTCTTGCATAGCACTAGTACAGACTAACATAGTATAGAGCTCGAGCATGTCGGCAGACCGCGTCGCAGCGGGCTTTGCCAATAGCTTAGGTTTCGAAATTGTATGAGTTGGTAAGTGCAATCTCTTGATACCGGGCGGGAGCGCGTGGATAGTAAGCTTGATCGGGATTTGGGTCTCGACCCGAGACTTGAGAGGCGTAGGATGAATCACCAGCCTTGGTCGAGGTAAATTTGCCAACGCTGGGTGAGACGATAGAGGAATCGGTGCATTTGCCGCATCTCGTCGAAAATGTGACTGGGAAACTATCCCGCTCGCCTGTGTATTCTTTGCGGGCGACCATGACTTTAAAAGCTTCTGCTGGTTCGACATAGCACTAAAATGACCTAGGATATTATCAGGGGAGGGTGAGTTGTTAAGCATTGTTGCGGGAGAGGTTTCCTGGCTGAGCATCAAATTAGCCATGGGTGAGCTTTCTCTAGAGCCACTCGTTTTTAGCCCGTTCATAGACTTCGTTATAGAATGTTGCTGCACACTAGTTAGCACGAACAAGAGTTGTCGTATGCGGGTGGGAAAAGAACGGACCGATTGTGACTTATGATGGCCCTTGATTCGCTTCGCAGCGGGTGCGTTCGAGATGGAATGTGCTACTACAGGAGATTCTTGCATGAGGCCATTCGCTGCCGAGCTAGGACTGCTAGAAGCGCTGTCAAAGTCGAAAACACGGGCCATATCCATAGCTGTAGGGTCTATAGTGTCGAGCATATAGCTGGTGTCGATATGCCTGGATTCATGTTCGAGATTCCAGCCCGAGAAGGGTTCATCCGTCATCATGGCCTCCGTTGAACTCTGGCTTGTTTTGGCGGAGTTCGAATTGCCGCTTACCCGGGAGGAAGAGGAAGATGCAGAACCCCGGTGCGAAGGGAGAGGTACGGCTCTATTAGGGTTGGCCGGGTCCGACTGGCCAAGGCCGGCTGAAAACACCTTCGAATCTTCATAGAGGCCCGTGTCTAGAAACTCGCTGGTTGCAAAATCGAATAGATTCGTACCCGATGTATGAGCATCTTCGTAGAACTCGAATTCATTGCTAGTGGCAAAAGAGGGAGGTAGCATGCCCGAATCAGAAGCGAACTGGTTCGTCCCACTGAACGGGGAAGAACCAGAAGTCGTCATGGCCCAGTTCACACAGTTGCTATGTGTGCCGAAGAACAGGGTACTATACGTAGGTTGTGTCAGCGCGTTGAGCAGAAGTTGTGATCCGACTGCAAAACCAACCAGCAAAATTACCCTAGACCGTGCCCACACTGGTGACGTATACACCTAGTAGCAACTCCTGATAAAGAGATGAAAGTCGAGATAAGCGTCCAAAGGGGCGGTATTCCAGCGAGTTCAAGGGTCGGGGGATGTGGCAATATTCCCTAATTTACAGCAACATGACTCCTCTTTTTAGTTCGAATTTCAATTGAGGATGATTCAACGAGTGTGGAACGATGCACCCTATATTTTTGAAAAGTCGACTTTCTAATAACGGAAGTGATATAATAGTATAGTTGGCAAGACTCGATATGCGGTCGATAATTCGAAACGTTTCGTGTTCGTCGCTTGGGTTCGGAATAAACGTGCCGAACGGTGTGAAAAGTTGCGGTAAGTTAATATAGTTTTTGCTTTGTTAGAAAAATACAGACTGCGACGTAAAAAAAAGAAGAAAAAAAGGAAAAAAAAAAAAAAGAAAAACGTCTAATTCGCCTGGTTATGAGAATTTTCAACAGGTCAAAACACCCAATCAATTGAAGACGATGCGATAGGAAAAAAAACGGCGATGAAAAATAAAGGAAAAGGAATGAATGTCCTAGCCGTAAAGATGGCAGTGGTAACGGAACGTGCGGTTTGTTGACTTCAGATTTCACCAAAGACCGGGATGGGAGTGTGGGATGGATGATTTTAGGATGGGAGAGAGCGCAGGCGGACGTTTCGATCAAATCAATTTGTCCCAGGTCCCAAGATGGAAGAACCCTGACAGCCTAAGGATGGAACCCGACCGGGGGCACAACTTAGAACTTGCAGTTCTGGCAGTACATCAGGCGGTACAAGGCTACAAGCACCCACAGGGTTGGAGTGGAGAATTAAAAGACGGTCGAGGTGTCGAACGCAAGAGGGGGAGGTTTCGCTCGAATGCGCTAAACTTATCAGACTAAATTACCTTACCTAGACCTAAGAGGTACTAATTAATAAGAGTACATACTTCACTGAAGTTGGAAGTTCCAAAGGTTGTGTGCGGCAGCCTACCCCCGGTGCCGGTAAAACCGGGGTTTTCCCAGCGTGGGAAGGTTAAGTACATTTTAAAGTATCAGGTATGTACCTAGGTGCTCTCTCTATCCCCGATAATTGTTAGTGGCTTAGCAAGTCAATCTTGATGTAGTAATCTACCTAGGTAGTAATCTCGCTTAAGACACGTGTAACTAGTGTAACATGACCACTACTAGACTTGCTAGATTATAATCTTTTAATCTTTTGTTAGTGTAGAATCTTGAACTTGGACTTTACACTCTACACTCACTAACCTTTTTCATCTGTCGTGTGCTCTTCCATCCTTGTTCTCTTCCAAGCTTAACTTTTACACACTTATTAATGCCATCATTACCAGATTATCAGATAAACCCAATTAAATTAAATCATCATGCTTAAACCTCCCGCGCTTACTTAGGCGTTTATATATACTTCTGCCAAAAGTCACAGTCACAGTCACAGCACGCAGAGGTAAGTAAGATAGCCTCAGATCTGCTCAGCTTTGAACGTTCCAAATCCAACTCCGGTCATCGGGGATGGTTTAATGCTGACCACCTCGCGGGGTTCTTCGCTTACCGTAAATGTAAGTATACCTAGAACGAGATAGATATTCTTACATAGTACCGTCCAAGGACGAAAGAAAAAGAAAAAAAGAAAAGCGAAAGAAATTACCTAACTACATAGTAGTCCTAAGATAGTTACTAACTAGTTATTAAAAACTATTTTCTTAAAACACCTTTTTTTTTTCTTATATTTCTCACGTCTATACGGTGTATTAACTACTACTAACTACATCATTCATTTCTCATCTCTTTGACGTTGCTTATTAGGGTTACAGGCTTCCAAGGCCGATTCCTGTTCCTGCGTCCTCGTCTGGTCTCCAACTGGTTCCCCAGACTGAGCTAAGTTTATCAAGGGTCCTTATCTGATAGATAGGTATCTGACTTATTACATACCTAGACCTATATTACAGTCTTATACTATGTAGAGGGGCTGATGACTTCTATTCTATTCTATAGGTGGCATCCTAGTTCAACTAGTACACTACAATGCACACTACATTTAATGACACGCATTAGGTACACTTACACTACAGCCGAACCTAAGCAAAACCTCCTTTCGTCGCTACTTATTATCCACAACCACTACTCCATCTCCTACACTCCCTCCGGAAGGTCCTTTTTTCTTCTCCTCTCTCTGACGACATTTTACCCTCCTCGAGTTTTCTCATCCAAGCCAAGTAAGCGGTTCCCGCTTCCATGGCCGTTTCTACTTCTTCACAGAAAAAAAAAAAAAAAAAAAAAAAAAAACAGGTGCTGCTACTACTACGCCTTCTTCCGTCTCCGCCTATCTCGCGCCAACCCACGCATCCACGGGGAAACCCCCCGATGGCAGAACACCCTTCCCCGTTTATCTCCCCGCCCTACTCAAATTATGGAGGGTCACACCGGGCACGATGAAGTCACGTTCGCAATGGCAATACCTACCTAACGTAGGTAGAATCAACCTTCTCCGTCATCGCTCACGATGTCGTTTTTGGGGGGGAGGCAAGGGCGGAAGCGGAAGCTTCGAAACATTATACTCCTCCGCTTGTAGAAAGAAAGACTTGGCGACGACCCTACATATCGTTGTCTCTTCGTCTATGCATCTTCGGAATCATGTGCACGTGTCGCAGTGAATTCAGACCTCCCGAGTCTCTCTCTCTCTCTCTTCTTTTCCCGCTCGTAGCCACCGGACAATTAGAAGTCCAGTCTAGATCTAACCCCGTGGGTGCACGACATACCCCAGAAGAACGCAGAGCACGTCGACGTAAGGTAGATAGCGATACTTAGACTATACGAGATATCTCCGTCGTCTAGATCTCTATACATGCCTAGGTACCTAACCTAACATAACCTAGATTAAAATCATGCACCACTTCAGTCCGGTCCCGCTATCTTCTTACAACAGATCTACCAAGGTGTAAAGGTCGCTGTCTCGGCGCCAGTTCGCATAATTCAAAGAGGATAGAGAGACTCTCTGAGGTATACACGGGGACTGTTCATTCATTCATTCATTCGAAGACCTTGGACAGAATAGTAGTAGTAGTTACGGTTTTTTTTTTGTGGAACTTGCGATATCTATCTATCTTCTTCCTCCTCTTCTCTTACAAGGCCGGCTGGAATCAAAATCAACCTTGGGAAGCTAGTTAGCTACTAAGGCGAAACAGAGGGAAAGACCCTTGATTTTCCCCCCTCCCCCTAGGTAGCTAAGCCTTGCGCAACGCTACAACAATCAGTACTGTACAACAATAACAGCCCCCCAAGGCGCCCAATTACACAAGATATGATTAGATGATATGCCGCATTTGGCAAGATGGTGGCTTAATAGCTGATTACACACATGTCAATTGAGCCGATTCGGGCAGCAGCTTGACTTTTGAGTAAGCCGGGTTGTTGTGTGATTTGATTACTGTAACCGTGACCTGCCTACTAACTAACTACTGCCTGTCGGACATCCGTCCGATGTTGTAGTTTGACATCGCCGGAGTCCGAAACACGAATGAGAGGAAGTTAGCTAGGAATCTTTGAATATTTACGATAGGTACATCCTATCCAGAACATAAAATAATTGGAAGAGGAGAGCTGATGTTAATCTACATGGGTAGCGACTAGGTCGCCGAACGAATTTTAGAAAAAGAATATCTATCTATCTACCATGAAAAGGAAGCCCCATAGGCTTCCAAAGTAAGGTGGTATTGGAATAACTTGACTAAGTTGCTCCCATGACTTCGCTCCTTACTCTGCATCTTTTGTCTACCATGTCACCTTGCTTATTGTCCCGCTAGCGTATAGTAAATGTGTAGTAAATAGTTAAATGTGTTGGCTTTGCGCTGTACTTTGGCGGAGATCGTGCTAGAGTAAAGAGTGACCAAGAAATCGCTAATGAGAGAATGACAAATAGTTCACGACTCGGTTTTGGCATCTCTCTTAGGCTCTTAGGATTCTCTCGACGACGATTCATCAGGGAAGCGAATCGTGCGGTTGTGCAGGGTAGGTGATGGCGCCCTGGGAAGGGATCCTTGCTCCGTAGGTTTCGGGCTCACTTCGAGGTCATCCCGTGGCTTGACAACTTCAACAGCGTCCGTTGTAGTCTCCGTCTGGTCTCTGATAATAGATCCGCCAAGCCTATAGACGGTTGGCGCAGATACAGAACGGGAATCGGCAGGAGTGTGAGTTCCTGTTCCATCCCTAGAACGGCTCCGCGGAAGAATTCGCGCACCTATTTGGAAATGCAGGTCCTCCGGTGTGGTCAAATTCCTTGAAAGAGTCCGGGGTAAGTAGACTCCAAACTTTCCTAGGGGAATGCTGAGCCCATGGACAACCTTACATGCGATGAGTATGAAACCGATACCTGTAGTAAGATAGAAGGACATTACTTACAATGCTGCATATTGCCATAAACCAAACCAAAACTGACACACTTTCCTTGAGGTGAGCTACATCCCACCTCGGCGCGCTTCCGTTGTTAGGATTTAGTGTATCAACGAATTCTAGCGTGACGTATAAGTAAAAGATAGCCGAGCACCCGATTGGCCCGAAGAAGCCCATGAAAATCGCCTGTCGAAGACCGTTTATCTGGTGAATTTTCTTATAAAGTGTTAGGATGAACGGCATACGCCGAAATAGTAGTATTAAGATTCCGAGAGGGATTAGGCGATAGATTGGAATGATACTATTATCTACGAAACTATGCCACTGCGTGATAGATATACTAGGTTAGTGCTTGTCATTGTGCAAACTGATTCGATGTGGCTGGTTTAGGAGATTCGTTCTGACAAGAGTGTCCTATACAGTAGCCCCAGATACCATATACGGCGGAATGAAACAGAAAACACGGCATATACATACCGGGCATACTGCGCCATACCACATGAATATGGTTACGTTGAGAAGCATGTCTATCGTCGGTTGCAGAGAACTAGAGACAGAACGAATTGTTAATAGAGAATTATGCTAGGGCTGGCAGGCCTTTCTAAGGAATGGATTGACGCATACTAACAAATCGTTAGTAAATATGACAGAAATCTATTCAGTCTATATTGATACGAACCTCATCGAGCGTTTCTAAGCGGAACCAGTCGTCCCAGGTAAAAACATTTCCGGCGATGAAACAGGCAAGAATATCGTCGCTGCCAATCATGCCGCAAGTGCCAGTAATGAAGAGCGCGAGCGAAAACGCGAAGACGAGGAAGCTTTCACGATCCACGAATCTGTGTTCTTCGCAGAAGTGAAGCAGCTCCTTGGCTATCCAGCCAACTACCGCGCCATATATCACGCTGAGAAGGATAGTATAACCCCAAGTCTCGCCAAACCATAAGCCTATTGCGAGGCCAGCACCGCCCTGCTCATTAGCGCCACCATCGCCGATGTACTTGATGAGGTATAAGGCCAAGAATAGGAACGGGTAGCCGAGTCCGTCGTTGGCCCCAGACTCGGCGATAATTATCTTCTGGAGATCCTTGGGAACATTGTGGTCAGCGAATCTCCCCTTCACAATGACATTGGATAGCACAGGGTCCGTTGGCGTCACGCAGGCTCCAATAGCGAGAGCATGAAGGAAGGGCAGGTTTGGCACTAGACCCCAGACGAGCAGACTAGTTATTATCCACATCGCCGTCATGATCGGCCCTAGAAGTAAAGCCAGAGGTTTCCATTCTTTCTTCAAATAGCGACTGGGTAATTGAACTCCGGCTAGAACAAGCTGGACCCCGAGAACAAGCCGGGTGAAATATAGCGTCTATGACAAAGTATTAGTTATGTCAACTTGAAATTACAGATTGGGTGACAGAGTTCATAAGTGCTACTTAGCACAGAAGAAGGTAATAAATAAGAAAGAGCACCCTGGTTAGATCTAAATCGAAGAATCTTGAAGGGTGGCTTACGATCGCATTTAAGTTTTCTTCCGAGCCTGCATATTCAAGCGGGCGGACAAAGTTGGTAGCGTGGGGAGAGAAGAAAAGGCCAGCCAAAAGAGAAATGACTAAGTGAAAGCCGTCAGCCTCCAATTTCGAGCAATATCTACGTAATAGTAGATGGACTATCATAATGGATATGGCGATAACTCACGGGCCTCGGAAAGGTAGAAATTCTCTTTGAGCAGGTAAGACACCAAACCGAAGAGAGATATCCACCCTCCCAACACACTAACAACAATGTTGAAGTTGGTAGGGGCAAGAGTTGGCATTGTTAACCAGATAGTAATAGGTTTATAATAAATACCTAAGATATCGAATTCTGATAGCTTGGAAACTATCAAGTAACTCCCGAGTCGTCCTTACAGCAGCGTAAGGCAAGCAAGCAGTGATATGCCGGTGAAATAAATGTTATTGAGTCATTTGGTTCTGAGGTAGCTGTATTCAACGTAGAACTGGCCGCCACCTTGGCTTCACTTATTATAACAAGATGATTTGAACGACCGCGTCACTCGTACCGTAGCAGCGAGTTTGGCTTGCAACTTCTTCTGACAGAGGTGCGGCTCTTGCTCTATTGCAACAATCGAGATTCGGTTTGTTGATTTAATTATGAAGCATCGGCCGGGTTAATGTAACTTGTAACTTACGATATGGAAAAAAAGAAAGAAAAAAGACGTTACTACTGGTTGAAAGCAATGCAAAGTATGTTTATCGGAGTATGGATCCGCGAGTTGATGTAGGGAAGAAAAATACTAGTGTAGAGGGGAGATGACGCACGGCGAATAAAATAAGGGTTCTACTAACTCCACTATAACTCATCTGCTGTGTAAGATCCGAGGTACCTATCAAGCTTTCCTTAGGTAGTACATCTTGACGAATAGGAGCTTTATTCACGTTGCACAACCTAGCAACAACCTAGCAAAACGGGTTATATTTCTATACCCACCTAGACCTACTATGAGGTAGTTACCTACCTAAGACTCAATTATTTTTATGACATAGCAAGTTACATACAACTCATATATCTATTCAAAGCACATAATGTAACTAGCAAATCAAATACTTATTCTAAAGTACAAAATGCGCTACATAAGTATTCAAGGTGGTAATCCGGTACGTGCATTTGAAAGCTATCTAAAATCTAAACGGGTCTCTCTGATGGTGTTGCTTCGGCTGTGTTTGCCGTGCCTTCAACTGTTTTTTCATTGGATAACCCAGTTGTGTTCGCTCTTCAAAAGTACCTAATAATCAAGTTGCCGACATAACATCGTGATTATTAGCTCGGTGATATATAGATGTATCTCGCTCATGGACATTTCGCTAGGTATGTAATATTGATATCGAAACCAATCAACGTGAAAAAAAAAATCATATTAAAAGAAAGAGGGCACTTCATATACGATGGATGGTATCATTGATCGCTACCCGGCACTAACATCGTGAGCCTATAGAGGGGCATCTCATACCTAAGCGATGTTCGGATCCTGATATGCAAGTCATCGTGATTCAACGCGTTCATATCAGTTGTCTCGCGCCGTTCACGGCGAGCTCGTCTGCCGCCACATTGCCGGCGTCCTCCGCATGACCCTTTACCCATTGAAAGTATGTTTTTGTCCCTGCTTCGGTGCGCTCGTCGATCTTAGACCGGATGGCTTCCACAAGGTCTTTGTTCTTCACGGGTCCGTCTTTAGTCTTCCACCCATTCTTCTGCCAATTCACATACCACTCGGTCGCGCAATTAATCGAATATTTGCTGTCTGTGAAGATACGTATTTTTTGGTCGATCGGTACAGTTTCCAAGGCTCGGAGAATGGCCGTTAATTCGGCGCGTTGGTTTGTCTGTGGCTCGCCCTGAAGGCGCTCTGATATATTTCTACACAGATACGTCAGTAAAATGAGTATTTAAATCGACTTTATAGCAATTACCTTGCGTCGCCGTGTCCAAAGAAGACACCGACACCAGCTGCAGCACCAGCACGACCATTGGCAAGACTGCTGCCATCCGTATAGACATGCTGGACGTCCTTTTCATCTTCAACTTTACCGGCGTTACCGCCTGCCGCCTTCTTGCGCTTCTTCGAGGTAGGTTCACCACCTTCATCTCTTAAGAGAGCCTCTTGTGCAGCCTCGTTCCCATGCGTCCGTATGTATTCTATTGCACCCTCGCGAGTATCAAATCTCTTGTACTTCGGGCCTTTCCATCCTTTAATAGCGAGTGATGCCGTGTCCCAATCGGTATAAACTCCGGGCTCTCTACCGACAGCTACCGCATAAAATCTCTGTTCACCTGGGGGCGCGGCAGACGTCTTCTTGCCAGCCACGTAGGCCTCAGCATCCTCTCTACTGAGAAAGGATTTATCTATAGGATAATTATTAGCTTCTTCGTTAGCACTCAGCCGGCGTTTGGCTCACCTACAGGAAGCACCTCTGAATCCCGCAGTCTGCTCCTGGCATTCGGCCCAAGTCAAATAGACACCCGGATTTACTCCCGCTCTTACGGCATAGTATTTCTGAGCATTGGCATCTATCTTTCGTTTCCTGCTGGTCTTGGCTGGGGTCGAAATGGCAGGCTGCGAAGCCGACTTCGACGTTTGACCCTTCTTCGCAGAGTTCATCGGCATATTGAATATGGGAAATGGTATTATATCTTTATAGCCTAACGCGATATCACCTGTCCATAGCAGGCTGTAGAATCCCGAAGATATAGTGATGTGTCGTACTTGTTCGAAACGCGCGGCTTTGTTACGGAAAGCGGCAGAGTGAGAGGTCAGTGTGGACGCAAAGGTGCGTGTAAGGCGGTGTCGGAGTCAAAGGAGTATCATTTTCATTGAAGGCGAGTAATTAAGAAACTCCAAGAGAGGGTCAAAGATGGCGTCCGTTCTCGTCAAAGCTTATCCAACTTGTTCTTTTTTTTTTTTTTTTTACAATGCGAATAAAATCTAAGTACATGTAAGTAAGTCTTGGAATCTTGGAGTCTTGGGGGGGAAGAGGGGAATCGCATCAAAGCAGTTGGCTTCAGTCCATTGCATTAGGTACAATACCTACATCAAATACACCAAAACCCAGCAGACCTACCTAAGGACCTACCTAAGGTAGGTACTAGGTTATGAGGTACCTATCTAAGTTAAACGCTAAACCTAACCTGGCAAAGGCTAGAAGTATTTCGTACAAGCCTAGGAGGTACGGGGGATTTAAGATAAGATAAGACCGGACGCGTTTTTAGTTCTCATTTGGGAACGCAGGTAATCCGTATTTTCAATAAAAGAATAATATCAATATCTTGCGATTGGGTATAGCTTAACATACAATACGATCAAGCGTCTGTCCCTTCTCCCCCTTCGCCTCCCTCCCCCAAAAAGAGAATAATAATCATACAACGAATAATCCTTTGACACCTCCATCGTCCAAATCTCGATGGTCCAAATCTCTCGCCTGTGGTCATCAGGTTCGTGTCCCAAACTTATACATAAAATGCCTTGAATAAAAAGGGAACATATCATGTCCTTAGTGTAGCTCCCTTCATAACCATGTAACCATAAGACGCCGCGCCTTTCAGTAATGCCAAATTCTGACAAGGGGACTACCTAATTCCTCTGCTTGCCTCAAAACCAAACTCCATGTATGCGGAAGGGGGTTACTGAAGGATACCTCTTATGCGTGTAGGTGCGGATCTACTGTCAACTTCTCGATACTGTCGGATTCCCATTCCCAGCCCAGGAGAGTCCAGTTCAACTCCTTGCGCCAGTGGAGTCCGAGGCCTTGACCTCCACCACACGAGCCTCCCCCGCAAGTACCAGAGGCTGCGCATGCATCGTACCCTCGATCCTCCGAGCTCATACCACCTGTTAGCGGCATGCGATGACGAAAGACTATCCTGCCCATTCGAGAATGCAGAATGGCCATAGCACACATTGTGCACGGTTCATGGGTCATATACAGCTCAAGCTCGTGGCAGAGGTAACCATCAGGGCAAGGATGATCTCCGTCGAACACCAGCTGCTCGTCACTAAGTAGAGGCTTGTCTTGGAAAGCCTCAAAGTCCATAACCTTCTGTGTTGATTTGGGTCGATCTTCAGCCCTCACTAGCTTCTGTGCTACCATGCTAATAGCCCTAAGAGCCGCATGGGCCATGGGATTTCCGGTAAGTCCGGTTCTCTCCATTTGATGCCAGCGAGCATCGGCCGCGATAGCAACAATCTCGGTTGTCTCTTGTGCCTCAGAATCTGGTTTGGTAGAGTCCTGGGCGGGAGCTTCTAAGCTTGAGACGTCCGATTGCTTGGCGTCGCTTATGACGCCATTAGGTCCCCCAGTAGCATCGCGAGTAGTTCCCTTTACCTCACCGGCAGCTCGAGCTTGGGAATTGCAGTTGTCACCTTCGGGTCCAGTGCCCTCGCCATTGGAAACCTCGGACTCTCCGGTTCCTTCTTTGGGTGCGGGTTGTTTTCCAGAATCGATCTTTCCAGGAATCGTACGCTTAACGATAACAGCACCGATAGGCTCGCCGTAACCAGCTCTCTGTGACTTTTTAGCGACCTGGTGTGCCAAGTTCATCCATATAGAGGCATCGCGGGACATGACAGCCTCCGTTCGAGAGATAGTACTTGGATGAGGGCCGAGAGGGTTGTTCTTCCTGTAGACAGTCTGCCAGAACTGCTGTGACCACATGTTGGCCTGGACCTGAGAGGTGGGTGCCAATAAAGGAACAGGAATGGTCCTCACAAAGATGTCATCCCTAATGTCATCAATGGTGGAGAGACCCTTCACTAATTCATCATATGACATCTCATTCTCAGGGCCAAGCACGATGTAAAGCCAGTTGGATTTTCCGAGATGGACCTGTCGCCCGTTGCCTTCATTCATGAACTGAGTCTTGAGGTGAGGTGGTATGTCGGCAGGTTTAACACACCGACGCAGGTGAGGGAGGTTCTTAGCTGCATCATCACCAGCTAGAGCTCGGGCAATACTATATAGCGGGCGGTGTTAGCAAGTAGTGTAATTTGTAGGGGAAGGCATCTGGACTGACTTAACAACATCATTAGTAACTTTATTGGGAGCTCGGGTGACATAGGCTAAGCCGAGACAAAGATTATCTCTTAGCTCGAGAATAGTCTTGAGAGGTACTAGAGTTCCTAAGGCAATATCGGGAGGGATAAGATGTCGGGAGACGGGGTCGAGCGTCTCGACAACTTCCTTCATGGAATCGCTCATAGCGGTAACCCCCGAGACAAGGCGTCAAGTTTAGGTGCTGAGCTGAGCGGGTGTGTAAAAGTGTGGACTGCTTATTATTATAAGTGCAAGTTGGGGGTCGGGGAGGTGGGAAAGGATTGCTGTCGAGGCAGGTAATAAGGCAGGCAACAAGGCAATTAATTCGTTTGAGGCTGCAACGTCTTCAACGAAGTAATTAGGGCAATGACTGACCGAAATCCAAAGAATCAATGGATCTAGGAGCATGGGATTAAACCAGAGGATTGATCAAAAAAGGTATCTGTTCCTGTGCGAATGAGTGAGAGATCTCAGCATTATGCTGGAAAATGGAGGAATGCATAGACTGGTAAAGAAGCATAGGTCTGCGCTCCTCGTGGAAGATGCTGAAGGGTTGTTTTGTTTCTACTTTGGTCGAGGAAGCCAAGAACGACGCGATTTGCGGGTTGATCGAAAAGCGCCGCCCAGTTTCGAGCTGTCGCAGTTTCTATTAAGGCTATGGGATCTCAGGATACTTATATCAGTATTTTGCATGGGGGAGAAAAAATCAGAAGAACTTGTAGTTGCTCTGTTGCTTCGGCGATTTCAGTTTGGAAGTTGGCTGTGAGTTGAAGTTGCGAACTTGTGCAGGTATTGTACAATACATGCTAACCACTTGCCCAGAGATAAATTTCTTAGTGGGGTTTATCGATAAGAACTCTACATATTTCAGGGTCCTTCTATGCGTAGATCGTCTGTCATAGGTAACCTACCAGGTACCTTAGGTAGATACCTAATGTAAGGTAACTATTGTGCCGGCTTTAGCACAAGCACAAAAGGTTGAGTCAATGAGTGTACCTGCATGTACGTACTAGGTATAGGTAGTACGTAGGTAGCTCAAAGGACGTCAAATGAATGTTCTACATTATATGAATGTATATGAAAGGCACATACACAATATAATACCAGGTACCTACCTAGGTACATTATAGGTATGCCGCTTGCTGCAGAGTGACAGCATCTGTAGTCATGTGATTGGTCAATCCTTTCAGTCACTCTCAATATCTCCCGTGAAACATACCTAAAGGCCAACCAATTGGAATTTAATTGAGTCTTCTATTTATCATTGGTCTACATCCTTTCACGTTTTCACCCTTCACTCTTCACTCTTCACCCTTTGCCCGATGCTCGTCTTAATATATTACATTTGAAATATTAATAAGAGGTTATCCCAATATTTGTTGCATGTTAGAAGAGGAATAGAAGCGATAAAATCTTATAAAACTTTATGAATATTAGAAAATATTTTAGAACATATAGAAATATCACCTCCTTGGAAGTATTTCGCATTATGTCTTTAATTTTGTCAATGTTTTAATTAAAGTGCAGCACCCCTTTTAATGGTGCGTCGTCGAGTTTACGTTGACAGCACTAGTACGTAAATACGCCTATCTAATTAACATCTAGAGGGGCCTAGCTTTGGAGCCTCATTTTCTAGCCCTGAGTCTGATAGCGTGAAGATTAGGGCCGACTCTAAAACTCGTCAGATGAGCATGGCATGTCAAAGCCTCAAAGTTATGATGTGGAGATAAGAATCTGGCAACGATGATGAGCCCAACTATAGTACGATGGTTAAAAAGATAGCATTGTATTGTACGATGCCGTGGCGCTGTGCTCAGGTGAGTTTGAGTTTGATGGGTTGAGCATGGTTAGGCATGGTTAGACTTCAAACTCCATCAAGGAACCTCAAATCTTGAGACTCATATTCTCCACTCCTGTTTCTTTTCCTATAGTACACCTTCTCTTATACCTGCTATACCTACTACGCTTACGAAAGTGCCTTCTTCCGTCATCGAGTAAGAGCACACACGGCCGTGGGGTTTCCTACACCCACCCACCAACGAGGCTGGTGGTTGGTATATGTTAAGTCTACGCGCGAAGTATGTTACATTCTAAGCAGCGTCACCCTTATCTAATCTAACCTCTAAACCCCCTATTCCCCCACGAATGCTGCGCTCCTGATCCAGCACGTGGACTCGTAATTTTCTAAGGTGATGTTTGTGAGGTATTTATTGGAAGACGTCCGTACACTAACCCACCTACTTAATAGCTCAAGACACCGTAGACAATGCATTATTGGCACCGCTAACCAAGACACAGGCTATAATAGAATGACATGGTCAGCATCGCTTCCCTAGCTTTACGTTGCAGTACATCGCCTAGGTTGCCTGCCCGACACGTTGAAGGAATGGGCGCAATGAACACGATAGATGTCATATGCAACCGCCTTAACCATGTGATTAGGTTTAGAGGCGGGCTAAAGTAACAGTTTTTAACCTTTAAGACACTGCATACACCTGGACCTATACTACGTAGTAAAGTTGTAAATCGCAATGCTGCTCAACAAAGTGTGGCACAAGTCTTAGAACGTCAACCCCACGACTATTGGATCTAAGAAGTACGCTGATCTTAGATCGTGAGGGGTTTGCTGGCTAGTTTGATAGGCGTTCCTTGGAGAAACATTGGGGTATCTGCTTTCAGCCCCCTCGGGGTTGGTCGGGCGTGGTTCATTGTCCGGTAAGTCTCCTATATCATTTTCTATATATCGAAATCCAAAAAAAAAAAAAAAAAAAAAGCCTTCGCCGAGACGAATCTCCGGTAAATTTCTCACCCTGCATATGAGGATTAACTTATATGCTTACATCCGTCTCGGCGCCGAGGTGAAGACAATAAAAATTAACTTGGGAATTGGGGATAAGTTGAGAGATATCGCCAAGTTTGGAGTTGTGGTTGGGTGGGTGCAAGGGGGGGACAACCAGAACAACTAGAACAAACAAATCCGAGACTCGATGAGGAAATACGTATACCTACTTAGGTACCTAGGTAGGTAGCGAGCAACTTGCCGGTCTTCGCTCTCTTATGCTTTAACGCTGGCGAAACAGCTTTTGTATGTGTAATCCCCGTTGCGCGATAATTACGTTGCAGGTTCAATATCAGCGAATCAGTAGCAGCAGCACTTACATGACACGCATCCTAAAAGCCTCTTCCGGTCGCAATACCCCAAGAACCAATAACAGTTATTAGTCTAAACGGATACGATTGCTTTTCATAGTAATTTGTATATCTATCTATTCACTAGGTTTAAATTTTATGATTGAACCTACTATGCTAGGTACCTGGTATGAATGCGCGGTTTATTAGAAATATTACATACTCGGACAACCTAATTTTATACAAAGGCACATCTATATACACTTACACACAAAAATTTACTATACAATGACCCTCTCCTCTCCTCTTCCTCCCCACTGGCTTCGCAAATTGGATTTCTGTAAATTGGCGACCACTGCTTTAAGTGCCTACCTATTCAGTCTAGCTTTGACTCTTAGCTCGAGCACTACCTAACCTACTAAACCATAAGAGATTGTTACATCCTATCAGACCTCGCAAGCTGTCTTAACTCCATCTCAGCCATCAAAGCTTCGAAACAGCAGGGACACGCAATAACAGGCTGCTGTGCCCGACCAAGAAACTGAGCGTCTGGGATTGTCTAGGTATCTTGGAAGTGAAAAGATACAGCCTCACCAGCAACACAGCTTGTCTTGGCCTCTCATATCTCTCATATCTCAGAGGTCTGCCAAGATTAAAATCGGGCCAACTGTTGAGCGCAGCCCCCATGGTGGACAAACAGAGCCTTACCACATATTACGACGACGGGCAGAGACGTGTTAACGTCAGAACGTTAAAGGATCAGGCAAACGACGCAAACGACACAACCGCTAGAAACAAGTCAGTCTTAGGGCCAGTCTTAGAACGACATCATAAAAGTCCACAACAGCCCACTTGCGCCCACCTCGATCGACCTCAATCGACCTTTTCCACCCTTTCGACCCACAGATAGAGGAGAGGGAGCCACTATTTCTATTGGCTTCTTTTTCTGACAGGAGAAAAAAAAAAGGTGATATCAGAAGATTTGAAACGAGGCTTAAGAAGACTGAGAGAAAAAAAAATTATTATTAACCAGGTCGGTTACCTCGGTCGCATTATTCTCGGTCTTCTCCTTCACCTTCATCTCGAGCATTGCAATTTTTTTTATAAAAAAAAAATACCGTCATCGATCTCCGATACAGTTTCATTTCACAGTATTATTTATTCTCACATCTTCCCACGTGCGATTGGTACGACTTGTAGTTTTTTTCTCTATCGGAACTTGGTTAGGGAGCGACGTGAGGTGGTGAACTGATACAAATATTTTATTAAATATTATATCAGTTTATCAGTTTATTTATCTTTATCTTTATCTTTTTTTCCTACAGTACCGAAAAAAATATTAAGCGACCTTGTTAGTGCAGTGCCAGAAAACCGACAAGACGGGTACGACGGTTAGGAGTTCCTCTCAATTGGCAAACGCAGTAGCCTTTTGGGGCTTTTGGGGGCTTTTCGGGGGGGTGTGCAGCAACCTACTGCACAATTACATTCTGTTCCAGCATTACCTTACCTTTTAGGTCGATCCGATTTGCCGATCTCGCAGCCTCCCACCCTCCTTCTAGGTAATATTGAACGGTACTGTATCTCTCGGTACTGTACCGCCTGCAATACCGAGCAATCTATCAATCTACCAATCTACCAATCTATGCTAAAAAAACCTTAAACCAGCTGAGGTTAAGACCCTGAAAAGTCTGGAAGCAAGACACCTGGAAAAACTTAGCAACTATGACGCCCCGTCTTCACGTAAAAGGAACTGGTCCTCTGGGAGTTGTTGCGCCGTTTGACTGCAGCAGCACCAGCAATTCCATGGCACATCAATATTCTCTTGGCTACCAAGGTACGTTCTAATTACTTTCAATAACTACTTTTACTATATCACTACTTTGAAATATTTCTTTTTCTTCTTTTTCCCCTCTTCATCACATAGTATATTACATTGATTGTTTCCCAACACTCGTGCATAGTACCCTTTTTCAAGGTTTCTTTTCAATTCTCCCTGTTCGTCGTCACCAGTCCTAAAAAAACACACGTCAAGCACATGTCACATCAACCCACCTTAAAAATCACTTTTTAATCCCTGTTTATTACTATAAGATTGCATAAATAGCATCGAAGCCGCAGCCGCATTTCTTTACTTGGCGTTCCAAACTCGGTGCCCCGATAATCGGTTGCATTTTGGTTTCATTTACTACCTAGTATTAACTACGAACACTTAAAACAACTTATCAACTACTAACAACTGCCTCTTTTTTTCCCCTTCCTTCTCCTTTAGATCACAAACCCATACGCAGACTATCACAATCGCAACAATCCTCGCTTGCTCGAGCGGCGATGAATAATCATCATCAGCTTCACGTTTCCCACTCGTCGATTCCTCGGTCTATACCTACGCCGCCGGAGCAAATCATTGCGACTGAGTCTGATCCTCCCATTACAAGCTTCGATGTCGCCCCAGCGACTGTTGAGAGAGATGATGCATCTGCATCACCACCCACGCCTACTTCTTTAAATGGGGACAGTCCTGCATTATCTCACAAAGGAACACCTATCCAAACTGGGCTCTTACCACCTACGCTCAACAGCCTTCCTCATGTTAGTCTTGGTCCAGCTGCGCATCCCTCTGCGCATCCCACCGCGCACCCCTCGTCCCTGGCTAGTGCGCTCAGAGCCCTGAATGAAGGGCCTAGCGGAGGCGCCTTTCATCATGAGTATGCGCCTTCGTCTAACGATTCTCCCTACACAAAGAGTATTTCCTCTACTGCTCCGACTTCGCCCCGAATGTAAGTTTTCCAATCATCTACTTAATTAATCTTCTATTTCGAATGTCCAAATGCTAACTACTTGGAATAGTCCTCCCCTCCGACAGAATTCCGGTTCCCAGACTCCTCGAGTTCGTCCTCATGCGACAACCCTCAGTATACCTGGCATGACTCGATCGCTTGTTTCTCCTGATGGAAGAATTGCCGACCGAGATGTCGCTGCAAAACTTGTCATTATTATGGTTGGTCTGCCGGCAAGGGGCAAATCATATATTACGAAGAAGCTTCGAAGATATCTTTCTTGGCAACAACACAATACTCGGATCTTCAACGTCGGTAATCGAAGACGTGTCGCGGCTGTAAGTCCGCCAACCATGCATCACAAAGATAGCTCCATGGATATGCCAACTCCTTCGACGACAATCTTGGTTAACGGTGTTCAACCACCAACTGATTCCCCGGCTCGGAAGAGGTCTTCCCCTCAGGATCAGGATGACCCCGCCCCAAAGCCTATGGATCAGTCCGCCAAATTCTTCGATCCCAACAACGAGCAAGCGTCGAAGCTGAGAGACGAAATTGCCATTGAGACCCTGAATGAATTGCTAGATTATTTAATCAGTGGTGGGGGCTCGGTTGGAATTCTCGATGCCACGAACAGCACAATCGAACGCAGGCAGAAACTCTTCGATCATATCAAAGCTAGGGAGCCCCAACTTGGCATTCTGTTTATCGAGAGCGTCTGTAAAAATCCTCAGCTCCTGGAAGCCAACATGCGCTTGAAACTTTCCGGTCCTGATTATAAGGACAAAGACCCCGTCAAGTCATTGGAAGATTTCAAGGAGCGCGTGAAGGCCTACGAGAGTGCATATGTCCCCTTGGGAGATTATGAAGAAGAGCACGAGATGCAATACATCAAGGTAAGAAAGAGGATGGAAGCCTATTATATCTCAGCAACATATTAACTCGAAGTGCAGATGACGGATGTCGGCAAGAAACTTACCCACTATGGGCTAGGCGGGTTTCTCAGCAATAGCATTGCCAACTATCTATCTTCTTTCAACCTATCGCCTCGACAAATATGGATTACACGTCATGGCCAATCCACGGATAACAAACTGGGCAAGATTGGCGGTAATTCCGAACTGACTGACCGCGGGCACTATTACAGTCTCTGTCTGTACAAGTTCGTCACACAAAAGCGTCGAGAATGGTTGGTAGAGCAAAAGAACAAGATTGCGCAGGCATCATTCCCTCCCGTACGGGGGGATCAGTCACCGCCTTATCCTGATCTCAGCCGCGAGCTTGATGAGAAGAATTTCTGCGTGTGGACATCGATGTTGACACGCAGTATACAGACGGCCGAGTACTTCGAAGCAGACGAGGATTATGACGTCAAGAATTGGGAAATGCTCAACGAGCTTAACGCCGGCAAGTTTGAAGGCTTGACATATGAGGAGATCGCCCGTACTCACACTGATGAGTATACCAAACGCCAAATGGACAAGCTGCAATACGTTTACCCCGGCGTTGGAGGTGAAGGTTATCTCCAAGTCATCGGCCGTCTTCGGGACATGGTACAAGAGATTGAGCGAATCAAGGACCACATCATGATCATTGGACACCGTTCTGTATGTCGTGTCCTAATGGCGTACTTCATGGACCTCACCAGGGACGACATCGCAGACCTAGATATGCCATTGGGTATGCTCTATGCTATTGAGCCCAAGCCATACGGTATTGAGTTCCACGCGTACAAGTACAACGAAGCGAATGGTTGGTTTGACGAAATCCCCGACTACAAACCGTCGAGAACGGTGGACCGCAGCGCTTAAAAGAATCGCGCTTGGCATTTTTTGATACTTTTTTTTTCCACTCATCGTCAGTGTAACACTATTTTTCATTACTATGTTATTCAGTCAAAGATGGCAATGATACCACGAGAACCGGCGGGTCACTTTTGAGAGCATCCGCTTTTTGTTTTTTACGCTCTCGTCTTTCCATATGACTTCCGAGTGGCGTGTTTTTTTCATACGAAGGGGGAAAAGGGGGCGAACCGGGGGAACCGGGATTTGCATGCTTCAGGAGTTTGGACGGATTGCAGCACAGCACAGCACAGCACAGCACATCAAAGCAAAGGAGAGGGGTGGTAAGGGTTAACGGCTATGGACGGATGGGATGGACAGCATTCTTCGGCCGCGGCAAGAGGGTGCCCTAACGGCTTTTTTTTTTTGTTTTTTATCTTCCCTCATCATTTCTCTCGGTCTCCATCGCGAGCCTTTGCGACGTGCTCACGGCCACGTATGCGCAAACCCTTGTATTGTAGTTTAGTCTAGTTTAGTTGACGAGCATTGGTCTCGACGTAATAAATAGTACTATTATATACCTGTTAGGGTTGGCTGGTGCCAACGTTACTGTTATGCTTTGTTTTGCTTTTCGCTCGGAAATGAGTGCTTATTAACAAAATGCAAACTTGATAATATCTCTCGCGATTTAAGTAAGACCAAGGCTGACTTAGTAACTACGGGAAATGATGTAAGAGCAAACGAGCTTCCAAATTGTACAAGTACAATACAGGCAGTACGGTACTGCAAAGCCGTATTATTACAAATTGCTATCTGATCTCTGATCTCTGACCTGACTACCTAAACAACCTCTTAGGTTATTTACCTGTCAATCATAAGCAACATCGACAAAGCACAAACAACATTTCACATTTCACATTGAGCCCTCGACACCAAGTCATACATATATGCTATAGACAATTCTTTAATTCAAGTGTACCTCTCTCTCACTTACACCTACCTACCTAACTAACCTAACACGAGTTTGTGTAGATAGTTTTAGGTAGGTAGTAAATAAGGAGGGCAAGGCAACACCAGGTTCATGATGCTAAGCTAAGCTAAGCTAAAAAAAGGGGGTTTTATGAACAATTCATTCATCCTGAAAAAGAGTAATTTCATTCCATATCGTCATCACAGCCGTTTAATTGCAGCTGGTTTTTCTTTTCAAAACAAAAAAAAAGGAGTTATAGAAACAACCCATTCGTCCCTAATATTATTACAAGTGTCTTTTTTTCTGCTTTTTTTTGAGTGCAAATCCGTTCCGTAACAAGCCGTTAGTTGGTTTGGTTGGTTGCCTTTTTATAACCAAAACCACGACACAGACACAACCGGGGAAGAGAAGTTCGAGGGAACACTATGTATGTTAGTTGTTCATCTCCGTAACAATCGTTGCGCCCGTCGCCTGAGAGGAAGGTGTTGCTTTTTTTCTGTTCTTTTCTTTTCTGTTCACACGAATGCCGCGTTGACGTTGACGCCGGAAAAAATAATTGTATAAAGTCGATCTGGTTTCGCAAAAGAGGTATATCCATCGCCAGTTTTCCATTCGAAATCCCGGAACGCAAGGTGGTATTGTTGGTTATTGGTATTTGTAATGGAGTAAACAGGAGGGGGAAATCAAGAAGGAAAAAGTCGTCATCTCATAACCAATATTCTTTTCGTCATCATTAAGGAGGAAAAAAGAAAAAAGAAACAGAAAGGAAATTCGTAACATAATCCGCCCGGAATGGAAATTAAAACGCCGCGCGATTTCCCAGTAAATGGTTCTGTGATCGCTTTTTCTGCTTTGTCGTATCAATCATAATCATCATGCAAACGAATCCAGAAAGTCGTAAATCGTGGTGGTGTTGGTGTCCGCTTCGCTTCTGCCGCTTGGTTAGTTGTCACGGGGAATAAAAACCCTTATAACGCCTCTCCGTAAAAGCAGTTGGCCGCCGTGTTCTCATCTTGGTGATAATAAACACGAGGCTTGTGATAGCTGTATTGATCTGGGATGCGCGGAACCATGGGAATGCCACGGTTTACATCGGGCACGATGCTCAGAGCAGTGAGCTCTCGTGATCGTAAGGGGGATGCATCGGGCTCGTCATTCTGGTCTTCCATAGAAGAACGGTCTCCAAGAACTTCCCAGTTCTCGGATTCTGTCGACGAAGCCCGTGATCGTAAGGATGATGACTTGCCACGCTTTCGTAGTCTACCAGCATCGCGGCTGCTATTGGAGAGAGATCTACGAGGAGGTTGGGGCTCAGCTGATTCAGCTCGTCTGCCCACCGCCTGTCGAGGTGCCGATGCCGATGCCGGTACTAGTATCGGTGCTGGTACCGCTACTGCTACCGGCACTGATGGTGGGGATGGCGATCGTATGCGTTCGGCTATCTCCTTCAAGTATGAAGCACCACGGGCGGACGTCGTGGGCGAAGGCGGGAGCTGGAAGACGTTATCCGACATACGTAGATCTTTAAGCGGAGTCGGCATCTTGCGTAACTTCTTTGCCACCCTCTTAAGCGGTTCGACAAAAGATGATGACGTAGACATTCCGGGCGCCTCGACGCTCGTTCGGTCTTCGGTGTCTAATCTGCTGCGTTTGCGGCTATGGAGAGTAGGACGTTGGGTATCACTGGTGCATGATGCACGCACTGGCTCGTCCTCTGGCTCCAATGTTTCCATTCTTGGTCCGTCAAAGCTCGCCTTGTTTAGGCTCAGTGGCGATCTAGGCATCCTAGCAGCCTTGAAGAATTTAGTCGCGTCTAGAGAAGATGTACGCGGCGGGGGTTGTGGAGAACAAGGTCCAGAGCCTGGGATGGAAGGCATCGGTGGTGTAGAATACCGGTCACGACCACGGCTCCCTGGAGCAGCGTGGCGTGTGGAGTGTATGGCATGAGCTTGAAAGAAGCCGCTCGCCATCAGTTGGTTGTATGATTCCAAGACATCCTCCCGCGATGGGCGGGTGTTACCGTTACCCAAGTTAGGTAGATGCGGGATGTTGTACATCTCGGAGTGGGATTTAGCAGCTCGAAGATGTTCCGACCTCAGTGCTGCAGGGGACTGTCGCTGGATGGGCTCCTGAAGACTCTTATGCTTTCTCACTTGCTCCATCTTATGCGAGCCAGTGCTGCTCCGAGAAGAAGAAGAGGAGGAGGAGGAGGAGGAGGAGGAAGAGAAAGAACTCCATCCTAAGGCATCTCGAACTCGGCCGAAGAAGCCCGTTGATTTCCTATGAGTAATAGTATGCTCTTCTATCTTCGCTTGCGGAGATAGATTACTCTCAGAGAACGGGCGACGTGTCTTGCGTGCTTCTCGTTGAAATATGGACGGCCCGGCGTAGAACTGCCTTTCGTACTCCCTGAGCTGATTAGGCCCGAGGAATTGTGCTGGCGGTGCAGCGCTGACTCGGTCGTTCATAGATCCCTCCACGAATCGTGAAGTAGATGGACGTGAGCCGCCATTTTGTGTTGAGGGCCTAGAGATATCGAAGGTATCGAAGGCCATAATGGCAACGACTTTGATGAGTGCTGCTTCGAGAAGGCAAGTCTGGCGACTAGAGGATTCATCAGAGGAACGTCACGAAGAGGAGAAAAAGGGAAGAGTTAAGTTAAAGCTGGGATAGGATGGGATGGGATGGGATGGAATGGGGAATGTTTACATTGTCAAAGCTGCAGCCAATCCGTTGCTACCCCAGCTGGAATTACAAGTGGGTCGGGGGGCAACCGAGTCCTCACATGCAAACCTACCCACCTGGTACCTATGCAAAGCCTACGCCGAGCTAGGCGAAGTTAGGCAAAACTAGGGTTAACTATACGTTAGTCGAACGGGTTAAAATGAATTTTAGTTATCAACGCCTTGGGACGCTTAACCTACCTTGGGAGGTACATGAAACTACCGGGCAACCAGAGCAACCATGAAATTAGCTAGCACTCCCAAATCGAGCATCAATTACCATAAACGAATTGAAGGACCGCCACAAGAAAAGCCCTTTTGAGGCAAAAGACAAGTTAAATTGTTTCGTCTTTTTCTTTTTGGAAACCGCTTAGGGAAGAATCCCGAGAAGAAAAATAGAAGGGCTGCCAGCTTATGTACTTGGGCCGACCATGTGCGATATTGGGAGGTTGGATCACTTAAAGCTAAGTAAAGCTGGGCAAAGCTGGGTACGCCTATGGGGAGACTTATGGGGGTTCCGTTCCGTACGCTGAAATTATTTGGTACACAATGCAATGGCCGCCACTTGGTAACAGTTCATACATACATTAGTTCACATATCTCCAAGCTAAATCCATATTTGGTTCCTATTGTTTTGTCGATCATAGCCACAGAATAAAAACTCGGACAAACGTGCATGACGATAATTCATAGATTTGTTGTAATTGTCCGTGTATGTGTGTTAAGAGGTATACTACCTAGGTATACAAATGCACCGCTGTACTCACTAAATCCCTATTCAGACACGTAAAAGAAAATCCGAAGCTAATTCCAACCTAGGTAATAACGGGATTGTTGATATCGCCAACCGTCAACTGCCAACTCATCGGGGTATTGCTCTACAGTCATTGCTGCGCCTTCGGTGAACCAACCCCAACAGTTCAGCACCGTCCTGTAACCATCTGCCTCGTTGAATGCAGAATCCTGTCATCGTAGTAATTTCTAAGCGATCCAATGATATAAGTATCTGTGTGCGAAAAGGGGGGAAATGCGTAATCACCGCAAAACATCCGGTAGACCAAGGCCGATATGCTAAAGTAATGTACGTGATGCGAATGAGTGGTAAGGTTAAAAAAGAAGAACGAGAAATATGAGAATGAAAAGCGTTGCTTATCAATCAAGTACAGCCCTAGAGTATATACAAAAAGCAAAATATAAATGTCATGGGCGCCGCCCAACACTCAACGCCGTCGTAGACAACCGACATTGTTAGGAGAAACGTCCGTAAACATGCTAAAATCGTTACGCCATGGAATCGGGGAAAGCGGCTAGTCGTTGTGAGCCGTCGGCCCGCCTGTAGAACGGTACCCCGGCATAGTCTATTGTGGGACGGTCGCCGTTGACATTACGGCCCTGTTGAGAATTGGTTGAAAGTTCGTCAATAGAGCGCTTCACAGGCCGAGATTCAATGTGGGGATACGTCGGTCTAGGAAGTGCTGATATCGAGCCGGAACGATCGGGATAATAATTCGGGGCCATCTTCGGGCTTGCAATTATTGAAGATAGCGGAGGTATGGGTCCCACGGACGAGGAAGTAAGTGGCCTAGCAGGTGCTCGCGAGATAGGATAAGGGGCTGCTGGTTTGACAGAGATCGTGGAGTAACTGGAAGAAGATCTTCTCCTAAGATCCTGATCACTAACTGGGGATTCATAATGAGGATAGCCGGGAGGTGCATAACTGGGCGACGGCGGCGGTGGTGGGAAATTGGCATTTTGAGGAAATATCGATGCTGCAGGAGACACAGGAGTCGATTGGCTAGAAGATGGCGTAGGTCCATAAGGTTGGGCGAAACCCCCATTTCCACCGTGTCCAAAATTCAGCATATTCGAAGGAGCTTGGCCACTTTGATACAACGGCGGTGGACCGTATTCAGCATTGGAAGGGCGTCGTGGATGCTCAGGTGCATACGAGGCCCGATCCATACTGGAGTTACTCATGGATCGAGCACGGTAGGCCTCCGGTGTCTGTGTTCTGTGTCTCTGGCGTCGGGCATACTCTTCTTCCGCATTGTTTTCATATTCGCTAGCGGCAGATGCTTTGGTGTCGCGACGTCTCATACGTACATCTCGTCGAATTCGAACCCGGCAGCCTTGCTCAGCAACCGTACGACTCAACGAGGTACTCTCGGTTAATCCAGGGAATTTCTTCGCACTATAAACGATAAAGTCGGTTGACCTAAGGTCCATTCGGTGGTTGGCATTCCCTGCGCTAAGATCTGACATGCCATCATCGGGGTCCTGAAGAGGTGCGTCTCGGTCCTGGTCTTGCTCCTCCTTAATCAACTCGTACAAACTGAAAACCAAGCGGTAGCGGCCTTCGTGACGGACTGAAAGATCTGGGAATAAGAAATATCCAGCTGGGTCGGGTCGGTCGAGGTAACAACATCCTGACACAGGAAATCCAGTAAGTACGGGAGGCGACGTAGCTGCAGGGGTCTGCACTCTGCCGTGGGCCATAGGACGAGCGTGCTCAAGTGAAGCGTAACAGAAAAAGTCGACATTGTAGTCGAATGTGATATCCCTAGCACCTTCGAAATGCTCTCCTTCAAAAACCCTTAAAGTCACAACCGGAGGTGGATCGACTGGTCGACGGTCGGCAGAAGCTGTTTCTTGGTTAGTGACATTTGGAACTTGGCATTGGTCAGAAATGTTCTGAGTGGCATTCCATACACTTGGGTCCGGAGCCACATGCTCTCGCACGTTCGGGCTGCTGTAAAACTTCCAATTGGTACCATAAATGTCGACCACCTCTCGTAATGCGATGCTCGCGAGCACACATTTTGGTTTCCGCCTGAGGAATTATGACATTCACCAGATTAGACTCGGGCTAGATCATAATTAAAATCAGTATATGCAATTAATATGAAAATCCACCAGAACCAGATAATTCCAAATAATCACCCCTTCCCAAAAACCTATCGCATAAAACTGCAGTCAAAGAGAATGGGATTCTCAATAATATTATCGAGTTCGACTATAAATTGCAACATACCTGAATAGGAAGCATTATGGATATTCTATTTCAGAATATAATTTCTTTATAAAAAAACCGCAGGTTTTGATAATGGGAATTTGATGTATTTCCCAAACTAAATCCTACCAGTAATCCCACAGTCCCAAAAGCTCGGCCCGTCAGGAAAAGAGGACCAGAACCAGACAAGCGGAATTAGGTTCAACTTGTTCGTGTGCATATATGAAGAAATAAAACAAAACAAAATAGCTGGCGAAACCGATTAAAAGGAAAACCGTCCAACTGGGTCGAGGTGCGAAGTTTGTTTAGGTAGGAACCCAGAACGCTGGCTTCTAGCGCGAGGCAACTTGAGAACGGTGCGAACGGTCGGAACGATGGCGGTAGATATTTAAAACAGATGACCTGATTATTTTTTTAAACGTTGCTTGCTCCCGGGACTATGCCTCGCTGCCTTGACTCGTGAATGACCGGGATCGACTCAGTTCGACAGCCGGAAGTATCTTTGACTCTAGCCGACGACAAGGTCCACAAAGAAGGAAGGTAGACGGTGCTGTCGAGTTTGTCGTCGGAGTCGTTAGAATAATGGGATGGAAAGTTAGATGTGTGAGGAAAGAGAGGGAAGAGAAGAGCCGGGCCGGGCGCCCAGAGAAGGGGAGAATGCCAGGTGTGTGGATGCTGAGAGTGGGTTGGTTTTGGGGGGGATGGGAGCCTATGACAGGGCTCAAGAGGGCATTTGACAGACGTTTGGCAGATTGGGCGATAGTACAAGCGCAAGGGAGATGGGATTGGCCAAGCTGGCCAAGCAAAGAGTCAACCGGGGGTAGTACGGGGGGAGCACGGGGAGGTACTATAGTACTATAGTAGGCAGAGCAGTAGAGCAAGTACCTTAGTAGTGGTAAAGCCGAGTGGAGATAATTGCATCGGGTTCCCTACCTGTGGGTCGAGTATTACCCAATGAAATAGCGATTCCCCCCACCCATAGTGGACTGAGTGATCCGCCATAATACCCACTAGCTTGTACCCACTAGCACGTCCACTAACTTTCCATCGCTTGTCCCTCTCTGGGAAGAGGTGGGGAACCATTCAGCAGGTCGGGCAGGTTACATTAGGTACACTACCTAGCAGCAGCAAGTCCTAGGAGTTCCAAGGACAAGGGTATCTGGAACATTTCGACCAAGCGGCTTGTATTAGGTACATACCCACCTGAGGTTAGGTAGTAAGAATGGAAGGTCATCCACTCAATTTCAATCCGGGAGCAAATCCCCGAATGGGCTTATTCAATGAAGTCCATGAAATCTCACGCTAAAATACCAGTCCCGTCTCCTTGGACCGGAGACCGTGCAAGGATAGACTTTTCCAATACTGTGTAAAAATTACATGTCGCTTTCTTACATACTAGGTATGTATAATATAGACTTACATAGACGTGCAGAACCCGTGCAGGTTTCGCGGCGATGCAGTGTATAAACCGGTGGAGGGTTCCCAGCGCCGCAGCAACCCAGCCAGCGGATCTACCACGAGCCAGGATATTCTTCATCTGAAGTATTTCTGAACCGTTCGCGTTTTAAGAGATGCCATGTCTTAGAAAAATTTTCGTCCACTTCGAAGAAGCGCCAAAAAAGGGACCTAGTCCTCCCTAACCCCCCTCCATTCCCGCAACCGCGGGTAGAGCCGACATTTGCAGTACTTACTTCCGTGGAGTACTAAAGAGCAGATTAGACCTTTAGGTGATGTTAAATATAGTAAGTATTCCCGTACGCTAATGAATAGCGGCATTGTACAACGTATATTTCGCATTTTACTCGTTTTGCTCGTTTTTCTCTAAGGGAAGTTCAAGTTTGGTCTCTAAAAATGTTTGCTTACGTGTATTTGTTCGAGTAAAAGGGGAGAAAAAAAAAAGAAAATGCCAAGGTAAGCCACACGCCTTTGACGCGGCAGTACATTTAGGTACATCGAACGAAAAAAAAAAAAGGCGTTTATTAATAAGACATCATTTTATTACAACTCAATTTCGATTAACCATCAATACCATTAATATCTAGGTAGCTTTTAGCGAGTCTCTTTATGCTCGTTTGAAGATACCTACCTAGATGTACCTAGGTATATTCGACTTATCAAGTACGTCTAGTTATGTCATTGAAGTCCCGTCAGAACCTTCAATGTTGCGATCAACGCTAGAACCAATGTTAGTTGGAACCAACATACGTTTATTCTTGTACGCGACTAATTTCGTATATGCCCACCTCAACAGCAGATACATTACTTAAATGGCACCTATTCCCTTTTTGTTTTAGCTACTGCTTTTCCAGTGTCGTGGATCTCAAGGGATATATTAGATGTAATATAGCTGGGTATCATGCATGAAATCAAGGACATTACCACATGGCTTTGGATGCATTGCGGGTAGAATGCAAAGTTTCTTGTCTTTTCACCGAAATATGGACTTTACTATATTTACATTGACTACCTCTCGTATATCTGTATCTGTATCTGCATCTATATCTGTCATTGGAAGTTTCTAATAAAGCAGAGTTGAGTACCTAATGTCGAGTACCTAGGCAATCCTAGAGATACCTAATCTATTAAGCAACTATCACAGTGTGGAGATTTCCGCGCTAATTCCTTAGTAAGGTTGGGAGTGCCACCTGCGGTAGGGAACAGTTTGCTTCGGATAGTACTTACCCGTACTTACCCGAGCTAAGGTTGAATGCCGTCTAGGGTTATTTTAAGTGGCTTGTCCCTAAGAAACAACGAATGATGGTGCCAAAGAAGGCTTAAAAGTCGTTCCTGCTTCAGACGTGCTGCGCCTTTCGAAACTTCGGAGTTGTTACCGAGATCATAACTTTTCCCCATCCTTTTCCCATTCATACCTTAAGTAGCAAATGACAAGATGTCAATTCACAATGTTTCCACCTAAAGCAAAATCTGGTTCCATTCATAACTTCGTCAGACAACGGTACATACCTACTACATATACATATAATCGTGGATTGGATATTTCACTTTCGGTGATTAGGCATCTTACAGTATTTACAATACCTTACGGATCCAAACACGTGGGATACCAATCATCATCGTCCACCAAAGACCCCCCCCCCATCACCCATCGGCGCAAACGTGCTTTAAACCCGATAATCAGAAACGAGGACTGAGTGGACCTACATCATCTGATACGTCAATTGGCCCATGCGGTACGTATCTACCTTAGCTACCTACCTAGGTAGGTACTATGTACACATCTGCAGATATGGAGTCAAGAATTTTTAGGATTTCCACGGGCGTTGGAATCGAGTCTTACCCTACGCGAAGCTAACCAAGATATATCCTAACATGGGAGTTCTACGAGGTTGATATCCCCCCCAAGCCCGCACGTCCACGTTGTCATTTTGACAAGCGGCACCTAGAAGTAAACTCGGTGTCATATAACCTACCTGACATCAAAGATAAGATGACGTGCGGTTCTGTTACCAGCCCCTTCACTACTTACACATGCCACATGTGGCCACATATGGCCACATATCTAAGGCAGTTAAGGTTAACTCTGTCAAAGTCGGGGTAGCGACTCTCAAGTTCGGGGCGACTAAAGTCCCAGCTCATCAGAGTGGCTCGTCTCAGGCTACGTCTAACATCGTGATAGGTCATATATAAGTCATTGCACAGCGCTAATACGGCCGAAACCCTGTCGGTCCTTTGTTCTGGTAATACTATTGACTCGACAGGAGCCGGCCCCTAAGTAGGTGAGAGACGTACATAATGTTCTTCATGGCCCATTGTTTTTTTATTACCAATGTGTAAAAACATAGCCTGCCCGTACGTAAAGCAAACCCGAGCTAACGGCACCGGTTCCCCAGAAAAACACATCACGTTTACAAGGGCTTTTCTTATCTGTCGGTAAGCAGCAACTAGTTGTTCTTGGATCACTGGGACAAACAAGACAACTACTTTAGCAAAGCAAGCCCACCAACGTTCAGACGTACTTGCATCTAAGCTGAGTTTCCGTATGTCTAAACCCGCCACCGCTAGGAAAACTAGGTTAGGTTATATCCAGACATTAGGTTAGGTATTCATCAGGTCGTTCTAGCCCACGCGTAAATATCGCTGCGCCGTTTACACTTTCCTCACTCTTGCGCGCGCGTAGCCAAGAAAGTAGCCAACCGCGGGGTCGCCTACCACATACGTGTCGAATAGCTTTATGACGCGGTTATTGACACGATCTCCAGCCGTCATTGATGACAAGTCATCACTAGCAAAATCCCATTGTAAGTCGGTAGAGCGGTCTAGAATATCACCTGAAATATTACGAGTCACTCCGTAACGATATCATCAGAACTTTCTATTTTCGAGTTGCCGACGGTGTCTAGATAATATGCTCCCTGCGCTCACAACTACCTAATATCGTGTTATTGACCACAGACTAATACACCTAGCAAATCTCTACTCGCAAGCCTCTCTGTCAGGGTATCGACTGGAAGATCAATGATGGTGAATTCCAAGAGGCAACTCAAATTATTTCACCCCAACTGCTATCAAATAGCTAGAGCAGAGTATCAAACAGTAAAAGAGCCATACCAAGTACGAGAACGTTTGTAAATACGCATATATTCGACTTCAGTAGTATGGCTCCGAGCTACGTGTAACCTACACCGGCTGCCTACATAAGGATTTTCTATTAAGGAATACAAGCGAAATAACAATCGTCACTAGTAAGTTTCTTTCTTGCCTGCAGTGTAATAGCCTTGTTTGCAACTTTCTGTAGAGAGAACAGGTAGTAGTAGAGCACTGCATTGCTGATTAGAAGATCATCAGCTGTCTGTCTGTCTGTCTTAGTTGTCTTACTCGGCGATGGAAGGTCGTTCCAATAGCCATTTACTTGAGGAAAGCCATGTTCTGGTTAATATTACGCCACCGCATGAACAGGTGACAATGAAATTGATCTCCGATCCCTCAGCGATGCTTGAGATTAGGCTAAGAATTCACTGTGGTGTATCCCGCTTTTTGTAGACAGGCGATAGAACAGATGATGGTTACCGAAGCCGGCATTGGTGGCGGCATTCTCAGCACCAATTCTGTGTCCACACGACTCCGTCTGAAGTCCGAGATGCGGCACGACGGGTTACACTAGATCGACTCCATTTATACGGAAATTACACAATTCAAATGTTGTCAACATCGTTTAATCCAAAGAGTAGTAAGTAATATACTCTGAAGGTGAGCTATCACGAACATTGCTCTCAAACAGAGCAACCCGCTCCCTTCAAGCTAAGGCGTGCCTACCCAATCCAAGCACTCAGCAAAAGAAGCAGAAGCAAAAGGGAGAAATTGCTTTTCAACTCCAACCAAAGGTCGACGCCCCCGGTTATCTGCGTCAGTCAAGTTACACAGCTTCCTCAGTAGCCGAAACCAAGTTTGTCACACTGATCATCATGATGATCAAACAACGCTCTTCAACATTGGACTCGAGCAGCCATGTCTAAATAATGTCCACAAAGTGACTGACTAACAAACGCCGACCCAAAGCAAACAGGACCGGGCATCAACGAGCCCATTTTATAATGCACCGGGCCAGAAATGGAAAGTGACCAACCCACTCACTTGCCACGGCGGGAGGCAATAGGTAATAGGTAATAGGTATCAGACTCCCTTCCAAAGCCACCAACGAGCGTCGTGGGGGGGTGGGCGGCCTACCGAGAAATGTGCGTATCCGGAAATTTCGGTGCTTCACATCCGCGTCCCGGGGAGACCCATGACTCCTGTCTTTCCCTTGCCAGCTCATGATAATTACGGTAGTCCCGCTCTCACGATCAAATCCGCCCTCTCAGCTTTTAATCCTAGACCCACCGCCCGCCCCTTATCATCAGCACCCCATCCCCATGCCCATCCCGAATCGGCCATCCCTCATCTTTATCCTATCCCGCAGCCGCTCCGCCGGTTCTTCTTGCTCTTGCTCTTGTTCTTATTCTTGTTCTTCCTCTTCCTCCTCGACCGCCTGTAGTAGTAGTAGTGATTGCCGTTGTTGTAGCTGCTCCTTGATAGCGGGCGCAGCTGGTGCGGAAGCTGGTACGGCCACTCGAAAGCCGGGTCGAGCCAGCGCTCGGGCAGCCCCGAGGGACGTCACCCGCCCGCGCCGGCCGAGGATGTGCTGCCAGGAGTGGGCCAGAGCGCAGACTAGCGCGAGCAGCAGCACGACGCCGACGATGGCCACCGCCATGGCGACGACGAAGGCTCGCGGGAAAACTCCCGGGACGGGGGTGTCATTGTCATCGTCGTCGTCGTCGTCTAGGTGTTGCGCGAGGCATGACGCCGCGTAGAGAAAGACGACGGGACGGATGCTAGATACAAAAGATGCCATATCTGCGGGATGGCTTACGAGCTCGCCGCCCCGCTGAGAGGGAGGATTTAGGGAGGTGGGTAGGTAGATGTTCGCGTCTAGCCTTCAAGACGCCAGGCCGAATACTAAGGCATGAATACCCATCCGACGCAGAGCGCAGAATCGAAAGATCATCCAAGATAAGAAATAAATATACAAATACATTGAGTAGGTAGAAGAAAACTGCATTTTTGACCGTGTCATCTCTCTCTTATTTTCATAAACCAGAGAGAACCCATTTTACGCGTAGCAAAGAAGCAGAGACGTTTCATAGGATCATCATATTTTTGCCAGCTACTTCGTATTTGTTTCCCCAGTAAGCCCTCCTCGGCAGGTTGTCGATCACGGCGGATACGAGGGGAGAAAACAGGTTACGGAAAAAGTTAATCGGGTACCAAGACATGCGAGCAAGCACCTGAACTTGGGAATTGGGCAAAAATACCTAGAGGGCGAGTTTAAAACCTACGGCACGATGAATGCTTTTGTTTTTGCTCGTTTCTTTCGAAATCAAGGCATCCTCTGCGTGGTATGGTTGTCGATGATTCTCTTATCTATGTGATTTAGAACTCTATTATATCCTTGCTTCTCGTATCTTGAGATGGGTGATACAATATAGGTAGGAGAGCATTTGTTTCGAGTCATAGTTTATGTACCTAATGCAATAAGAGCCTGCTGTTATAGATGATCTGAACGAGTGGTATACGAATAAGATGACTTGCTTAGAATTTGTATCTGGTAGTGGACACAGAGGTTTGTGAATTACATCGTGTATGCAGCTCTAACAGAGAGAGATGATGTATGTTACTGCTAAACCCTATTCAGAATACACCTATATTGGCTCTCGTTGAATACTACACCAAAACTACTTACTAATTTGATAGTATACTTCGCCGTATTTGATCTGTGGAGCATGCAATTGTTTACATAGAAGGGACAGCGAGTTGAGTTGGTGAGTTCATATGAGATTGCAAAGGGCAGAAGAGAAAAAACTAATTACATCGTCGGAATGTGCCGACAATACCCGGTATTGCGTAGTAGAAAAAAAAAGTAAAAAAAAGAAAGGCGAAATATGTTAGTACAGAAGAATGTTTGATTGCATCGATGAAATGTTAGAAATAAATAAATAAATGAATAAATACAAGCTGACTTCGATATTATTATTATTATTATTATTATTAACTGAAGCAAGGGAAGGGAAGAAAAAAAAAGCAAAAAAGATAAGTTGCAAATTCCTTGATAAGACGGGGATTCGAACCCCGGCCCCTTTCGGGAGTAGGAGACTCATTGGAATGAGAGAAGAGATGAACTCTTGAATCTACCGCCATAGACCGCTCGGCCATCTTACCATTTCTTGGAAAGTTGCAAGGAAGCTTGGTGCCTCGGTTGAGATTTCGGTTTGAACATTGCGCTTATATTTTAGCTTTCCTTTTTTTCTTTGTGTGGGTCTAGATGGATGTACGGTGGGGCAATGCCGGCATGAGTCCGACAGGTACTATGTTATCTAATAGTATGTACCTAGGTACTGACTGACATAATCTATTTCCTTGGCCCCGTCTTCGATTCTAGAATTGAATACAAAACACGTTACGCAATGCACAATTAGACTGACCAGATAGTATATTGAAACTCGAGATGGTAAGACCATGCGCATAAAAATATCGGTCTAGGTTAATACCTACTCAATCCCTTAAGATTTCTTCTAAAACTTAGCAGATAGGTAATATATACCCAGGCCTGGCATTAGACTTGATAGCAATAAATTACCCAAGCACCATCAAAGTAAAGGGTCTCAATTTTTGATAACTATACACTTACACCATATAAGCTGTCCTCCACCAACCCCGCTAGGTACCACTCCTACATCCCGCTAAAGTCTAAATAAACTAGCCCTAAATGCCGCATCACCACACAACCACAATATATTAACTATTTACAAGTCTAATCATCACGAATCAGCGGGGATAGCTCAGCTGGGAGAGCGTCAGACTGAAGTACAACTTCATTCTCACATCTGAAGGTCGTGTGTTCGATCCACACTCACCGCATCTTTTTTGTTTTTTCTTTTTCCTGTCTTCGTCCTAGAGAAGCAGGTTTCTTTTTTTTTCCCCTCCTCTTTTACTTCCTGCGCAATGGTTGTTGAACTCCTCTTACGTGTTTGTATAATAGAGTAAAGCTTCCTGACGTACGGAAGCTCAACGCTGCATGAGTCAATTATAGAGGGGCAAAAAATAACTAGTGAAGTAAGAATCATAATACATGTCAAATTTTTATATAGTAGTAGTTTAGTTAGTACTCGGAGATTAATGGACATTGATCGCCCCCGATCTTATATCATCGCCTGGGCTATGGGAAGGAAGTGCGTATGTAGTAGCATTGCCTGCCATGAACTGCGACAATACATATCAACTACGAGGCACTAGGATGCATGGTGACATGCCACAGAAACCCGAGTTCTGCTGTATATCATCCATCATATCGTATATATCCGTCTTTCTTAGTTGCTGTGAGACTCCCCCTCCTAAGCTGTCTAGACTGTTTGTGCATTCATCATATTCATGGGAGGATGGTGCCATAGAAAAGATATGGGAGGGAGGTAGACCATGTATATAAATAATTATATCTCGATGTGGCTACCGTGTTAGAAAGCAAGCTATCATCGTCTATATACCTACCTAGATATCTTCGGATTGCCGGGCAAATTTTAATAACAGACATAGATACCTAGTATCTAGCTGTAAGCGTAACATCAAACAAGACATGTAAACTGTGCAGGAACCATTCGATGACTTCTGAACATGTATCTACCCTATCATTTTAATATACTTCAAATATACCAGTTTTATGTTGGCCTAGTGGATACCTGATATAACGGACACAGGCGTGCGCCTGCGGTGTGGAAGTTCGCAGTCCTTGTTTTATCTACCTTATGTATCGTGAGAATATTTCAAATCCCATCTACGTCGCGGTCTTAAGAATACCTAGGTAGACATCATGAATTAAACCCATCCAGCCAGGAATCCCTTCACTTATATAGCAACAACTAACCAATTGTATACCGAACAGTGAAAGGGGGTATTTATCATTTCTCTACACTACCATTAAGCATTAATAACCTACCACTTGAAACCCACCATCTCTCCCTTCCCCTTACCCCTTTTAACACCTACACACCTATTACTACGAAGGGTATAATTTCTCCGATCCATCTTTCCTAAAACGAGCGAAGGGGTATATATATAGTAATGATCTCGCAAACCGATCCCCGCAAAATCCTAATTCATCCAGGGTCGTTTCGTTATAAGTTCGTGACGATCGTTGCTGCTGGTCATCACAAAGTCGTAAGGCAAATAAAAAGAGTGACAGGCCCAGCCTACCAATGGTTTTTGACACCAAAAACGAGGTTAGGTGCGGAAGGTTTCTAAGAGCGGATTTGCATGTAGTACCGGGCTACTTGTGGGAGACCTGCAAGCGAACGTTCAACGCTAGGCAAGAGCGCCCAATACATGCCGATAAGTACTCCTTTTTCTTTCTTTCTTTTCTTTAGGCGGCCTGTTCGCCGACGACAGGGGCCGTCGGAGCGGTGGTAGTCTTCTCGGGGAATTCGCCGCCTTGGTGGACACGGCCGTATCGGGTGAAGGCGAGGTTAAGCGTGTTGTAGTCCCACTTTCGGGAGAGGATGACGAAGGCGAAGGAGAGGACAGGGACTAGCAAGACATCCAGAAGACCGAAGAAGATGTATGCGGGAGTTACACCAATGCGGTTACCACCGTCGGACAGACCCCAGGCGATCGGGTATAGGAGCCAGAGGAAGTTGACCCATCCTGCAAGGAGGGAGTCTACGATATCAGATGGAGTTAGCTTACCGCTCATCTTATCAAGCTGGCGATGAACAGTTTGGGATGGTACTTACGGTCACCGGCAACGTTGACGCGCCTGGCGGAAGTTGTGCCGTGGAATAGGGTGCTGAATGCGAGAAGCAGCCATGCGACAGTTCCGAAGGCGTAGAAACCCCATTTGTAGTTGGATGCCGTGAAGGCGGCGACAAGGTAAGAGACGACCCTATTTTTAGTTAGCACATCTTGTTGAAGACTTGTGTCGATATCATGCATTTTACTTACCAAGTCCATGCTAATGCGACGTTGTAAAGGATCGTGGCCCAAGAGACACCGCTCAGGAGGCCAAGGGCAATGGTGACGACGGGGAAGCTAACGACCCAGTTCACATATTCGGCCCAAAAGATTTGTCGCGTCCATGGGTCTCCAGGCCTGTGGTTGACAACCGGGATAACCACGTAGGCGAGATCAGAAGCGATGGCATAGTAGGAGATGGAACCGACCAGGAGGGCGATGGTGAAGAGATAGTGGAAGATCTTCTCGCCAGACCGAGCTACGAAGCTAGTGGCGTATAAGATAATGAATGATACAAGGTAGATAGCTGTCGCTGCCCATAACCAGTCGCTACCGTTCACACTCAACTCCTCATCACCAGCTGGAGTGTTGATATCGAGAGCCTCGTTCACACGTCGGAATATGATAGCCATGTCGATGGTCTGTTATTAATTTGATTTATGTTAATATAAACCAGGCAAGCCGGGTAAGTATCGGAAGATTCTTCACTGCCGAAGTGACAGTTGAAATATCTGATATAGTCTTTGGATCACTGTAATTGCTATAATTCGCTGTGCAGCTGGAGCAGGCGAGTCATAAGACGAGGGGGGGCGAGGCTCATAATATAGCTGTCGAGCCTCCCCTGCAAGAGCATCTAAGATAGAAAGATGGAAAGCTGTAGTAGAGTTGCATCATCGCGAAGGCCGAAGACCAATAATTGGTGATGAGTCAATAATCTCAGAGTGAAGCAAAAAAAGGCTAAAGCCGAGATCCGCACGAGATATTCCGTCTATATGATCATATGATCGTAAATTTGTGCATATGGAATCTTCCACAAAAGCCGGAAGGGTGCGGGCGACGGATCAAGACGGGTCATAGTGATGCGTTTGTGGCATGGGCTGGGCTGGAATACATCGTTACCCACACGGAGGTTTACATACTCGGAGCCAAGAGCAGAGGCCGATGGAACGAGCGGTAGTAGGAAACACTAAAGAAGAAAGAAGTCTATCTGCAATAAAGTCGTCTTTGTGATGCATGGTTCTTGAGCCAATGCGGTTGACAATGCTTCAGCCCTGAAGTGGAGAAAACCCACGGGACCCGAAAAACCAATACCACGAGAACATGACAAGCTTTACCGTTCGTTAGCCTCCGCCGGTTCCAATGCTTGTCTGTATTTGTAATGGTTTATCTACATAGTAGCTAGGAGACCTAACTCATAGCGAGGCCAAGAAGAGACGTGCCTAGATCATCTTACAAATTGGCGTTGAAAACACCCAGGTGAAAAAGATTATGCCATCGCAGGAAAGGGTCACGAGAGCGTAACTAACGCCCGGATATGATCACTGATCATCCAAACGCGAGGAATGCTCGGTAATGGCAGTGAGATGTCAACGGCCATGTCCTTTGGTTGTGTCCTTTGGCTGACGGGAGGGCAGTAGGATGAGCTTTTACGGCAGCATCGGATGAGCTAAACCACAAGATGTGCCATCGAAAATGGCGATAGGTCCCCACAGAATGCTCGACCACGTTCGGCCTAAAAAGGGAAATGGGTAGGACCAAATAGAGCTAGCATCATCGAATCAATACCGGAGCTTGCAGGGCTGCGAAAAAAAAAGCTCTTTGATCGCTAGGCTTGGGCTCCGCACCTCCAACGAAGGCCGGGGAGGTCGAGTCTATACTATGGACTGGGCAAAAGTGCATAGTGGCGTCGACTTGACGTGACGTGACGTGATTGTAATGAAATGCATTTTCTGTTGTATAAGATAGATATTAAAAAAAGAGAGAGATTTTGATTATATTATCTCGTTACCCACCTCTCTCCCTAGTCCTTAGTACCGGTTGGCTTTCGGTGAACGAGTAAGTGAGTAACCTACATGTCCTATAGATGATGAGAAGTGACAAGGTAATGAATGAATGTATTGATTGGCGTTGGAGTAGTTCTCTCAATATTTCGATTACCGATTACCGATGCCCTTAGCCAAGACGGTTGCTGGAGTTGATATGAGCTCTGGTTCGTCAACCCTCATTGCTACCGGCCCCCGAAAATTCGAGGCGGGACGTGAAAAATAGTTTTGGACCATTGAGAGCCTCAATTACCTGCAGCTTTTTCTCAAAGCCACCCCCGGCTTTCACGGAAAACGCAACCATGACAATTCATGCCACATGGGCACTATGGATCGAGATGCAACGCTAGGCCAGTCTCAGATGGCGATCAACTGTGCAGGTTGTCACGCCACCGGGGGACCACCAGGGCGAGTCCTTTTTTTTTTTTTTTTTTTTGCTCCCTTCGTTGCTTATTTCTTGTTTCCTGCCGGGTGGTTTATGTTGATAGGTTTGGGTAATAGCCGGCGGAAGATGATGGAATAACAAGCTTGTTTTTGTTTAACTAAGCGGTCCTAAGCGTTCCCGAGGTCCTTCGTTTTACGTTAGGTCATCGGGACTAACTAGTCGGCGACTGCCGAACGACCCGGACTTTTCTTACATTACATATAACCTATATATATGTCAGTACGTACCTTAGGTAGCTGGGTAGTTATGCGTGCCATGTTCTTAGTGGTAATAATCGCATCTTGATTACGAGATCGAATGGTTGCTTAATAAATGTCAATAACACCTTCATACCTTACATACATGTATCCCGTTTCTTCGAGACCGACTCCACGTCTATACTATGTATGCGAGCCACCCAGGCGGGTTGCCATGCAAAAGGTCCATTTTGATGTAACTCGGAAAGAACATCAATTATCAACCTCGCGTATTCTTGCGTATTCTTACTTCCCCATCGTCTCGTTCGATCGGGCTCCCCCTCCCCCTTAACATGTTCTGCATTACATTAGGTATGTTTACTACTACTTACCACCTTAGATAATTTACGTACAACCACGCTCTTTCACTACACTCGCCCGTAGCCCGTGGGGAAAAAAAACGTAAAGGCCGGGTTTTGTTGAATCATTGCTACCGTATGGTATCATATAGGCCCAGCACCATCATCATCATGTATGAGATAGGTAGGTAGGTACCACCCAAGAAACTTCTCACAACCCGGCAGCAAGAAAAGACACACCAATTGTACTACCCACGCCGCTCCGATCATTGGCTCGTATGCCTTGCCCTTTAGGTAAGAGAATTTCTCCGCCCCGCGGACATGGTCCGGCACCCCTTGAGCAGATGCAGCGTAACACCCTCCTCGTCTGCCCGCGCTCACAGAACGGGCGGGTAGCAGCGAAATGCCAAGGGAGGCGGGCGGATAGGTGGTGTTTGCGCCTTTTACTACCGGATCGCACGCAGGCTATATTGAATGTCGACAACGGCACACTGAAGCCGGGCGGGAGCTAGATTAAATATCACATAGTCGGTAAAAATGTAAAGTACAACGCGTCATGACTAAAATTAACATCTTTCCACTGTTAAAAAGGGGTATGTATGTTATATACAGATATTTCTCCCCTTAAAACGCCAGCACGCCTTTTCCCCGAAGAAAAAAAGGAAAAAAAAAAAAAACCTTTGCATACAACAGAATCCTGCACTCCCGCCCCGTACATATCGTAAAACCCACCTAAAGCAGACTGGTGATACCTTCCGAACGTAATTCCTTCATCGCGTCCGCTGAGAGAACCGGTGTGCCTGCCTCTCATTCTTATACAAGTCTTCGCACATTGTTAGGTAGGCTCGATAAACGCCGTTGCTACATGAAAAGCAATATTCTGTAGAAAACAAACCCATCTCTTGTGACTTAATATGCCGGTTTCATCTGCCACAAAGCAGTCTTTGCTCGTTCGCGAACGTCGAGATCGCCGTCACCCTCCTTGAGAGACTCGAGTTTTGTCAGGAATCCCAAATTCTTTAACTCCTGTGCCCGCTGAGAACATCCGGGGCCATCGCTGGCGTTGTCCTGCCACGTCAAGTTATTAATGAGGTGGCATAGCGCAACTCGCACTTCTTTGTCTTGACTATTGAATAGCTTCTGTAGTTGCTTTAGCAATTCAGTCTGAGACACTACTAACTGCCGGTGGCGAGGTATGCTGGCTGCGATGTGAACCAATATGTAGATGACTGCTACGATAATTTTGGGCTTGGGAGGTGCGATCCGTGTTTCGTTACCTGTACCGTCTCGCCGGCCGAATGGGTGGAAAACCTTAGTTCGTAGCTTAGAGGCAAGAATCTCGAATAAACGGTCTTGCCCCAAAGTGTTAAATAAGAAGTCGATCATCTCCGTTGTGTCGTTCAGCGAGTCTGTACTACTGCCCGAAAGAGCTCCACCGATGAGATTTCGAATAAAATCAAGACCCTGCTCCTGAATCAACAAGTCGTCCTTTCTAGCTCTGTAAACGGGATTTAAATCATTCTCCCGAAGTATTTCTAATTGCTCTTCTGCGTCCCGCAATATGCGGATATCCGTATGAGCTAGGCTTGAGGGCGACTTATAGAAGGATGTTGAAAGCCAGGCGCGGGACTGGTCGTCAGCCATGCCCATATCTATATCTTCATCCATGCCATTTAGTGTATTTTGAGCTGCTTCCCTATCACTCCGCGTCTTCGCCGAGTAAAGCGCCTCGTCTTCAGTATCGTCGCATATCAGTCGGACTAACCATCCGGATCCGAGTTCTTCCACACATCTCTTCTTGAGGTCGATACTTGATGCATGCACTAGATGCTTGAGCGCCCAGAGAGCATTCAAACGTAAAGTTGCATTATGCGAATGAGCATGTCTACATAATGCCGGTAAAATTCCAGCTTCAACGAGGGACTGTGATATTGTGATTAATATTGACTGAATATATTTATTGGGGATAATGGTACCTACCTCTCTCATTGGGCTGAAATCCGTAACGAGGTTGCAAGCCAATGCTGCGGCAGCAACCCGCACCTCAACATCATCATGCCGAAGGAGTTGCAGTAAAGGCGTGGATACCTCGTGATCGACTAAAGCCGTGCGAAGAATATTTACCGAACGTGAGAGTATACGGACGGCATAACAAGCTGCTAGGACAACCGAAACCGGATTGTCGGGGGTCGGTGTTAGGGAATCGACAATATGGTGAACCACTTCATGCTCAATAATCGCCTTTCGATACTCGTCCTTAAAAGTTGCCAACGCCCCAATAGCTTTTAGCGCATTCTCCCTCAGCTTGACTCGATGGACTAGAAAGCGGTGCTGACCCTCATCTCCCAAGCAACAGTTAGGGGGCACTTCACCTGTCGAGTCCGAGCTATTCTTACTCAACGCCCAGGACCATGACCTGGCAAGCGGAGGAGGGGCGTCATAACTCTCTTTGAGTAACTTACACACTGTTTTCACTGCGTTGCATTCGAAGGCTGCTGCTTGTAACGGCTCGCTATCAGTGATAAGACGGGCCAATACAGCAGGTGCCTCTTCGACTGTATTGAGCATTGAAGCAGCGTCCCGGCTGTAGCTATTGTAGTCGATATTCTTTATTTTAGCGTCGACCTCCTCGAGCATACCTAGGAGAGCCGGTACAACAAGTAGGCCTAAACTTGCTTCTCTCGTTGTGTAAGAAAACCCAGCTTTAAATAAAGAGGTTAAGATAGATGTAGCCATCAACATTTCGCTTCCGCTCCGTGACCTTATCAGGTGAATAAGCCAAGGCACCAAAGAGCTTTCTGCTTTTTCACCCTCCGCGTCGTCCTTGGAAGCTGAGGCGTCTTCGGATGGGGTTCGCGACGTTGCAGCACTTTGAAACTTGGATGTCGATTGGCTACTGTGACCTAAATCTTCACGGAGCGTACCTGATGATGGGATGGTAGTATGGCCCGGGAATCCGGGTAAAATTTGAGGAAGGAGTAAATCCATAGGCTCAAAATTCATATGTTTCGTCGGCGGCCGCTGTACGCCAGGTAGCTCCATCGGTCCTAAGGGTAACATCGGAGATTTGCTCGGATCTATATTAGCAACTGGAAATATTGCTAATATCGAAGGCGAGTAAAGTAATTTGCAAGCGCGGAACCGAGAGTCCCCGATGATAGAAGCAATCGCACCTAGGACCCCATCTAAGTCACTGGCAGGGGTAGCAGGAGCTGGTATGAAGTCTTCTAGGCCTTCAAGGCGAGCAATGATCTCGGCCCCGGGAAGAACTTGCCCTTGGGCAACCACAAAGCTCGCCAGCTTTGTAGCAAGTGCATCGAGGATGCCCTTGTTTAGTAATGCTAACTGGTGACGTTGCTCGCGGCAGAGGTCCTTGATCAAATGCGTAACTATGGATATTTGGGCTTCGCTATCGAAGTTTGGGTTCTTTTGTGAGAGGATATGGAATAGAGAATCTAGAGGACCTTCGGCGAATAATGTTTCGGCAAGGGACTTGGTGGTAATCGGGGAGGTCGGCGGAGCATAGGCTGCTGCTGCTGCTATATCTCGTACAACTCGAAGGGCGGCTAGGACAATCTGAGGATGCCCGTTCTGGAGATAGGAACTGTCTAGAACAGCTGGTAAGGCATCTACCGCGTGCAGCGGCGAAAGAAAGGCTGGCCCAGCTGTAGGATATGTAGTGTCAGCTCAGAAATTTGCGTGGAAATACGAGCAATCACTTGGAAAGGGTATATTAGGAGACACATACCATTCGCAAAGCTAGCAAGAAGCTGTAAAGCTTGTAGCTTGGCGTTGTCTTCGTCTGTGAAGGTCGTTAAAGTCAGAAAAGGCGGCCGCGCATCTTCACTCGCTTTGGGGGTGTTTGGAGTTATGACCCTAACGATAGGACGGAGGACGCCGTGTCGAACCCAGTCCTCTTTCTTCTGGATATGACCGATCACCTCATTCTTCAAGTACCGTAGAGCGGCGATTTGTTCCGGCGCACTTGCATTGAGCTTTGCCAACACCGATTGAGGATCAAGAGCCATCGATGATTAATATTTTGTATTGAACTTCTATTAGAACAAGGTAGAAAGGGCGAGTATCAAGCTCGCGCTGTGGTGATACTTAAAAAAAAACGCAACAGGATTATAATTTATCAACGACGGACTGTTGTCGCGAACGTCGGACGTGTACAAGGATGAGCGGGATGCATAAGGATAGGTAGGATACGGGGACCGGGGAGGCTAAGCCGACGGTACGTACTCCGTTTATTCCATTTAAATTCTATGGGTACCTTTGAAATCTTACATAATACAAATACTCTTCGATATGAGACAATGCTTATGTAAACTGACAAGACGATGGATGGTCTTTGGAAGGGGCAGTCCAGACAGGTGGTCCAGCTGCCACCACGTGTGGCATAGCGGCAATGGAGGGCGGTCTACTATAGGTACATAGTACTAGAAGAAATAGTACTGGAAGAACAGGTACGTTGGTAATAGGTAATTCACCTATTCCCGCATGTCCGGCAAATCGGCAGTAGTTTGGACGACCTGGAACAACTAACGAGGCTAATCACTAAAAATTAGCAATACTTTTGCTTTCTAGAGGCTAGGCTACGAACTAATAAGGCACAAAAAAGAACAGTTACCTTATCAGAGTGTTACTTACACGTATTTTCCTCCTTAGTATTTGCCCCTGCCCCTGCCCCTGCCCCTCCCCCTCGGGATTTTTACCGACTAGATATGTATGATACCAGCATAAATATATATTTAGGTACCTACCTACCTGTATGTAAGTGCCTACAAAAGTGATTGAATTGTATAAGTGCTAGTTATCTGGGATAATAAGACATGTGTATACTTAGCTTCCAACTATCTAAGCAAGACCTGATCCTTATACATGTAGCATACCTATTCATAAATACTTATATTTTCATGTAGGTACCTAACCTAACCTAACCTAACCTAATAAGCATTAGCTATTAGACCGCTAGAGGTACAATAGTTTGGCTGTTTTAAGCAGCTAATTAGCTGATAATCGAATAGAAAAGAGTTTAGACTTTTAGGTACCTAGGCAGAATCGGCGTCAAAAAAGATGCCCCATCCCAAACCCAAATACAATTATACTACTACAACTTCAATTAAATGTAAAAAAGTCAATTTTAGGTCAATTTAATATCAAAAATTATTATAAGATAGCTTTAGTATTATTCTGCAGGTTTGCAATATATTAAATTAATATGTTATGTTGCTAAAGCGTTATTAGCAATGAAAATAAGATTATGTTTTGGAATATTAGGTATTAGCTAGGGGGGGCATCTTTTTTGACGCGATTCTGCTAGGTACCTAACCTAAGGTAAAGAAGACGGTAAAGACCTTTAGGTAAGAACCTGGATGAGACCCGGTGGGTGGGTCTCCACATAGGTATTTTCTTGCCCCGAACAAATCAAAGTCGTACTTTGAAATTTGCCCTTCTTCTTCTCTTGGTGCGTTCTCGGCCTTCCACCAACCCTCAATCCCTCAATCATGAGTTCGAGCATGTCCCACCACCGCCTTTTACATAAAGTACAATTCTCGTCAGCCCTTGGCGGCTTATCACCTAATGGATATATTGTTATATAACTAACTAGAAACAAAACTCCAACTATTCACTTACGAGTAAAACGAACCATTCGACGATATATCAAGTAGTTGTGCCTATGAACGCCCAGATCCATTGCGGCCCAAATTGCGACCCTTGCGACCCTTGCGACCCCTGCGACTGCAAAAACGAGGCGGCTGAGACATTATGACGCCGTGGAAAACATGTTAACTTCGTCGCCGTCAATACCAGGAGCTACAAGTGCATCACCTAGAACTTTTCACTACGCGACGTCTCGCTCTCCCCAGCAATCACCCAAGATAACAGTACCATTGCCGCGCCGCCAGTCCAGACACTCTTTATCGCATACCTCGCCTTCGACGCCATTACGATCTCCGTCGCTCTCCAGATCGAAGCAATATGTTGGAGTTGATGCAGCTACGCAGTACTCACCTATGGAGCCCTTCGACCCCACGGTCCCGTTACGGTCTGCTCAAGTATCGGGACCGAGGATATCGAGCTCTACGACATCGACGGTAACGAAGACGAGCCAGACCAAACAACAATCCTCCGCAGATAATACCCCTGGGCCAATTTCGACACCGAATAGCTCTTCCAGAGTCGAATCCCAGACATATTCCCCTAACAAGAGACGCAAGTCGCAAGATCCCATAGCGATCGACCCGTCTTCGTCGGTAGTGGCCTCAAGCCAGCCGAGCTCCCCGAAACGGTCAAAACCCAATGAGTGTCCTCCCAAGGTGCTACCCTTAAGATATGATTTGTGTGATAGGGAGGATATGGTGGTCCTAATCTCAAACATGCTTGGGGAACTGATCGAGACAAATGACTCGCTAGCCATGAAAAGTGGTCATCTTACGAGGTTTCATTCCAGGTACGCTACTAGTAGGTTCTATGATGGAGTTGTGACATTAACTGTATATCCAGGACGGCGCCAGGTATTTCAGTATTAGACTATCTGCAGCGGCTCGCAAAACACGCTACGCTTACTCCTCCTCTTCTCCTATCTATGGTATCCTATATCGACCGCCTATGCGAGGACTATCCCGACTTTACTATTAACACTCTAACGGTACATCGATTCCTTATTACCGCTGCTACGGTGGCGGGCAAAGGTTTATCAGATTCGTTCTGGAATAATTCATTCTATGCGCGGGTTGGGGGCGTAAAAGTAGCAGAATTAAAGCTACTGGAGCTCGACTTTCTAACTCGAGTGGATTGGAGGATAGTCCCCAAACCGGAATTACTAGAAGCATATTATAAAGGCCTTGTTGCGCGTTGTGAAGGCTATGTTCTGGAAGGGGATCAACCATCTTGATCTGACGAATGCAACTAGTTCGAAGGGGCAGGTTGCTCATAGATTATGAGTCGAAGTGAGATATGAGGAATGGGCGGTTAGATGGCTACTATGGGGGAGTGAAGTTGGTTGCTCGAAACGCTACACGAAGAATATTCAACCTGGGAGTTTTTTTTCTCTTTCCTTTTTCTTTTTCGGGGACATGGGTTGCATTTGACGCCAAGAGCGCGGTGGTTGGGTTAGTAAGGGTTATTTTGGATACCTATTAGACGGCATCATGTTAGTACCGTCGGGCAGAACCTAGGACATACCCCAATGATTACGATGTTCATAGCGAAAGTAAAAGAAGCTTAACAGGACATCAAAACCCAATGGTGGCGTATGGATGCTATGGTGTTGCATCTATAATATAGCAGCTTACTACCTAACCCAACCTAGGTAACTAATAAAACGAAACTCTTCTTTTATTTTATTCTGTACTTCGGAATTCAGTTAAGCGAGCATTAATTCCAAACTTCATAGTTCGATGGGATGCGATGTAAATTGCATTCAGGTACCTATGTATAATTGTTGAGGCTCAATCAGCCTTACTGTCTGTTATCGGGAAACTGAAGGGCTGAAGGGCTACAGGCTTACAGCAGGGTTGATTGTTTTTTTTTTTTTTTTTTAGTAGAACTTAAAAAGAGTGGGGGGAACCAATGGCCGACGAATACGGAACAAACAACAATTCTAGACCAACGCCTAAATTACCTGGCTTAGGTCAGGTACTTACAACCTTGAAACCCCTCCAACCAACACTACAACATCATTTCTGCTGCATCGTACCTGAAATATCACCTAACATAACACGGCCCATGAAGATCTCATCGGTCTTCTCTGGCCTCGCGGCCCTGGCCCTGGCGAGCGCAGCTAGCACCACCCCCGACCGAACCGTAGCGATATACATCCAGCCCGTAACGGGGTTAAACTCGCCCGCGCCCGCGCCCGCGCCGCTGGCCGAGATACGATACAACCCGGGGGCGGCGGCGCCCGAAGCCTCGATCGCATGGTACGAGGCGCCAGAGCTGCCGGAGGAGGCGCGGCTGGTGCGCGTCGGGGTGTACGACGCGGCGGGCAAGCGGTGGGCGTCGTCGACGTCGGTGGCGTCGGTCGACAACTTCGGGAAGGGGTACTCGCCGACGCTGGTCCTGTCCGTAGACCAGAGCAGTAGTAGCGGCGAGCCCTTCGGCGTCGCGCTCAAGGGCGTCCGCATCGACGCCGGGCAGACCCGCGACTTCGGCCCCCGCGCTATGCTGCTCGTTACCGAGCCCGGCAGGCAGCCCGAGCTCAACAAGCCGATCGTGCTCTCGCCCGAGGGGAAGACGGTGGTGCCGGAGGAGAAGACGTTCTTCCAGAAGTAGGTATTTTTTTTTTCTATGTTATTCCTCCCGGTTTCCAGTTATTGGTATTTTCTTTCCGTTTTGCTAACTTGTGTTTTTTATAGGTATTGGTGGTTGATAGGTATCGTGGTTATGATGACATTGAGCGGAGGCGGAGGTGGTGGCGAACAGAGCAAATAATAGGTTAGAACGATGCATTAGACAGCAGCTACATACGTTTGATTGGGGGTTTGAAGAGATCTGAATTTTCGGGTTATATGGGATATCTCCTTGAATGCTAGAAGTCCTGTTCGTCTTCCCATCGCCTCCTCCTCGAGCTCCTCTAGATTCGCTGTGACCAATCCCAAATAACACTGGGGGGAGAGCACAATTCCATCTTAGGTAGGATAAACTTTATAACATTAATATCAAAACCATCTATCTAAGACAGGTATTTACTATATGTGTCTCCGTAAAAAGGGAAAAAAACAAAAACAAAAAGGAAGACTTGTTAACATTTGTGTATCCGTATTTTGTACCTAAGTACCTAATTCTGCAGGTCCTGTTAGGTACCTCCTAGGAAAGGTACCTACTGGTCCGGTACTGTAGCGTCACCAAGGCAGTAACCACGTTCTTAGTCCCAAACTGCAACCTCCTAACGTCCTAAAAAGCAACCAGCCAATCGCATCAACATATAATCAAGAATTACTGCCCGAGATGTACTAGCCTTCCCATACTGGAGTGAGGTCTGGAGTAGCAGCTGAAAGTTTGCAACCCAGCAACCCAGCAACCCGTGCAGTAGCAACCAATTAAACAACAACCAAACCCACAGGTACCTTTTTCTTTTCTCAGCGGTCTACATACTTTTTTTCCACCTTTCCCAACCCACCATCTGAAATCCGATCGCGCTACTTTACTCTCTTGCGACTTTCGGATTCACACCATCGTTCAATCCCACCTACCCGTCTTTTTCTTCTTTTTTCTTACCACTCGTACTCGCACATCTACACACATACGTAATCCTCCTCGAATCTTCAGTCACAATGGCTAGCAACAACGGTGTTACCATCCCCGAAGACACGGCCGCTTCCAAGGCCGAGGAGACTGTCCAGACTAAGGGCAAGGGCAAGGCTCCTGAGGAGCAGGCTGACACCACTATGGAGGAGGACGACGATGATGACGACGAAGAGGAAGAGGTATGTTTATTTTATCTTATTTTTCTCCCCTACTAAGTTCCATACATATCATTACGGAGCAAAGCTAACATTATTCTTCTAGGGTGAGGGCGGTAAGCGTTCTTCTCCATGACCAGCAGCAACGGTGGTCTACCGTACATTCCTTACTAACGCAATCCCACCCAGGTGACGACGATGCCGAGGACAACCTGGACGAGATCGATCCCGGCAACATCGTAGAGGGTGGTCGACGTACCCGAGGCCGTGTTATTGACTGGGCCAAGGCCGCGCAGGAGAACCCCGCCGAAGACGACGACGACGACGACGAGGATGAATACGAGCCCGCGGGCGAGGAGAACGAGGGCGACAAGATGGACGAGGACTAAATTGGTTCTCACACGCACTCACACATACACACCGCCTTCCGCCCCGCTTGTGTGCGCCCAGCTAGTTGGATAAGGGGACGAGTTCCAACTGGATTTGAGCAAGCTTGCCTGTCAATTAAATCTCCAAATATCCTCAACGCATCATCATCATTACTTTGTTGTTGTTGCCCCCCTTTCGGTCTCTTGGCGGTTTTCGTTACCGGGTCTACTGATTTCGGGCGTTCGATAGTAGAAAAATACGATCACGCGTTTCCAGATAGGGAATGAAGAAGTCCCTCCCCCAAAAAAGCCGATGGTCGAACGGAAAATATAGCTCTGTAGCTTAGGTCTATCTGCCACGATTATTACTCCTGACTGGCGGCCTGGCATGAACTCAGGTCACTAATATACGCATGAATACAAGAAAATGTTAGTATATTGCCACGTTCTAGATCTAGATCTCCGTAGCCCACAACTCAGGACAGATATCGGTGGTCTGGTTGGGTTAGGTATCTTAACCATACCATACGACTTACGTGGAGCTAGTAATAGGGAATTTACCAATCCACTTGCCCCGTACCTAGTAATATTTGGTTAAGTTAGTGCGGAATTATTCCTAATTTATATAGCCATTAACCAGTGGCATTGAAAAGTATAGAAGACGTTGCTAGATTTTCAATTTCGCGTTGCTAGTAGTCACCAGTATCTATCTATCTACTAGCCTTATTATTAGAAAGGCATGATGAGCCTCGTTGCAATAAGAGTTTACTAATAGTGTCAGGAATTAAAAATAACTAGCTTGTCTCGGCTAACGTCGTATCAAGACCTCCTGGGTTCAAATCCCAACGGAGCCTCCTTTATTTTACCTAGGGTACGTACCTACCTACCTTACCTATGTAACAATAATCCTACCGGGTGTGTGTTTTGATATATATAGTTACTCATAGGCTATCTTGATCAGGCTTGGGGTAGGTGACGATGATGAGGGTGTTGGTGGTAGCACCATAGTGATGGTGTCCGATTTGCTATGTATATTTTTGTACATCATTCGGAATAATCATGGCAATCCAACTTGTTAACATATCACGCCATTGCTATGTAGTTGCTTCATATCTTATGTAGGTAAGGTAACAGGTATCTAATCATACACATGAGTATATTGCCGTCCTCTAAGGGCGACGACTGTCGAGATACTCACTCCTGGGTACCTGGCACCTATTTCACACCATATGTTAGGTAGGTCCGTATACACAAGCGGGATAGGCCACGATGCAGAATAAATACACTATTCATCCATACGACAAACCTGCTCCACCGATTCCCGCCAATCACTCTCTCCTACGTGTGCTTAAACGGGCAGGTTTCCTATAGATCAGCAGGATCAGCAAGTAGATACTTGCAATACTGCTCCTTATGCTAACAGTAGGTACGCATCCGTTCGGACGCATTTCACGATAGTAAATAGGTGTATCACTCCGCCAGGACACATATATCGGCGTAGCCCCGGAAGCCTATACCAATTACCCTAGCCTTAGGTATCGATTGGGATCTACAAATGTCCTGTGTTAGGTAGCCTTTACCATCAACACGTCGGCTACGTACAAAGGTCGACAACCGCATAAGAGGCACATGGGCCTTATAGTAAGTAGCGTGTTGGTCTACTGCGAAGATAGATGGTCCTGATACCAAAATACATACATAACAATAATACTCAACCTCAACCCTTGTTAACGACTGAATTGCACAATCAGCAAGATAAGGAGTAAATTCAATAGTTGATATGTTGTAGATCTGTTTATATATAAATAGTCATATATATGCCGACCCTTAATAGAGTCCTTTCATCAAGACGTTTCTATGCCTCCAAACGCCGTTGCTCATGCATCGCAGCTAAATCATGCCAATTCGTCAAATCTCCCCCAAAAAACAACCCTGGGTATCACAGCCCGTTTCTTTCCCCGGGACACTTTGGCAAGTGTCCGAACTCCTCCGTACTCCGCTCGGACTTTTATATATATAGTATTCGACGCCCTCGTCCAATCTTAAAATAACCTCCCTTAAGCCTTAGTTTTTTGAACAACATTCGACAAGGCCGTACTTCCGTTTCCGAAGCCCTCACTATATATCACATTGTTCCACCAGAAGCGGCACTCATCCAGCAACCTCTCAGTCACGTTGCCGGTCTGCGCCGGGATACCCTTGTTTTGGCGCCCGCGGGCTCCCATGCGTTCGTCATTACCCTGCCCGAACAGGGCAAGTTTTCCTACGTTTTCTGCGTTGTTGGCAGTGGCGGTGTCGTTAACGAACGGGCTGATAAACTTCGGCCATGATAACCCAACCGTATCGTTCCGACGCGGCCCGGAATTTGGATCCCCAGTAACGGCAAACCGGGTCCAAAATCCGTTCATAGAGTCTGCTATCGTTACGATCCCCGGATATTTGCCAATGACGTCCATCTCGTGTGCTATGATAGGAGCTTCGTCGCCGTGGTCTGCACCGCCATGACTGTTTGATCGAGCCGCATAATGATATGTGTAGACGGGACCGGCATCAGCTGCCGTCGAAGCGAAATGTGCTGTCTGTAGTACTGGACAAATATAGGCGTAATGCCCATACCCGTCATCCAACCTCCAAAACTGTGACCCGAAGCCGGTAGGTGGCCGAGTAATGTATAAGCTTTCCCCGCGTGGGGTACTAGGATCGGGGTATAGCGAGTCTAGCGTTTCTATATCTGTCTTATTGAGAGCCGGAACAATGGCAGTCATAAGCGTACGCAATGCCGACGAGTTGCTTGCATGACTTGGGACGAAATCGGCGCCTTCGTCTGTGTTATATCCCGTCATGATCGGGATACGTAGTACGTGCCCCTTCTCCCAAGATTTTATTGGTAGGTCTGGTATTATTCCCCCAGGACCGTCAATGGTAGGCTGGAAGGGCCAACGTATACTCGGATTCCAATGCGCAAATACCGTGTGGGACGCAGAAACGATCTTGTCTAAAGGAAGAGCACGCAACTCTTCGAAAATCTTATCGTCAGTCGTATTCTCTAATCCACAGTTTGTAAGAAATTCTTTGAATTGCTGTTCATGAAGCGGATGAGTAGGGTTGAAGGTAGCACGAGCCGTTGATCCGCCAGATTCAAGAATCGCCTTTTGGAAAGGTGGAGGTGCTGAAGTTAGCTTATTCGCAGGCGAGTACGATATTAGGTGATGCCCAATCTTGAGGTAATGTTAGTATAAATCAGTCCGTGGGTCGTAGACAGAACGTTGAGAGTAGGAGGAGGAACACTTACCGAATGAGCACCAGCACTTAAACCCATTATCGTAACATTCTTCGGGTCGCCGCCAACGTCAGCTATGTTGTCTTGTACCCATTGAAAAAGAGCCTGTTGGTCCTTCAACCCTATATTCAGTAGGCCTTCCTTTGCCGATACTGCGCTTGGGAGGAAGCCCAAAGCTCCAACTCGGTAGTTAAAGCTTATACCAATGAGAGGTGTCTCGGACCAGGAGACAAACGTCATCATATTTCTTTCCTGGCCACTTCCACCGTTGAATCCACCACCGTGAACATAAATCACTACAGGCAACTTGTTACCATCAACACCAAGCTTTGACATTTCGGCTTCAGCGGTCGCCGCATCATCGCTGAAATGAGGTCTAAAAATATTAAGATTTAGACAATCTTCGCCCTGGTTCTTCCCACCGTTACCTTGGGGGCAGATATGGCCAAAAGTAAGAGCTCGTTGGACATTACGGCTTGTTGTGTCATTTATTGGCTGCGGAGGTCTAAAGCGATTGTTTCCAGCAGTTGACTGCGCATAGGGTATTCCGCGAAAGACTTCGATGCTACGTGGAACGTTCGGGCTTTGCGCTACAACCTCGCCAAGATAGGTCCCTTGCTTTAGTTGGACTTGATTTGTTTTCTGGCGCATTGTTAGTTCTCATGTAACGAAGAGGGTCGGCAGTATAGGATTGTGATCATGTAAGTTATGTATAATAAAGAATTGTCTCCCTTTTCTCACCTTAAATGCTTCATGTAAATGTCCTCTATTATCCAGCCATAGAAGAACGGCTAGAAGGATAACGACGACAACGAAAAAGAAAGCAATGAGGGCCTGGCGTGTCCGGCTTGTACGAATCTTAGTCGTTTGAGTTTGTAACCACCGTGGTATCCTAGTGCTCGAGGGGTTCTTGCTATCTAGAGGCTCCCGACTTATTATCGTCTTGGAGCTCTCAGTGTCCCCGAGTGAATTTTGGTCCATGGTTTCTTGGCCATGGGGCGGGAGAGAGGGGGGCTTGAGAGGATCTATGGTAATGATAAAGACATTTTTCTTCTTCGGCTCTGCCATTTGACTATTCGGATTTCCGAAGCTTGACCCTCTTTCTAGGATGCAGCTTGGGGAATAACTGCGCCGCCTGTGCCTATTACTAGAGAGCGGATATCGAGGCGGAGCTTTTGGGAAACCAAGGGGGAATCCTCCGTCGTCCAGGGGTCAAAAAGCTTAACAGGCAGTTAGGTTGGTAGATTGACGGCAGTAAGAGATAGGTATTCCCGATGCAGAAAATGCAGACCTTTTATCCCTTATATGTAAGTAATGTAAGTGTGGCCTGGCACACGATGGTCTTGGTTGTTCTTGGTTAAAATACGTAAGGGAAGCTAATAAGGAAAGGTGATTCAAAATCGGCAATTCACTCCAGAATCAGTCACATCGGGGTTATTCATGTCATTATGTACCTACCTGACCTATGTTCCGGCGGCTTCGCGAGACCCTTTGGTAAAAGGTTGTGATGATTATTTTATCTATTTTGAGTCTGGGCCTGCCTGGACTGCGACTGGGGTGGAAGAAACAAAGCTGCAGGACTTCCATATTAAGTGATCGTTGTACTTGTACGAAGTACAAATTGTGCCATTTTTGGTACATGGGAATTCTATGCGTTGGCGCTGCCGTTCTCGGTAGTTCAGGTTCAGAGGTACATTCCTATGCAGGGCTAATAATCAGATGGAGTTTTGCTAGGTAGTGAGGCAGTACCTAACCTTCTCATTGTCCCACCATTGTCCCATTATTTATCCATTATCAAACAATTATCTGCTAGCAATTGAGCCTTTTCCCTTCCAGTATTGAACTTTGACACAAGGAGGGAGCACATGCGAAAGTTCGTATTAGGCATGTACAATGCAAACTATGCAAGGTACATAAGTAGGTACCTACCTGCCCTAATGCTTTATACCTCATACCTTAGGTAATAGGTCTTATCGGCTATTGGATCGGTTTCTTTCCTCTAAAGTTACCGTTACACAGTTGCAGTTACACATGCCCCTTTGACTGTCCTACTTCACATCCATTGTGCCACCTGCAGAGTAATACATTTTGCATCTTTACTGGTATGACATAAAGTAGGTACCTTGTGAGAAGCAAGCCATGAGGTCCTTTCAGCCTTTTCAAAAGTGTCACGATCGTGATTGATGACTTTCAAACCAAGAGTGCGAACTCGACGCCGTCGGATGCTAACGATCCACGGATTATAGCAACGGTTTCCACAGATTCGATCACTTGGCAAGAGAGGGCGTCCCGTATTCCTGGGCCAGCCTGGCGTTTTTTTGTGCTATGCCCTGCCAGCCTGCTTAGGCTGTTCTAGATCATGGACCGTTCCTGCTAATTCATAGCCTACCTGAGTGGACTTGGGTGGATTGTGGGATGCCAAGCGAAATTAAGCTTTTGAAACCTGACCAACAGGAATCCCGTCCAGCCCACCAGCCCACCAGCCCACCATCGCCCATAAGCTTATTGCCCATACGGCATTAGCGCATCGACTAGGTGGTAAACCTATCACGCTGATGGCACGTCGCACGGGGAGTTGCGCTCCAACCATTGCTCGAGGTAAGAAGCCCAGCTGAAGAATTCACAAAATGTCTGAAGTTGGTCCCCCGTGACACCGCAGCTGTTGTTACTGTTGCCTACTGCTACTGCTACTTCTACTGCTACTACATCGCCATTGTTCCAAATCCCTCGACATCTTCGCCCGGATTAGCATCTCACAAGAACCAAAGTCGGCCCTTATACCCGGTGCCCGATCTGGGAGATTAAAATGCAGTGCAGCAGCCAAGGACGTAGCCGCCTTCAAACTTTCAACGGGTGATATTCAGCGCGTGCTAGGCAGTTCTCATTTGCGATGCAATGATTTTCCAGGCATGATCGAGGCGATTCGCTACTGATTAGGTATTCGCATCTGTAGCGGAAACTGGATAACCCTTCCCCCGCCCCCAATTCAAAGCCGGCAATGGCTCAACTTACTCCCCACAAAAGCCGACTACGTACTTACCTAACTTGTCAATGGCTTCCATCACTGATAAGGTCGATATCATAACCGTTTTCTAACCAGCCGTATCGCCGATGATATTACCATCGACGGTCTTGCGCGCTATCAGCACGTGGGTTAAGATGTCGACATCAGCTTACCCCCCACGTCCGAATCTCACGTACTAAGTTTAAGCTATATGAGCAACTGTCATCATCCCCGGCTTCTCTTTACCTCGTATTGTTGGACTACGCTATTGGGTGGAACACTGCCCATTAATTTAAACATCTTACCATATCTTCAGTTCTCCTCTTACCGTTTGTATGTTGCCTAATGCTACGTTCCCTGACGATATCTAGGTACCTGATCAATGGGCAGACCAACAGGTCAAGTTGCCAGCTTGTACAACCCGCCCATAAGTCAACACAATCATGTCATTGACTTGATATAAGTAATATAGTATGCGGGAACACGGGAGCTAAGCCATGCCATTGGTATCTTTACCACATGTAGCTGGCTATATTTCTCCAGCGGGATATCTAGGTACCTACACCTATCTACGAAGCGGGAACTTGTCAGCTGCTGCAGACTATGACTATCCCCTTCTTGGGTCTATCTTCCGACTTACACCATACCGCAATCCGTTACAACGCAAAAAAAGACGCACATGGAGCTAGCTAGCTGCGCCTCGACTTGGCAACGTCGTGCAACTCGTATTGTCGAGACCTAATAGTCCCCGATACATTAGGGTCGTTGGCGAGCGAGTCGTCGCCGATACGTGACCCCTTTGACCGCCGATTTGGGTCTAGTAACTGTTTCGCTATCGAAGACGCACGCGAACATGCTTGACAGCCGCGACACTGTCCATTTTGAAGTAATGGATGTAAGGTGATACGACTTTAGGTACCTTAGATATGTATGATATACGTAGTGCTGTCTAGGTACCTACCTACCATACCGGCAAAATATGGGTTTGTGGAATGGTTCTAAATGCGGAATGCTTTTGATTCTTGGCATTTTCTAGCGTTTTTATTAGTGGGGGAATGAATTAAAGCGGGGAATTTTTAAAAAAACGTGGAATTACAAGCAGAATCATTCCATAAAAAGCAAATCATTCCAAAAATAAAATAAAAAATAAAAAAATATTTTTTAAAAATTACAAAAGTTTAATATATAATAGGTAAACTCAATTAGAGTTTGATTATGTAATATTAAATAAAAAGAAAACTTAAAGAAAAAAAATTTGAAAGCGGTGGGTTCGAGTGGGAGGTTCGAGTCCCACTCGCAGTAAATTTTTTGAAAAATCTCTTTTTTTGCGGAACCATTACCATGTGGAACGATATAGAATAATTCCAATGATTACCATAGATTTAATGTTTTAAGTAACTTTGTAATCGTTCCATATATTTACATTTTGCCGGTATGGTAGGTAATGTCAAGTCTGCCGACGAAAGTGGTTTATATGAAACCCTGAGTGTGAGTAAGTGGGTATCTTATATATACCTACCTAGGTACCTAACCTAACCTACCTAGATATACATACTAGACGTGTATTCATACGCATATTTAGGGTCGGTCCTATGCGAATTTCCAAAGCTCTCTAGGCTGTCTATTATGCAGTATCATACGATGCTATACGCTTATCGTGCAATACATTGAACATTCCAATTATATACCCTAATAAAGGTCAAGTCCTAACGACGAGCTTGATCTGTGAGTAACCGCAATTTATGTTCCCATGATGCCATTAACTCGGGGTCTAGTAACCAACCCACGGCTGATTGATCTGCCAACATCACTCATCGTCCGGTTGAAACTCCTCGATTCCAAGATCCCGTGCCATAAGTCAGTCCGGTCTCACAGCACTAGCACAAAGGCCAAAATACCTAGTCCGAAGCACAGGTCAGATATATATATCAACTCCAATAATAGGCAATAACTCGACGTATAGTCTTAATTAAAACAAACTGCATTATCTTCAATCAATGCATTAAAGCCAATAATACAAGTGGTCGAAAAAAAAAGAGAAGCCGACACCAACCTGGAAGTCTGTAGCGACTACACCTATAACTACACCTATACTCGAATAACTCCCCAGAAAACTACTCAGAAACAGGCTTGTAGTAGTACCTTAAACGCCGGGCTCAGTGCTTTTAAGACTCCCCCCCTACCGCACTATGCAAATACACATATTATTACACTTCAGTCCCTCCACTGATATACCCCTAATGAGCAATGTTTGTCTTGCTAATATGCATTTTTTTTAGGGCATGACGTCGCATAATGAGGAGACTGTCATTCTCTTCCTCGCTTGCTTCGCCGCCCACTCGCGGCTCTGCTGTCGAGATCGTTCGGCTGCTTCTTCTCGTGCTAGTTTAGCCAGCGCTTCTCGCTCGCGTCGCTCACGCTCTCGCTGGCTGGTCCAGGAATTATCCCGTTTGTAAATCTCCTGACCGCGTAGCCTCTGCTGTTGTATCTCTTCCAGTGACACCGAACTATGCTGTGCACTGGTGCTATCCGTTGTAGAACTTGAACTACCACGAGGTGGCTGCGCTCCGGGTTGATGTGGCTGTAGTCCTCGGCCCCGCGGTTGGCACTGGTTGTTTGTCTTTGAAAGAGGAGAGCGAGGCGTGGTCTTTGCGGTTGTTGGCGCGGTTTTGTTTGAAACCTGGTGAGTCGAATTTTCCACTAAATGTACTTTACTTTGTCGAGCCCGGCTTGCAACTGTGTCACGAGGAAATGTACTGGGTGTAGTATTGATTCGAATTGGTCTGGCCTTGAACTCCCTTCTCTTCCGTTCCTCTTCTTCTTGTGCTTTCAGCTGCGCTTCACGCTCTTCCCTTTTACGACGAGAGATGGCTTCTCCGGGCAACTCGAAGTTAGGCCGTGTTGGCATCTTGGTTGACTTGGAACGTCTGAGGCTTGACAGAGTTGGCTTCGTTGCTTGTTCCGTGATTGCTTGTATCGACATGCGGGCCTCACGTTTTTCCTTTAATTTTCGAGCCACTTCGTCTCCGGGTAATTCGAATGCCGGAATGGTGGGTTTCTTGTTCGATTTGGGTGGCTGTTTGGGTGGCAGAAGACTCGCTATGCCTTTGAGAAATGACCTCTTCGGCGGAGCTTGGGTCACCGGTTTATCCTCACTCTTCAATTTTGGAGGATCAAGGAAAATCATAGACGCCGACTTGCGAACAGAACGTCGGGGTTCGCTGGTTGACTGTGCTCTCGCAGAGGTAGAGCTGCTCAACAATGAAGCAGATCGCCTCGGTTGGGGAGTTACAGACCGTGTTGTCTCGGCGGTCGTTACAGATAACAGTGGTACTAAGGGTTTATTTTCCGTATCCGGGCTCTTCGGCGAGATGATTCGCTTGAAGTGAGCTGCCTCATCGAATGCCTCTAACTGTTCTTCAAGTTCGTCGAGCGCCTCCACGGAATCCTCGATCCTAGCGATGGGCTGTGCGGGTGATCTTGGGATAACAACCTCAATATGTCTATCCTTGTCCCTAGCTGGACTAGAAGTAGGTGTGGGTTGTTGGGTTCCATTGTTTGAAGGTACTGGTTGTCCCTTCACCGGCGTGAGGTGGTTGCGACTAGGTTCTGCAAGAGCCATGTTTTCTCTCGTGGGCTGTTCGTCGTCTGCTAGAACTTCCTCTCCAGGAGCCAATGGTGTTACGAGAGCTATAAAGCTGGTAAGAGCATCAGTTTCAGTTGGAGTTCCGCGCGCGGTGGTATCGCTGATAGGTAAGAGATTGAATCCAAGGTGTATCGCTTTGAAACTTGGCGTACTACCCGACTCTGTAATAGAAGCTTCAACAGGTATTCTTGTAGAAATTATTCCTTCAAACCAGCCCTCGCGATGTTTTGCTAATTGCTCTTTGGCCGAGGATATGCCTTTACGCGCAATCTCGACTAGAGTATGACCCGAAAATTTCTCAATTGCTAGGGGGGTTAAAATTAGCACACGGCTAGATGTGAGACATTTTAACACACGGCGTTAATATACGCACCTGAAGCTGGCAGTCTGAAGCAATATTGTGTCTTATTAGAAATATTGGGAGAACTGGATGTACATGTGAGTGGCGACTCGTCTTCAGGAACGGTTTCGAGAACGTCAAAGGTATTAGCAGCGATTGCTGGCCTTGTTAAGCGACGTCGACCCTGATTCTTTGGGTTATCGCACCAGTTGAGACTGGTGTTGCAAGTTTCTGTGTCTATTTGAAGCTTCTTTAAGCAGCTAGTAAGTGAATCAATTGCTAGGTTAGAGCAGACATTTGAGCGATTCTGGAGCTGAGAGATAGAAATATCACGAAGGGCAGAGCCATTGGATTTGAAGCTGTCGTGAGAAGAGTGGTCACTTTCACTGGAGCTCGTATCACTTAGGATACTTGGGATCTCGACTCTCGAGGGAACAACGGCCATCTCGATTGGGCGCGATTGGCCAATAGTCGATAAGTACCAAAAGTGAGGCAGCTGGGGGTTGCACTGCCCAGGGGTCCGAGCAAGGGTTTAATGAGACTTATTATTTGGATCCGGGCCAGTGACTTGAGAGCACGGTGTCGTCGATGAGCAGTGTGTTAGCGGGGGGGTAGCTAAGGTAGCTATTGTCACATGTATCCCCTGCAGATTAGCAAAAAGCTATTGTTACCTTTTCTTTCCAACTTGGTAATGTGGGTGAATCAGCGAATTAGATGGGTATGCTATCTGGGGAATGATTGTTTGTTATAGAATACACTAGAAAGAAATCCTTATGTTGAATCTTGAGATTCTATTTTAGGATGTGACTTGATGTTGCTTGTTGATAAATAAACAAAAACACTGCAGAACGTTAAGCTAAGCGTACTTTCCCTGTGTAATTACCTAGAAAACTTTATTTAATTGCAACTACTATGTAGGTAGCTTGATCATTTAACAGAAGCAAGCGCTATCGGTTACTGCATATACCTGTAGATACTAGCTACCAGCTATCGTCGAGGTGTAGTGTAATTACAGGTAGGTTAGGAGGTAATTACCTAAATAGCAGTAACCTACGTCAGATGCCTTTTTTCTCTTCCCTTCTTTGCTTTCCCTGGATAAAAGCTGACTAAGAAACGCGATCTGACGCGGATCTGCACGCGAATTCCATCCCCCCCACTTTCATTTCGTGGGGATTCCCTGCAGGAGCTGCATCCATCCATACCTACCTACCTCATGTATCTCCATATAGACTTACTGCACGGGTGCCACAGCCGTTGGGCTTTAAATCCTCACTCATGCAACTGCTGGTCCTATAAACATAAACCACATGGAATCGCAGATATATCCAAGTGCTCCAGTCAGCCATCATTACACGGCTTCACCGAACAGCTAATAGCATGTGCCGTGTCCCCCATATATCCCATTATCTAGTGGGGTGAATTGATCTCTTTGGCTGCTTGACTTCAAGAAACCGAGGATGAGTTATGCTCATTCTCCATAATCCCCTCTGTTTGGGCTTGTAGTGCCGGCGCATGTTCCGTTGGTATACGGACTAGAGTCTGCGGCAGAGGTAAGGTATCATCCTGGGCTTTGGATGTAGTCTCCTCTGCATTTTTCGGACTGGGCACCTTGGCTATGAGAGGAGTAGTTAATACCATGCAAATCCCTCGAGTTGAGTTACTCCATATGTGGTGGATATAAGCGTACCTGATGCCATGTTGATAGCTCGTAGTACGTTATGCCAGTTTCCTAGCACTGTTGCGATGGCTGTCACGCGCAGTTAACTAACCATAAGCTTTTAACATATCTATGTGAACGTGCATACCTTCTGTTCCATCCGAGAGAGTAGCAAGCTTCTCCTCGAGAGCTTCCATCTGATTTGCTACCGCCGCGCTTAGTTCTCGCAGTTCCTTTAGGTTTTCTAGTTCAGCCTTTTTCTCATTGACTCGGGCGAGAAGTGCGCTTGACTGTCCTGCGGACTGAGCACTAGGATTGCCCGACGTGGAGGAGGTTTGACGTATATGGTTCGGTAGCGTGCGCGAAGAAAACGCCATGGTAATAAATCTTGGTAGTTTTCGGGTTTATGAATACCTAAGTGTACATAAATCCGTATGGCTAGGTAAAATCTTTGGATGATTTTAGATACAAGTACGTATGGAAGTAACGCAATCTATCAACGTACATGTATATTGGCAGGTGGCAGGTGGCAGATGGCTAGTTGCGACGTGCACTGTTAGACTTGGACATGCGCATGTGTAAATGTCTTTATCGATAAGTAGCAGATTGGCAGATTGGCAGATTGGCAGATTGGCAGATTGGCAGATTGGCAGATTGGGTACCTACGTATGCCTTCGTGTGTGTGACCCTGTCAAGCCTGTACAAAATTGCTGGCCATAATTGTGCGTTCTATCCCCCATTCGGAAGTTTGTTGACATGCACTGTGGAGTCCAGCTACCTTGTCAACCACCTTGCCAACTCATTTCCTCGACCCGACCAAAACTTTTGATTTTCTTTTCACCGCACCATCAAACAGCAACTATCGTCTTTGCATGCTGCTGCTTCCCACCTAGTCTTGTCTTATTTGCTGCTACTAGCTAGACCCTCATGCATGGTTACTAGACTTTTCAGACTACCGTTGCAAATCTTCAATATTTCCAATTCCCTCCACCTCATGTCTTTACAATGGCACGACTCAACGAGCCAATGGTGTCAACAGACAGCGTAGAAACGCGTATGTCCCTGGTCACAGCTTCAATGTTGTCGATGCTGTAAACTAATAATTCTTACCGCAGTGCGCAGAAAGTTCTTGCGACAAAATAGAGATATCGCCCGAGTGAATTCAACTCAGTCCCTTAAAATACGTACCTTAGAGAATGAATGCGTCCGCCTGTTATCCGAAAATCTTGATCTCCGAGGTCAAATACTGCGACTGCAAACAGAACTGGAAGATAGCAGAGCGCAAAGGATCGCCAACCATGCTCTCAAGATCAAGGAGAAAATGGAGGCTCAACTGGCAGAATGGGGAACTATGCTTGCGAGTTTAGGACATGAACCTGCCCCGAGAGTTCGATCGCCTAGAGAACCGAAGAGATTGAAGCGTAGGTCAAGCATTGGACGTGTCAGTATGTCCGAATGGAGGAGAAGAGATACTGTAAGCTCGATGAAAGACTTGGAAGCTGCAGCTCTCCAAGAAGGCAGACTTGCACCCATCTGGGAAAATAAAACATGTCCACGTGAAACACTCAAGTAAGTTGTGCCTTTCGGATCATCGTGAGTAATACTAATTTTTATAGCCGAGAGGAAATCCTCGCATTACGCGCCGTCGTTGATGACACCGATGACTCTCCAGATCTTGGACCCCCACCAGTATCACGCTACGTCGACGAAGATCCCGTCAAGATTGATTTACCCCCGAGACATGCCGCATCCACTTCAGATTATGCGTCTCTAGAGAAGGCATCATCTGATCCCCAGCTTCAACACACGGAGTCAACGCCCTCTCCTAAGAAGGGTAAAACGATACACGAATCAAGCAACGATGCGCTTGACAATCATAATGAGCTAATTGAGCCGAAAACCATGGACACAGCCGAATCCCAACCTACAGCTCAAGTTACTAAGGCCAACTTGAAGAGAAAGTTGAGAGAGGAGGATGAGAAGGAGAATACCGTGATGTCTAGACCACCGACCCGAGGTATTGACATAGCAAAGGACCAACCGGAGAAAGTAGCAAACCTCAAGACCCATTCCAACAGGCCGATTAAGCTTCCCTCAAACCGGAGGGATATCCGGGACAAATCATCCGGCTCTGTAACTCAAAGGAAACCATTAGGCGCCAAAAGCACAAACGAGCATCTTAAGTCGCCCAGAAAGGCAGCGAAGCCTTCAGCTTTAGAAGAAGTCACCAAGGAAGATCTCAAGAGAAGAAAGCCTGCATCAGTTGAGATCCCGGTCCCTGAACCACAACCAGTATTGGTCGCGAGTGTAGAAATCGAAACCGAGACACTTTCTGCGGAACCCAACTTAGCCGTCCCCGAAACGCCGGAAGCGACACCGAGGGAAGAAGCACGGGATACACCCCCTCCTACTGATATTTCCTCTAGGGGGGAAACATCGCGAGGTAGCCGTAGAGCTAGGGCAGCAGTTAGTTATGCTGAGCCCAACCTTCGGGATAAGATGAGACGGCCTACGAAGCAGCTCTTCGACGCCGTGTCAGGCGAGGGCAAGCACATTCGACGAACTAGTCAGTCGAAGAAAGAAGAATTTCCCTCTTCTAACCCATCATCAGTAGTTAAGTCCGAGGAGAAGCTAGGATCGTGGAAGGATCTTCCATCAGATCGTAGCATGTCGAGACCGAGTCTAGACGTTATGGCTAGTCCCCTAGCACGAAAGGGCTCGAAGCCCTCTTCTGACGACTTGTCCACAAGCGTATCTGGTTCTAGCGGCGAGAGCAATACAACAACGAAGACAAGCTCCCGAACGGGTGGTCGCCGCGTGGACGAGATCGCAGCGCGGGAGGCTGAGGTAGCTAAAATATTTGATAACGAGGCCGACGTTTACGAATTCCCTAGTTCGTCACCGAAGGACGGCTCGAAGCGGACGGCAACAACGGAGGAGACTTCCAAGAAAAGAAGTACCAAGGGATCCCGCCAATCGAGATCAAGGCGATTATCATCGATGGCCCGCGAAGACCTGGAGCTAGACGGGGAAAGCCAGCATCACGAGAAGGGACCGAAGAGCGGAGGTTCATCCACGAGACGAGCAAGTATGGCCGCATCGAAAGAGTCGAAAATGGATATTGAAAACACAGGACATGACAATTCCTTGGAGGGAGACAGCTTAAAATAGCTCCTCCTCCGGAGATCTGGATACCTCGGTACGGGACAGGGCCTCGATGAGGCGGAGGAGTATGATGTTATGAGATGGAAAAGACAAAAAGGACAAGCCCTGCTGCACTGCACTATGATGATGATTCGTACGGTCGTTTTGCGCGAAATTTACTTATTGCTTAAGAGGGAGGGTTATATATCGTTTAAGTAATCACACAGGTTTAGAGCAAAGCGTCGAGCTTCTCTTCATGAAGCCTTGCTCTGTTATCTTTTCACGGCGTTTGGGGTGTAGACAGACGGATGGGGAAATTCAAGTGTACTCAGGATACCAATCGATCAATCAAGTCTTGTTTCTCCTCGTTTCATTCCGGGTGGTGCGGTGGTGATTACCTCCCTACCTGCTATATATCATTTATCGAGGCTGGGGGAAAAAAGGGCGACCTGCTGGTGTTAGTTTTGATCGTGTCTATCAATATATTTCTAGTCCACTGGTTTGTCATGACGCTCTGGGGGGTATTCATTGATTCTAGTTAGATATATCCATGCACTATCCATGCACTCCTCTTTCGTTTTTTTCTTCTTCTTTTAATAGGTAAGGTATATATAAATATTATGAAGACCCGCCTGTCGTGGGTTCTACGGGTTTGGTATAGGTTACTTTTTCCACGGCGACGTTTTCCACCCCGTTTTCGTCTTTTCGAAGTTGGTAGACGTAGAGTGTGAGCGATATACCTTGGACCTATAGTATTTTGTTGTTAGTTAGTATATAGTTGGTTGAAAGCGACAGATTGTAGCCCTCGACTTGTCTGTCTGTATCAGACACCTTTTCCCCTCCCTGCCTCCTTTCCTTTCTTTAATAGATATAGATGATACATATAGAAGAAGAGCTCAGCAGGTTTTGTTGCAACTTACATCCATCAAGCAGAAGCTCGGGGTCATCTCCTCGCCGTCCTTGGTCCAGCCGGTGGTGTACGCGCCGGTGGCGCTGCCGGGGTTGACGAAGAACTTATCCATGTACTCGAAGGCGTCGAAGCGGTGGGTGCCGCCCCAGCAGAGGACGTCGACGTCGAGCTTGTTGGCCTCGGCGAGCAGCAGGTCGGGCTCGGTCGAGACCAGCGTGAACCCCTCGACGAAGCCGATGCGCAGCGACCCGTGCGTGACGACCTGGGACAGGGGCAGGGAGGTCGCTTCCACGTCGAACCGCCCCTTGACGATCTTCAGGTCCGGCGCGATCGACCGCAGGTACTCGTACGTGTGCTTGTCCGTCAGGTTGCCTAGGCATAGCGTCTGCCCGATCTTTCCCGGCGAGAGAAGTTTCTTAAACTGCGAAATTGAGGGGGCGTTAGCAAGGACGCCTGGTGGGAGGGGAGGGCTGGGGAGAGGGGGTGTATGAAGTTGTCGTCGTACCTTTTGCGGTATGTCGAGAGCGCGGTCGGGGATGTGCAGGTCTCCGATCACCAGGATGAGGAAGGCCATTTGGGTGAGGGATTCTATGCAAACGCGCAAGCTCCCGGGATTTCTGAGATTCTTTGTTTTACAATCGATTCGACGACGAGGAAAGCTCGGGTGTTTGATCCTACAATGGCGGCGTATACGTATGCGTTAGGGACTGGAGTGGTAGTGCGATTCGAAGACAGCTCGGTCGGAGGTATTTGGTGTATTTGTTCCGTTTCGTGGGTATCTATATCTCCAAGTGCTTGAGTAAGGTCGCACGGGATATGTGCTCACATATTAGCAAAATACGTGTAATTGGTTAAATGAAGCTATCCTCAAGTTCCGCAAGGCTGACGTTGACACTTGAACTTCTCAGGAACGGGAGCTTTACAGGCCCCGCAATTCAAGCTATTTGGGTACGTACCCCAGATCGACATATACATTGGTACCTACGGATTAAGGTAGTACATGTTTTAGCGCTCACTGCTATTATAGTACCTACGTACCGGGAAATCTTATTAAGATAAGATCATCTCATCTTAGGACGTAATTTCCGTTGCTCTCTTTACGTTCTGTCTTGTTTCGGGTCAATAAAACGCGGCCGAAGACGGAGGTTAGGTAATAGTTAACATGGTACCTACCTAGGTAGGTAGGAACTCACTTCTAGCGATAGCTGAATTCGAAGAAGGTATCCCACCTAATTTCATATAGGGTAATAGGCGGTGGTGGCTTACTAGGTATATGCGATAAGACCTTTTCAGGTTTAGGCGATTAGCAAATAAAATCCTATAACTGCTTAAAACATCCCCAACGCTTCTTCACTTCATGCCGCTTATATCATTTTGTACCTACCTAGGTATGGATGGTTTCAACTTATAAGTGAACTTGAAACGCATTAAACTGGTGGCATTTTTCCTATAAATTTGAAACTCTAGTGGATATTTCTTACAATAGTCTACTCCAATAGCTATCATTTAAAAAGATAGTTCCCGAGATTTACGAGTCAAGCTCTACCTACAGAATAACTAAACCCGTCCTACGTTATAGTAGGCAGGTACATAACCAAAAAAGCTGGATTACTCAGTGATAATACGGAGAGCTGCCGGAGCCGTGGTCGGCAATATGCCCCACCGTCTGCTCAACAAGGCAAAGACACCTTCAACTACTTTCACTACTTCCACTGCTTCCACCATTTCCAACCCCGCAGCCCGCGTCTCGATTATATCACGACACTTACTAGGCACCGCTCAGTCCCCTTCGGATCCTAGTTTTCCAAGCAATATCTCCCCTCCAACTCAGAGCCGTAGCTTTTCTTCCTCATCTGTCAAAATGTTATCTCAACCCGAACACCCGACTCTGCTCATCCCAGGCCCCATTGAGTTCGACGATGCCGTATTACAGTCCATGAGCCATCACAGGTTTGTACCGAATAGCTAAACCCGGCGCACTCTTATACCAACACACTTCTCTGACATACAGCTACTAGCGAGTCTCATGTCGGACCGGCTTTCGTTGCTACCTTTGGCGAGGCATTGTCGATGCTGCGCCAGCTCTTCCAGACTACTTCACCCTCTTCGCAACCTTTCGTCATTTCGGGGTCTGGTACGCTCGGTTGGGATTTGGTAGCAGCAAACTTGGTTGAGCCTGGTGAAGATGTCCTCGTTCTCAGTTCTGGTTACTTCAGCGATGGCATCGCCGACTGTCTTACAGTTTACGGCGCTAAGGTCGATTTTCTCAGAGCGCCCGTCGGCAGCCGACCTCAATTACCCGAAATCGAGGAGGCGTTGAAGAGCAAAAAGTACAAGATAGTTACAGTGACACATGTCGATACATCAACAGGCGTTTTGAGCGAACTTCAGAAGCTTTCCGAGACAGTTCACAGAATATCACCTGACACATTACTTATCGTGGATGGCGTGTGCAGCGTGGCCAGCGAAGAGATCGACTTCGACGCGTGGAAGCTAGACGGAGTAGTAACAGCAAGCCAAAAGGCTATCGGTTGTCCTGCGGGATTGTCTATATCAATGTTTAGCGGCAAGGCGATGGACGTCTTCAAGGCGAGAAAGAGCCCCCCGTCATCCTACTATGCCTCTATGAAGAACTGGACGCCTAGTAAGACTAAAAACCTAAGGCCCGCGATGATATGAATAGCATATGCTAACCCGTCACGTAGTTATGCAAAACTACGAGGCAAAGAAGCCTTCGTACTTCGCAACCCCGTCGCCGCAACTTGTCCGCGCCCTTCACACGGCATTAACCCAGATTCTCACTAAGCCCCTCGCTGAAAGGTTTGCCAGGCACCGGGAGGTATCAGACAAAATCAAGAAGGCCGTAGCAGAGCTTGGTTTGAAGCAAGTTGCGACCAACCCAGACGACCAGGCCCACGGCATGACGGCTATTTATCTACCTGAAAATGTGAAGACCACCGATCTACTCCCGAAGCTTGCCAAGAGCGGTGTTATATTTGCTGGTGGTATCCATAAGGAAATTGCTGCCAAATATGTGCGCTTCGGACACATGGGTGTTAGTGTGGTATGTCTACGACTTCTCCCGCCACGATCGAAGATGATGACAAGAAACTAATCGTGATTAGACCGATCCTGCGAGGACAGATATCGATAAGGCGATAGCTGCACTGAAGAGTGGGCTTGCTGAATGCGGATATGGAAAAGCGTAGAAAACCCGCATGCCCCGCCCCGGGATACTGAGGAGAATCGAACCCGGTGCTCCAAAATAACCCGTATTTTTCTTCTCGTGACAAGTCATTTTCGGAGAATGTGTTGGTGCTTGGAGGACGGACATAAGATCACATGTTCCCAACGAGGCCGCATGATTAGAAATGAAAAAAATGAACACAGTGTAACTATTCCGCAAAGAAGGGGATAGACTAGAGGTTCCACTTCGCGGGGAATGGAAGGGGAAAAAAAGGGTCGATTTAAGGAAGCATCGGAGATGGGCTTTGCTCTATTCGGTTGAATTGCATGATTTTTTTTCTTCGGCCACGTCACATCCGACTACCCTATTCTCCGTCCTTCTCTCTTGGTCGTATAGGAAGAGCTGGACCTGTCACTTATCTTCGGGAACTTGCGTTAAATCTCTGCAACCTCAGCGGCCAAGTAAGGAACCCGAATAGTCATGTTTCTCCCATGTTCTGCTTGATAATCCTTACCAACAAAAGCGGCTATGCTACGGAACTAATATTATTCTTACGTAGAAGACGGTATCTCTTTTCCTAGAAACAGCCGCAGTTAAAGTAAACTCGAAAGGCTGGATAGTGAAGATTCCGGAGGGCACGGGGGTAGGTAGTATTGAAAGGCCGGGCGGGTACCGTTGACCCGGAACGACGGGTCCTCGGTACGTAAGATTAAGTACATAGTGCATTCTAGAGCCCATATAATAAGCGTATAACCATCACCGTTTCTTGAGCAACCAAGGAAAAAAAAACAATACTAGGTACCTTGGATAGACGTTAGAGTCGCCTTACGTTACGCGCAATAGAGGTAACAATTACAGAGAGTATAAAGAAAAGGTAGCTACGGGATGTTATGAATAAATAAGGGTGGAGTTCGTACGGTAGCAAAATATTTTCATATCCGAAGCAGCGGTGAGCTTTGCAAGCAACATTTTCAACTTCCCCTCTAAGCCAAGCCGGACATTTTTAGAATTGTACAAGCACGCGCGCAATTATCGGCAGTGCAGGACTATGTACGCATTTTATATGCGCTTATTATAACACCATAAAATCCTTTCGTAGGCAATTTCGCTTTAGTAGCCCGACGTCATAGTCGTCTGTCTCTGTTATTTTGTCCTCGTCCTACAGTAAAAGCAAGACTTGGCCCAACCTCGGGATACGATATCTGAAAAGCTTAATCGCTAAAATTGGAGGGGTAAATTCAATTTGGACTGGTTGGTAAATAAATACCTATCTACCTCCTAGGTAGGTACAGGTAGGTATGTAGACCAGTGTGGTTTTATTTCGGAAGCCTTGCGTTCGCCGACCAATGACATAATTGTGTTTTTTAACATCTGATTGGTTTCCCGCAGTGTCTAGTTGACGCTGTTAGCAAAAGAGTTTCAGCCGCTAGCACGTCTTAGGTACTTCATAGTCACTATAAATTTATGTGTAAGTAAATGTACAGGGCCACACGTCGGCGCGTAATGGCTACGCTCATCTAGGGCCTGAGCCTTGCTACTTATTACAGGTACGTCCACATTGTACATCCTGCTAGCTACCTAGAGGCTAGACGAGCCAATCTACCTAAGCTCCCTAAACAACCCCCCTCCCCTCAAAAACCCCACCACCAGACTTTACGCAGCAGCCGCTATCATCTCACAGACCCGTCACTTGGTGCCTCTTCGAATTCTACCTACTACTACTGATACCTATTTTTTTTTCAACAACTTCTTCGGACAATTCTTTACTCCTCTCTACCTACCAAACTTTTCTCTACAACTAATACCACCTCTAACTAGCTTTTATTCACAACTCGTGCACGTCATTATCAAAGCTTTCAAACGTAATCACCAACTGTTTTTATTCCGACGCATAGTAAAAGCGAGGCGCGCAGCCTACCTCGTCTCTCCCCCGCCACCCCATTCGAGATGGCGCCCACAATCCCAGAGCTGGACCTCATGGTTCAGTCCTTCTATGAAGGTCGCGGTGAACAGGTTAGCTTGTGCTTCTGATTTGTCACTAATATCTCTCTTTCAAATGAAAAATATGTCCTCGAATATGAGCTACTGACACTTTGCGTTCTCCCCGCCTTCAGCAAAAAGCTGCCCAAACCGCATTAAACCAGGTATGTGATGCGCCATATGCCTTGCACGCTCGTGCTAGTACTAATATGCGTCACGTATAGTTCAAGGAAGATCCCGACGCATGGCTTCTCGTCGACAAGCTCCTCTCCGAGTCGAGGCACCCGCAGACAAAGTGTACGTCGCACTAGTTCCACAATAAACAAGATATCAACACAGGGCTGACGGGATTACAGATCTTGGACTTCAGATATTGGACAATGTTATCATGACCAGATGGAAGGTTTTGCCTCGAGAACAATGCTTAGGTTTGCCGCCTCATCCTATTGATAGTACCGCCGTAGATCACACCTTCGCTAATTCGCAGCACAGGAATTCGCAACTTCGTAGTGAACTTCATCCTCCAGGCGTCCAGTACAGAAGAGTCGCTCAGGACTCAGCGCACTCTGTTGAACAAGCTTAATCTAGTTCTAGTCTCTATCTTGAAGCAAGAATGGCCTCACAACTGGCCAACCTTCATTAACGAGATCATCTCGTCCTGCCGATCGAACCTCTCTATCTGCGAGAATAACATGATCATTCTCCGCCTTCTCTCGGAAGAAGTTTTCGACTACTCGGCCGAACAAATGACCTCAGCTAAAACTAGAAACCTGAAAACCACCATGTGCAACGAGTTCTCGCAGATCTTCCAGCTATGCCAGGAGATTCTCACCACCGCAAATCAGGCAAGCTTAGTGAAAGCTACGCTGGAGACGCTACTACGGTTTTGTAACTGGATCCCGCTCGGATACATCTTCGAGACGCCACTTATCGAGACGTTACGCACGCGATTCCTCGAAGTCCCTGAATTCCGTAATGTCACTCTACAGGTACTTACTGAGATTGGCGGGCTTGTGACTGGGGGACCGGGACAGCCGAACGCATATAGCGAGCAATTGGTCAAGATGTTCGTTGACGTTCTAACGACTATTGCAACGATCGTTCCCTTGGATCTCGATCTAAAGAGTACTTATCCCCAGAGTAACTCTAAAGATCAGGAGTTCCTTCAAGAATTGGCCCTCTTCCTGTGCAATTTCTTCGGCCAGCATGTTGATGTAGGTTTGGTTCCAAATGCAGCTAGAATCTTTGCTGACATTGCAATTAGCTTGTTGAAAATCTACCTAACCGTGACTTTCTCACGCATGGCCATTTCTACCTCATTCGGATTTCACAGATCGAAGACCGTGAGATCTTCAAGATTTGTCTAGATTACTGGCTCAAGCTGGTACAGGATCTGTATGAGGAAATGCAAACCGCGCCCCTCCAGGAAGCTAACCCCCTTATGCTGGGGACTAACTCGGCGAGCGGTGCGGTAAATCCGACCCTGTTGCAAAATTTCCCCTTGAGAATGCATAAGTATAAGGAGGTCCTCTCAAATCTCCGTGTGGTTATGATCGAAAAGATGGTCCGACCTGAGGAAGTTCTTATCGTCGAGAACGACGAAGGTGAAATTGTGCGCGAGTTTGTCAAGGAGAGCGATACAGTGCAGCTTTACAAGACTATCCGGGAATGTCTCGTCTACCTGACGCATCTTGATGTGGTGGATACTGAAACGATCATGACCGAAAAGCTTCAGAAACAGGTTGACGGTACCGAGTGGTCATGGCATAACTGCAACGTCCTGTGCTGGGCTATCGGGTCGATCTCACTCGCGATGAACGAAGAGACGGAGAAGCGGTTTCTGGTCACGGTTATTAAGGACCTCCTCGGGCTAACAGAAATGAAGCGTGGTAAGGATAACAAGGCCGTTGTGGCCAGTAATATCATGTACATTGTTGGGCAATACCCACGCTTCTTGAAGGCCCACTGGAAGTTCCTTAAGACGGTCGTCAATAAGCTCTTCGAGTTCATGCACGAGTCGCACGAAGGTTGGTTACCCAATACCGATACCCTGGAGCAGTAGCTAAATATATCACAGGCGTACAGGATATGGCCTGCGATACTTTCATTAAGATCGCAAGGCAATGCCGACGGCACTTTGTAGCTTTACAGCCTAGCGAGAACGAACCGTTCATCGAGGAAATTATCCGGAACCTGCAGCGCATCACGTGTGACTTAACGCCCCAGCAAGTCCACACGTTCTACGAAGCTTGCGGATATATGGTCGCTGCCCAGGGCAACAAGCACCAGCAGGAACGGCTACTTGCTGAGCTCATGAACGCACCCAACGCAGCCTGGGACGAGATCATCAGAGCAGCTACCCAAGATCCTCAGATCCTACAAGATGCGGACACAATCAAGATCATTGGAAACATTATGAAGACTAATGTATCGGCGTGTTCTTCTATCGGACCGTACTTCGGTCCTCAGATCGGCAGGATATACCTAGATATGCTTCAAATGTACCGAGCTACTAGCCAGCTGATATCAGAGGCTGTCGCCCGTGATGGTAATTCCGCACTTCCTGCTCTCCTTTAGTAATATAAGAAGCTAACATCTAGAAATAGGCGAAGTTGCTCCTCGCATGCCTAAGGTCCGAGGATTGAGAACTATCAAGAAAGAAATATTGAAGCTTATCGAGAGCTACGTTGACAAGGCAGAGGATCTACCTGCTGTCCGTCAGCAGATGGTACCCCAGCTTCTTGACTCCGTGTTGGTAGATTACAACCGTAATGTCCCAGGGGCCCGAGATGCGGAGGTTCTGAAAGCCATGTCTACTATCATCACGAGACTAACAGTAAGAAAGCTCGAACAAGTTCCCAGATGTAGACTTTTGCTAATCGTATACCAGGGCCTTATGGAAGATCAAGTACCGATCATCATGCAAAACGTCTTCGAATGCACTCTGGAAATGATCAACAAAGATTTCTCCGAATTCCCCGAGCACCGAGTTGAATTCTTTAATTTGCTCAGAGCCATCAACTTGCACTGCTTCCCAGCTCTCCTGAAGTTGGATAACCGACAGTTTAAGTTCGTCATCGATGCGTGCATGTGGGCTAGCAAGCATGATAACCGCGACGTTGAAAGCGCGGGACTCAATATGTGCTTGGAGCTGGTTACTAATATCGCTGATAAGACTGATGTGCAAACAGCCAATGCCTTTTTCCAGCAGTTCTTCATTGGTATCTTGCAGGACGTGTTCTTCGTTTTGACGGATCCTGACCACAAGGCCGGGTTCAAAACGCAATCTATGTTGCTAATGCGCATGTTTTACTTCGTGTTCCCCGCAGACGGTTCTACACCGAAGATCCAGGGTCCTGTATACACAGATCAGGCGCCAGCTGGAACAAGTAACAAGGACTTCCTCACCGAGTTCGTCGGTGGTCTTCTACGTAATGCTTTCCCCAATCTGCAAATGTAAGTGTTGCCTTGAAGTATAACCGTGAAAAGTATAAGAGCTAACTAGGCCCCTTCAGTGCACAGATAGGTGCATTCATCGAATGCCTCTTCACCTTGAACGCGTCGTACGAGAAGTTCCGACTCCAGGTCCGAGACTTCCTCATCTCCCTAAAGGAGTTTGCTGGCGACAACGCAGATCTCTTCGTCGTTGAGAAGGAACAAGAAGCCCGCGAGAAGCTGACAGCTGACCACGAACGACGAGCTAAGGTCGGTGGCTTATTAAAACCGTCGGAGATCGAAGCGGAGGATGATGAGCTATGACTACGTCAAGAGTTCAGAAACGAATTTGCTCCTCGCCATGACTCGAGCACAGTCGACATCCCCGAGCGAACTTCGGTCGACCATTTTGATGGATGGGATGTCTACGGGCTTTAAGAGTCTAGCAGCGACCCCTGGATAGGATGATGGGTCATTTATTTTATAACTTTCTGACGCGCCTTTTCTAATCCCTCTTCTCCATTCTCTTGTACGTGATACCATAATAGAACTGCCGTGGACAAGAACTGCAACTGCTGTTTGGCGGCCACGTGGTTGCGAAGTCAAACGAAGTTAGTAGCCCAGTTGCGCTTCTACACTCCGGCATAGGAAAACGACGAAGGCATGATAGCCAGACGATGAAAGACACAATGACAATTCCCACCGGGGTCAACTTGGCGGGAGGGAACAGAAAAAAAAAGGAGTGATGGTAGGGAGGAATGAATGCATATATCTGGCTTTGCGAAGGACGAAACCTCTTCGTAAAGAGACATGCAATGTTTGCCGCTAGGGAAATGGGTGGTTTAGTCGTTATGCTACCGAGAAGAGAAGTTAAAGGAGAGGGAGAGGGAATAGACCACTGTTCTATTTATGTCCCCGAACGCGCGATCTCTTCTCATTGTTAGGTAGATAATCATCGCTGAATGGAAGGCATTAGTCCCAGACGAACGTTACTCGGAAATGCGAAACCTTTTACTTCTTATTCCTTTCTCAAAAGCCAAGGACTTCCTGTCTCGTAAGCTTCGCTATAGTCATTTATTTTGAAGGACAACTGTTTTGGGGGTATTTAACTACGCAAAGTAGTGGGTACTCTTCGTCCTATATGGTATTGTAGTTCTGTATGAAGCCAGTGTCATGTAGCAAACTGATATACGTATTCTACGGCGTGATTTATAACTCCTTTCGGGCCCTTCATAGCTAATAGCAACGGGCAATTTTCTTAAGAACTCGCGTTTATTATCGTATTTGCCTATTGTTTCGGAGCACCATCCGTCTGGTCCCGTTTTAATATATCATAGTTAGGTGCCTATTCCTTTGGGAATAACGAGGGTTGCATTTAGTATATATTAACGAGAAGAGTCTTTCCAGCTCGTCTATTTCGGCCATTCGTTCGCGTGCTTGGTAGAAGAAGATGACTGGACGGTTATATCAGGTAGGTACCTAGGTCCTACCTTAACTAATAATCCACCTACCCAGGTAACTAATAGGAATCTCCGCACGGAACGCGACTATGCGCTACGGTTGTTGAAAAGGATAATAGGTCATAAAGAACCAGAGAATAGCAACTTGGAGCGTATAAGCGTGAGCAGCTGAGTCTAGAGCGCCTGGGAGAATACGACCTAGCGCCAGCCAGCCAGCCAGAGACTTACTATTTACTCTGTCTTCTCTTGCTCGACCTACGATATTGCCTCTTGTCCAATACCTACCTAACCTAACCTAGGGTACCTATCTTCCTACCAAGTTATTCATATACCTATTTGTACACAGCTATGTACCTAGCCTAAGGTATACATCATCCGCTTCCACTATGCTTTTCTCTCGCCTCTCCCCGGTCCCCATCTCCTCGCGAACCAAGAAGCTCAAGTCACCGGGGGCGTGAGACTATAGTCCTCGTCTACTCGACGGACCCCAGAGGGGTGCGGTCGCGATCAAAGTCCCCATCTCACCCGCTTCGATACCGGTACCCCCGGACGCTACCAGCTAGTTTAGCAAGCTGGGCATCGACGTATGTACCTAATGTTAGGTATGTACCTACCTAAGGTATGTATGCGTTTGCGTATGGTATGGTATCGGGTATCGACGACGAACGCAATGCAGGTAGCTAACGACATGGAACCACGATGTAAGACCACGTATTTGACCCCCAATCGTAGTATCCATTTCGCCTATCTGCTTTCTTTGTTTGTCCTGTCGGGCAGCTTGCGCAGAAAAAAAAAAGTAAAAAAAAAGTAAAGAAAAAAAAAACTATTCACTTGCTTCGCGCCAACACATTCAGTCCCGCATTCCCCTTTCCTCCAATTTCAATTCCGCGACGACGACAACTCAAACTTACATAGGTACTTAACTCAGGTAGATAGATGGGTATACAGATAGACACATAGATCGTCACTCACGACAGCGACAAAAAAAAAGATATGCTGAGACAACAAACGGAGAGGGAGAGAGAAAGAAAGAGAGCCGTCAGCATCAAACCCGACCATTCAGAGCATCCATCGTCCGCTGGAGTTATCCCTATTGGGCGTTCTGTTAATACCCGACGGCTTAACAGCGAAAAAGGGCTACCTGCTATGTACTTATTTAATACATTTTACATACCTACGGCACCTAACCTAACCTAACCTAACCCTAACCCTACTCCTACTCCTACTTACGTGAGGTGTTATTATTGAACAACGATACTATTGATATTAGAAATAGCCTCTACATCGAATCAAAGAAGGAGAGGGAAAAAAAGAAGTAGAAGAAGAAAGGGAAAGAAAACTCGGCGCCACAGCCGAGCAGCGAATAACCTAACTAGCTCGTCTTCCCGCCCGACGGGGAAGCCGGCCGATTCCGGTACGAAACCCTAGATGCGGGGGGGAGGGGGGACCTCGGGGGACCTCGGGGGACGATATCGTTATAAAAGGAAAGGAAAAGTTGTATACCGACATCAGTCGGGCAGAGACAAGATGGAGATGATCTAATCCTCTATGATAAATAGATAAATAGCCCCTAGTAACTTAGGTAACTATTCGAATACTATGTCTACCTTACCGAAATCAATTCGGGAATTCATTGTGTAGATCCTAGAGCTATCATGTTGATTGTTATGTTAGTTATCTCTTATGGAATTCCCACATCCATCATCTAGTTTAGCTATGAGGTAGATACCTAAGCGAAGAATGCTTGGGGAGGATTTCCTAATAGGCTACCTACCACGCCCTTCGTGCGGGGGAATCAACATTCAACTCCACTCGAGAACTTGGTTCTTCTTATCACGATCTCTCCTGCTATTCAACACGGCCCAGGGAGACGTATACATATGTTCATCATAGCTACCTAAGGTAACCTTACCTACCTGACATACTTATGCGAAGCCAGCATCGTCTTCAATCCCATTGATATATATATATTAGGTATAGATACACCTACCTACCTACCTTAGGTATCTTGGGTAGGAATTCAGAAGATCAAATTCCAATACAGACGTCATGGCCCCCTCAGCGATCACAGAGACCCTCTCGAGCACCTTGGCGCTCAAAGGTGGAGATAAGCCAGCGGAGACGGAGGTAGAGGCTGTCAAGCAAAATGCCGCAGAGGAAAAGGAGAAGACTCCTCTGGAGGCCATCTCGCACGGGATGGTGATGCCGGGAATTCCCACCTTCCCATCCTACGCGGCTCACAGGAGGCATATCCTCGTGCACATGGCTGCCACGTTCCGCTTCTTCGCCCGGTCCGGCTTCACCGAAGGACAATCGGGGTACGTTTAGGTAGCTATCATCATAGCCATGATCCTTATCCCTTTTTCTTTTCTTTTCTCTTCTTTTCCTTTTTTTCAGGGATGAGTTCAAGACTCGTATCTCCACTTGGGCTCTACCGTGCCAGCCCAAGACCCATCATCATGATCATCATCATGATCTTCAAGTTTCCCCCCCACCCTCTTTATTTCCGCTCGCAAAAAATGGGCCTCGCATACCTACCTAACCTAGGTACCTAAGGTAGCTTAGCTAGCTAGCTAACTCCACGTTTTAAGGCACATCTCGGTGAGGGACCCGGAGTTTAGCGGCCTCATGTGGATGAACCCGCTGGGGCGACACTTCGGCATGCTCACCGCAGGCGACATGATCTGCCTGGACATCGCGACCGGCAAGATCGTCGGCGGCAACACCTCCCGGCCCGCCAACGCCGCCGGCTACCTGATCCACTCCGCCGTGCACAGGCGGCGTCCGAACGATATCCACGCCATGTAAGTACATTACCTAACCTACCTGAGCCAGCAAGCCAAGCCCCCTTTTCGGTTTTTTTTTTCTTCCTTAGAAGCAACGTGCGTTCCCTTCTCCGTGCACAAGAGTTTGGATAAAGACGGAAAAAAAAAAGTTATGCATGCCCAAAAAAACAAAAGTGAAATGTGAAAAGGGGGGATTTCATCTCCCTGACAAGGTAAAAGAAAAAAAAAAATTTGAAACAAAAAAAGGAACGCACTAAACCCGAAACCGAGTAATCCTCAACGGGAGAAATCTCATCATCTCATCATATCTCATCTCATCTCAAAATCTCTCGTAAGCGGAAAAAAAAAAATAAGGACGTTTCTAAAAATGGAAAAGGAAAAGTGAGGCTTGCTTTTTGCTAACGAACTAATCTTTTTTTGTTTTGCCCTAAAACAGTTGTCACGCACACTCGAACGCAGGCCGGGCGTGGAGCGTGTTCGCCCGCCCCCTGGAGATGCTAAACCAAGGTACGTAAACAGAGACTTTACCTTACCCTTGCCTTACCTCTTTTTCCCATTTCCTACTCTCTACTCTCAGCCCAACCCCATGCACAATGTGTTACGATTTCCGTCAACGGGTTGCCGGAAGAAAAAAAAAGAAGAACAAGAACAAGGGAAAAGGGTGGGTTTAGCTCGCGCAGCGGCGGAGGAGCCGTCCCCTGGCCCAAGTCCTCTCGCCCCCCCCCCCCCCCACATCTAACGAACCATTTTCTACCCTCACCGTTACCAAATCAGGCCATAATAATAAATGACAACAATGATGATGTGCATAAGTGTACTATTGTACAATACAAAACTAACTTTTGGTGGGGAAAGGGGGGAGGGGGAAGGGGTGTCACCTAAACCACCCCCCCCCCCACCCCCCCTGAACGCCCGCAGACGTATGTAATTTCTACAACGCGCACGCCGTGTACGCACGATACGGGGGCATCGTATTCGCGGCGGAAGAAGGGGACCAGATCGCGTCGGCGCTGGGGGACCGCAACAAAGGGGTGATCCTCATGAACCACGGGCTGCTGACGGTGGGCTCGACCGTCGACGAGGCGGGCTTCATGTTCGGCCTGCTGGACCGCGCCTGCGCGATGCAGCTGCAGGCCGAGGCCGCCGCCGCCGCCAACGGCCTCCCGAAGCACGTCATCAGCGACGACGAGGCCGCCTACAACTTCAGGATGGCGAGCGAGGCCCACGCCCTGTACCGCGAGGCCCAGCCCGACATCGAGTACGAGCTCGAGGCGGCGGGCGGCGAGGACGCCCTGGCCAGGGGCTTCGAGAACCTGCGGATGGCGCCGTAAGTGTCGGTCTAGAGTTATAGCGCCTGCAAGATCGTAACGTGAAAAGAAAGAAAATAGAAAAAAGAAAGCCGCGACCCGCTTGTCGGTGATAGATCATTACCTATCTACCGATATCTATATTACAGCTTTTGCGGACGAACCATGATAGGCGCGGAGATGAACTGGGTTCGCTAGTCAACTACCTACCATGACAGGGCAGGGGTAAAAGGGAACGATAATAAATTAGACAGGTCGGCTAAGGGTAAATGCCCATTTGGCCCTTAGCGCGTAACGGCGCTTCGTTGGGGGGTAAAGATCCTTCATGCATAGAACGCACATATATGTGTCATATCATGTATTGTACATGCAGTTGGGGGTGAAGAACACACATAGCGACGATAATATAAGGGAAGACGGATGAAAAATATTTCCTTCATTTGTTTTTGTTACTGCTTGTTGTGTGTGCCGTTGGTGAATGGTGAAATATTAACACCGTAAAAGGTCTAGCGCTGGGACGGGGAGATGACGGGAGCATCCCGCAGGATGTCAGTCAGGGGACGGCCCGCATTTTACGCAGGTTTCGAGCAGGGATCTATGAGATGAACGTAAGCATTAAATCGCCCGATGGAAGATCAAAAGGCAAGTAAGTCATCGCGTCCATGAAATACTACTGCGTCGTAATAGGGCCGGCCAGTCGGACAGGCCAACATGTGGTAATTAGCAATGGCCTGAATGGCCTCTTTTCTCTATGGCAGATAAGAAAAAAGGAAATTCCCGGTTTGTATGCGGATCGAGTCACCTTTTTGAGGGCTATAATTTTAATGCCGACGTCTCACTACCATGGATATACCGGGCAAGGCTCACCGAATAGGGCTACCCAGATTATGTCCCTCTATGCGACACCTCTTTTACACATATTGAAAATGTGACCCCTCTAGATAACGGCCTTCCCTCGGATGTGTACTCTATGTAAGAGATCTGTTCTCGACCCTCGAATCTGCAATTTTGCCTGCAGCAATGGGATCCCGCGAAAGCAACCAGAGATGAGTCCCTGCAACGAACCACCCGAGCGAGATCCGTACCCAGATCAATACAATTGACAAGACCCTAAACAATAATTAATGTAGGCATTGTACCTGGTCAGAAATGCTTCGCGTAGCATGTCCAATTTGGAGGCTAACCACAGTTGTTGTAAAATCTTGCCATTTTGCGTAGCTTGAGACAAGGCTTATGCGGCCACTTCCCCTTTTTAGAAATAAGCACATTATCTGAGCGCCTATCTAATTGCGTGCAGAATTTTCAAGCCTTGCAGCGTCGTACCTGGCATATCAGCAAGCCTTTCCCGTGCGTGTTATGTACCGGGGTAGGTACGTATTATACGAATAACATACATAGGTGGCTCATGCTTTTGCTCGGCCTTCGGCTGCTTGTATCTTAGCCGGTTAACCTCCAACGTCGTAGGCAGCAGCTTGGAGGATCGAGATGGTAATAAGACTGTTGCACAGCAGTGATAAAACAATCTCGTTCGATTCTGCAGCAAGACGCTCGGCTTCAAGCAACGCAGAGCACATGGCTACTACCCAAAGCGAAGCCCGATACCCGACGATAAAGCTTGAATGCGCTATTCGATAAGCCGCTGGTCTGTGTAGTAATACCCACCTATATCACCATAACAGACGGAGATGGTGTGGCTACAGCCAGTGTTGTCCGAAATCGGGGCAGGGTGCGGCTCTAAGCGACTATCCCGACGAGACACGCCTCGTAGATACTGCGAGACTTGGATTTTGGCTGATTGGCCTCCTTAACTAGAGGTGTGGGCGTAAACGATCCGAGTTTCGCCAGCATTGCAACCGGGAATTATCATACACAGACTCGGCATTGGGATTCGTGAGGCAACAAAAAGATTTGCGCTCGAGGTCGACGGAGGATCCAAGCCATTGGCAAGTTTCGGTGCAATCAGCATCAAGTGTCTCGTCGAAAGTCTATACACGCGACAAACTCGCCAAAGAAACCTTAGCGAGTGTAGATCGACAGACCTAACCAAATGAATCATTCCGATACGAGCGCTTATTGAATTCGACCTCTCATTAGATCCGGTATCAAACTTCAAATACCAATCAATCAATATACCTACCAACATACCTACCAACAAGACCACCAAAAAAAGCCCTCGTACGTCAACGAGTACTTGGGTAACAGGGTGGTTACCCGCATGACGACGTAGACCAGCCATCAATCGAAGTGGAAAGAATTCCAGACATGGATCATCTGTTGTAGAACTGTAATATCCGTTTCTCCCTATGGCACTCAAGAAGCCCCAAGTAGCGATATATTTGTTTGGAAGTGCGTCAGTGACACTGTGAATACATTCCAAAGGGGGGAGAGGTATGCCAAGACGAAAACCCAATCTCTGGAATGAAGCAAACAAGCAGGATGGAGCTTCTCGAAATTTCCCAATTGCGTGGGACTTGGTTTTAAGACTCGCTGCTCAAGCAACGACTGAGTCATTCTCTTGTGGATCTAGCGGAGTTATGAGAGGAATTAGAGGGTCCTCTTCGCTCCAAAAAACCCACTGATGCGTACTATGTAAAGGTATCGTGGTTCTGGACGGAGCCCAACATGTCTTGTACCGTGGCTCCGTCACCGACACACAATGTATATATAACGGGGCACGTACTATGTAGGTAACCCAAGCGGAGAATTAATCACGATTTGAGACTGTTTATGTGGAACGACTAGGAACTGATCCGATTGAATATGTCCTTCTTCGTTTACCTAAGAGGCTCTACGGTTTAGAGGACTGCGTACTACGGCCGCGGCCACGGCAACGGCTGTGACTAATGACGGATCCTAGACCGGTATTAGGACGCCTCATCAGTCGAGTCGGGTGTATGAGAAACACAAGACATGTGTTAATTGCATCGGGACCTTCCGCCATTGGTACGGTTCAGGAACACATGCAACAAAGATCGCGGAGTGGCCATCTGGTCTCCTCCAACGTTGTTCCGATGCAGGGAATGAAACAATTTCGACGCTAGAAGAATCCGTAGAAGGAACACAAGCGAATGAGATGCGTGAACGAGAAACTAGTCCGGCTTATTTCATTGTGTGCCGGAGACCGGGACACGCATGTCTTTTTCCAACCAAGCCAAGTTTAGTGTAGATGGAGCAAGCCCGCTGAAACGTGGCATAGCAGAAACCCTTAGAAACGTGCCTGGGAAGTGATAAGTGCCAAGGCTTAAGGCAGAAGAATGAGGACCTGAGAGGACCTGAACCTCGTAAAACAGGTAGCGATTGAGGCCCGGTTTCGGTGGGGGGGTTTTTTTTCCCTGGCAGCCTTGGACGTTCGGGAATCTCCATGGGCTGACACGTCGTCGAAGTGGATAGGCTCCGAGAGAAGCACTTTACGGCTTCAGGAATCTTGGTAACAGTAAGTTAGTAGCTTCTCCTTATGCTGCTGCGGGAACACCTCCCCCCCTTCCGCCGCAACCTAGAGGTAGTAGAGACTAGTACAAACCACAGGCCCCATGGATATGCACATGTCAGGTCGGACGGGCCACGGAAGACAATGCCGGGACGGGAAGGCAAGGGAAGAAATATCAAGATCTCACGAACGCATACATCTGAAAATGGTAAATTTGGTGAGCACGGAGTGGGACTGGATTATTGGGATACACTATGCAACGCTACAGGTGCTGTCCTCGGTTCTCGATATCGTTGGCACAGATAAGAAAAAAAAAGAATAAAAAAAAACAGTTCCCAATTTTCATAGGCTCGGTTTTCTTGGATCGCAACGTCAAGAAAGGAATTGGATGGAATGTTTCTAAAGTTACCGTGTGTACAGTGCTATGTAGGTACTATGTACTATCAACCAATTTCGCGCTAACGGCACTTGGGATATTGACATGCCAGGAACATGGTTGGCAGACGTTAGGAAATATCCCGAGAATTATAGGTGGTCCCTGTTCAAACCAACTCCTTTCGTCTATTAGTGGAGGGACAAGTAGACAAGAGGGGAGTACCTACATGAAAATGGAAATAGGCTAGCCTGAATGGTGAAATAGGTGATGAAACTTGGAAAGTTACTTCTCTTTTTATCTTCCTGCATGTATGTACTTCATAGCTTAGGCACATTGCGAGATGTTAAGCGGAATAGTGTCATAACTAACGAATGAGGTGAAAGAGGTACTGCTTCCGCCGAACTAGCTGCGCAGGTACACGTAAGTGAATAGTGGAGTATCAGGCTATTAATTTATGCATGTACAATATAATGCTATACAAATGATACCCGTAGCCTCAGAATGACGATGCTGCGAAGACGAGCTATTAGCTTACAACTTACTGTATTGTACATACAATAACTACATAGTACTACGGTACGTGTTTATTATTGGATTTTACTACCCCTTAGAAACACCAGTCTGGCAATAATAATAATAACAGCCTTCCACCTTGTTTCCATCCCGCGCGAAAAGTCTTTTTATTGCCTCTTCCTGGTTGATGTTGGATGAAATCCCGTCTTATGTGGGGGGCGGCCCTATCATCTCGGTACTTAATCTGGGTTGCAAAGTTGGTAACGAGGGAGGGTTTAATCAAAAAGAATCCTAGAGCTAGAAAAAGTCTTCCATGCTCTAGACTTATGGACATCGATTCGATCGATCAAGTATGTAACTTGTATTAGGGGTATTGCTAGTTATTTAGTTGTCTCTGCAAGCCGAGATGAAACATAGCGCGCAAGGCGAACTCGAGATGCATAAAACTGTATCAACCGGTTGTTAGAAGTCTGCTATGTAAATGTCGTGCCTACGGGTGGTGGAACTAACACCCACACACACACACAACTAAAAGTCTTTCCTACGAGTTCTAGTCTCTAATGTCAACGCCATATCCATATATGTTTCGTCCTTGCGAGAGCAAATTATATGTCTAGACGAAGTTCTCCGCCTTAGCCGCAAAGATCTCTTTGCATATCATCGGCCCAAATGCCCAATCTGATCGATTCGTGCGGTTATCTTATTGCTATTAATATGCGATTGATTGGGTGGTATATAAGCTTACCAAAGTCAACGTTAGGTACCTACGTCTTTATGCTATGCCAACTAATAAAAAGGCTTTCTTTGCTATTCGGTTAAGTTATGAAAATCGAGGCTGAGTGAAGAGAAGAAAAATTTTCTTCTCCTATGCCTGAAACATGCCATCATACTTTCATGCCGCCTCTGAGGAAACAAGCGAAGTCAAATAGAAACACGCCCTCGAGTTGACCGAGCGCATGAGAGACAAGTTCTGCATAACCAGTCCTAGGTAGCAAGTCTTTCTTTCGTTGTCCGTAGTAAGTAGTCTAGTAGTGTAGTAGAATAGAGGCACCCGGTCTAGAACGTCTGTGGCATTTTCAAATCTTTCGATATTTTGTCATTGTCCTACCGGAGAATGTCCCAACAAAACTATCCTTCGCTTGCTGATATTAGGTAGTCCTCAGCCTGCCTAGAAAGAAATTGAAACGGTTTAACTCGGCTCCAAGTAACAAAAAAAGGAGCACCGCAAGTAACATCGTCAGAGCATTTTTACATGTATACTTGGGCACGGTCCTTCGTCTCGGCTGAGTTTTCGTAATATGTAAAAACCAGTTTATGATGTTTTAACGAATGAGGCTGTGTCTAAATTTACACATTTTATGTAATTAGGTGGTATGGAACCTATCAGCATATTGGATGAACGCATAATAATCCCAGCACGGAGCTACAAGGCTCTTGGGGGAGGGATCCCTTCCATACAACCTCCAACCATCAACGCAATTAGAGTGTATGTAGGGGACTGGTCCCTGAGCTACATACTTCTCATCGTCGAAAGCATAACTTTGATAGGGCTCCGAGTAGCCGCCTATTGGTGAGAAGCTGTAAGCTATCAACTTACACACCTACCTTACTATGTAGTAACAGCATCTGGTACTGTACAGTATAACAGTGACGGTAGTAGGTGTGATATGCACTGTGTAAATGTGCGCGCAGGATGGTTTCGCTAAAAGTCTGTTCAAATCTTGGTTGGCTCTTAGATCTACCCCTTGCTCTAGAATCATAGCAGGATTAAGTTGACGCCAACCGGCAGACGCTCATTGGATCGATAGTCCGTCGCAGCGTCTCGCGCGGGAAAAATGTGTTTCGTTGACGCACCTGGAAATGGATGGTGCAATTGGCCTCAATGCTGAGCCACTACCTTCCATCGAGGAGTCTCTCGCTCTCTCACTCGCTTCTTCTTCTCATTTAACATGTCCCGTGTTGTCCGTGTCTCGCTGATACGGAGGTTTCAGTTGAGACTAGCGAGTATCTGTAGATAGTAACATTTGAGTAGGAACTTCGTATTTAAAAGTAAACAACTTCGCCAGGAATATATTCGAATCAATCGGGTTTAGTAAGTTCATTCTGTAAGCTTGTACGGTACAATAGTAGGTACCTACCTACCCAATGCAACGGTTTTGTCCGGCACTCCAACATCTCCAACATAAATAGAGTTCGGTCTCTTTATGTGCCTGGCACAGCATTGAAGTCCTGTCGTGTACTGAATAATGCTCCCTATATTATTGATTCGCGGGCCTAAATACCCAAAAGCTTGTAACAAAATGAAGAATGAAGATGCAGACGAAGTCCGCTTTCGGCCCCTTTCCATAGAGTTGGTCCCGCAGAGTGAGTAACCTCAATGGCCTCATTCTCAGCAGTTCCTCGCTTGTGGCTGAAAGGGGGCTTTCTAATAATCCCTACCTACCTAACTTGCCTACCTAGATACCTAATGTACTAGGTAAAATCATATCGTGCCATTTTTATCTCGGCAATGCTCCCTTAAAGAAAGCCGGCATAAGTCTAAGAGCAGATAGTACCTACTAGGTAGCCAAAATTATACCATATACTTTTACGCCAAGGTTTCTCTCGGCCGGTGCGCGCGATACGAACACGCCCTTAGGAGTTGACGTTCGTCGTGGGGCTTCGGGCCACTGGCGATCATGTCGTTGTTCTAAGGGGTTCATCCCTGATTGGAAGAGAGAGAGGCTACCGATTACTGTTGGACAAAGTATCAAGCAAGTACTTTACAACCTACCTAACAGAGTATTAAAAAAATTAAAAAATCCCCTAGGGGTCATCGACTGGACTTTATTTTTTTTGCCCCTTATCAAAACTCTATTTTTTTTTCTCTTCGCTCATACGCCATACCGTCACTGAGCTAGCTTTAATAGTTTGATGCATTTAACAACAAAAATGGTCATGAGCGCTTCCGGCACCCCGTCACTAGGGGACTACTAGAAGGTTTGGTCTTGGCGATCAGGTGTTGCGCCTCTAGTACGATGAGCCTGACGATCAACGTCCGAGCATATCTGGGGAAAAAATGGTGAAATTTAACCACCGCCTGGCGCATTCTAAGGAGACCCCACCAAATTTATATCATCTTTTTTTTGTGACTTGCTTTTACAGGATAGATGGGAACTCCCGCCTGAACCATATGGCATCTTAGCATGTCTCATAGATAAATTTGATCATTGCATGTCTTCAATTTTTATGACGAGTTTTAAAGTCTATAGATAACATAGCAGAAGAGATTGGAACAAATATTTTGAGGGGCTTGAACTGGTTTTTTCGATTCTTTTATCAACGAATCTCCTGCGTTACTGCGTATAACAAATGCAGCTCCAGCGAGGAGAGGCAAAGCGTAGGCTAGTCCTAGTTGCCTAAAAACGAGTATCAAGTTCCATCAATCCACGTTGAACATGGATGAGCCCGTGCTCTGGGTTATTATACCCGCCACGGCTCCTTTTTCCTATTTCTAACACCCTTGTCGCAAAACCGACGACTTCCAAAACCTGTAAGCCAGTTATAGTCTAACCGACTTCTGCCAGTTCCTTTGCCAAAAAAAAACCCGTCCCGGCATCTACGTGCCATGCAAATAGAAAAACAAGTGATATCTCAATATTGTATCGTAGTACAACAATGTCCGTCCTTATACCGGTGGCCCCCAATCGTACGCCTGTGGCTCGAAGGAAGTCGAATAAAGAATCCCGAAATGACCCAAACTTTTTTTATGATGCTGTGCTCCGAAAGATGCTCTTGTACAACAAATTAACAAATGGAACGGACCGTGGCTTGATCAATCATGCCTAATTGTTCTGCTCAAAAGCCAAAAGCGAAAAAGGAAATTATAGAAAGGAAGGAGTCGTGTGGTAGCTTTGTAGAGCCAGTATTGATAACATGCTTAATGGGTATAACAAGTGGAGTGGTGGATAGATGTTCATCGGAGGTAGAAAACGTAGATTTTTCGTCTAGCCGACGTTTAATAGGATCGTCTTCGTTGTTGTTGAAGGCGAGCGTGCTCGAAAGAGCTGGCGTAGTCCCTCAATTGCTTCTTGGCCTTATCTGATAATTGCGTGCTTTCAGTGCTCGAGGAAGTACTGCGGAGGGAACATAGGCTGCTATGGGAGCTCGATGGGGTGAGGGCTCGGGTCGAGGAGGATGACGATTCCGAGCGTTGGGATAAGTACGATTGAGGTAGAGGAGTTGAGCCGTAGGGCTGTGCGTTACTGAAGTCGTAGGCGGGAGGTAAGAAGAACTTGGATTGAGGCTTCGATGCCGTCCAGTTGTAAGAGGACGGGCTGGCAAGGCCTGGAGAGGTGGCAGGCGTGCTTGTCGTGGAAGACGTCTTCTCGAAGTCGGAGAGCCTGCAAGACTCGCAGCAGTAGGTAGCGCCGTCAGTCTGCCTGTCACAGGCAAGGCAGAACATAGGCTCCCAAGATAGGTCGGAAGACATGGTGTGTGGTTGTGTGGTTTGTAGACGTTAGGATAAACTTAGGCGTTGGATCGAGGTCGACTTGACAGCAGAAGAATAGTATTATGTATAGTTATTTTCTTTACACAAGACTAGACTATCAAACTTGCTCTGGGTCCAAGATATCGAAGCGAAGCCTTAGCGGGAAGTAAATCGGAGCTGTCTGGTGTATGTTCAAGGCGAGACGACGGGATCCGGAGACGTTGGCGGTGGTTTATACTCTTCTATAAGTTGGTCCAAGATTGTATCATGTTTCAGTCTAGTGTTGCAATATAGCACGCAATAGCGGAGCAGCGATGGTTGAGAGGGAGTTATTGTCGAAGTTAGAACGGTAGCTGGTAGAAAGTCTGGTTGGGAATAAGTTGGAGGAGACGATGTTCATTTGTATGAATCCAACTTACACAGCCAAGGACGTGGGTACTTGGGTACAAATGACTACATACTTGGTTGGGATGGGTGCATGGAGAGGTCAGTCACATCAGCGAGCCTTTTGATCAGCAAAGACAAGAGAGACCCACATAGATACAAGGGCTATTAGCTCGATGGGGCCATTTTGCAACTCTTGCACTACAGTACAAGAGGTAGGGGGGGAAGGTGGAAAGGTCCAGCAGGCTGCCCTTATCCTTGCAGTAACCTTGCAGTAACCTTGCATATCGGCTAGATTGTGTTAGGTTAGCGCCAAAGCTGCTGCCGATCATCACTGGAGAGCCCAGGGCAGGGGCCTCCTCTGACGACCTGGAAAAAAAAAATTCTGCTGCTGCAAGGTGTGTGTAAGGAAAATTAGAAGGGGGCGAGAGATAGAGTGATGAGAGGGGTGTAGGGGGAGGGGAGTGTGATCATGATGTCTCCATTTTAAGTTACCTACACCCCCTTGTCCTTCTTAAGAGACCCCTCTAACCCTGATGGCTGCTTATTTGATGACCGGTGTTTTATGCCCGAATTATGGATGAATAGTGGAATATATGAATATAAGCATTTCAAGTCTCTCATTGCTGCTCCACTAGAATAACTTTTTCTAGGTACAACCATACATAGCAACTAGACTTTTTTCGCAACTAGACTTTTTCGCAAAGAACTATCAAAATTGCGTCTTATTCTAGGGAGTGAGGTAACGTAGATGAGTTCCTTAGGTGCGATGCTACCAACCTAGATACGTACCCCTTTATTTTTCTCCGGTAGGATTTACAGTGGTTATGCAGGGCTATCACTACCTTTTTTATGCGACTTGCATAATAGTCTCGCCTTTTTGCGAATTACATGTACATGGCAAAAAGCTACGATGTAGGTGGTATACCTAATATCTACCTCCTACATACCTAGGTGCGTACGTACATAGGTATGTTAGGTAGGTAGCACTGGGATATATTATCAAGGCCAAAAAGACGTAATTGTGTACGTGAGACGATGTTGAAGATGGAGTGGAACCCGTGGGGGGGATTTTCATCTACGTTCTATGTATGTGTGCCTTCAACTACGATTGCTACATCGCGAGTTGCAAAATCGTCAATTAATTAGCTGCTACGTAATATCTAGCCGGAATTTCCCAATCGCGAGAAAACATATTCCGGTTGGGCGTCCTAGGCAGACAGCCAAGCCAAGTTGGCCACCAGGCTTAAAGTCAAGTCAAGGCGAGGCATACGTAAGGGTATGTAGGTCTTTAACGATGTAGACATGCGAGTATGGTTGCACGGCGACCATCATTTTTTTAAGGCCTACGCGTTGCACAAAATTGAATTGGACGAAAGGGTACCCTCTCTGAAGGGGTGGAAGACCAGAAGATAAGCTACCTTACATAGTAGTTTGCAAGGCTGCAAGACGACGATGTTCAATGTTGCAATCGAATTACGGACAAAGTAAACCATACCTAACATACCTTAGGTACCTACCTCTAGTACCTTAGGTATGTACACGTTAGGTAGTATCTACTAAAGAAACCGAAGTCGAAGAAAGCGCCCTTTCCATATTCAATTCATTGGGGCTTTGCGGGGAAACAGCTAACTTTCGCACGATAATCAAACCATAATGATATCTACCGTCGCACAATGTATTTCGTAAGTTGCGCAAGAAAACGCAAGAAAAGAAACAGAAGCCACGCTGCCACGCTAAAAAAGACCCCGGCGACCGCGACCACCGACCAGTGATAGCGCAGAATTATATGGACATATGGAACCTTGCCTACTTCAACTATACCACAATATAATATAATATACTGCACGAAGGTACTACTACATGATGGTCTACTACATCATATGAGCAAGAAGTATACGATGCCCATATACCCTGCCCACACCGTCGCTGCAGGTCTTGGTCTTGCATATGTTCTACGAACGACGCCCTTCGACTCACTCACTTGGTCTGGCTGATTATGGATATCATTGGTTGGTGTATACTTCCAGAGAGGATGGCAATTTATGAAAACCGTCCAAGGTGGCATCGAAATTACCACCTTTTCCACCATGTCCCAATCATGTCTACCTTTTCCCCGTGATGCTTCTATTTTATTTCAGGCTTCTACAACTGTATGGCACCCCCCCCTTTCTTTTATATGAACTCCTGCTGGTGTCGTGGTTGTTTATAGGGGATGTCGCTTGCGAATTATACATACATCTTCGCTTGCGTCGGCATTTAAGTTACACCCTAACGCCTAGAGTGAGATCCCGAGTATTGGGTATTCTCCTCTCAGAGAGGGGCTCGACTTCACGATGAATTCTCATCCAAAATATGGCAATATATTCTTAAGGCGCTTCGGATTCTGACATCATCATGCCTATTTCCAAAACTAGACTGCTACCGCGACAATAGTCGTACTAAGCGGGAAAAAAAACCCTAGAATTCAAGGTCATTTCATTTCATGGATCTTTCTATCCACATCCACTACGACCGGTACCTTACATCGGTCGACTAATCTACCAGTCATTTTCCGACCCTTCCGATGGATCACGGGGAAGGGCTGAGATGGGGGGACCCTTCCTTATCATCACCATCACGGGTTGCCCAAAAGAGACATTGATACTCTATAAGCTTGGTCTATCTGCCAGTGATCCAATTAGGACGGCAGCTGACATCTCCATCCTCTACATCATACTAGTATACTGGCCGCCTGGAATGCGCGATGCTCATGCCGTCAGCCCTCTGTAGCATTTCCCCTTGCCCTAGGGGGGTCCGACATACAAGAAGACATCAGCACCGATGCATACTTACGAAGGTCTCGGCGCTACGGTAGATCTGCAAGAAGCGGCGTAGGCTCTGGGGAATATCCAGGACTTGGAGAGTATGGTTATTGGGTGTGGACTAAAACAGGAAAGAGAGTATGAATTTATTGACTAACAAAACAAAAAATCTTAAATCTTACCCGCACCGCCCCTTAAGGTTGGAGCTGGAGCTTTATGGAAAAGAGAAAAAAAACTAGTATGCGAATCCAAAGTCCAAGCCATTGTGGCTTTTTCTCTTCGACAATCCAAAGCCAAAAGCCCGCTGGACCTATCGAGAACAAAAGGTTCCTAGATGAGCCTGACTGGTAGCACCGCCGTGGTCTAGGATGGTCGATTTACATGAAGCTGATGAAGGCCCTTGTTGTGTGGCAGCCAAGAACAGGACGCTAAACCGAAAGCGATTTCACCTGCGTCGAAAGGCGGGGGAATCTCCTGCAGGTTCTTGCAGCGACGTCGAGCAGATTGGAGCGAATGGTCCCAAGTCGATAGCCACTGTTTGTCGTTAGCTGTCGGTTTGGGAGGCTGCAGAGTGCATGAGCGAGCCACACTTTTTTTCTCATCATTTCTGAAATCGCCACCTGATAGTGTGTAGTAGCCCTGTATTGCTCCAACGCGATTCGCTTTTAGACCCTAGAGTCTATACACGATAGGTAGGTACTATGGATTCCTGCACACCCAGCAGAGGGTTGTCGACAGGACCTTGGAACCTGCAGGTCTACATAATACGTTAGTATCCTACAAGGCAGACAATTTTCCACTCGGCCGACAAACCCCAACCCTTTTCAGGGACTGCGACAACTATTGAGAAATGACCCTAAGCAAGCGAGCACTACAATTATAAGTAAAACCCCGTCCAAGTTCCCTCGATGCGATGTTGACGATCTCATGTAGCGGGCCACTCTCCTGATATAGGAAACGTGCTAAGCATATTGGCTGTGGTAAGCGACTCTCAATGACTTTCGTGCGACCCCATACGTGTCTAGTAATAAAAAGAAGCGTGTTAGACATCAAGGTGCATTAATTATCACTTATACTACCACGTTGATCTCGACGATCTTCGAAAGCACCAGAATCAGGACCCACAACAAGGCTGTCGCGAGTCTGGTATATCTACAATGAAGAAACTTTCACCTAGGGACCCAAATACAGCGATTAGCTGATGGAATCCAAGCATAGAGGTATGTATACAGGTAGGTATATCTGTCTTGGAGGGTGTTTTATTGTATATCGTAATTACGATATAATTGATTGGTTTTAATTGAAATACATGTTGCTGCGCAGGAGGCGCTCGCACAAATGGTACTCAATACTGGAGGCCTGCAAGGCTTAAACGACGTTCATAGGTACCATTGCATGCACAAACAAACACGGAGAGATATATTGTTACCCCAGGGGTAGATAATCGTGCTACCTGAATAGGAATATATCCTCATTTGTCTCATTCATTGGCTCTCAAAGTCTTCATGCTCTCTTCACCCAAGCTGGGTTAGTTCCACGGGATGATCCAAACTCGAAAGCAAGAAAAGGGGGGTCCGCGTGGGATGCCTGTCTTGCCTCGAGATGTTTATCTCTACGATATGAATAGGCATGCGTCCAGAGCATGTGGAATATCTGAAACTAATAGAAGATAGGTGGGTACATGGCAGATAGGATAGATGGAGACTGGGCATATTGCGTAAAGTGTGAGTGGGACATTCGGCCGCGATACGGTCACATTAGACTATCCGCATAGATCTGGTCTATCTAGGTAGGTAGGCATCGTGCAATTCTAAGCAGACAAGATGAATGCTTCGCACTTGATTATTCTATCAAGATGGCTATCGTTTACTAGTTGATATTATTCTTAGTTGATTCTTACTACCAGGTAGGTTAGGCAGGTAGTTAGCGCTTTCAGGAGGTTGCTTGTGATCATCAGGTCTTTCGTAGCTCCCAAACATAATATGAAGTAAATAAATTAATTAATTACTTGTGCTGCTTACACCTAGTCTATGGCGCAATATGAATATTAAACAACGTATGTTAATAGCAAGTTTTAGCTTATTCCTTAGAGGCTCCCTCTCTTCTAGTAACCCACAGGAAGGCCCGGCGATTCGCCAAGGTACAACACAACAACAACATGAAGATTCACATGCGCAGAAAGTAGGCCTTGTTACTATTACCACTAACAAGTATATATAGTACATAACTAGTATATTAGATAGGTAACCATGTACAGCTAGATCACTTGCGAATGGCAAGGGTGTATTTGCATTGTCTTGGACGCTGACGAAACAAGTGTAGCACGCGGCTAGCTGCGACTTTAGCGACTTAATACACATGGAGGAAAGGCACAAACGTGGCTTGGCTACCTTGTTATCTACCTAACGCTATTCCGAATACTCGCCGCTATCCCCCAATTTTTGTATCTCATTGCATCTCATTGCATCCTCATTGCGTCTAACTATGATCCCTCTCTCTCGCATCTGCGGCCAAGGACTAGTGGGGGACAAAAAAAGAGAAGGGGGTTCGGGAAATACATATCACATATCTCGTACATGGGGTTTAATGTACGCGAACACCTGGTAACGGCGAGCAATATGACAGGCTGACTGCTCTGGCGTAGCATGGCGATGCGTCGAGACAGGCAAACCGAAACGGGACCGGAAGAAGATGCTGAACATGAAGCACACTCGGCCCGCACGTTGATGCAAAAGGAAGAACGATTGTGTGCATCGATGACTCCTAGTTATCTGAACCCCCACGCTTGACTATCCCGACCCAATCCGCTATTTAGCCCGTGGTCAGTGTTCTCATTCCGAGAATACCCATGCTTCTTCCTAAGGCATGCTGGCAATTCCGCTCGCTGATTGGCTAGCCCTTCTCTCCAGGTAATCACTTCTCACATTTTCCATTTTTATAAGCGAGATGCCAAGCTCAATACTATGGTATGAAGTCGGCAGAGAAACGTGTGCATGAACACGGGGTTCTTATTAGGGTTGCCCAATAAGCGGCGAGGAACGCATCATAGCCAAGAAGCGATGGCTGCTCGGATCCCGACTGCTGGGAAATTGTGTCATAACGGTCATTAACTTCTTTTGGCGATAGTCAGTGTCCACCCACTGCCTCCGATTTAGGTATCGCTGAAAAAGGTCGTGGAATGAGACGATCGGCACTAACGCAGGCTCTTTTTTGCTGAGTGAGAAAGATTCGCAAATCCCCTAGTTTCGGAACATGGCGAGCCTTCGGAAGCCTGAAATCCGAAGCCAAGGTAAAAGAGAGAGCCATCGTCGAAAGGGACGGGACGCGGCGAGCCAGCGAACGCACGGCCACGGTGGAGTTTGATAGCCTGTGACACAGTCAAATAAACGTTGGCGCATGAGGATATTGTGAGGATATTGAGGATATTTTGCGAGGTCTATCCTTACCTCACTAACCAGATCTATCTATATATTGTCAACTAATCGAACTTTCATCGCGCTAACCCTTGATTAAGTGTCTAAGCGCTTCCTAGGCATCTGCAAGCCTGAAGAAAAAAGTACATAGGAACTTTAGACAATCTTGTTAATCGTCATCGGCTCATGAACTTCAGCCCTGGAATTCCCCCTGATGTTAGAACTGATAAAATCCATTAGGGTCGCCGTTTAACCAGCCGGCGGATTCTACAAGGATTACGAGCATCGCTATCATCCCGTCTGTTATTTATTCTAGGTACACCAAAGAAAATGCTTGCTCGTGAGCAACGAAGCTAAAAGTCTGGGAATTTAACTCGTTAATATCCGAGGGCCTGGACGCGAGGGAGACAAGAAACACGCCTGATTAGCTGCTAATAAACATGACCGCTTAGGTATCATCACTCTCACGTAAGAGGCTCTCTCGATTTGGAACGGAAGGGGAGTGTGGATACCGAAGTCTATAGTTCGTGTCTCTTCGGGTATCTCTCAGCCCAAAGTGCTGGGTCTGCTCTCACCAATGGTAAACAAGTGGTTCTGCTACGCAATGTCCTACGGCTTTTACCGCTCCTCGGGCAGGTTGTTGAGAATCGACCCTAATACCCATCGTAGCCTAGTTTGCTAGGGCTGGGTCGAAACCTGAGATTAGATGTGTCGATGTATGATGGAACGATTGGTTCTTGCGGAATCAAAACCACACCCTACTACCATCATAGTATTATGCTATACACATCAGGCTAGAACCAACTTGGGAACATCCTTCGCTAAGGCAAAAAAAAAAAAAAAAAAAAAAAAAAGCTTGGCGGCTTTTGGGCTTCTTCTAGATGTGATCGAAACCGGAAACTCGGGTGGCAAGGCGCTCGCTCAGCGCCGCAATCAGCACAACATTCTCTTTACTTGGGTCGAAATCGAGATTTTTTCTGTGTGTTAGGTATTATTATTGAAGGTAGGGCTAGGCCCTTGTGCCGCTTACCAACATCGAGAGAAGACATCATCATCATCCAGTTCCGGATGTTGTAGCGTCCGCCCCTTTTCATAAAATTCTCTTCGAAAATGTCATTCTATTACCGATCTCTGTAATGTAGTCTGGCCCACTGCAGGGTCGTGATGCAGATGCAGGAACCGTCAGTTGCCAAAACGCTTACGAGTCCAGGAGCCAAGTCTGTGGGAAGTTGGGAAGTTAGGAAGAAGCCAGGGCTAGTTCTTGTCAGACTGCCCAATCCACCTTCAACCAATCCCGACTTTTTGATAGACCCAAACAATAATATATTTTACACAAGGTAGGTGAGAAATCCCTTGTAATCGAAGTAGGTGCCGAGCACCATGCAATCCGTTTTGGGTGCCTTGCAGGTAAGACTATCTACCTCTATATCACTCGAGACAGGACATGTTGGAGAAGGAATGGCATTCAATGATATCTCGAAACTCCTCGAGGAGGTGTGATTCACGCAGCTTACCGCAGAGGAAGTCAGTCACATGAGCAACGGTCAGCATCATGCGGCACGGCTATAACGTTGATGGATGAAATTTGAGAATTAGCGTATTGAGATTCCAGATTATTCGAATCCTGAGGTGGCTCAGTTCCTAGGCTTCTTTTACTTGGATTTCTAAACGCTGTGCCTTAGGTACCTAGCGTACAGATAGTATATAGTATATTGCACCAAATCCGTGTGAGGATGCATTCCAAGGACCTCCAGCCGTCTTGGCTTCTGAGACTTGGCCTGGCCAGTTTATCTTCCACGGTACTATATGCGCTAGAACCCCATGCTTTCCAAGAAGAAATCCTAGTGGAAAAAGTTCCATATGGCTACATAGTAAGCAGGATCTGGCGAAGAAATATGCTGAATAATAAAGATTTGATGCCTTCACCCATGGGTCTGTTTCGACTTATCGTGGCGTACCTAAGCCTTAAGCTTTTCTAGGTTATTTCATTTATCCTAAGATATGCTTCAATATGTTTTGTTATATTATACGTACAAGAGGCGATCTAGGTCTAAAATGATGCGGTGACTAAACGAGAACCCCAGCGCGGAGCGTACGGGACTCGTGTAGGTAGAACGAAAAGGCGGAATTTGACACCTCTCTCTACCTTAATAACCCCAGAGTTTGGCCCTTGTCTTCTCAGCTTTTTCGATGAGAACCAGGGATTATCTAGTCCCTGCTCTCGCATCGGGAATCCGCCCAAACCAGAAATGCATCGCCGACAGGGCGCCAGTACCAGTATACGGAGTAAATCACCCTTGACCCTGTCCAAGACCCCAGGTTATGAAGATTCCGTCAAATTGACATTTGATACCTACCTCCCAATCAACATGGTAGTGGTAGTAGGTAGCATGGGCACAGAGACGGGAATCTAATTACTACCTGGCTAGGAGATATCTCGAAAGAAATTATGGGCAATAACTTATACGTACGAGATTTTACTTAATAAGGATATGCTTGCGGCCCCCAATAAGGGGCTATTTTACACTAAAACTGCCTACCTAGGTACTGTCCTTACCCTTTCCTCTGAGTTAGCGTTTTCCGGGGTCACTAAAATGATGGAGCAAGTCCGAGCCTATCTCTCTTACTATGTAGTAGATTGGTTAGGTAATTCATGTTTAAATTGTTTCTTCCAAGTTAAGCTCTGTTATGCACAAACATAACATGACAGTATAATAATGCGACTAAAATGTCAGTAGGGGTGTAGTTATAGAAGTTTATGCTATGCCTTAGGTATCTCTATGCCTATGCCTATGCCTATGCCTTACCACGGTCTACGCCTACTATGACTTGTCAAGTCAGCGTCTCGGTAAGCTACCACTGGAGGGAAGCACTCTATGCAAGTTGTTATACATGATGCACGTACGCGACGCAGAGTCTATAAAGCGAAGCTGGGATTATCGGATGTCCGGGAAAAAAAAAGAGACAAGCCTTGTTTGTTGTTTGATTCATGTCGTGAAGCTCTGCTGGAAATAAGCTTGAAAAAATCGTAAAAAAAAAATGATACGACGTTAATCCCGTGCATCTCTAATCTTTAAATTCAAAGTTGTGTATCAATCCTGGTTAATCTCGGCTTCTTCCATTGTCGACAGGCATTTCATTCGTACGATATTTGTAATTTGTGTTGTACTACGGATCCGTATATGCTACCTAGCATAAACCGTTGTTCTTTTAGATTATGTAACTATGAGGATGATGGATTTAGGTAGGGTTCTTGCTCAACTAAAACCCCGCATTTTATAGTCTTGGCGTATGAATAGTGGATCTACCTATAGACAGTTAGAGGTACCTAACCCAATCACTATAATCCGAATCTGCTGTCAACAAAAAAATTCAAAAAGATTCAGCCTTCTTTAACACCCCCCCTTTCCAAAATTGAGGAAATGAGGATTTCGAACCTGGTACTAACCTTGTAAAAAGTCGTCGTCAGCCGCATGAAAAGCGTCGAATTCCACCCAACTTATCCAATCCTATCCATACATGAACGAACCAAGGGATTCTAAGGTACGAGGCACCGAGAGATCGGTTCCATGGTGATGGTTGAAACCTGGTCTGCCACGATTTCCCACGGCGATCACACAACTTCCATGAATTTCAATCTTGACCACAAGCTCCGGGTCGTCGCATCATGCGCTCTACGATGTGCAAGCTTCTACTATTACTATCAACTCAATAAGGCAATTCGTTGCAACGCTTAGCGGCCTAACGTACTAATGTAGTCTTTCGTATTAATCTGTTGGTTCTGCTGACCCCGAGCTATCGGCCTTTCTAGACTTGCATAGCAGTACAGCAGTACAGCAGTCCATTGAGGGAACCCCGAAAGCATTAGTAACTTGTTCCCCAAGGCTAGGCCCTAAACAGTTCAGAATAAACAACACACGAACCCAGCAGAGAGACGACAGGTCATGTTACACGATAGCTTCCATCCAGCCGTGGTCACATCTATTTTTTAGGCCTATACGAAAAGATACGCCGACTCTTGCCTATGCCGGCGACTTACTGGTCATACTATACGTGTAGTGTGACTCTATATAAAAATTACCTGCCTGCCTTGTCTTCCTATGGAACTAGGTAAGCCTATGGAACGAAGATGGCTTGCAACGATAAACCTACATCTGCCTCGCGCAGCTTGCCGCGTAAATTGCAATATTCTACTGCCTTACCGCACGCAATCTCTAATATCACCGGTACCTAATCGCCCTTTTTGTGACACAACTACTCAGGTTCCCTTTCACAAACTGTCTCATTCCCGTCTCCGTTACCGCGCCAGCTCTAGCCTCAGGAACGGGCCATCTCACTTCAAATACCTAGTAGCATGTCAAGAGATATGCAGGCTGGCATAGGCGTGATAAGGCGAAACAGTCTGTTACACCGTATCCTAGGCACGTCATTGCCTGTGTCGATCGAACGCCTTGTCTGATAATCATTGAATTGAAAAGACAACAAGATATCTTGGATGCATCCTGCTCAACACATAGATATTAGCGCCCAAGCTGCCTATACTGTATTGGATGGATTCCTGTTGCGTTATTCCGTAGGATCACCATGCTGTGATTCCCTTTGTTACTGATAGAGTGAGCCGACTCCCTATTTCGCAGGGAACGGTACCAGAATATTCTACTCATGCCAACCAGCCGACTATGGCCTCCGTACGAGGTAGCATACATGCTCATGCATTGCAGTGCTTGTTTTTCTCCAGCAAGAAGAATCTTCATGTTCTCGAACGTGGAGAACTGCAACATCGTCCGCCACTAGTGGCCACAACACTCGTCTCGATGTCATCTACACGTTATTCCCAACGTGGCTGCGATACATTGTCGCATACATCTAGGTAGGCACGCATGTCTTGCTCTCTAAGGGCACGCCGGCGTTAGCTTAATACATACATACATGAAGCTACCCAAATGTGGCTTGCCGTACGTGGTAACATGACAAGATCCTAATTCATCCTCCTATTGGCCTCCCCGCACCGGCGCGACGGGTCTAATTTCTCATACAACCTATGGTTTGGGGGGTGGGATGCCCTAAAGTTTACCAGATGCCTACCTAGTCGCTCCCACTCGCTACGGCATGACCTGGATCGTACAGCGCGTGTTTCTGATAAGACGTCTAACGCCACGCATTAAACCGTTGCCCGAACCCCTTGCCTAAGCGGCTACCTACTGAGGGTCCGAAAGGGCGGGTGATGACTTCAGATCCCTAGCAAAAGGATACATGCTAATCCCGAAATAACACTACTGTATCGATGTTGGTGCCGGATTTCTTTGTTGCCGTCTGAACCCTTTCGAGAGGCGCCCAAGTTCGGGGTTTGGTACCTATGAGATGAAATTGATACCAGGGGGAGGGGAAACTGAACCATTACCGCGTAGCTGGTTCGCGCGGGAGAGCACACGGGAAGGGCTCCTCACGTCACCTCCCATTCCACCGGATAGGTAGGGAGTTCTATCAGCTATCGCCGATAGAAAAGGTTACCTACCGCTGGTAACATTGATCTGTCGATTCTCGGGAAAGGGAGACTACCTACCTATCGCGCGCATCTAATGTGTCAAGCCGTTCGTAAAATGTCCGTTAAACTCAGGCCCGGTTCCCAAACACGGAATCGCGCTGCCGAAGAATGCAGTACCTACCTTGCCTTGGGTAGGTAGATACCTCTTAACCTAATGTAAGCACGACTAACTGACTGGCCCTTTTATGCACCGGAAATAGGAAATAGGTAGCAAACTACCTAGGTACCTCTAGCTACTTGGTATGGCAAAGCATCCCAAGAGAATCAATCCATTTGCATAGGTATGAACGGATGAACGTTGGCCTTTGCCACTTTGTCCTGATGGCACAATAACAATCCCACTGGGTATAGCTACGAAGAGACCTACCTGCGTACCGACTTAGCGAAGCGGCATAGTCGGGTAGGGTCTAAAGGGTCTAAAGGGATCTGAAGGGTCCAAGGAGGCATTACACCCTTGCCACTTACTATAGTCACGTTGGCGAGTCCTCCAACGGGCGCTAAAACCCACGAAGGATGACAATAACAATAGTAATAATACTAGTAATAATTATCAGGCCATACTGAATGTAAGGGGGGGCAAAAGATAAAAATTGCCTCTAAAACCGATAAGGAGCTAATTAACGAAGCGCGCGGGTGATTTTTTCTTCTTCTCTTTCTTTTTCTTTTTTTCTTTTGAGCAAGTATCTGCGAGCTGATAATAATTAGGTTGGTCTGTTACAACAGCAGCAGTGGTAGTAACAGCAACAGCAACGGTAACCATAACACGGCATCCCTGAGTTGTCCTGCGTCAATGCTAATTCAACCATATAGCTATCTAGGTCTGATGGGGCGGAATTCCCTTATTGGGGAAAAACTCCTGGAGGGAATTGATGAATTGACTCCGAAACAGAAGTGGCAGCGTTGTGACCTTTGTGCGCGCTGAACTAATACCTTATATCTGAAAGCGCGGAGCTGGTTGGGCGGCGTAGTTGTACGTGTATGTGTGTCCGCATGAAGTAGTGTAGCAGGAACATTGGCTGTGTCTATCTCTATCTCCTCCTCCTCCTCTTCCTTGCTGACTTCTTCTATATGACTGGGCACACGGCCAGGTAGGTCTCTTTCTAGACGGGTAAATAAATATACCTACCTATATATCCTAGGTAGGTACCTATATATGTATGTGCCTTATATGTATGAGCCTTGTCTGTAACATGCCGGCAAAGCAAAAGTATGGCAATGCATGGCGGAGAAAACGCGCGCGCCCTTCTTCTTAGGTCCTCTTCCATCGAGGGGGAAAGGCCCAGCAGCCACCCGAATCGCGATCAGGAGCTCCTGGTCTCGCGCAGTTGCCTACCTACCTACCTCTTACCTAAGGCAAGTATACAGATAGATGAATAGATGAACGCCGTAGTATCTGTGCATGCCCGTTTCCTGGCAACGGCACTGGACGGTAAGGAATGGCGTACATACCAGGTACCTCCCACCTAGGTGCTAGAGGTATGCATGCATGATGCCTTGTATCCTTTGTCTAACGCGAGGCATGTATGTACCTTACTTTGGCAGTTAGCAAAGTCAGGAGACCGGCTGCGTATGCACCTTGCCGTTTGTTTGTTCGTTCGGTTTGCCGTGGCGCGCGAGAGGAGAGGAAAATAGAGGAACACACACACACACACACACACACAGAGAGAGAGAGAGAGAGAGAGAGAGTCCGAGATCGCTGATCCTGCTCCGATACGATGCGATGCGATACGATGCAATGGCCGTGGCCGATGCCACGCTGGTCTTACTTGGAGGCCATCACTTTGCTACCGGGGCAGGTGGCGTCTGCCCAGCCTCTTCTGCTGAAAATTTTCTTTGTCTGCGTTAGCTTTGCAGTTATAATAGTTGACGTATGTATATGTATAATGTGTATGTTACGATTTACGACATTACTGTTGCCGTTTGCCGCTTGCCGTGTCGGTTGAGTTTTTTCTGAACAAGATGTTGCAGAACTTACCGAATCGTGCAGTCATCGGACGACGCTCGTGCTCGCATCGGTAGATGTGAGCTTGTTTATCGTCAAGTTGTCTGCCGACGACGCGTAGTCTTCCCCCGCGCCCTCCCCCCTGTTCCTGTTGAGCGATGATATCACCTAGGTAGAGAACGGGCGAGTTATATGTCATATTCAACCGTAGTCCGATCAACTACCTACTCTGCAGGACAAGCATACTAGGTAGCTATCGAACGTTGGGAGTGGAAGGATCTTTCTGTTTGGCAAGTCTTGCTAGAGTAAATGATACTCCCCTGATGTTCATTGACCATCTAACCTGTGTTCTGACTTCTGAGTGTCATCATCATCTTGCTAGAAACATAGCTCCTGCTGACTGGAGAGAGTGGTCCACCCACCAAGTGTTAAGTTTTCAGAATTGTCTTCTTTCCTCATCGCTGTATCCTGATATAAGCTAATTTTTTAAAGCATGTTCGAGACGATCATACTGCTCAAGGAACATGAAGCGAATATGATAACTTGATCAGAACGAGTTGGGTTGCCCCAACGCTGGTTGATTAAGGCTACCTGTATATTGAAGCTGCAAAGGCGCAACTTCCTATACATCATGAATAACACAAGGCGGGAGAGACACGTAACATGACCAGGTACTCCTGCTTTCCGAATTCATTTTCATATAGCCGTGGCTACATCTTCAGCTACGACTAGTCATTTTACGTTCTTTTCATCGCTGATAGGTACCTTAAAGGAGGCGCTCAACTGCATGCTATCGGAGTCAATAATTACCCGGCCAAACACCCATATTCCTACATATCAAGAAAACGGGGGAATATATCTACAACTTGATAAATGTTCGAAGCGTCCTTCAGTTGACGCAGAAAAGGTATCGCAATACCCGAGAGACCCGGTGCTGCAGTGAGGACTTTGTGAGTTAAATTTAACCTGAAGACTTTACTAGGGTACCTCCTATGATGTAGATGGCAGAATATTTCTCGACGTGCATACTATCTATCTAGGTATGTTACTTTGCCCGTTCAGAGCTATCGCCCTCATTTTGCTCGATTGTTGTCAGCATTCTTCCGTATGTCTGATTAGGGGGCTTATATCAGAAGAGCAGAGAAGGGTTTAATATCGTGCTCATAAACTAACATAGATGGAATCGCATACTCGTCTATTAATTTTTTTTTTTTAAAAAAAAAAAAAACGGTGCCGGTTAAATCCCATTTGAGTAGTTGTAAGTATTATATGATATAGTAATGGTTTGTATGGGCGTCTGTGTGAAGTTGAATTTGAGTCTGTGCTCATGTTTACACACAGATGAGGTACAATACATGGGGTACCTAGGTACCTGGTAGCAACTTACCTAGATAGATGGTGGGGTCCAAGTCGATAGCTATGGCCGTGTTAGGTAACCTTGGTGCCCCAAGCTTAGGTGGATCTTATGGATTTTACGATTCGTATGCACGGTGAAATAACTTTTCCATCTCCCGCGGGGGAGCTTCCAAAATTTCTAGGCGACAATCATCTTCAATACGTATCATAAGGCAAGCTTCGCGATACGCCACTTTTTTTACTAGGAACTTGCCATTTTTACTACGGGTGCGAGTTCTTCTCGAGTCTTTGTTACTCAGGTTTAATCTAATAATATCGGGATTCCAATCACCTCTTTTCAAGATGCAGGCCCCTGTTTTGGTTATGAGTGAGCCCCTCCATGTCCTCCATGCCCTTCCATGAGCTCCATGAGCTCCATGAGCTAAGCTTGGGCAAATATACGAAATAGCTACTAATGTTTTCTGCACCTAGACACCCAAAGTGGTGATAGACAGACAGGCCGAAAAGCCCAACTGTCTAACATTGCTGCCGCGAAGACGTATGATACTTTTTTTCTTCTTTTTAATTCTACCGAGCCTTGATATCCCCTCGCTAAAACCCTAGCTACAGTGTTGCAGATATCATTCGGTCATGTCTCGGTCCTAAGGCCATGCTGAAGATGTTGTTGGATCCTATGGGCGGTATTGTCCTCACCAACGATGGCCACGCTATCCTACGAGAAATCGAAGTATCACACCCCGCTGCGAAAAGCATGATCGAACTTAGCAGGACGCAGGACGAGGAAGTTGGTGACGGCACGACAACTGTCATCATTCTAGGTCAGTAGAAGAAGAAGAAGAAGAATACATGGTGCAAAGTAAACTCGTGGGGCTAACATCAAGTTCAGCCGGTGAGATTCTAGCACATGCCCTCCCGCAACTAGAGCGAAATATACACCCGGTCGTTATCATTTCCGCCTTCAAGCGTGCTCTCAAGGATGCGCTCCAGATCATCGACGAGATATCCCTACCCATAGACATCAACGACGATAAGGCCATGTTTGGCTTAATCTCTTCCTCTATCGGCACCAAGTTTGTTTCAAGATGGACAGATTTGATGTGCAGCTTAGCTCTTAACGCCGTCCGCACAGTCACCTGGGAGGCTGGAAATGGCAAGCAAGAAGTCGATATTAAGCGATATGCCCGCGTGGAGAAGGTTCCCGGTGGCGAGATCGAAGATAGCAGAGTCTTGGACGGCGTTATGCTCAACAAGGACATTACTCACCCTAAGATGCGAAGGAGGATCGAGAACCCCAGAATCGTCTTGCTCGACTGCCCGTTAGAGTATAAGAAAGGTGAATCACAGACAAATATCGAAATCACAAAAGAGGAGGACTGGAACCGTATTCTGCAGATTGAAGAAGAACAGGTCAAGGCCATGTGCGAGTCCATCTTGGCCTTTAAGCCCGACCTAGTCATCACAGAGAAGGGTGTCTCCGATCTTGCCCAACACTATTTCGTGAAGGCAAATGTGACCGCGCTGCGCAGAGTTAGGAAGACGGACAATAACAGAATAGCTCGTGCCACTGGCGCGACTATTGTGAACAGAGTGGAGGATCTCCAGGAATCAGATATCGGAACTAAGTGCGGTCTATTCGAAATCGAGAAGATCGGCGACGAGTACTTTACCTTCCTTACCAAGTGCAAGACCCCCAAGGCGTGCACAATTCTACTCCGAGGACCTTCGAAAGATATCTTAAACGAGATAGAGCGAAATCTCCAAGACGCTATGGGAGTAGCGCGGAACGTCATTTTCCACCCCAGACTATCTCCCGGTGGTGGAGCTACGGAGATGGCGGTCTCAGTACGATTAAATCAACTAGCAAGGAATATCGAAGGCGTACAGCAATGGCCGTACAAGGCGGTTGCCGACGCCTTAGAAGTCATTCCTCGAACTTTAGTGCAGAATGCCGGTGCTAGTCCCGTGAGAGTCCTCACCGAACTTCGTGCTAAGCAAGCAGAAGGAAAGACCTCATGGGGTATTAACGGAGATACCGGATCAATCGTGGATATGCAGGAATTTGGTATCTGGGAGCCTGAGGCTATCAAGCTCCAGAGTATCAAGACCGCCATAGAAGTGAGTTTTTTTTTTTTTTTTTTTTTACGATTATTCCTACTCGGTTCGCTTTGCTGACTATTATTATTACAGGCTGCTTGCCTCTTATTGAGAGTTGACGACATCTGTAGCGCAAAGAAGGCTCAGCAAGTGGGAGCACCCGGATTGGGTGGTGGTGACGACTAAAGGTGGAAATAAAATAAAATAATGGATTAAGATGTTGAGCAAGCCTACCAGACACGGAATGATGAGAGGACATACCCCCTTGCACGAACGGCTGGTCTAAAAAAGTCACGAGATAGATGAATTAGATGGCTCTGCTACCAAATTGATAGTTGGTCTAATCATGCGCCCTGTGAGACGTTGGCTTATCCACGAAGTCATGGAACTACTTGGATTTCCTGGCGTAACCTTGTCAACTATCAAATAATTTAGGCTTCTCGAGATTTCGTAGCATAGGTACCTAACATATCAGGCAAACCAAACTCTGGCATCTGAAGAGACAGGCAGTAATAACAAAATACAAACTCACAACTGAGTCATATGTACTACTCAAGTTGAATAAGGGTGACTCCTTTTGACTTCTTTTCGTTTGAAGCGCTGAGTGTATCTGAATTTCCCCCTAAGTCACTCTATCGCCAAGTACGGTAGGTCTTACAAGAGGCATGATCTGATGTACCCGATATTGATGTTGAATTCAATGAAGGTATCCCTCATGTTGAATATGATCCAACTATCACTTCGGCTGCACAGACACAGAACCCTTAGAAAGGTCCATGGCTATCAAGCGTATTTTATATTCTGTATTAAATACTGAGGTACATAAGGGAGCAATAATTACAACCTCGGAAGTATTTCGATACGTATATGTACGTGCTAGCAGGTACATATGTAGTTGGTTACAAGTAGTTTAGGTTAAGTAGGCAGTTGCGATGAATACAAACTTTAGTCTCTGTTGCCACGCAACTACCCAAACTACGAAGGATGTCACGATGTACTCACTGCAGTCGTACTTTCCTACTTTTCCTACAGACTATTATTTAAAGGCACCTTTCCACCACTAGTTGAGTTTCTTCTCCCTTTTTTCTTCCTCTTCCTCCTGCAACCTACGGAACAACCTGACCTTCATCCTCGTTAACAACAACAAGACAAACCAACACTGGCTAGCACAACTCTACTATCCTTACTTCTAAACACATTCTACTTTTCATAAATACTAAGCTTCGTTTAGAATTTCCAAACCCGTAACTATCAATTACCTAGTAACCACTTATTCAAGATGCCTGTTCTTACCAGGAAACGCAAGGCTGAACTTGAAACTGCAGCAAAGACGGTCCCAATACAGAGAGAACCTAAGACTGAGCAACCTACCGAAGAACCTTCTCTGAAACACCATAAACTAACTGACCCATTGAAGAGGACAGATCCCTTCCGTCCCCATTCTACCCCTCCTAAGATCGTTATTCGCCGCCGCAGGCTAACTAGTAAACCGAAGCAACCTTTGCCAGTAGTATTTTTTACCTAACCCACAACCAACCCTTCTAACCAGATTTCTGCCAAGGGCCAAAGCAGCAATAATGCGAACACGATAATGCTAACCAAGTCTTTATTCGAGCATGTAGAGTAAGTTCTCCGGTCATTTTATTCTATCCCCCTCCCCTACATTCAAGACTCTTTCCAGTATCATTTTGCAACATATCATCTTGCAATAAACTACCTGCCTTAGGTAGTGTATGCAGCTCCGTGGTTATGAAGCGAGCTGACAGTGTCGAAAATAGCAAATATGGTATTTCCGCGTTACCCACTAAGGAGGCCCTTGATGCTTGGTTAGAAGAAAATAAAGATACCTTCATTCAGGCCCAGAAAGAAAGAGATAACGCTATACACCCTAACGTTCTCCCAAAAACGCCGATTCCAGAACGAAATACGCGCCGTCATATTGCAGCAGGGCCCCTGATGGACGAACAGCTCTTGGTTCCTGTTGCTGATTAAAGAATTGTTCCCAGAGCAGTTCGCACCGCTCGCCACGCCGTGGCTCGTCTATTAAATCGCGCCGCTTCAATATTGGAGAATCCCACTACAGATTGGGAAATTATACAAGAGGAAGGCCAGAATGCTCATCCACGGCTAAGGCTTGTAGACAAGGAGGCAAGCTTGGGGAGAGAATAGGAAACTACCGACGTCCAAGACAAGGAAACGAATATAGTCGAGACTAGAAAAGAGCCCATATGGATAAGACCAGCGGCACCGCCTTTGGACACGCGCTTCTTTCATCCCAATGGGCAATTGCAGTCGGTGTATCAGTATTTGACGGCTCAAATCCCGCTACCGAGACAATGGGTACGATGGGCTATTAACAATGGTGTTAGCCAGGTACCAGGACGTGGAGACATTCGCGAGCCTGGTAATTATATTGCGGATGACACATTCGACTACGATGCCCTATTTGAGGCTATTCATCGTGGAACCTTCCGGACTGGCCGACTTGAGATCGACGGGTATGGCGAGTACTGGCCTATGGTGCGAGGACATGAAGATAGTATGACGGTGGATCTGACTTTGCATCACTTCTCGGCACATCTATCGCCGCGCCAGGGTACTGGTTTAGATAAACTGAAAGGACGGCAATCGGATGCGCCGCCCTTAGAGACTGCCCATATACTCGAGGCAGTAACGTCACCTACCTTCCATGCCGAGCAGTCATAGATTCGGCCTGGATCTATGGTGTGTTACATAAACATTGCCTATTACTTGGGATCTCAGGGCTTGGCCCCACATTTAGAAACCTTTCCCAATACAACATCGTTTACCATCATCAAATATCCACAGATTCTTCCAAGAACTTACCAATTAGCGGAGCTCTCGGAATAGGCGATGTTTACGGGTAGGAATTGCTTTTATGGCGTGTGTTACCAGCCATAACAGCTGCTGAACTGGCACAAGTCAGAGCAATTCTTTTTTCTTATACCCCCGGCGCATAAAGCCACGAGGGTCTCGCCTCCTCGTGTTGAACGAGTATACCTTTTCCAACTGAGACCTATTTGATAAGCATCTGCGGTGGTATCATGCAATCATTGAGCTATACTGGGGATTACTGGGTCTTGACCAACAATTACAAACTCTACTCAATCAATATCCAATTACCAACTAAATACACCGGAGAGACATCGATATAAGCTATGGAGCTGAGGCTGAGGCAACGGAGCTAGGCTAGATATTCCAAGTTGGAGAAAACTCATCGATAGGGAGTTCTGAGTTGGAAGATTGGGCGCTATAATGCGAAGAGACAAGCCTGATATTGCTAACACTAACCGATAACAAATATATATGAAGAATCCATGACAATTGGTAGCTTCATTCCGTTTCATTAGCATCATGCTAAATTAGGGGATAGCGGCCAGACCTGCGATAGAATATACCGCGCTCTGATGGAGAGCGACATAGTATTAGGAACAGCATATAAGGGTTCCCTCGTCGGAGAGACGTTGGCTACATTATGAGACGGAGCCTCGTAAGGTGGGGGTTTATTCACAGTTATGACTTTACACGATCGGCTAAGAGGATTTACCTACAGCGAAAGACTTCTGCCGGGGATATGTGGATATAGCAGGGGTACCGGCTAGTATGAAGCTGTACTGTCTATATACAAAGGGTAGCCGGCTTCCCACAGCTATTCGTCACCTGCTGGAAGTAACAGGCCTTGTTTGGCTAGCGGTTGGAACCAACTATATTATGCCCGAATTCTGGGTGGCATACACCCAAGCTCTGCAAAAGGCCAAGGAAAGTCCCGCCAAACCCGACGCCAAATTAGCCCGAGCAAATAACGCAATGAAGGCCAGGCAAGCTAGACAAGCTGGAGCTGCAAAGAGACAACAACATGAGACAACAACATGATCGCGAAGAAGAGGCACCCTTGTAAAAGGATAGAAGGCTAGACGTTACTAGACTACTACAATATACCATGTACTGCATACATGACACTGAAATTCTGTATATGGAAGCCATCGCAGGGTATACCTGATAGCTTCGTACTTCCGTTCTCAAATAACATTTCTTCAAGTGCTTATTATTACTATAGGTTTTCACTTTATAGAAATATGATCGACAATAGACTTCGCGCTCTACTTCCCAGGTGCCTAACATAGACAAGATACATGTCTCTCTAACATTACCTAGGTACCTAGGTAGGTATATTTTAAGTAGGTATATCTTACTATCAGGTAAGTAGCCGCCGTCTTCATTCCTACCGAGCTAAACAGGTACTTCTTCTTATTTCAGCCAAAAGTAAAATTCTTTTTTTTTTTAAAAAAAAAAAATCCCAAGCCCGCTCTAACTAACCCATAACCTTTAAACTCGCTTCCCTAAGGTACTTACCTACCCAAGATTAGGTACCTAAACTCTCCTCCCCTGGCCCTTCCGCCCGCCCACGTCCCTCCCCGTCCCGGGTCCAACGCCGAACCATATCTCCCGAGTCCTCTTCGCGCTGTCCCACAGCAGCTGCGTGGACTTGGCCTGATAGGTTTCGGTTTGGGAATTGCTACCGCTGCTGCTGCTGCTGTTGTAGTTTGTGGCGGTGGTAGTCGCAGTCGTGGTACTGGTACCAGTGGAAGTGTCCCCGGAGCTGCGGCGCCGGGAAGATCGTGGCGAGGGGGTAGGGGTGGGAGAAGAAGAAGGAGGGGGAGGGGAAGGAGTAGGAAGATACCGCTGTGTTGGTTGTGGTGATACGGGAGGAGAAGGTCGCCGTCGGACCGTAGTCTGCCGCAAATGATGCCGTGCCGCGACGAACGAGGGCGCGAGGTGCGCCGTCTGGCTGATGTGGAAGGACCTCGGGATGGAGGACGACGGCGAGGGGGGCGTCAACGCGGCTAGCGCGATAGCTTTTCCCGGGACGGCTTCCTGCGGCCCGGGGTTGTCAGGCTCTATAGGAACAGCGGAGTCTTCCCTGAGCTTTTGGAGTCTTTCTTCTAGCTCTCGCGCTTCCTGCTCGCCGAGGACTTCGCTGAGTGTGGTGCCCTGCGGGACTGTGGGTGTTGCGTCGTCGCCGTCGCTGTCGCTGTCGGTTACTTGAGCCTGGGCGTCAGGGGGAGGAGGAGAAGGAGGAGAAGAAGCCGCGGCTGCGGCGGCTGCTGATCCAACTACCTGACCGCTTATGTCGGGGTACGAGACGGGCTCGCCTTCACTAACTTGCTCCGGCGACGGCAGCGGGTTCTCCTTGCGGTCGATTTCGACGGTGAGAGCATCCAGCTGCGACTCGTCTACGCTGTACGCCGGGTAGAAAATGGACCCCGTGCGCCCCAAGAAATCCCCGACCCGCTTCTGCACGCGGTACGCCCGGTTTCGCCAGAAACCCATCGGGCCCAGGACGTCGCTAATCTGCGCCTCGTCTCCGCGTCCCGCCGGAGGAGATCCGGGCGCCTCGGGGCCGATGCTGAGATCGAGTAAACGGTCCAGCGTGTTCCGCCGCTGCCGCTGCCTCGTCTGCGGCGCGCTCCTGGCCCTAGGCCTAGGCCTCTGCACGCTCCGGCGAGCTGCAGCAGTCGAGCGTGTGCCCCCGCGGATGTTCTCCTTGTCGCTCCCCAGCCCCTCTGACAACAGCCCGTCGGATTCATAATTCCTCCCCTGTTTCTCTCCGAACTGACTAGCCGTTGTTGCTGCATCGTGATTCGCGTTCTGCGGCCGTCCGGACTGCGTGCTGCCCTCGTTTCCTAGTGCCGCCGATTTGTCTACCATGACGGGCCTGATGTACTCTTCCCAGGTGTTGGGCTCGGTACCTACGAAGCTGTGGTATTTCCACGGGTGGCCACCGTACAGCTTATTATGTACCACATCCCACCAGTGATCGGCCATGGTTTTCCAAGAGTAAAAGACAGAGAGAGATAGAGATAGAAGCGATAAGTCAATTATCGATGAAACTAGACGAGAGTACGAGAGTCGTGGTGGAAACTAGGGGGTTCTACGAAAAGAAAAGAAAAGGAAAAGGAAAAAAACATCACCTTCCAGATACCTTTTTTTTTAATTTTTTTTAAAAAAAATATCCAAAAACTATGGACTATATGAGAAGGCATTCGTGTTTGTAGCTTTGTTCTCTACATCCTGAGAGCTTGTAGAACGTGCATTACAAAGAAGGGATATCAATGACTGCAAGTTACTTAGCTCCAACTAACGACAATGGCCGTGTTGAGGATAGAAAAGGTGGCGGCACCTACCTAGATGCTTCTTTCAAGACGCATAGTGAGAAGAACATAAAGAACAAGGGCATTGTATTGTCTGTTTTGTACGCTTCATTGGTCCATTCTATTCGATATATGCGCTAGTCGTAAAGGGTATTGCCAACGTGGAAAAAAATGAATAGCACATGCTATGAAACCCAATCAAAGGCTCCTTCAGAGCCTAATATACGCTTCCTCGAATGCTCCTATCTTCCTTCTCAGCCTTATCCAGGTCCTCCGCCTCGTCCCCGCCGTCCGACCCCTGGTCAGAGTTGTTGGGCACGTCACCGAGCCTATTTGCGTGGGCATGGGAATGACGGCTACTCGAGGTCTCTCTGCCATTAGTTGTTAGTCCACTCCTTTCGCCATTCTTAACACGCGCGGCCTTAGCGGCGAGCCGTTCGCGAGCATCATTCTCCGAAACCTCCTCCTCGCTAGCATGTCCCGAGTAAGTACCCCCGAAGTCGCGACCAAGGTAAAGGAAGGTGGACTTCTGAGGAGTCTTTAGCGCGTTGCGCAATCGATCATCGATGGTTATAAATGATGGCGTTCCATCTGGTGAGGATACAACCTCTTCTTGAGCCTTTGTCACGTCGATATGCGGAAGGGCTCTACCGCGAGGATCATCCGAGTCGTCATCGGAATTGTTTGGGCCTTGAATTCTCTTAGCTGGGCTTCTGCGGCTGGCTATAGTGCCATTAACCTCAGCAGTAATATAATTGAAAGCATGCTTAGCGCTGATTTCGTCGTGTTGCCGTAGCTCAGCCAAGTCACCCCGTATCTTGAAATTCTTGCCGTGATTACAGCCTTGAGGACAACCACCCCACTGGCGTGGCGGAGCGGGAGTGGAATTTTGTTTCTGAGCCTTGCCGGGTTCCTTCTCCTTCCCGGTATCGCCTAGTTCCTTATCCTCCTTGGCTTTGATAGCAGCTCGTTCCCGACGTAGCTCAGACCAAGTCCGTAGTTTGGTCTGGAGGTCATACTTGCCGCTGTCTTCCTGCTTCTTCATAATGAGAAACTCGCAGTGGTTCACGTTACGTAGGTCTTCAAAATACTCGACGGAGAAATGATACCATTTCATCAAGAATACGCGAGACATGAGACCGTGGGTGACTTGATTTTTAAAAGGTTAGCAGTTGGCCAGGAATACTTGTGGGGATATCCATATCTAGTACCTAAGACGCAGACGCTGGCGAAGTCGTCTTCTCCGAACTGACGCCACAAACTCTCGTTGAAACCTGATACGCGATCGTAAGCATCGGCAGCGCTCTCGCCGTTAGGAATACGGTAGAAGAAATGGCCGTAGTCGGCACGCTCTTGCCACATGCGTTCCATCTCGGCGCTGCAGGGCTGGAAGTTTCCAAAGTCCTGCTCGCGCAGCCGCGGCTCCTCGTAGACTTTCATATTGGCTCTCTTAAAGGGCGAAGGGTCGGGATCGTCCGAGGTCAGGGTTTCGAGAATACCCTCGGTCGTCTCTCTCGTCCGCCGGTACGGGGAGGTGTAGAACTGGAGGGTGTCGTCTGGGCGCAGCATGGCTCGTAATCGACGACCGGCGTCGCGGGCTTGCTGCCATCCTTCCGGGGTTAACTTCACTCTATGGTCGGGAATCGTCTGGTGGATCTCGCGGTTTTCTAGAGTTGAGGCTTGTTAGTCTTGGGTTATCGAGCGTTTAGGGTGGAGGTGGCGACATACTGTTGCCCTCAGACTGGGCATGTCTGATCAATATAATGAGTCTTGGGCGACCCATGATTGCTGATATTGGATCCTGTGATTGTAGTTTTTTTTAAAATATATATATATATATATATAAGGTGTATATATATGTTCAGGTAGGTTTCCTACAAGGCTCCTACAACGGCACCGGCGCTATCCTCTTAAAGATAGATGGTGGCAAGTCACTCTATTGAGCAGACAAGAGGGACAGGTTTTTGGATCAGATTCTTAGACTTAAAGTCAAATGATTTGAAATGATGAATAATATACACTGTCTCGTATTTTAATTTAATTCTGTCGCTCTCTTTGTAGTATCAGGCTGAGTTAAGGGAGCGAGATGTAAAGTGAGTGATAGGTGGCCGCGTATATGCGTTGGTTGCTGTACAAAAGCTTGGGGTGTGTGTATGTGTTAAGGTTGTAAAAGGTATAATATGAGATTTATTAGGCTTAAAAATACCATGGGAAAGTCTGGAGGGAGGGACGGGAAAGTTAAAGATGCCGCAGCCTGCAGGTAGGGCCTTAACACTTGCCGTGGGCTGGAGTCTGTACTTCTATGTACTACGAGGTATGTCACATAAAAGACCCCTGTATGGGTTTTGGTTGGAGGGGAAGAAAGCCTTTGAAACAAGCTGTCGGGACTCCCCTGTAAGCTAAAGTCTAAATTCTCGATTTATCAGGAAAAAGAGAGCATCTAATTGGTTTAAACTCTAACCCCTCCATCTAACTTTGCCTGACCAATGAACCCGATTTCCGCTCCAGTATTGGGCTGCGCTTGGCTCTGTAACAGTGTAATGACTAATGGGTGTAGGTAGGTACACAATAAATCCACTTTTCTCCAGTCTTTAGGTACCTTGTAGCCTCATCGGCATCTTCCATCATAGGGTTAAAAAAAAAGCATCTTACAATCATCTGTTGCAATTTCAGCCTCGTCAATTCTTATCACTTTACTTTTTCTTTTTTTAAACACGTCACTTTGCGCCGGCGAATCCCTAATCTACCACTTCCTAGATCAACTTGCCGACACACACACACACCCTAAGATCTCCTATTCCTCTTCTCATCATTTCCAGAAAAAGACGTCCGTGTCACGCCACCAACGTACGACGCCGCTCCCCGAATCGCCAGAGCCTGCCTTCCCTTCGGATCCAACGACGGTAGAAGATAGGGAAAGGTGGAGGCTCAGCTCAGGTACAGGGTCCAATTGAATAGGTACCTATCTAACACGGTTGGCTAGTTTAGCCAGGAAACGCGCCCTGGGCCGATAGCCGGTAACCTGCCAATACTCTGTCTTCGCGCCCAGAAAAAGGAGGTAGAAGAGAAATCGTATTGGTCGAGAGAAAAGGAAAGAAAAGAAAAGAAACGAAAATGTCAGGCGAAGGCCCCGAAAGCATCCCTACATCCGCGGACCCGCGCTCGAAGCGGCCGACGAAAAAGCGCGCGCTAACGCCCGTGTCGGCGCAAGCGCACGTCGTCGAAGCGCTGTTCTCCAAACCGGAGCAGGAGATCCGGATCCCGGACGCGTCGTCCTCGGGGATGCGAAAGCGCGAGCTGCCGCCGCCGCCGGAGATCGTGACGAACGTGCAGGGGTCGAGCGCGGGCGCGGGCTCGGGCGAGTTCCACGTCTATAAGGCGAGCCGGCGGCGCGAGTATGAGCGGCTGCGGCGCATGGACGAGGAGGTGGCGCAGGAGCGCGCGAGGCTGGAGTTCGAGCGCAAGCGGGAGGAGAGGGAGCGGCGCGACGACGAGAAGACGAGGAGGAACAGGGAGAAGAGGGAGAAGGCCAAGGCGAGGAAGGCCAAGGCTAAGAATAATAATACTGGAGGAGGGGAGGGAGGTGCAGGAGGAGAAGGAGAAGGAGGAGAAGGGAATGATGATGGCAGTACGGGAAAATCGGATACTAATAAACCTGCAGCTGCGAGTGCTACTGCGCCGCCGCCGCCGCCAAAAGGTGTTAAGGCTAGGGCCGACGTGAAGAAAGATGATAATGCTGAAGATGCGGAGAAGAAGGTGGATGGCGAAACGCCCGCGAAAGAAAACGGTGATGTGCCGGTGGAAGAGCCAAAGGGGATAGTTATCGAGGAGGATTAAGGGGGGATTAAAGAGACCGATTGGAATTAATACGTATAGATACCCAACACCAATCAAAATAATTTCAAGTGAGAAAGGAGGCAAAAAAGTACGGGGCCACGCTTAGGGGGGAGGAGATAGGGTCTACGTCGCTTTGGAAACTGGTACTAGAGACCTACGCATGCTTAAAGTATAATTGTATTCTAGCATTGTACCATCGATTGTAACGGTTTAAACGTGTTACAGGGAGAGAGGAGAAGAAAAAAGTAATATAGATGCTCGGTATCATGATTGGTATCGAATTTGATCACTACCTAATGCCCACATGTTGAAAAAATAAAAGTGATATCGCTCTCATCAGGCTTTCCCTACCCATAAATAAATAAAAATGAAGACATGCAAATCCTGAACTCCTTTATCGGATGAATATCTCGTTGAGAAAAACAACGAGCGGCCGGAAAAGAAAGAAAAAAAAAAGGTTTCCCTTTCTGCCAGCCATTCCTAGAAAGCCATTTCTAAGCTAAACCAATGAAGCCGCTTTTCCTCCTCTATCAAGCATACCGTTGTGAAGCCGTTAAAGTCATGAATGATGAATGCTACCGCACGGGCTTTGTGGCCGTCGTCTCGACTTATGGCCTGCGTTTGTACAAATTCCTCCTAGTAGAGCGTCGCAGATCCCGTAACCGTATGTGAACCTTGGGTCTTAGCCTATGCTCTCTACCCGGACCCTATCCTAGTGGTACACGCCCCCGTTCAGCAGAAAATACAAACATCTTTTTTCTTTCAAAAAGAAAAATAAATAAAAAATCTCCAACCTCGACCGCCCGACGATGCAATCGTGGTATACAACGCTGTCCCTTTTTCTTTATAAAAAAAAAAAAAAAAAAAACTCTATCTCCTGGGAACGCCATGCAGATGCATCCACAATGTCTTTTAAACAGCGATTGCTAAGCATTAGCTACCCCTCGTTGAAAGCAGCTAGCTGATTAGAAGAACTTCGACATCGCTGTACTCAAGTCAACAAAGTCAACCGGCTTCGTAACGTAATCGCTAAAACCTGCTGCCGCACACTTCTCCTGTACGTCAGACATCACATTTGCCGACAGTGCAATGATAGGTAACCTTGGATAGTTGGTTTGCGCTTCCCATTGTCGAATCTCCCGGCAAGCCTGGTAGCCATCTTTACGCGGCATATGAAGGTCGCACTGTCACACAACAGTCAGCTTGTTGTCACATATACATCCATCATCATCATATATTCCGAGTATCGAAACTTACCAATATTAGAGAATAGTGATTTGGCGGGCGTGCGAACACCTTCTCGGTACACTCAACACCATCCGCGGCAATTTCCGCCTCGATGCCCACTTTGTTGAGATATCTGACCAGTACTTTTTGGTTGACCGGGTTGTCTTCGACAAGAAGGACCTTGTATCCCTTGTTACCAATTCGCTTCTCCACGTCCAAATAGCTTTGCTTCTGACTCTCCACCATCTGTGCGGCACTGGAGCGGTTCAAATCCACACTCAGGTCCCGTTCTCTCCCTGGATCGAAAATTACCGCAAACCTGGATGGCTTCACGGGTTTATATACAAACATCATTCGCTTTTCTTCCAAAAGCTTTTGGTGCTCGGCATCTGATGCTAACTTGAGAACTGCCTGTCTCTGCACAGAGTCTGTCAAGACTAGAACCGATGTCTTGCCACAAGAGCTTGCTATCATTTTATCAATAACTCCTATAATTTCTTCTGCTGAGGGGAGATTTAAAACAACATGGGTAAAAGTGACAGATTCATGTCCGCCAATTACTTCTTCAGCCTCCGCTACGTTTGCCATTGCAGTTATCTGATGCGGAACGTCTTTCGGTAGCGTCATCTCGATGTGGTTTGTTGTAGCTTCTCTGCTATACTTTTGAGGGCAGATGACAAGGATTGAATACATTGGCGGCCGGAATTGCGCCAATCCTATGGGGAATTTAGACCCATCAGGCGTAGGCATCATTTGAGGCGATATCTTTCCTAAAGGCATTTCCAGTTTCATTTGAGAAAGGTCTTGCCCACTAGCCTTGGCGGCTTCGCTGAAATGTGAGAGACCGGCATTCATTGAGGACATCGAAGATCTTGTAGTGTTCAGACTAGGGGCGGAACGAATCGAAGGATCCGAGCTGGCAGATGATTCGGCAACAGGCGAAGTAACATCCGTATCTGAGCTAGGGCTTGGGGCCGAAGCGGAGTCCATCGTCCTCTGTAACCGAAGGGGCTTGATTAAATGCGTTGGTTTTTCTTCTGCCGGAGATCGTATAGATGCGGTCATTGGTGGAGTGCCGGTCAAGTTAGGATGGTCATCGGCGCTCGGCAGGCCAAACTTGGCCGTGAACGTGAATGTTGATCCCTTCCCTAGCACAGCGCTGCCATTCATTTTCCCTCCGTGAAGCTCTACAAGCTGCCTTGAAATTACGAGGCCTAGCCCGCTACCACCGTGTTGCCGGGTACTGCTTCCGTCGATCTGACTAAAGGGCTTGAATATGAGCTCCGCTTCTTCTTTGGTAAAGCCTCGCCCGGTATCAATGATCGAAAACTCAAGCATAATTTGGTTCTCGGAAAGGTCGGCTGCATCGCTCGCGAAGACCCTGCACCGGCTGAAGACCTCTCCAACACTGGTAAACTTGATAGCATTGCCTATAACGTTAAGAAGAACTTGTCGTACTCGAACCCGGTCACCTTTAACCCAAGAAGGCACGTTTTCCTCGACAATATAGTTAAGTTCGAGCCGCTTAGCAATCGCCATTGTTGACACGAGTTCGTTAACATCTTCAATGAGGGATCTAGTGTGAAACCATTCGAAGTTTAGCTTCATCATGCCGGCATCGACCTTGGATAAATCCAGTATGTCGTTTATAATCATGAGTAGACTATTGGCGCTGGTTTGTATTGTATTTGTATAATCTCTCTGCTCCTCGTTGAGTGTCGTATCCTGTAAAAAGCTCACCATTCCAGATATACCAATCAACGGCGTACGGATCTCGTGGGACATATTGCTTAGGAATCTGCCTTTAGATTCCATGGCTTCCTTCAGTTTCTCTTCTAACAGTTTATGATCGTTAATATCGGTCGCCGAGCCGAAGTAGGAACTGGCGGCGCTGCCAAAACCAACGTCGTCGATTTCCACACATCGAATCAGGTGCCATCGGTATTCGCCAGACTTAGATCTAAGTCGCACCTCGGTCGTATAAGAGAGTCGCCCGTTGCTATCTGTCGCAACTTTGAGAATGCCCTGCTTGAAAAGATCACCTAAATCTGCCGTAACAAATTCACGAGCCGAATTGACACTGCTGGCACGAGACAAGCCGAGGCTACCTGCCGATGTGCTCGTCGGTGTCGGCTTTTGCTCCGTCGGCTTGGGATTCTTAGAAGATGAGCCGGATTTGCTCTCTCCAACAGGAGATTGCGATGTTGAGCGCTCTACCGGTAGTCGACATTTCGCCAAATCTTCCGGATGTACGAAATCTATAAAACCTAGCCCTAATGCATCTTCCTCGCTTTGACCGGTATAAGATAGCCACTGTTCGTTCGCAAATGTAATCCCATCATATTCAGTTGCGGTGAATATTATCTGCGGGATCAAATTCGCAAGAAGACGGTGTTTTGCTTCAGAGGCCTCGATCTCCTCTTGACGAAGTGCCATTAACTCCGCAACTTTCTGGTCATGAATATCCATGTAGGAGCCGATGAACTGTACTATAACCCCTCGCCTGTCTCGAGAGGCCACCGCACGGGCTTGGTGCCATCGATACGCACCATCGAAGCGACGAAGACGAACAGTATGAGCGAACTGATCACCCGACCGAAGGGAATGAGTCCACGCACGCATGTATTCCTCACGATCTTCTGGGTGCAAACTCCCCCAAGGATCTGCTACCAAATCTGAAAGAGTCTGGCCTCTGTAAGTTAAATACCTACTATTAACCCAAACGATTTCTCCGTGCACCGGTAATGCAACAAATACATGCACCGGTAACAAGTCCAACATAAGCCCCTTTAGTCGGTCAGAAGGGGGAAGCATAGTTACATGCGGCGCAGACGTAGATGCGGATCGGATTGGCGTTGTGCACTGCGATGTCGGTTTCGTGAGTAGGGAAGTGCTGGGTGGTAAGGACTGAAAGGTTGCCGAAAAATCGCCGCCATACGAATGTAGCATGGTATGCTTGTGGCCGCCGGATGTTATGCTTTGACTCCCTGGTAGCCCCTTCCGACTATCATCAGTATCTGGCTGCGATAGTTGGTCTTCTGTGCTGATATTTATATCAGAAGAGTCCCTCGATGCCGGCCGCGGTTTTGATATTTGATTAATCGCCACCTCATCGAAAGGATCAGCATTGCGGGTAATGATATCTGAGCTTTCTGCTTCCTTCTCAATAGAGCTCGAGTCTTGCTGGTGTTGCAGAAGGCTTCCTGACCGTCTGAGCTGCTTACCAAAGGTAAGGCCACCTTCCTTATTAGCCACTCTAGTGATCCGCTGAGTTAACGATCCTAGAGTTGGTGAATCTACGGGAGCGCCTCCATTCTTAGGGACGGAACTAAAATAGCTATCACCTCCTAGTTGGCCAGGACTGGCACCGGCAGTGCGCCTCTCGACGACTAATCCGAAAGAGCTAGTGTCCCAGAGCGGTGTTCCACTAGGCGAAGCATTAATACTTCGGGATGGACCCGAATATTCGCTAGGACTGGTAAGACTTCCGGTAACCGAACGCTGAGACGTGTCTCCAGGTGTCGCAGCATTAAGATGAGAAAGCATGGCTGGGTCCGCTACTGGTCGACCATCAGGGCCGATAGCACCAAATCCACTAGTAGAAGGTCTTTTCCGGTGAAGACCCATTACTTCTGTCTCGAGAGTTGAATAGTGTCGGCAAAGGGAGAAAGTCGCTGCTAAATGAGGTGCCAGGTGTTCGAGTGAGTGGCGCAAGTTGGAGGGATAGGGTATTATAGGGGTTAAGATCGACAAAATCGCAATAGGCAGATGTTTATTCTTCTTGGCTAACTCCTCGGTAGATGGGCCCTCATGTAACATAGAACTTACACTCGGTTCAACATGACCCCTCTGGGAAGCCTTTTGTTCTAATGCGGAGGGGTCTAACTTAAACTTTTGAGGAGGCTTTGAAAGAAGAATATGGTTAAGTGGGACATGGAGAACGGTCCAAGAGTTATCGACACCGATGGTCTCGAGAGGTTGCATCGAGGTATAGTCCTGCGGGCTCGGCCCGGGATTAAACGACTCTTCGTCAACTACAGCATCTGTGAAGAAAGGATTCTCCGAAGGATCGGCTCGGACAGCGGGTGAAGGTGCAGGCGATTGAGACCACGGTGAAGGAGGCGCTTGCTCATATTCTTCGTACTTCGGAGTAGGAGGCCGTGGTGGAACTTCATCCAAAGCTGAGAACAAACTTGCCGTCGACAACGATTTAATATTTCGATTTAGAGGTCGGGGTACGCTCGCATTTGCTAGTAACGAAGACAGTTTCGTTTGGGATTCGCTCCTGATAGGTTTTCTCGCTGACTTTCGAGATTCTTCCGGTGGGATAGGCTTGCTGGTCTTAGGTTCCTGTTGCTTCTCTTCGGAAGTTGGATCGAGATAGGGGTATGTGCGAGTTAAAGCAATCACTTTGCCTCGTTCAACAACTCGAGTTATACCGTTATGATCAATAAGCGGATCTGCTTCCAAATCAAGACTTTGCAACACCGGGAGAAGTCGCCCCTTCACTTCTCGCTTAGAGTCTAGCTTCGCTTCCCATGTCGGGACGGGCATTTGCTCTTCGATCGAATCATGCTCCTCGAGTGCCTGTTTATTCAGTGTAGGATGAGGCGAGGTCGGATTTTGCTTGTCAACACCTGGATAATAACTTTTACTCCTTCTCATCTGACCTGGTCGCTGAGAACCAGAACCAGAGGTGTAGTCCTTCTCTACATCCCCAGTGTCCCTTTTATCTTCGTAAGCTGTAAAAGAATGCCGGTTTTGGATCACAGGTCGTGTAGGCTTATTATCCTTGGGCGGCGCCTCGTTACTCGGCACAGGTCCAGACTGATCGCCTCCACCCTTCGCAATATATGCCATGCTCAAGTCGTCTTCCTCTGAAGCATTATAACTGGCCTTTTGCCCCCACGGTACATTCTCAACGTCTGTCGGGTCAGCTGGGACGGAGAGCGTTACCCTCTCAGCCTTATAAAATCCAGTCATAATCTGAACAACAGTATTCCACCAAGCCTCCAAGCCAGGTTCGGCCGAGAGCATCAACGTTAAATCATAAAGATTAGGCGTGGGGAAGTCAAGATTTGAGGACTTAGTGGTAACTCCGGTGGGTAAAAAAGTCATAGCAGATGCCGGGGATGAGGGGTCTGATCTTAGCTGATCATGTAGTACAAAACTACCGAACTGCGCGCCAGCCGCATTCACGACGCCAGCTTGAGACTGGTGACCGAAAATATTCTGTAGGTAAGTCGAAGTAAAACTAGGGGTACCCATACGTGGAAATGGGTACGATGGCGTCCGAGCGGTAAAGCCAGGAGTCATGCCACCGCGGACTGTCCTGTTAGATTCGCTAGAAGCAGTCGGGAGGTCAGAACTGGTTGTTGGCGAGGGTGTGGCGCTGGACTCTTCCTTGATGGGTGAGATGCGTGTCTTTTCCGATATAGTTCTCGAAGGCGAAGGAGAGCCTCGAATGGCATATTCCCGACGTTCCATCTCCCTCGCTAGCCGCGCCCGGTACTCGTTAATAGACCGTTTATTCTCGAAGATTTTGGGTGAATTCTCTGCATTGCTGGCATCCCTATCTTGGCTCCTAGCACCCATCTCGACTCCAGCGGTTCCTTGCCGTGGTTCATCATTTTCCAATTGCACGTCTCCATCGACAGACTGGGATTTCTCTATGCCGACCGCATCCAATTCGGGACTACTACCTCGCAAACTAATGTGGTCCACACTTGAAGAAGCGAGTGTTAGCCAGGGTGCATCGGGATTCGTTGGCCCTACCGCGCTGCGTGGCGAGTTTCGCATGGAATCGGAAATATCTTCAGAGAAACTAGTCCCGGTAGGACTACTCTGTTTCTCGATATTCAATGGTTGGAAAATATGAGTGTCATAGCCAGGGGAAGAGGAGGGCGACAGCGTGTGGAGGTTACTGTTAAGTGGTTCGTCCAAAGTTGAGTAGTGGTGATGAGATGGCATTCCTCTTTCACGGCGCCCCCATGCGGCAGTATCGGGGACGGGTCTCACTACGTACTCGTGATCTCGGCATTCGCTCCGTCTAATTCAAAAGGTATTCGCCGGGGTCAAGGAGTTTTCTTAGACAGTAGCATACGACGGAGAACGTGTGTTTGAATTGCCGTATGTTGGTTGGGTGACAGTGATAGTGAGGAATAAGGATGTGATTCTTTTTCGGCTAGGACAGATCAAAACCGGTAAGTGGCATTGCCTTGTGTCGATTACAAGGCTCATCGCTAGTCAGCGGCCGGTTGGGTCACTATCTACGTCAGACAGTGTTTCTCGCTAACAATTAATACGGACTATCTTCGATTCGGGAACTGACGTTCGTGGCGTATAAGCTGAATATAGCGTTAGGTACGTAGGTACCTATATCAAATAAGATGCTAAAGATGCTAAAGTTATCTAAATATTGGCTAAGGGAGGCGACACCGGCCTAAGAACGGGTTTGTTTTTGGGTTTTTCGATTGAATTCTTTTTTTGGTTCTAACTTCAGCTCAGCTCGGTTGAGATGGAAAATACATTGTAATTAGCAGCCAAAAATCGAAGGATGATTATGCTCGACATTCCCACTGGCTAAAACTGGCTGGACTGGCAGCAACATCAGGCGGAAGGGGGGGAAGGGAGAGAGCTTGAAAGTTGCATTGGTACATCCATACATCCATCCAGCGGGTACATTGAAAATTTAAAATGCACCTGCAGGCATGAGGATTTTAACTGGTTATTGACTTGGTTAGGTCCGTTAGGGGGGTGGACAAAGCAGGTGGGTTGTTTAGGTATGTCCATGTTCATAATATGTACATAGTATCTCTTGGACTTTTTCTAGCCAATCAGGGTTTACCTAGGATGCTACGAAAAAGGTACTTAGCAGCGGTAGGCGTGCTGTACAAGGCCTTAGGTACCTGAGGATGTACCTAACCTTTTAGCAGGGTTACAGCGCAATGGTAATCTGTTTTCCCGTCCAGCCGAGGGAGCCAATTCTTCCAACTCTCGCATAAGTTGGACCTTCAACTCTTCATTTACAGCCCACAGCCCCGAACCCTGAAGAGAAAAAAAACCAATCTACCCTCTCAGCTCCGCGGTTGACTAGCCCGTCATTCCCTCCCCTCATGTGACCTCGCCTCACCTCGCTATTGTATGAATTCGCGAGGTTTCCTAAGTTGCGCTGCCAGAATACGTCCGAGCGAGGTGGCGGATATTAAAAAGACTATTTTGTTTTTATAACCCGCACACGTGAGTAAATTTCTTATTACATCGGTTATGTTAGGTACCTCTTTAGGTATGTACCTGCTGTTAGGTATGATACTTGAAGTAAATTGAAGAGGTATCGTGATATGCATGGAAGGAATCACATATTTGATCTCTCTTATCATCAATATCGCAAATACCTTTTAAGGGTATTAAGCTAACGTGACCTCGATATCTTACGTACCGACGCAAGATTGTGTCATTGAAGGCTCGATAATTCGTCCTTTTGTCGAGAGGAAATAATGAGCGGTCAAGCGCGAGTACATAGGAGAGGTATGCTATGGTATAAAGAAAACTCACATACACTACGTAAATAGGGGGTGGGGGTTGGAGTCTTGACCGGACGAATACTGTCACGATCTTCCCGACCCTAGCCCTCGTTGACCCAACCTTCTAGTTATAGTAAACGCAACTATTAATAACTACTACGCACGGAGCCATGCAAGTAGTTCTGCTAGTCTTCTTCTTCTTCTTTTTTTCTCTTAAAGAGGTGAGGTGAAAGAAGAGGGGGTGGAAGGTTCCGATAATTTGTCACCTAAGCAATTAAAGGTACCTAATGTAAGTACATAGGTACCTATATTTGAGAATTCTCCCATGTTTTCAGATCAAGTTACCCATTCCCGAGCAATACTGATTCCCGAGAGTCAATAAGGTAAAGTTCAAAAAAGGGATGGGATATTTGGAGCTTACATACATTTCTCCAAATGGCAAATGCAATGCAGGTCTGTTGCAAGTACATACCTAAGAGGTACTTACCTACCTGGGTAAGTATCTAGGTACCTATGGTAGTACAAACATGAGCCAAGTGCGTCATTGCATTGTGTACGTCATCTCACCTGCATGGAATTTTTACTATGTATAATTTGTTACACGGGTTACTAGTTGCCGGATAAGATTGTTCGTCAGGAATCTGTGCTAGAATTTACACTATCTTCATTTATTTACATGGTATTTTAGGACACGAATGGATGAAAGTTACTCATTAAGAGTTATTCTTAAAATAACGTTGACTTTCTTTATTGTTGACATTATATACCACACCATCATTATTAAGCTCGTTACGATAGGTACAGCCGCCATCACTACCGCTACCGCTACCGCCGGTCCCGATGAAGAAAGGCGCTTAACAATCACAAATTTCCTAACCCAGACTTTGAGATTCTATGTACCGTGCCGGTGCTATAATATAGTGCAGGTCGGTGAAATGGTCTAGTGGAAAAAATAAAAAATAAAAATGGCGAACCATTGGCGTTAATACTAGAAATGACGACGGCTCGAAAACAAATTACTTCGTATGAGAACACCGTGTTCCTTTATTGCCCCATCGCGAAAAGTTGCTTCACTCCCATAATAACAACTTAAATCTTCAAATGCAGCTTACTACATATCTCCTTTAGGTAGGTACCTAAGCTAAGTACCTAAAGTGTAAGGTAGATATGTCTATGCGGCTTGAAAGAGAATTCGATCAACGTCTCAGACTCTATATCTGTTTCATACCTTCAACACACGCAGCAAGGTTGTTATACAACATCTACGGTAAGAGCATAACTCCCAGCCAACGGGAAACTGTTTCAAGATGACGAAATGTGTCTCAGTTCGCGTGACATCGCACATGACTCCTTGGCCTATCAATAATGCAGTGGGCCGAAGCGATTCTCATTGCTCTGGGTCAATAAAAGATACATACTAACCGTCAACCTTGGAAGGCAATTACAGAACACAGCTTACCTCCTTGACGGCTTTCAGGTTCCAGTCTGGGTACTTATAAATCCGGAGTTTATGTGGTATACGATAATCCGTCCCCGGAGATTAGGGGTCTTCCCGCCTTCCATGTACATGTTTAATGGGTCGACATGGTCCAAAATGTTATCTCAGCTTCCTAACCTAAGACTAGAAACATTGGCGAAAAGCTGATAAACCGCTGTCTCAGACATCTCATACAAAGAACCCCGCGTAATTCGGCGCCGAACCCATGACGCCCACTAACAAGCAGGTAAGATATTGAGCCTTGAAAATTTAATTTGGGGTTGACATTTCTTGGTTAAAATCATTCGAAGATCGTTTAGCGTCTCCAATAAGTGTATTCATGCGGGAAACATTAAACGACCAAGCCAAGACACGGAAGCATCAAGAAAATATGACAGAAAATACGAGAGCCGATATTAATATTTATTTTTGGTAAGGCAGTCTGTACACCCTCGAAATAACGAGAATCGTGGCTTAGTCGAGGAAGTGATATAATGCTGGGTTGTATGTACGTGTAGGTGGGATGGGGGAGGTATGGGATGGGAAGGGTGTTGTTGTTGGCTCTTATTAGTGCACTACGAATTTGCTCCCTTCACGGAAAACTTGCCGGCGAAGTTACCCTTTCCCTTTTTTCTCGCTTACGCCCTTACGCCCCGGCAAGTCTTTTCAACCTTTACATAGTGTACCTGTTCTCTTCTACCTACATCCCAGCCACCTGGGATAGTAGTGTAGGGACAAGAGGGTACCGTATGAATCAGGTCATTATCCACTTACCACGGGGCACTAAAATAGGATTTTCTTTTCTTCTACCTACATAGTACACGGACAATACTAAATGCAGTTTAGAGAAAGCGCCTTAGGCTTGCCGCTACGCTGTCTTTCGCGTGACCATTAGCTCTTCCACGATCTGCTTCGTCGATATTCGATCAAATCGGTAGGCTAAGGGGAAAGTGGACATAGCGTAAATCCTCGCCGTTGTGTTCTGTATGTGTGTGCGTTTTTTTTCCCCTTCCATTACCCAGAGGCGTTACATACGATCTACGTGTCTCACGCCGGCTTCTCGCGGTGTTACTGATAATTCCACACCGATCGTTTCCCGTCATGATAGATTGGGAGATGAAAAGCTAACGGGAATACATGAGCTTTTATTCGCTCCTACCCATTCCGATCCGCACTTGTCCTTCCGAGATAGTTAGACTGCATCTGCAGCGCATGTGGAGGCCGAAAAAGCTGTCACCAATCTTGCACGACATAATAGCATCATGATTGAGTGGCTTGCCCCTTATCAGTCGAGATTGTACTCTTGGGCCGTACATAGCCCGAGGTGTAGCTGCATATCCAATACCCTCCAGCTAAAGATTGATCCTCCAAGGTCTCACTATATCCATACCGGTGACCTGGGGGAGAATATTCAGCAGCCCAACAAGTTAACACTGGCTTCATAGCTTAGCGAGCCCATTATTAGGGTAAGATGTCCGGATTGTAATATGAGGTAGTCTACCCCTCGTAGAACCTTCTAGGCAAGCCATTGACGTATACGTAAGCCTTCTACTTCAACTGTTCAGTCACCAGTCGGGAAGTTTCTCCTCCCCGTAGTGACCAAACCGTGTCGAGCAGTCGGGCAGTCGGGCAGTCAGGACGAAGTCGGTAGAGAGTCCATATTGAGAACCTCTTAAAACTCCCCCAAGTGTGCGCGCTACGAACCGTGTGTGCCATGGGCTCGAAAGCCTACGAAGTAGGGTTGCCTCGACATGGGAGGATTGTAGGAGTGGACTGATACCACATGCTATTCCACGTCAGGTGCTCCCCGACGTCAAAATAGCTCCGGCAGAAAGTCAATAGCACAGCATGACTTGACCCGCAGGACGGTTTGTGTGTGTCCCGTCGGCGTTTTCACGGTAAGTATGCTGTCTCAGTCCGACTACACAAGGCTACAGGTGTCGAGAGTTGCTGTACAAGGTCGGCGAGGCTATCTAAGGTATATGACCCTGGCTTCTTAGGAGCCGTGGCACCCCGGCCCCTGAGTGAGGTCACCTTCCCTGTAATTGAGGCGGACGGGTCTCCAGGAACAAGGGGAAGGCTTCGGTAGTGTAGGCAGTGTTTGCTTCGGCTTTTCAGCGGTACGAAATAACATCTCAAGACGAAGTGAGGCTATCGGGTTTTAGGAGACAGGGTATATCTATCGGACCCATATCGGGTCCATATACACAGATTATACGTACCTATCATGCAACATCGCCGTAGCGTGAAAATGATGAAAGGATGGTAGAGCAGGGCCAAAGGATAAACCTATAGGACCCATAAGTAGTGTCAAACATAATTAGATACACCAGCTAATCAAGTATGTTTTACTAAGGCATGCTGTGCCCTTGCATGGAAGCTTCCTTTTGGGACACGTTTCGATTTACTCCCTTCATGTTATATGTTCTTAACGTCTAAACTGCTATCAGGGATTGATAGAGTAAATCTGGATACCTATTATCAATTTTTTACCGGAGGAGAAGCGTAACTAGACGACTCAGAAAAGCTTATGGTTAAAAATGCATCTCAACGCGGCGTATGTCTGTTAAGCTGGATATCACATCGGCGGGATTAACATCAACTTGGGCTCGGGGTCGGAAACTTCCCAAAGAGCAACAAGTTAAAGACCCGGAACTTGATGACTTTCGTTTTGTATATCCCCCGAGTTACCAGGTATAACGTTCTTCTAAGATTAGGCAGGTATCTGGTAGTTGCTTGTATTTTGACCTCTGTTGAAAATTGCCTAGATAATAGGAACCTACCTTAGCTAATTATTAGGGTAAGAATCTTGAACTTAAGTCAGGACTTAAGAGATAAGTGCGTTGGATAGACTTTGGAGATTCTCCCTCTTGAATAGAGTTGTTTTTATATGGGACTAATAATATACAGGTATTTTAGTCTAGTTACCCAGGTACCTAAGGTAGAAGGTGATTGGGGATAATGGGGAAAGATGTGGCTGCATTGTCAGCCCATCAGCTGTGTCACATGACATAATGTATTTATTTATACTTCTCCTACGTACTAACTAGGTGGATCTTATACAGTACTTAGGTAACCTTTACCTTTACAACATCAACAATGAATACAATGATTCCATAATTCCATTGTCAAGCTGGCTCCACTTACCCCTTTCTGACAGTCTAGCAGTTCTAGGCATGCTAAGATTAAGCTTCCGCGTGCCGGCGTGCTGACCGTTAGTAGCACCATTGAACCAATCAAATGCCGATATTGGCGATGAATAACTCAGCTACCCCAGAAATTAGGCAGTTCATGTCCCATTCAGGATTAGCGTATAGAGGTTCTCTGTCAGTTCTCTGCCAGTTTCTTCTCTGCTGCTCCGTCAACAAGCCCACAAGCCCATAAGCCCGCCATGGATTTCGCCTCATCTTTCTCATTTGCCACCTCAACTACCTTACATAGTAGAGCCAAGTTCGCCTGAACGTCACTTCATCATCTCATCCGTACCTACCTAAGCTAGTTGTGCTATGCTTGTGGTAGGTCACATCTACGGAGACATCTACGAACTACGGAGATCGGATTCGGGTACTCCCATAAGCAGTTGCGCGCACGTTACCATCGTCGCTTAGCTCAAAATCTCTCTCGTCATTAATCAACAACCATGGCTACTCAAAGTCAACCTCCAAATAGCGAGCGGACACCCTTACTTCGCGATGCACCTAATGGCCGTACCGACGAGAACCGGCTAGATTCGGCTACAGAAAACCTCAACATTAACAGCGAGGTCAAAACCTTGAGACATCGCCGTTGGATATCGTTGGTCGTCAGCGCTTTGCTCATCGTCGCTTTCATCCTTATCTTAATTTTCTCTGGTAGTAAGTCTTATCGTCCCTCGGGATACACCATCGTGGATAATCGACAACATTATCTGGTTTTGACATTATATAACTACGCTTTCAATCTTTATCCCATTGCTATTAGTTAGATTAGACCGATGCCATGCCTTGACGTAATGCTTGGATTGGAAAAGGAAAGAAACTTACATTCAACCGCGAATTCATCCTTCCTACTTGCATCCTTGCCTTCACCTAGAAGAAGCCGTTTCTAATAGCATTATAGTCTTCTCACATGTTGGTCAGGCGCCTGATAAGACTCCATCGTTGTGTTTGTCACCGGCCGTATGTAGTACCTCCAGTCTATCCTCTTCCGTATAGCTTGTCCTAGAGAGCAGAACCCCGTAATCAAGCTCCTTGGAGAGTAATTTCACTCAGAAGTGGTTTAAAACAGAATTATGCAAAAGGAAGTCATTAACTTTTATCTGCCTTAGTGCATACATGCATCGTCCGAAATTCTCCGTTAGTAAACTTCTGGAATCCCCAATCAATGAACAAGAGCTTACTGTACTACTAGGTAATCTATCCCCGGAATATAAGAAAATTGATCCATGTACAGACTTCGATACTCTCGTCTGTGATGGATTCATCAATCGTCATGATATTCCGCAGGATAAATCTAGTTATTCGACAGCGACTATAATGTTAGAAAATGGCCAAACCACTCTCAGGCATATTCTAGAGTCCCCTTACCCGACTATTTCAAAGGTAAGCGTGTTTCTAGTACCATTAAACATCCTAGTCTCTCGACCTAAGAGCATAGGCCGAAGGGTATATGGAGATAGAACCACGCTGGCTCCTATTGGAATTTGGGTTACATCTGGCTAATCACTTTCTAGCATTCTTCATTTTCCCCTCAAAATCTCATCGAGATTGCTGCCTCTACCGACGAAGAGAATTTCCGTATGGTACAAGATGCTTATAACTCATGCCTAGATGAAGCAACCCTTCAAGAAATAGGTGTTGAGCCGTTGGTTAGGTTGATAAACCAAGTTGCTGCATCTTTCCCTGTCGATGGTGCTTCCGGAAGTGACGCTTCACTTGGAGAAGCTGACTATGCTGCTCTTAGCAATACCATTCTGCTTCTCGAGAGAATTGGGGTTCCTTCCTTCATAGGCATTACTGCTGGCGCTGATGATAAGAACCCTGATGTGGTCATTATTCAGGGATACCCAGCTGGACTTACCTTACCTTCGCCAGAGTACTATCATGATAAAGACACAGTGAGCACGTACGAAACGATGCTAGGAGAAGTCTTCGCTAGTCTCCTTCCGACAAACTCGTCGAGATCCTCAGCCAAGCAGCTTGCACAATCTGTTATTGACTTTGAGAAGAAGATTGCAGCGGCAACACCGTCTCCCGAGGATCAATCCGACGTCACCGTAAGCAAGACTATATTTAATATTCAAGTTTATGGACAAAGCTAATCGGATTAGAAATACTACACTATCGTCAATATTGATGATGTTGGCAAAATTGCTCCAGCCATCGGATTGGACTCTATCGTCAAATCTTTAGCTCCGCATAATTACACGACAAACAGCATGCTATTAGCTTTCCCGGAATTCCTAGGCAAAGTCTCTGACATTCTCTCTAAGACTTCCAAGTCAACTGTGCAAAGCTATTTGATTTGGCAATTAATAAACCAATATTCTTCTTACGTCGAAGGTCCAGAAGTCCAACCAATTCTTCGCTTTTCTAACACTCTATTTGGAAGGGTACGCATTTATTACCTATCTATGTTCAAATCTAGCAGGCACCTGACAGTTTATAGAACCCCGATACGAAGACTGAGCGATGGAAGACGTGTGTTAGTTATGTTGATTCTACTGTGGGCTGGATTTTGAGTCGATTTTATATCGAGGCGACATTCTCGGATGAGGCGAAGCAGTTCGGCGACCAGATCATTCTTGACATCAAGAAGCAGTTTATTTCGAAGTTGAATGATCTTAGCTGGATGGATGACTCAGTTAAGAAGTTGGCCGTGAACAAGGTAAACAATATCGACCAGAAAATCGGTTTCCCAACTACCTCTCCGAATATAACGAATCCAAAGATGCTACAAGCTTACTACAACGGATTAAATATTTCCACATCTTTCTTCAACAATACTCTATCGAGCAACACTTTGGAAATTAACAGGACCTGGTCAACCCTTGGGAAACCAGTTGACCATGGCGAGTGGGGCATGCAAGCTGATATTGTCAACGCCTATTACAATCCGGTAGGGAACGAAATCGTCTTCCCGGCCGGCATCATGCAATTCCCCGTCTTCCAGCTGGAGCTTCCAAGCTACGTGTCTTACGGCGCTTTCGCGTCGGTCGCCGGCCACGAGCTCTCGCACGCGTTCGACAACTCAGGCCGACACTACGATGAGCACGGGAACTTCACGGACTGGTGGACGGACCACACGGTGCGGGAGTTCGAGACGCGCGCCGACTGCTTCGTGGAGCAGTACGCCAACTTCACCGTCGAGGGCAGCAACGGCGAGTCCCTACACGTCAACGGCCGGCTCACGCTGGGGGAGAACATCGCGGACGCGGGCGGCGTGTCGGCGGCGTTCGCGGCGTGGAAGAGCCGCACGGAGGAATCGTCCGACCAGGACCTCCCCGGGCTCGACTTCTTCACGCACGACCAGCTCTTCTTCGTCTTCTACGCCAACTGGTGGTGCGGCATGAACCGCCGGGAAGAGGCCCTCCGCCGCATCTACACCGACCCGCACTCGCCCGCCTTCGCCCGCATCCTGGGCACCACGGCGAACTCCAAGGCTTTCAGGGAGAGCTTCAAGTGCCCGATTAAGGAGCCGATGTGCGAGCTGTGGTAATGATGGTGATGATGTTGGCGATGATATCTTTCCCGTTTTATTTGGGACGTGTGTAAACGTGTAAACGCGTGAAGCTATGGTATTTAGTGTGACGGGGTTTGCGGTACTGGTGATAACTTGGTAACAAATAATGTGTGTTGATTAGGTTGGGTTGGGTCCGGGTTGGTTGGTTGGTTGGTTTACGCAGAAATTGGTATATCTTGTCTTCGATAAATTGTCCTAGGGAAATCAATGCTCTTGCAATGAAATGAGTTTTCGCCGCAATTACGGCTTTGTGACAAGTCCTAAACTTCGAATTACCACTGACCGGGGGGCAGTCGGGGCGAAGTAGGTCATGCCATAACGAACTTCAATATAACTACCTAACTCTAATGCCAAGTCACGAATAGAATAATCCCATTGGGAGATTCTGTCGAAGCAATTTATTTGATGAGATGGGCAATGCAAATGTGAATGCGAATGTAAATGAGAAATAGATAGGATATCACGTCATGTTTTATTACTGCTTTGCCCTTCCGAATCCCAACGTAAACAAACTATCTGCTCATAACAACCTGCCATCCATTTTTAGATGCCCACTATGGTTATGCCGAACCTACCTAACCTAACCTAAAATAAATCAAAAATTCGCCTTTGACCCCGCCTAAGACGAAGGCTCCGGTACCAAACCGACCGAGCCGAGAACAATATTTGACGCCACAGCCAAGTACCTCATAAAAGAAATAGAAGGGGGGATCCAAAACCGCACATAAACTGACCGAATATGCTTAGCATATGGCCTCTTAAACGCAAACCCCAACCTTGGTGTTTTTATGCAGTGCGCTGTATACTCTCCAATATAAATTCTCTTTTCCCATTGCGGCATTCTTAAAAACCGAGCTTCTGCTTCCTGATGCGCGGGAACACGCCAAGAATAATCAGCACGGCGATCACGATCATAGCCCACAACCTCAACCCGAGAACAGCAAGGTTGTAGTCGGTCTGCGTCGCGCTGATGACGGTGGCCGCGAGGAACAAGAGAAGAACGTAGCCGCTGGAACGGTGGTACTTCCAGATGCTCTTAGCTTTCGCCTCGCTGCCGTACAGCTTCGGGGTAGCGAACATGGTGAACCCGACGAGGTACTGGAAGAGGATCCAGAAGGAGGCGATGACGCCGAGGTAGGCGTGGACGGAGTGAAAATGAGGGCCGTTATTTATGGACTTATTGACCTCGATGCTAATGACGCCGACGGCGAAGGAGATGATGCCGAGGAAGTTGAGGCCGGCGTGGATCTTCTGGCCGACCTGCTTCTGGGCGCCGGTGTGCGTGGGCTGCAGGACGAGGATCGACTGGATGAGCACGAGCAGGCCGAACGACTGCGCGAGCGGGTGCACGGAGAACAGGATCAGCGGCCCGTGGAGGAAGACAGCGGCCCAGACCGAGACCACGAGGAGGATGGCGCCAGCCTCGGCGAGCACGCCGGTGCCTGAGGATTGTATGAGCTTTGGCATAGTGTAAAAGCAGTAGTGGAAGGTAAAGTAAAGTAACGGTGGATTGGACAGATATAGGTAAGGTATTGAGTAGTATCTATGGGATAAACAAGTATATATAATTTAAGTAGCATATAATGCTAGGTCTAGGTCTACAATAGAAAAGAAAAAGAAAGACAAAATCGTACCGATGACGAGGTTTTTGATTATGGGAGCATTCTCTCTTTGAGAAGCATCGCCCGTGCGGCCGAGTAGAGGTTCTAGATCACCACCTTGGTGTCCGTCGTTGTGTTGTCCGTCATTGTCCGAGTCGATCGGGGGATGTTGGGGTATTCCCGTCGCCGAAGCCATTCTGGCTATTTTTAATTGTCCAGATAGCGTTTTTGCTTTAGGGATCCACCGCCGCACTGTTTAGGGGGGGTTTGTGTAGTGTATTACGATAATGTTATCAGCTTAGGATTAGGTATATAAATAAGACAGGGTAGATCGAGGATTCCAGAGTTGTTGGGTTATTTTGACGTATGTTAGGTAGAGAGAGTTGATTTTTACTAGGTACCTCTTAGGTAGGTAGGTAGTAGGAAAGAATAAGAAATTACTCTCTCACAGTATTTGCGGATGGAAGGTGGAAGTTGTTTCATATTGTCTTTTTTTCTACAATGGAAACTCCGCTGGACAATAAGATGGCTGGGCATGAGGTAAGGTGCAATACAATACAATACCTAAGGGAAGGTAGGGAAGTTTCTAAAAGGATCTAGCTCACTGCCCAGGTGCTCACATCATCGACAGCGGACATGACGGGCTGCTGCTGAAGGGAAGCTTTGACCTATCAGAACCCTGCGATTCCCAAGCAATTGCTGTATCGTAGGGCGGACTACGTATGTACATGCCTAAGCTAGTGCGGGGGAGTTACACAGATGACACTTAGTTCGGGAAGGTCTAACTATTTGTAAGGTATACATGTAAGTAGTACAATATTTCATAATTTTATGTGAGTTCAATGCATTACGTATGAGGTCAGGTCGAGAATTTGTATCTACCTCGGAGCCTTATGCATTATTTAACCTGAATACGAAAAATAGAAAGATTATTGATATTATACTAAACCGTACATTAGAGACAAACGAGAGAAAGACATTGCGGGGCTGATAGGTATACACATACACAAGTACATGTAAACGATATTACACATGTCCTAGGCCGCCTACCATCCAGTTACACAATTGGTCGGCAACCCGCAGATTTGACGTCCGATCTTGAGACGCATTTAATACACATGCAATTTACTAACATCATTACCAGAGGTATCTATCTATCACCCGTTGGCCGTAATCCGGAGCTTGCCCCACCAGATTAGCGTATTGCGATTTCGAGGTCAGAACGGGGTTTGGGTAGACAATTAATGTAAAAGAAAACAGGTATCTAACCTACCTACCTGGTATTAAACTCTATTTTGCTTTTTTATGTTAGTTATAGGTATTACGTTCTTTGAAATATCCCCGTTAAGGAACGCCACATTACGTAGAGGTAGAAAACCCGCAGCTGGTGTTTTGAATCAAAAATCAAAAAGCATGGCTGAAGACATCGAGTACAAATTAGACGCCGTCAAGGCTACGCCTATCGCCTCGGACGACATCGATAAGACTTTCCGATCTTCCAGCATCGGTACGTGGGACGTTGAGCGCGTGAGGATGTTTAGTGTCGGAAGAAAAGAAAGAAAGAAAGAAATATATGAATCAGTCAGAACTTCCTTCCGGCTAACTCGCAAATCCCCTTAGACTTGATTTCCGGAACGTTGGGAGGCAAGGTCCTAGGTTTCTCCGACCAATGGTTCGCCGATGCCGCCAACCTGCTGACGCCCACGCCTCCCATCAGGCAGCCCGGTAAGATGGTATATACGGGCGCCTGGTACGATGGCTGGGAGACGCGGCGGCACAACCCGGAGCCCTTCGACTGGGTCGTCATCCGGCTCGGCGTAGCGTCCGGGACCATCGAGGGAGTCGAGATCGACACGGCCTTCTTCTCGGGGAACCATGCGCCCGCGATCTCAGTTGAGGGGTGCTTCTCTGCCGATGACGACGAGGTCCTCTCGTGGAAGGGGCAGCACGGGAAATGGGAAACCATCCTGGATATCCGGGAGTGCGGTCCCTCCCAGCGGTTCGCCTGGAAGCTGGATAACCCCTCCACCTCGAAACAGTACACCCACGTTCGGCTCAACATGTACCCGGACGGCGGCATCGCGAGGTTCCGCCTGTTCGGCCACGCGGTGCCGGTCTTCCCGGATGACGTCGACGCGGTTTTCGACCTGGCCGCCGCGCAGAACGGCGGGGTGGCCGTCTCCTGCAGCGACCAGCACTTCGGCACGAAGGACAACCTGATCCTGCCGGGGCGGGGCAAGGACATGGGCGACGGGTGGGAGACGGCGCGATCCCGGACCAAGGGGCACGTCGACTGGGCCATCATCCGCCTGGGCGCCCCGGCGCTGATCCAGAGCTTCGTGGTAGACACGGCCTTCTTCCGGGGAAACTTCCCTCAGAAGGCCAAGATCGACGCTATAGAGTGGACGGGGGCCGGGGAACCACCGGCGGATGCTGAGGGCTGGACAGAGGTCCTCGAGCCGAGTAAGTGCGGTCCTGATCAGGAGCATAGCTTCGAGTCTAAGGTTAAGGACCGTCGGTTTACGCATGTCAAACTTACTATTATCCCCGATGGTGGAGTAAAGCGATTGCGGGTACTTGCTAAGAGAGCTGTCTGAGCATGAGATTTAGCTTTGGGGAAAGGGGCCAATCACTATTCGATGTGTAGTGTATATATTTATCCAAAATATTGAAATATGAGTTAAATCAACGCCTGATAGTTACGATTAAAAGTTTCATTACAATTACTTTCGAATATAAATGAAACTGAGGCTTTAAGCCAAATAAAATGGGAATACGGTTACATTTTCACTCATTAAACGAGTGAAAAGTAAAGATAGATTAGCTCATTAAAAGATACAGTATATTCCATGATGATAGGAATTCTACTTCTACTCCTTGAGAGTTCTTGCTTCTTTCTTATTCTAACTTTAAGAGTAATAACATCTCTCATTTCTTCGTACTCGCAGACCTGTCCCTCCCCAGCCCCTCAAAGTTCATTCACTCACTCACTCACTCATGCTTTCCCCTTCCCTTTCTTGCCCTTCTTCCCACCTCCTCCGCCCGCCTCGCTCCCACTCGGCCCCGCACCTCCCGGTCCTCCAAATCCTCCGAGTCCCTGCCCAAGCATACTCATCATATCGGCCGGGCCGCCGCCCATACCCCCACCACCACCACCACCACCTTGCATCTCGCGCATCATGTCCTTGAACGCGTTCTCGCTAACCCCGCCGCCCGTCATCGCGGCGCTGTACGCCGGCAGCAGCTCGCCCATCTTCCAGCCGCGGGGCACGGCGGGGCGAGGCCAGGGCTCGTCGTCGGCGGGGGCGCCGAGCCCGGGGACGCGCACGCGGCGCAGGGCGTCGCTCTGGTCCGTCGTCGGGTGCGCCTGGAGGTGGCGCGCCACGAGCACGTACAGGTGGTGCTTGTTCTTAACGTTCGCCGTCGCCGCCGTGCTCTTGGCGAGCTTTACCCGCACCCGCCCCGGGTTCGCCCAGTCCTTCGGGTGCACCCGGTGCGCCTCGAACACGGGGCTCAGCCGCAGCGCCGCGCAGGCCGCGGCGATCTCGCGCGCCAGCGGGTTCTTGACCGCGAGGGCCTTGGACACGCGGCGGCCCTCGGCGCGGGAGCGCGTCGCGTCGAAGTACACCGGGTACAGCATCTGGTAGTCCTTTATGTCGCTGGCTTGGATCTGCTGGGCTTGCGGGGCGGAGGAGGGGTGTTGGAGAGAAGGGCCGCTGCCGCTACCGCTGCTGCTGGTGGGAGGGGGAGGGACGCGGGAGGAGGAGGAGGAGGAGGCCGCGGGGGCTTTTTGTCGTAGGATGTCGGATTCGAGGAAGTCTTCAATGTCGCCCTCGCTAGGGTCCGAGAGATCGCTGTCGGATACTTCTTCTACTCGGGGATGCGACATGGTGGAAGCTACCCCCCGTAATAGGTCCGTTGGGAGTATGGTGATGTTAGGTGTGGTTTGCGTTTTGCGGGATGTAAAGTATTTAGTTGCTGTTTTGTTTCTGTTTTGTTTCTTATTATGACAGGTACTTGTTATTTCAGATTAATTCGTTTATGTTTGCGATATCGAACCTTGAATTTTGATATGTGGGGTAGCATGTAACTAGGGATAGTAGCTGTGTCCTTTTGGGTGGATGGATTAGGTACGGTATTGAATCGAATATAGGTACAATACATCGTAATACCTTAGGTCGATACCTACCCGGTACGTAGTGGGGTAAACCCCCTAGTCCTCCATTGGTTAGGGAGTTCCCGTGCTGCAGCTCAGTGGAGAAATGCTCTTCTGTCACATGACATAATGTATATGTACTTCCACCATCAGTGGATCTTGTATAGTAACCTAACCTTTACAACATCAACAACAATTACAATGATTCTTCTTCTCTGAGATCTTCCATCACCGTAATCTGTACTACCTTTAAAAGGTACCTTTTCTAGGTACCTAGGTAGGTATGTAAGCTTTGTAAGTCGCATCGCCGACTCCAACCGTACCAATACAGAAAAATGTATAAGTCATAGGTCATCACTTTCGAGATGCTTGGCTTATCGCATAAGGTTCTCATCAGCATCTTAAACAGAGCCAATGGTTTTATTCGAAATACATCGTTAAAGAACTACCGGCTCGCACTAGCTTCATCGCTTCTCGATTCTATTTATATATCTCGAGTCTGGGCTCGTCGAATTTGGAAGAGATAACGGCGAGAGCAGCCCCCCTATATTCTCCAATATTCTACAAGAGGACACCAAGATTGAGAGGGCGTACATCCGTTATTGGTAGTCTTTAGCAGCTATGTCAGAACGGTTCATTCGATCAACATCCGCCACGGTTGAGTGGTTAAGGTTATGTCTTGCCAATTCTCGTCAACCGCCGTAGTTGTATTATCGTCACCCCTCTTCATACATCCACAGCCAGTCCTTGTGCCACTCAAGTGCCGATATCGTGGTAATTATTTCAACCGAGGTGACTGGATAGGTAGTTTATATTATAACCGATTACTACCACCATCATGCGTGGAGATGTGAACTGTCAGTACATCTGTAATCCATTGATCCATATATTGATAATGATGTGGTGTAAGTAGCTCCCCACTCTCGAGGATTGTTCTGAAACCAGAGAAATAAATGAAACAAAATCAGAGACGATGGAAAGTCCTCGTTATACATATATAAACATGATAGTTTAGAAAAAAAACCAGGAAATATAGCTTGCGTGTGTTTATGAAAAGTCGGGATCAATCAACCAATATTTAACACGAAGTTACAATGTCGTCCGGATACATCACATTCGTGGAACAGTTTCAAAGAGCTTCTTTTATAGAGCTTTTCGTCTTTTCTATCCTATTGGTAAGGCTAACTACCTAATCGAATTGTATAACTACAGTTTATATTTACTAAAATTTGTATAAGTCTTTAGGACTAGGAATTGCCAACGCGCTTTATAATGCCTTCTTCCACCCACTAGCCCCTATACCGGGTCCAAAGCTATACGCCATCTCCCCTCTTCCTATAAGCTGGTCCAGAGCGCAAGGAACGCTACCCTACAAGTTTGCTGAGCTACATGAGAAGTATGGCCCCATTGTACGTGTCGGCCCCGGCGAGGTATCCTGTGCTGGCCCGACGTCTTTCAAAGACTTGTACGGTCCGCGCTATGGTAAAGGTGGCCCCTTGACCCGCGATTCGCGGGCCGCAACGGTGAAAGAGAAGTTTGGCGCCGTAGGCATGTTTCAAGCTGGGGTGCAAGAGCACGCTCAAATACGTCGTCAGCTCAACCCGGCATTCTCTGAAAAGGCCTCCCGGGAACAAGAGCCCCTCGTCATGGGATACATCAACGCTATGATACAGAAGTTACGCAACGCCTCGGCCGGAGGAGATGCTGTGGACATAGAAAAGTATACCATGTGGGCAACTTTTGATATCCAAGGAGACCTGGTATTTGGCGAGGATGTTTTCAAGTGCGTTGAGAAGGAGCAATACCACCCGTGGATCAAAATTAGCATGGCCTACTTCACATCAGGGGTTTATACCCACGCGCTCAACGACATATCGCCTTGGGCACTTTGGATCTGGCAGAAGTTCTTTATTCCAAAAAGCTTTGCAGATGCGCAGGAGTATCATCTTAGGACTACTCTAGACTTAGTGGACAAGAGGATGGATACCAAGGAAACAGGCCACCCGGATTATATGTCGTTCATTACCAGCGAAAGCAAAGCCGGCGAAGTGCTCACGAAAGAACAGATGTATGCTAATGCGCAAATGCTAGTCACAGCCGGATCGGAGACGGTAGCAACAGCCTCTGCTACTACGCTCTTCCTCCTGCTCACCCACCCGGAGGACATGGATCGAGCCAAACGCGAGATCCGGTCTACGTTCAGATCGGATCAGGATATTACCGCCGCTTCCGTGGTCGCTCTACCATATCTCATCGCTGCAATTGACGAATCCATGCGAGTCTGGCCGCCAGTCGCGACATCTTTCCACCCGCGAGAGGTGTTCTCTGGGGGGTGCGTTGTAGATGGATATTTCATACCTCAAAGCTCTATGATTGGCATCCATAACCATGCTATTGGTCGCCTGGAGAGATATTTCAAAGACGCGAAAAGCTTTGTCCCTGAACGTTGGCTAGGCGACGAGAGGTATGCCAATGACGTGAGAGAAGTCTTCCAGGTATGCACGATTCCCTCTTCACACATTACCATCAGCTGGCTTAACTTCATGGATGCCGATGGCTCAGATGCAATACGCATTCAGAACCTAAGATACGTAACACAGCCTGAGATGGATCAAATGCTAACCTATCCACAGCCATTTAGCTCCGGACCATTGAACTGCCTCGGGCTCACGATGGGACGCATGGAGACTCGGGTTATACTCGCCAAGCTTATTTACAGCTTCGATATCGAATTAATGCCCGAGTGCAGAAACTGGCTCGATAATCAGAAGAACTATATCGCTTGGCATAAGCCTCCTCTGATGGTAAAGTTGACTGCGGCATAATGAGTGAGTGAACGCAGGATTGATACCTAGCGGCAAGGTTGGCGGACGGTTTCTTTTTTTTTTTTTTTTTTTTTTTTTTGGTTACATGACCGGTATCAATGAAGCATGTGTACCCAAGACCATACCGTATACTGCTGTCTTCGGCGGCGTGCATATGTCGAATCGTGGACGATCTCGACGCCACATGCTCCATTAGTAGATTAGGTACCTACCTACCTTACCCTACCTTAAGTTAGGTACCTGTATCTAACTTATCCTTCACGAAGAGCAACTCGTGTTTTAACCTAGCTTGACTAGTCACTAGGCACCTACCGTGTGCACATGTGTAAACTTTCATATTTAACCACCAGGCAATTGATCCCTTCTCTCTTTCCGATTAAAACCAAACCAAGCTCCCATGAACAAACAATGACGTTTGCCAGCAAGTCAACGGAGAGTCGAGACCCCAAGTGGGAGGTGAGACACAAATTGGCAGCACCAACCCGCTGCCCGCTGCCTCCCTCCCTCGATTCCCCTTCCCGTGGTATCGGCCCTGTCTCCATGCAGCACGGGCTGCCGCCTACCGGGAGCATTATGTAGGGTGTGGGAGGTCATCTGATGTGATCTGTACGACTTCCTCTGCAGCGCTCGGTACAATACCAATCCCAGACCTTACTACTGTATCTAGGCCCCCCGAACGTCAAGCCCGCATGAGGCGCGATATTTATTCTTCACCCGTCCAGGTACCTAGGTAGTTGGGCGGTTGCTGAGCATCTCCGGTCTGTGCCGTCTGGGTCTGCTTCTTTGCTAGCAAATGGCGTACATAGATAGATAGCTACTAGATAGATAGATGAATGGGTGACCGTGTGGCTTTGAGGGCTGTCTTCGGGCGTTAAGATACGAGGTATGCATGAATGTATGTATGTATATGCGTGTATAGCAGCATCCCACCTGCGGTGTAGTTAATGGGGAAGATGTTGAGGTAGTCCGTACCTAGTATGAGATGGGGATAGAGGGGAAGAGGAGTGTGAATTGTGATGCGCTTCATATCCACTTCTTTGGGGAGACTCCTGTTCCATAGATTCATTCAAATCTTGATCTGATGATATTGATATCTTCTACCTACCCGACAGTTTACTTTCGGTAATTAGGTACTGGGATGTGTCCATTGTGTTTTTTATCTACTCTAACTAGTGTATGCCAGCTATATTTAACCCCCTTCGGAGTGAGATCGTGGGTTCCAAGGCAAGTCTATAGACCATACGTCTACTAGCATCTCGAATACAGGAGGACTACCTATAGCATATCATACAAGCGGTGTGGGGTTAAGGCAAAGGAGATTAGGCACTTCTTCAGCCTCCTACTTCTCCCAAGACAAAATGTAGCATGCCGCGTTGATCGTAGAATAGAGTCGAGACATCTTTTGCTTTTACCCTGCTAAGACACCACACATAACGCAAGCTAGACCAAGCACCATTCTCTATACCAGGTACCTAACTTAACCTAAGGTACCTACACATGCTTTTTTATTCCTCATTCCAGTTTACCGCGGAGAAGCACAACGAGAAGAAAGCCTCGAAACTCGATCGTCTGGAACATTTCCGATGCAGCCCTACACATGACCGATGCATGCATACGGGTACCTTAGGTAGTTGTCTTGGACGGCTTAATTACCTGAACTATATCGTTTAATCCTTATGGATAATAGTATGACATTGAGTCGAAACAACGTGATTAACAAGGCTATTTTGAAGATTCATGGTTCAATCCTCGTCCTCAATGGGGCGTATTACTATTATGTTAGGTAGGTAGGTAGGTACCTGTACTTACCTCGGAGTAAAGCTAAATCCTGCACCATCCTCACCGTTCGTGAATTTCTTCCCCCCCTTCCCCCTATTTCAAAGTATACGTGTGGAGACGGCTATTCCCGCCAATGCAGGCCGTCGCAGATAAATAGACCTTCGGTAGCTGTCAAAGTGAAACAGAACAGGCATCATACATGCGCGGTACGAGATCAACTCTCTTCTATATAATTCTCGTCATAAAGATAGAGGTACCTAAGGTATCAGATTTTGCACCTACCGACTGACCCCCTTCTATATCGCACATGTGAGTTTAACGAAACTCATTATTAGGATTACATATTTACAACGAAGACAATCAATCCCCTTGGTGCCCTAGGGACATGCACCTAATTAACCTGTTTAGCCTCCCTCTGCCCCTTTAATCGACTTGCGAGGAACATACCCGGTTATCAAGCCAGATCCCTATCCATGCTTTCCATGACCGATCCTATGCAACCGTTGAATAAGAACCATGCCGGCTCCCCGATGCCCGACGCTCCTTTTAATGAAATCGTACTTTTTCGTACACACCATCCCCATGGCTTTGCCCCGTTCAGGTTTATGCTGATCCACATATGACTACTTGATCGTATACGGTCGCTAAACCTCTACTTAAGAAACATTTTCTCTTAGGCATGCTTATCGTCCTTTGGTCTCGGCAAACCAGCCGCTCTTCTCGACTGGACATCGCCTTCGGCTAGCCACCTGCTTGCCTTGACGAGCTGAAGAACATTAAGGAATTGTTTTAAGGCCATGATAGGAGCGCTGACTCCAGCAAGGATCCAAGGAAAAGTAGAATCCATCTTGTTTGCGCGCGCCATCTCTAAAGCACCAGCACTATAAGGGTTGGTGAAGAGCTGGCGAAGGACTGAACTGTTAACCTGTGCTCCAGTCTGGATGGCAGCAGCTCTTGACTCGCCAAGGGGTTCGAGGAGCTGAGGCGACAAAAGTGGCGAGGAGAAGGATAGCAGATACAAGGCAATAAAGAAGACTTCGTTAAGGGCGCAGCAAATGAAGAGCACAGTCTAGGACATGGTAAGCTAAAACAGATGACAGGGCTTTTGCCAAGAGGAGAAACCGACCTTATTGGTGTAGTACAGGTTTAATAGCCAACTTCGTGACTTGTCTACATTCTTATGGCTGGTCTCCGAACCGCCCATAGCCAATGTGGCATACATATGCATATAGTGACTCGCAAAGTCGATCGAAATCAACCCCTGGAATACGATCGCCCAACGCGGGAAGGCGGAGGACAGGAACACAAGTAGGCATGAGGTAGTGCATCGATCGGTTACCATGTCCAGAACGGCGCCAAACTTGGTTGACTGCTGAAAATGACGGGCTGCGTAGCCATCGAGGGCGTCAAGGAGACACGAGATACTATAAAGTATGGAACATGTGCGCGGATGGAGGGGCATGTAGTAGAGAGATGCGATAGCTAGGACGATACGAGAGTAGCCTATAATTTTCGAGTTTCCGGGTTAATACAAGGCACCAACACTGGTAACTAGGTACTATATAGAGGAGGGCATCACGAGGCTGTGTAATCGAATGGTGGTGTTGAATGAACTTGGTAAGCGCATACCTATAATATTAGGCCAAAATAGGAATATATTTTCCTTCGGCAGGCTATTCACCTTAGGATCTAACGATGTAATGGCGTCGCCGTTGCCATTGCTCCCAACTTTATTGATATTTTTAGCCTCTTTATTATTGTCGTTCATAACAACCTCGTCCTGATTATTGTTGGTAAGAGTGTTGTCGGCATCGCCAGCCGTGGGGGCTGAAGCTGCTGCTGCTGCCAAAGCGGCCTGCCGCCTGGTTCGCCTTTCAGACATGATGGCTTCCCTTTAAGTGCGACAAAAGTGTCAGCGAAGAAAGTATGTGACGCGATATTATTTTTTCGGTAGCTGAAAGGATGATCGGGTTTGGCGCTCAGCTGAGCCGCACTGGCGTGCTGAGGTGATGCTCGCTCGGGTGGTGTGATATGAATACAACAGCTCTCTCCCGCGAAAGAAGGCGGAAGAGGAGGGGAAGCGGGGGAGCTATAAAAGTGAAAGAAAGGATGCGCTCGCGAAATAGAAGATAGCTATCACAAGAATAAAAAAGTCAGGTGAAAACTAATCAAGCAAGAATATCAAAGGGCGAAGGTGAGGAGATGATGTGATAGTGATGAGAAGACAGACATGAGACACCGTTTCGGCTGCGTCGGGAAGAACTTCTAGAAATCTTGCCAGCTGCCAGGGCTGTCAAGGTTCTGCTCGGGGCTCGCACCTGTGAAAATGGGAAAGGCTTGTCTGAGGCTGTCAGACCCGCAATTCTTTTTTTTTATTAAAAAAAGTAAAAAATAAAATGAAATGAAGTAGCAGTGATTACGTAGATCAAATGCTAGGTAATGTTAGAAAGAGATAAGGCTGCAGGTGCCCTCTTCATACACTCATACACTACCTGGTACATGTACATGTAGGTAGTGTACATTGCTAACGCAACTGTGCCCAGTACCTATTCTAAGCATTCCTTTAGGTTAGGTACTTTACGTAGTTGCGTTTTATAGCGATCCTGTAAGCCGAGTTAGAATGACTCGAGCAAGGTATTCTTTACCTGTTGTATAGTGTTTTATCAAGTCTGGTATGTCGTATGTAATAAAATAATTCCATCGCGTCTCTTTGCTTCAGAAGGTTGGCATGAAAATTGTAAAGGATTCGTCGAGTCTGCCTCTACAGGAAGAAGGATGCAGGTAGAAGACGCTTGTGACCGAGTTGATTGGGTACCTACTTCACGCCTGTTTCTTTTCCTATAATAGAGACAGCCATAGTTTTTGTTTTTGTTGTATCAGCGTAAACTTGGTCAGACTTTACAAACCACATCCCCATCCCCCAAAAGCCGATGGGATTTACACAGGTAGGTACACACAATAGCTTCAAGTTCAGCTTTGTATTTCCCACCTACATCCTATTATTAGGTACCTAGCTTAGGGGTAATCATATATATCTAACATAACTATTTATACATGTGAGTATCAATTGATGCATGCATATGTAGGGTACAAGTAATAAGTCCTTAACTACTGTAAATCGTATCCATGGATATATCAACCTTTTTAGGTACCTCTAAACAAGGCGGCTTATTACTTTTTGAGAACCACTCCTACTTACCTAGGTATATTATAGCCAACGCATCAAGTCCCCTCGTCGCATACATCTCAACATCTCAACGTGGTATTGGCTAGTTTTGGTACGTGGGGCCTTCTTTGACTGCAACCACTCGACGCCACCGAGTCTCATCCTCGGACAATCTTCAGAAGAAACAGGATAGTTACCTAATACATAGTAGTTTATTCATCATGTACCTAGCCTGTTCATAATAAAGTTGGCTGCAGGCCGGGATGGAATGTATGTCCAGTGCATTTGCACCTGCAGTCTTAAGAATTGGGTACCTCCTACCTTACCGACGTCCACCGCAATACGGCTGGTCATTCGCCTAATTCTTTGTGTAACTGCAGGTGGGCGTTTCCCCATTTGAACACCCATTCTACTTAGCAGCCTACCTAGGTACCTACCTAAGGTACCTACTTTTGTACAAAACCCACCACATACCTTCTCGCATCCAAAATCCCACTTTGCTACTCTACCTGTGCTGCCGCTCCCCCACCCTGAACTGCTTCGTCGTAAAAATACCTACATGTGCATTCCTCTATGCAAGTTTCTTATTGATAACCAACAGCACAAGACACTTAAAAGTCTCGACTTGAATTCTCAAGTCTTGATCAAATATATTCCAGGACGCCAATTGACCTACTAATTTAGATTTCTGACATCTATTAGATGTTAACAAGCTGGCGTTGAGAAGAACTACGACGTAGCCTTCACAACTATCTCCTTTCAAACCTTTGCTCCATTCTCGTTTTACCCCCTTTCAGGGCCTCTTTTATTTCCTCGATTACCGCTTCCGAGTCTCCTGAAGCTCATCTCGGGACGGGTCGTGTTTGGTCTTGCCTACCTAGGTGGTGCCCTCATCTGGAGTTGGTTCCTGCACGGTGTGTCCGATCTTTTGGTCTGATTCCCAACCCGAACCCGCATATCTTTTACCCGTCTCTCTCCTCCAGTAGCAAACAAGCATACCAGAGGGAACCAATAGGCCCAAAGACACCGGGTTCTTCAAAATCTAAGGGGAGAACAGCATATGCACGGGATTGTCGGTCAGCTACCACATCAACCAAGCAGCCAAGGCGGTCTACCGAGTAGAAGAACGGCATTGCGCCTCTGCGTCTCCAGCTTTCAGGTATGATCGCTTTCTCCTCAGTGGGACAAATTTCCCATGTACCCGTTAGCCGTTATCCATTTCTACACCTTACCTTGTCCTGCCCACCTATATAGTTGCAGCAAGTGATATATTCTTCTTATATATTAAGAGGTCTAGCCGCAGCATTTGCACCGTTTGGCTTATTTCGCGGCCATCTCGTCTATTTCTTATTTAGATTTATCCCATCTGCCGCAGTAAATTGACATCATTTAGCTCCACTAAGTCCAGGGTTCTCGCTCAACCGCCGATCGCCCCCCGATAGACGAAAGACCCTTTTCGGCAGAACCTGATCGGGTGAACGTGTTCGCCGGAACTCTGCTAGCCCACAATTATTTGCGATCGCATCTCTCGACCATCTAGAGTCCTGTACCTTGGTTGCGCTTGAAGAAAGGAGGAAAACAGATAAACTTAGTTGCCGGCCTATCGATAATTATTTTGCTATGTGTGCAGATCAGGATCGCCATCCTACGTTCAAGGCGAGCTTCGCCGAAAGAGCCAAGAATGCCTCTCACCCGCTACTCAACTATCTGTTTCGACTCATGGAACTAAAGAAGTCGAATCTATGTCTTAGTGCCGATGTTACCTCCGCTCGCGAACTCCTCACCTTAGCCGATCGAATGGGTCCGTCCATCGTCGTACTCAAGACGCATTATGACCTCGTCGCTGGATGGGACTACCACCCGCAAACTGGCACCGGTCCTAAGCTGGGTGCCCTCGCGAGGAAGCATGGCTTCCTCATCTTCGAGGATAGGAAGTTTGGGGATATCGGCAGCACGGTTCAGCAACAGTATACGGCTGGAACTGCGCGGATCATCGATTGGGCTCACATCGTAAATGTTAACATGATTCCTGGTAAGGCTGCCGTGGCTGCGCTCCACCAAGCAGCCGCCCGGTGGCGTTCCCGTGTCAATTACGAAGTAAGGACGTCTGTCTCCGTCGGAACCCCGGTTTCGGATGAGTTTGACGAAAATAGTAGCGACGAGGCGGACGGACATCCTACGACTGCGCTGTCACCTTCGAAGGACCCCCCGCCATCATCAAGTGTCCGTCCTGAGCACAACGGTAGAAAGGGAAGTATCGTGTCAATTACTACTCTCACTCAATCGTTTGAGCCCGTGGATTCACCGCGTTTTGGCAATTCTATTGCGGAAGGCGACGAGTTCTTATTCCCAGGGATTGAGGAACCCCCATGGGAACGAGGACTTCTGATATTAGCACAAATGTCCAGCGAGGGGAATTTGATGACCAGAGAGTACACGCAGGCCTGCGTCGAAGCTGCTAGAGAGCACAAGGGGTTCGTGATGGGTTTCATCTCCCAGGAAACCCTTAACAGTGAAAGCACAGATGCCTTCATCTCCATGACTCCAGGTTGCCAACTACCTCCCGACGGAGACGAAGAAGACGTCAGTGTTGCGGGCGATGGCCTTGGTCAGCAATATAACACGCCCACAAAACTTGTGGGAGAGTGTGGTAGTGATATCGTCATCGTTGGGCGGGGTATTATCAAGGCGGCTTCTCCGCAGTTGGAAGCTGAACGATATCGAAGAAAGGCATGGAAAGCTTATCTGAGCAGGATAGGGCAGCAAGCGTGAGAGAAACAAGATGTTTCGCATTAGGCGGATCTATATCGAGCATGGACGATCGTTTCGTCCCGGAGCCTGGAGTTCTTTCGGCTTTATACAAGATAGTTGTCATTGTTATTCGGGGACCTGGTCAACTCAAAAATTGAAAAGGAATATAAGAGAGTCAAGTCATAACCAAATGATGTCCAACTGTTTTCCAAGTTAATAAGCATATCACGGCGGAGTTCTTCCTTGCGAATGGTCTCTATGAGTTTTTCCTATACTGAATGCGTACATCTACGGTTTGTATGAGATATGAACTGGAAGAAGGGATACCTTGTTGGGTTTCGTCTTCATTTTGTCAATGATGGGCCAACAAGTTCCAACTCATCGTGGTGCGTATTGGAGCTCGCTCCTTACACGCGCCTTCGCGTCCTTCATCCATATTATCTGTCAGGCGCGAAGAGGCGGGTCTTGGCACGACATGTACCGCAACTTTTCTTCTACAGTTTCCACTAAAGAGAGAAGGGGGAAAAAAGGGCATCTCGCACTTTATAAGTGTAAGCGGCTTTTCTAACGCATACATTAGTTCATCTTATGCTTCTGTGGGAGACTAGCAATGCAGGTTGCTAGGTTGCTAGGAATTATAATGCATATATGCGTGTATCATATAGGTCTAATAATATTAGGTGTGTGTCCCTTAAGTTAGGTACTTCAGATAAAAGATAAAAAAGAGGATTGAAGAAAAAAACCTTCCTTTGCGGATGATTAAACTTCCTCGTTACATAATCATCTAAGCACGGAGACAACGGTCTTAGCGGGGAAAAGCCACCGTTCCGAATGTAAAGAAGAATTGTTCTTTAAATATGATTGGTTCTAACTTCTACACCAGTCCTAGAATGGTATAACTAAGTGGATGATGATTAAGGATTGATCTGCTGATATAACTACCTAAACTTAAGGTAGGGGTAAAAACTCCATTTAGCTGGCAACTTTAATATAATAAGTCTTACTACGGGAGTTATTGATATACTAATAAACTAAATATGTGCCTAATCTAAAATAGCGTTTAGAATAACTGGGCACTTAGTTGCATAACATAAAGTGTGCTAGAGTAGAGTTTGTTTCAATGTAGTTGTATATATTCTAGGATATACCTAGGTAAGTTATTAGGTGAGGGTGGTGATGGCTACTCTAAGGAAAGAACGTCGGGATGGGGTCGACTGTAGACATCACACACGTATGCGCGCACCTTTGTAGAGCGGGGCCTTGGATGATTTTATGCTGGGTATGCTGGGTACCTTATACTATAAACGTAAGATTGTACATACTTCCTTCCACATTTCCATACCCTACTTACCTTACATGCCCTACATTAGGTATGTAGGCAGGTACATGGGCGAGTAAGCATTGAAGTTAAGGAACAACCCTCTGCCCGCTCTGTCTCTTTTTACATACCTACCTTGAACCTTGCCTTCTAGGTACCTCCATCTTTAGCCATCCATCCATACGATTTACACCGCGCAATCCCGTGGGAGCAGAGCCCAATCTTTCCCGTCCGCATCTACCATACATCTACTCAATTTCCCCTCAACCCACAATCATCTTGTCGGGTCACATCGTTACAATAAAAAAAAGAAGAAAAAAACTTTCGGATTTGACCACATTCTTATCGCCATGTCTGCCGCACAAGTGGCTGAAAGTGTTGTTCAGATGGATACCAAAACAAATCAAGAGCCTCATCCTAAAGCGCCGCCTCGCAAGCGGAGAAGAATTGTCATCAGCTGTACCGAATGTCATAGGAGAAAGCAGAAGGTGATTACCACCCTCCCTTATCCCTTGTCGGCCTAACAATCAAACACCGCCTAAACTGTTAACGCCGTTTTCTAGTGCGACCGGAAGATGCCATGTACGAATTGCATGTCGCGAAACAAGGCAACAGTCTGTCGGTACGAAACCGGCACGCCGCATATTAAGTCTGATCGAAAAGGCCCTTCTCAAATTACTCACGACCGCCCATCCGAATCGCTCGAGAGTATATCGGTGCCCGTCAAGACAGCAGACTTTGGGTACTCCTCTAACAGCGTATCGACTCTTGGGATATTGCGCAAAATCGAAAGTAATGGGGAGCCATTGGCGGGAATGCCGTCGGAGAGGTTTGAGGGCGATAATTATGGCATGCGCGAACGATATAAGACGTTGATCCGCCTGCTACCGGCCAGGACTTACGTTGAAAAGCTAGCAGCCATATACTTCAGAGATATCAATTGGCAGTACTTCAGCATTGATGAGCCTGTCTTTTACCAGTTGATGGAGAGATGGTATAGCGTGCCGTTCAGTGTCCTGTCGACATCAGGCTTGCAAGCCTTGGATCCGATTCTAAGAGCCTTCCCGGCCCTTATCTTCCAAATGCTGGCCTCTTCTCTCCTATATCTTCCCGAAGGTATGGAAGAGACGTTTGAGCTGTTAAAGTATACAAGCAACATGACCTTCGACGATTTAGCATTTGAGTATAGTGAATCGGGTATTTCTATTTTATCACTCCTCGGGAAACGTCAAATGTCTATTATGACTGTATTAGCTGGTTGGGTGAGGGCCGCCTTTCTCAAGTATACCGGTATGGTCACTGAAGCTGTAAGTTCCTAATTTCATATAAAATTGCCTAATCATTCTAATGTCTTGGTAGTGGCATCAAGTGGGGACATGTATTCGAGATGCACAAGAGATTGGCCTGCATCGAGACCAGATGGATCCTCAACCAACGCCAGACGACTCTACCGAAGAGGCTTTAGAAAAGATGTGGGATGCTCAAAGCCGCCGGAGAGTCTGGATGACTTTACTCGGCTGGGATTTACACACCGGTGCCGTTCTGGGCAGACCTACCAGTGTGGATTACCGCCTTATGAATCGAAGTCTTCCTATAGACTCGATTATCCCCAAGGATACGAGAAAGTCTCCCATAATATTGCGCGGCGAGAATGACCCACCTACGCCTTTAACACGAGCGATATGGTCATGGGAGGTTATGCGACCACTACGGGATATTCTAGACCTAGAGAAAGAAGGCCCGTTTCCAAAGGATTTCTCCAGGGTCGAAAAGATCCACCAAGAACTGCTAGAACTTTATACCCGCACCCCGCCACCCTTCCGCATGGAGAACCCGGACACCCGATTTGACAATCTTCCGGAGTGTTGGTGGCTACCGTACGTGCGGCCGACTTTACCCCAGCTCATATCTTTCAACATCATGGCCTTACACCGTCCGTACGTTTTCACACGACCAAACAGTCGTCACGAAGCACTCAAGGCAAGTCTAGATATGCTGGAAGCGCAGAAGATTTATTTTGCTCTTTTGAAGCCGCAACAGCATAAGACTTTCACACTCTTTTTTGGTACCTTCGACGCTGTTATTATGATAGCATCCATTTATATTTTGTTTCCGAAGGAGCATCAAGCAATGTTGCCGGGGGCGCGACAACATTTCGAATGGGCAATTGAACGTTTCGAGAAGATGGCTACTCGAAATCGGCTTGCCCAGGCCGCCTTAAGTGTATTGCGTGCTATTTACATTCGTTTTAAGAAGGCTGTGGGTTTCGGATTGTCAGTCAAGACAACTAGCGAAGCAGGTGGTAGTTCTACGAGCATTAGTGGAACATCGAGTAGCTCTTCCCATATGCATACGCCTAACTCGATATCAGAGCCCTCGTCTCAGAACACGAGTAGTGCGTCAAATACCAGTACTACTGTAGCACAACCGTCGGCGGGGGAGCGGGACGGAAGTATTAGCTCCAGCGCCGGCCTAACGCCCCCGTCTGGGACTTCGGACAATATCTTCGCGAACGTGGAATGGACGTTGCCAACTAATTTTGACTTCAGCGCGATCATGCCGATGTATCCCATGGGGGACATTGCCTATAACGATTTAACAGCCGTCCGGAGTAGCGATGGACCGCCAACGACCTGGCCGGAAAGTTTCCCTGGGACGACAAACAGTGCTAGCATCGCGCCTACCTTAGCAGATGGTCCCGTAGGAGAAGGGCAAGCAGCATGGCAATTCGGTGGTGAATTTGGAAACGACACATTGTGGAATATACTAAACCAATTTCCTACTTACTGAAAACGAGCTGATTGATATGCGACGTTGTGGATGAAACGATGAAATACGACATGAACGGAGACCCCGAACAAAGCTAGGCGTTTTCTTGTATGCAGACGAAATGGGTTCCGGGTTTATGATATCCTTCAATCTTGCGGTGATTCAAATAAGATAAAGAAGAAGACTTTTAGTTTGGTTTTGTGCCAAAAAACAAAACAAAAAAATGATATTAAGAGTGTGTCCTTTCCTACAAGGGAGCCGCCCAGGCTCCCAAGCCGATCCCTTTATAATGTTGCAACTTTTAAGTCCGAAATATTGGTGGCGCGGCCGATGGAGTAAGTATTTTCTTAAGGCCGATGGCGGCTTTAAGGGTTCGCGCGAGGTCCCCCTATACGTTAAACGAGCCGTGCTACTCTCTCTCTCTCTGCAGCCGTAAGGGGTTTATATGTTTCTGTAACCGCACCGGACTGACTACCTTGTTAGTTGGTTATCAGTGTCTCGGGTTTATCACGCAGGTTTGGTACGTGATACGACCGGATGAATCAATCAGTGATGGCTTCGCTTTTTTGAGTCTCGCGAACGGGCCGTGAGGCAAAATACCTACGTCAGGTAAGGTATATCTACCTTAGGTAGGTAGGTATGCGTAGACGTGGTATCGAGGAGAGGACATTGTGGGATCGTGGGACAGTATATTTTTATGTTTGTGCTTCGGATCGGTGGTCTGTTGGGTTTGGGTTTGGGTAGGACTTGATTTTGTATTGTAACGCATGTCTAGGTTCAGGTAGGTACCTACGTATGCTGTCGTTGAAGCAGAATATGGTAAACGCATTGTCTTGCCTCGCTTGTTCGGGTCTCGTACTTCGGATCGTATCGCATTGCATCGCTGGGACCTGCCTTCCGGGCTTTATCTCTTTTTCCCGCGGGCGTTACTCTCTCCCCCCCCTTCGTGCTCCGACGTGCTCCAACGTTAGCTGCCGGGTAACGACGTACTGTAACCGCCTCATATTCAGGTCAGCTTAGGCTAGGTTAGGTTAGGTAGACATACAGTTGTCGACCCCCTTGCCGCTGTAATCGCCGCACTAAGATCACCCGCATACATACACACCTTAGGTACCTAATATTAGGTACCTACCTACCTACGTTACGGAACCGATGGTTTACGTTCCTATTCGACGACGGCGGCGGCGGGAGTGGGCTGGACATGGGAGATGGGGACCGAGCGTTTCTGGTCCACGGAGATAGGCGAGGAAGGAGTGGATCGTGAGCCGGGGGGGAGGAGAGGAGGGGAGGGGATATTCTGTGCCGTAGGTACCTTTGTATGTATGCGTATGTGATATGTGAGAGAAAGTGCCTAGAGGTAGGGTGTTGTGTAATATATACAAAGCTTTGCTGCTATCGTGGCTGGCTGGCTGGCTAGATCCATTGTCTATTACTAACTGGCACTGTTACGATAGGCCGCTGCGCTGTATATGTGTCGCGGGGAAAGACGGGCGGTTACCGTGTATATATCCTGGCATAAGTCCGGGGGGCACATGGCGAGGCCAGCTCAGCTTACGGGAAGAAGAAGAAGAAGAGAAGAGGAGAGGAATGTTGATGGGTATCGAAATGGGATGTGTCCTGCTTTTTATATGATAGCTCGTCGGCCGTGCGTAACCATACTTCTGTTGTAGCGAGCACTTACTCGATTTCTCCATCAAGAATACCTACCTAAACTAATGGATTTCTTCATGTCCATCAAGTGTAGTATACTAAACTTACCTACTATTATCATTGGATATAATCATCTACCTGAAGAATGGGCTACACATATTATGGCATTTAACCGCTTTAGCCGTGTTTATGGGCATATACGATGACTAGAAGACTATTAAAGATCTGGCTTATCACCGGAGAAAGCAAAAAAAGCCGCAGTAACAATAGCTTTCTCTTGTTGTGTGCCAGTGTATTGGCGGTGTGGTCTACGTGAGGTGGAAGACAACACTGAGTTTACTATAGGATCTCTGCACGGGATAATCTAACACATCTATTCTAAAATATACCTACGTAAGGATAAATAATTGAAGCAACATGAGTAAGTCCTTTATTGATATCGTTACTGTTAGTAAGTAAAATCTCCGTGGTCTACGAAAGATTGACAGTTCGAGAGGCATTAGATTACCTAAGGCTTTTCAACATAAATCTTGGATAAAGTGTACTTCGGTTATGCATAAGGTAGTCGTAGCAAGCTTGTTTGCCCGGTCTCATATGTACTCATATGTACGCTAAAACTTTTGTGATGATTCTAGACGTTGCACTAGTCAAAGTCATACATTGCTCAAGAACCTTGAAAAGCAGTGTGTATCATTATAACCATTGATGTCAAAGGAGTCACTTTGATTAGGTACCTCGTAGTTTTCGTTGCTTTGCCTGAGAATGAGAACATATAAGTGATGAGAAACGGGTGTGGAAGCTGAATCAAGAAAAGTGGAAGCATAAAAAGAAGATGCATAAGATTCAACGGTTAGAACATCGGAGGTGGTGGGCATGCATAAGTGTTTAGTGTACTATACCTGGCCGTAGGGCTGTTAGCTCATAGATGACGGGAGAGATCATAAGGCACAGAAAAGACGCTAAGCCAATCATAGCTGTCAGAACTCCATTACCCCAGACTGTTCGGGTCCCTGCATAGGCGGCAGATCTGAAGATCCACGTTATTTTGATGGCCTACTAAGGTATGTTAGGTACCTAGGTAGTTACCTGTTATATGTATCTTAAACTTCATTATTTCTTGGAAATCATCTATGTTAATAGCTTCATTAATCTTCACACTGGTTTCTTGCAAGGAATTTTAGGTTACAGCTCTTCTCTTAAGCTAATAAAAAGCTGGCAAATTCACTCAACCAGAGATGTATGGATGTTTCTCAGGTCACTTGCTGCATGTATCATGTATCTTTAAAACCCTAGTGCATCCTGTCGTGATTGCCTTAGGTTAGGTACTTACACTTGACCGGTTGGCTCTTGCCCCATTTACATAGTGTTATTTGGAAGCCACGCCAACTTTATGACTCGCAACTTCCTTCAGCAAACGACAATTCTTTTAACATAAAAGCATAAAAACATAACAAATCTCCCATATTCTTCTCCTTCGGCAATTTATTTTTTAAGGCCCTCAACATCTTTCTACTAGTTTACCTATACCTTGGTACCTCCTAACCTAAGGTATTTGACCTAGGAGGTGGCTATCATAGTAAACACAGGAATCTTGCAACAACAACTTATATCAAACTTATACCAAGTATTTTTAAGCCTCTCTGTTTACCTAGGCTAGGTACTTTAGGTGCTTTGCTTCGGGCTTTGGAAAAATGAGCCAAAACGACCCTATCAAATACGACCCCTCGAGGCCGGACAAACTCAGGGCTTTCGCTGACCGCTACCATGAGTCTTGTCAACATCACGCGAGTGATGAACTCCTGATCAGGGTACTTATCTAGCATCCCCGACCGGGAACTAAACAAGACACCATCATTTACTAACTTGCCATACATAGGACCTCATTCTGTATATTGATAGTGTTGAGTCGCATTTCCAACACGAAGTCAATGTTTTGGAAAAGAAACTTAGAGATCTGCAGCTGGACCTCGATAGCTCAGAGAGAACCCGAAGAGATATTCAGGCAAAGCTTAATGTTTTGGAAACTAAATTGGGTTACGCTCCGGTATTTTGCATGCTTTTTTTCTTGCTTATCTTGAAGAGCAATAGTAACTAAGTTTCAATTTAGGATCACAACCCTTATATTGTCGTTCTCATCGATGGCGATGGACTAATCGTAAGCGTTTACTTCCATACAACATCTTCCAAGTAATTCACTAACATTCTTTCAACTCAAGTTTAAGAATAGCTCCGTCAATAAGGGTGTCGAAGGTGGAAAGAAGGCAGCTGATGAGCTAATCAAAGCTATAAATGAAAGGTTAAGCCTTACCCTTACCGAAACTACTTCGGTTACAGTCTTTGTTACCATTTATGCCGACGTTATTGGCTTGGGAAAAGCTATGATACGCGATGGTTGTCTTTCTGACAGCAATACTTTGCACGACTTCGTGATAGGCTTCAACCAGGCCAACGTATCCTCCACCTTCGTAGACGTTCGGCTTGGTAAGGAGCTGGCTGATGCGAAGATCCTAGGTACGTCCACTTGATCGTTACCAACTTGCTATTTATTCCTTGAAGAAAAGGCCTTTGTCTAAACTATTAATAGATTCTCTTAAATTCCATCTGCGAAACTTCAACTGTAAGAAAGCCGTTCTGGGCATCTCTCACGACGCTGACTATGCCCCGATTTTGGCAAAAATGATCACCGACGATACCAAGGACCGTATAACCATTCTTGAGGGGACCCCGACTGTTCCAGAACTTGTCGCTCTGGGGCTCCACACCTTCAATATCCCAAGGCTTTTCCGACACGAGAAGTTATCAGTCAAGCCACAGAACATAACAAGCCAAAGTCCTCCTATCCCATCCAATGCCGCATCGTGGGCGTCTGTAGCTCGGACACCGGCCAGCCCGCTCCCTAAAATTACTCTACCTATTCCTCTTAAAACCACAGCACCACCATCGCGAGCAAACCAGCAACCCCCAGTGCCATGGAACCCCGGACCCCGAGGTTTAGATCCAGTTATCCGAGTTGATCGGGCCGTCATGGATCGCCTTAGAAAGAGGAGGGATACGGATAGGTTATGTAACAACCACTTTCTTCGAGGCCCTTGCACCAGGGGTAAGGAATGCCATTTTACGCATGACTATAACCCCACGAATGAGGAGAAGAAAGTCATCGCACTCTTTTCCCGCTCAAACCCCTGCGCTTTGGGGCAGAACTGCACAATCTCTGATTGTATTTACGGTCACCATGTAAGTTCATTTCGGGGTTAGGCTGTGCGGATAAGAGCTAAGTATCTAGTGTCCCTTCGTGAAAGATGGCGTGTGCGTACACCCGCATTGCAAATTCCGTTTAAATGAGCATCCTCCTGGAACGGCGTTCAGAGGTCCGAGACCGAAGAACGAAGTTAAGGACATCATCTTTGACGACGAATACGAAGATCAGAACTTGTAGCCATATGGCTTGCGGCTCTGCCTTCTCGTCTGTCCCTAACATGTTGGGAGGCTGTCCCATTTATGCGCTCATACCTCGAGAACTGACAAGAAGAAAGAATGAGGAAAAGAAAGCAATCAAGTTTTACTTCAGATAAAAGGGCATTTCGAAATTTATCACTCAACTGTTTGGTTCAGAACTCGAAAGGGCTCGGTGAAAAGCTATGCTGAGATAGTTCCGAACAGACGAAGAGGGAAATACCTGCCGAGATACTTCATCGGTAGGGTTAGCTTTGCATGAAGTACGGATTCCGCCGAGACCACTGTAAAATGACGGACTTTTCACAAATAAGTGAATAGTCTTTGGCGGGTTGATCTCTTGCGATACGCTGCCTTGGTTACGGACTTGGTTTACGGCATAGTAATGTGACAGGGTACCATTTCTGATAAAACGTTGGCCTATGGTGAAATGATATCTGCTTGGATGTCTTTACCGAGAAAAGAAAGTTCTATAGTCGTTTAGGGATACGTATCTACCCGGATAGGTTTTGTCGTGTATGAATTGAAAATTAAATATACCAGTGGCCACTACTCATTATGGTGTCTTATGGGACTAGTATTTACCTAGGTACCTATCTACCTCCCTAAGGTACCTACCTAAGGTAGCTATCTCGGTAAGTGCTCAGAGGACTTGTTCGGTCTGTCAGGTGGGCGGTTTGGAGTAGCAATCTATAGAAACAGCTATGCCATTCACATGTAAGTCGACGGGCTGCTTGATCTTCGTGTTTCGTCTGTTGTTCCGATTCGTGGAACTTTATATATGCTAATTATGGTTAAGGGGTATCTAGGAGGTAGGTACTTAATCTAATCCCAATCCTGAAAAGGTACATGAGAAGAAAAAAGGGGAAATATACACATATCATGCTGGGCCTATATGTGTACACATTGCTATCCTACACGCCTAAAAGCTTTGACAAGCTCCCCCCCCTCCCTTCCCTTTTCCTTTGGCTCCAATTATCAGTTCCGCGGCGGAAAAGGGAGAGCGTCTAGGGATATGAGCAGTGCCCGCGTAACAACACTCAAGTGGCATTGTAGCCGCCTCTTTAGCCGAGACACACGGGATGACGATCGCAAAGCTTGTATAAACGGCAATTTAGTCGGGGGTGCTTAACATGTTTTTGTCCCCCGGCACTCTATGTACTTCATACAAGTACTTTCCCTTTAGGGAATCGTCTCTTTCTCGTTCTCACCGCTGGATAGACGTTATTGTTACTTTACCCCATCTCCATCTGACGACAAATATGCCCCCTATCCTGGTGACGGTAGACGCTGCAGATCTAGGGGCAATTTACTGGATGCGGGGAAGTGAACCGAGAAAAGCTTGTTGATCGTGGCTTTCGTCACGACGGGGAAGAATTGCCGGCTCTTATATATATACTGCTGTCTGCCGTGTATTGGAAAGGCAATGAAATTATGTTAACTTCGAGTAGACCGTTCTCCCCCCTTCCTTGATTAAGAGACAATGTTGTTCGGTGCTGTCATCTCGACGGGCCTTATGTCCAGTGCGGCCATAGCGGCCTCGCTTACCCAGGTTCCGAACTACAACAACAATGCGACGTCCAAAGCACAGATGTGAGAAAATGACTCTCTTCGCTTCTTACTCGGTACTGATAGATAGACAGGTACGTGTACAAACCGGATAACGTAGTCGAGAATCCACCATTAGTGGTTGTCATCCACTCGTGTCAGTCCTCGGCGCAGGCGTATTTCCAGAACAGCGCGATTCCGTGGCGCCAGGGTTCAGACAAAAAGGGTTATATCACAGTTTGGCCGTCTTCGCCTAACAGTGGTACCTGTTGGGACGTGTCATCCAAGAGATCTCTGACGCATCTAGGCGGTGGTGACTCCCAAGCCATCGCAAATATGATCCTATATGCCATCTCTGAGTATAAGGTTGACCCTGAACGGGTCTACGTCACCGGCGGAAGCAGCGGTGCTATGATGTCAAATGTACTTGCTGCCACGTACCCGGAGCTCATCAAAGCCGTATCTCTGTACAGTGGTGTAGCTGCCGGCTGCTTTGTTAGCTCGTCTGGTGGCGTTGACCAATGGAACAATAGCTGCAGCGGCGGACAATCACGGGCTACCCCCGAAAAGTGGAAGCAGGTAGTGTTGGATATGTATCCCGGATACGAAGGACCGAGGCCTAAGATGCAGATCTGGCACGGTAGTGCCGACAGCACGTTGGCGCCGCAGAACTACCAGGAGGAAATCAAGCAATGGACTGCTGTCTTCAACGTGAGCCAGGAACCTACGAGCTCTGTGCAGAACAACCCCAAACAAGGATACACGACAAATAATTTCGGCGAGTTTGTTCAAGGCATTTACGCACAAGGCGTAGGCCACAGTGTACCGTCCAACCTGACAGCTAGTGAGATATGGTTCGGCTTGTGATGTGGTAGGAGCACCGGGTATTGTTACTGTCGACGTTAGCATGTATTTTGTGAGGTGGGGCGAAGCTCTTGTTGCACATACAAATCAAATATCTTGGCTCAATCGCATAGGAGTGCTTTAAGGTAGCCTCCAACATCAGGTATCATTTTGAGCATAATCAAAAATTCCCCTTTTCACTCGACTTCCATGTGTTAGATTGCATTTTCCCCAGCCTAGGTTCATCATATATTTGCCATTTTGTTCCTAGTGTCGAAACCCGTATTCTATCGAGGTATGGTTGAATTCAGTCTTTCCATTCAGATGATATTGAAGTCATCGAGATTTTTGACTATGATGAATTAGACATTAATTCCGCAACTGAACTAGCGAGTTCAGGACACGGATCTAGATATTTCGGTATAGCGGTAACGTTTGTGGTGATTGGAATTGGCATAGCCGATTTTATCACCCACTTCCCCCCGGAAATATCGATTTCGGAGCCCTGATTATCTACTAGTCTGAGATCGGTTATTAGCCTGGGATCTCTGTCTTGTTCGTATCGATCCATCTCAGCAGGCGTCCAATTTCGATTGTTGATAATTAACTGCGCGGTTTCGACTTTGTCTTCTGTTCTGAGAACCATCTGAGGTACGCGTAATAAGTGCTCCCATTCTTTGCCAACGGATTTGCAGATATGTACTATTTCTCTATTTGCAATACCTTCCATCCACCACACATATTTAGGTATTTTAGAGAAACATAAATAATGAGCTAAGAGGACTAGGGCTCGAGGTCGATGCTCCCTAGCAAGTGGGATAAATTCCTTTGGAACGAATGCTATCAAGAACCAAAGTTAGCAAACAACGCTTCAGCGACCTAAATGACTACGGTTTTGTGTTGGGCGTAAAATATTCCTTCCTGTGGATACATACTGAGGAAAGTGACGATGCGAAGATCGAGGATAGGACTGAAGCCATGCTCCCTAACCTCTTGGTAAAGCGAGCCCAGGTATTTGAGCATGTCATAATATGTTTGCTGATGTTCATCGTCTGCGTCACCAGGCTTGATGGAGGCCACCATGAACAATAAGTTGTTTGGTATGTATGAGGCGGCCTTCTCCAAATCTACTGGTGGTCGGTAGAATAGCATCGCCATCCCCGAGTCTTGGAGGACCCGCGGTGTCACGATTTCAAAAATGAGGCTGATTCCCCGCCAGACATGCATCCAGTCAGCCACATATAGCGGCTTCGCATCTGGTTCCCGGAACGGATGACTGCTCACAGCCACCATTAAAAGCGAGCATGCTATTAGAGCGGGGAAGTCTGGCGGGTTTGCTGCTTCAATAGCCTTTCGGTAGCCCTCAAAGGCCCTGCTGCAATAAGCTGCTGTACGATGGAGTGGGACGGGCTGGTTCATTGTTCGGAGATGCAGTGACGAAACTGCCATCAAACAGTCCATAAGAAAGGGAGACTGGAAAGCATGTTGGACAACTTTGACCTGTAAGACATGGTCCACCGCTGGGGAACGACCGGTCTGAATTGAGAAGAACTGATACGCTCGGGTGGTATAGAACCACAGCATTTTCATGTCTAAGGCGTCAGTCATCATAGATGGCCGATACATGGGTTCGGAAACAACCACGGTACCGGCATCGCTTTCAAAAGAGGATTGAGAGGAGGATCTAGGTGAAAAAGAAGATGATGATTTAGAGGTGGGAGTAGGCCTGGTGATTAAGGTTGCAGGTTGAACCGTCGAGGTGGTCGGATATATGCATTTCTCTTTTCGAAGCCTACATGCTTTGCATGTCGGTCTGATCTCGTCGCACTTAGACTACGTATTAGTGTTTCAAGACTTTTATTTTATATGTGGTACTCTATTACCTTTACTTTTCTCCTTTTGCACTGTTGGCATCCAGCTCGAGATTTCTTATGAGGCCGTTTTGTATGGTAAGGCCTATTAGAATCAGGGCTGTCCCCCGAAGGCTTACTACTATATGAGTCGATCTCAGGAGCAGATTCAAGATGTGACAGGCTGACATCGTCGACGGCGAAGCTTATACCTAGCTCGGCGTTTAGGCCAGCATCGGTATCTGGACTCTCAGCGTCTACTCCGTCCATTTTTTCGTCTGATGATTCGATTTGCGCCAAAGTCAGCTCAACATGATTATCAGATAGTTAATAAAGCGTTCTTTTTTTTTTCTAGTATGCGTGTAACCGTATTGGTGTTTATAGAAGCGCCTTATTCTCAAGCTTGCAGAAAATACGCGGGGGGAAGATGTACTTGGGAAAAAGCAATAAATCATGTACGGAGGACTTACAAAAAAGATGGTGGAGAAAGGTCGCGTAATTAACTGGGCTTTACTACCTGTATGTACATAGGTAAGATCCCCTATCACTTTCCCTAGTTTGGTGTGGCAGTGGCTACTGCTTATTACTTACATTGGCGTATAGGTAAGGTAGGAGGTATGTTTCTACTTACGGAGATTGCAAGTTGCAAATACTGACTATAAGATTCTTACAAATCTTGATTGAGCGCAGGTCCTACCTTTCACACTGAGTGAGCGCATAAAATAAACTCGTATTAAGGAAACAGGGCTGACCAGGAAGTAGAGGATTAGTCAACTTCTACGTAAGCCAAACAGGAACCCCCTTGGTAGGCGCACGGATGATGTCCAGTTACACAAATATGTACCTAGGTAGCTAGTCTTGTATAACATCTCTGTACCCCTCTATTCTATCTACTATACATTAGGTACCTAGGTTAGATAGGTATGGCTTACATAGGTAGTATATTCCGTTGTAGTACATACCTAATATACGTATCGCATGGCACAATCTATTTTTAATTAAAATCGGGTTGTGAATCTAAATGGTACGAGATATATTGACGGTCAATTAAATGATAGAAAACTGACGTTATCGAGAACGATATACGTAATAAGGGAGGTACCTAGACTAGTAGAATTCCATTTGATGTTGGTGTTGGTGTTGGTGTTGGTGTTGGACCCTGTTATTAGATACCCAAGCCAGTGTATTGGAACCTACTATGAGATAGATACCTAGCCTCAGCCATGGCTACCATGCTGCCATGCTGACAGGCCATCCCCGGATGCAGCCTTGGCGCGCTAAAACTCAATCTTCCCCATCTTCTACTACCTAGGTACCTTTTTTACGTGTACCACTTTAGGAGGTACTTCGTACATCCAAACTAACATACACACTACACTTATACCGATGCGACGAGAGACGCGTCTATAAAAGTGCAACTAAGAAAAAAATAAAGAATGCCGAGCATCTTCGAGCTCCCCGACGATCTCCTCGCGTCCCTCCTCGAGAGCTTCCCCTGTCGCGATGCCCAGATCAGAGCCCTAGCAACGCTGCTCTACCCCCGGGCCGCGCCATGCCGTAACATCGTCATCCACGGCACGGAGGCCACGGGCAAAAGCGCTGTTACCGCGCGTCTTCTCGAAGCCCTATCTTCACCTGCTGCTGCTTCTGCTTCTGCTACCGGCGATGCCCCCCCCCTTCTCAGCTACGCCATCGTGAAGTCGGTCGAATGCGTCACAGCTCGGCATCTGTACGAGCGGGTCGTCGGGCAGGTAGCCAACGCCCTGCGGTGGGAGGAGGAGAGGGAGAAGGAGGGCAGGGGAGCGCTCGGCCGTTGCGAGACGGTTGCCGCTCTAACGGTGGAGCTTACGAGGATGCTGAAATACGACCAGCCTCGTGAGAGAGACTCGAGGTTCGTGTTGGTATTCGACGACATCGACCGCCAGAGGGAGGCGCCGCCAACCTTATTACCGGCTTTGGCCAGGCTCTCCGAGATTGTACGCTCACCTCCTGTATTCACAGATCTGCACCTCTACCTACCTACCTACCTAGGAGGTACCTAAGCTAACAAAACTCCTCTCGCCAGATCCCCAACCTAACAACGATATTCATCCTCACCGCCCCGTCCCCGTCCCTCCTCCGCCTCTCCTCCGCCCCGCAGCTCTACTTCCCGCCCTACACGAAACCCGAGTACGTAACGATCCTCTCGCGCCCGCCCTACGCCCCCCGGCCCTCCCTCCCGAACACCACCCCCCAGGAGACAGCCGACCTCTGGGCCCGCTTCGCCGCCGCCGTCCACGACGCCCTCGCCAAGCCCGCCTCCCGCTCCCTCCCCGGCCTCGCCCGCGCCTGCGCCGCCCTCTGGCCCAGGTTCACCGCCCCCGTCGCCGCGGGCACCCACCGCGCCCGCGAGTTCACGAAGCTGCTCGTCGCCGCGCGCGCCTACTTCCAGGACGAATCCGTTCTCGAACCCGGCATCACGCTCGCCAACAAGGGGCCCGTGTCTGCCGTCGCTAAGGCGGGGGAGAAAGAAGCACGCAGCAGTAACAGCAGTAGCAAAGACCTAGCCGTCCTCCTCCCCCCCACAGCCCGCCTCCTCCTCATCGCCGCGTACCTCGCCTCGCACAACGCGCCGCGCCACGACCAGACCATCTTCAGCACCTGGCACTCGGGACGGAGGCGGCGGGGGGGCGGCGGTATGGGTGTGGCGCACCACATTACCAAGAAAGCAAAACACAGGAAGATCGCCCGCAAGTTGTTAGGCCCCGGCGCTTTTGTGCTGGAGCGCATGGTTGCCATCTACGCCGCGACGCGCCGGGAGTGGCTCAGCGACGATAACGACGCCGGTGATGGCCAACAACCCACTGTGGACGGAGACGTCGGCATGGCCATTGCGACGCTGGCGAGCTTGCGCCTGCTTGTTCGTGTCGGGGGGGCCGGCGGAGCGGGGGATACGATGGATCGCGGTGGGAAGTGGAGGGTAGGAGTTGGGTGGGAAGTCATACGGGGCGTTGGGCGGAGTATGGGGGTTGAAGTTGAGGAGTGGCTCGTCGAATAGGTGCCTACCTGATAAGAGTAGCGGACGAGAGAGGTCTACGATCAGAAGATTTGACCAAGTCGGAATATTATACGCGTCGCGATACCCATGTGTTGTATGTTATATACAGTATTGCGGCTCTTTCGAAATAATAGTAATTTTCATCTAACTACAGTATATGGCTATGGCTATGGCTATGATGTATCAATCGAGAATTTAAATATCCTCCTCACTATATGTCGTCTCAATAACTTGATAACAATGCTGCGCTTCCACTCAAACTACTAGTTCGCTTCGCTTTTATAACCATATCCTAAATACTGACTTCACGTTCCCTTCTATTCAAGAATCCTCCAAAGCTAGGACCTATTATGCTAATTAGCTTCCACCCTATCTTCATTTGTGCCAATGCTTATATAGGGAGGTGACTTACCAGAGCGGTGCGACTGGGAATGTATATATGAGTCCAATTCGGGCGGCCATTCCACTCCATCGGGGTAGTGAAGAACCGGGCATTGTGGTCATTCCGCTCGAAGCCGCCGACCTCCTTGGTATCCGTGTCGAGTACAATCTTGTATGTACCCGGAACATCTATACCGATTCTATAGTCGGCAAAGCTCTGGGTGGGGTGGAAGTTGAAGATAAAAACGCAGCCGGCACGCTCAAATACAATGACCTTATCACTCTCGTTCTTAAGGCTGATGTACGCCTGCGGTGCGTGTAGCCACCCGTAATGATCCTCCGTCAAGTTCATCTGACGATCAAACTCATTGAGGGCCTTGTAACGGAGAAGATGGTCTTCGGTCAGATTAAGTTGGCGCCGCGCGTACCAGAATGAGTTCTGGTTACCTTCACGAGGGAAGTCGAGCCATTCTGGGTGACCAAATTCATTGCCCTCAAAGTTAAGGTAACCCTCACCGCCCAAGCCATGAGTTAACAGTCTGATCATCTTATGTAACGCCATGCCCCGGGAGATGACAGGAGTCAGAGGCGAGAGCGTTGACATGTTAGTGTACAACTCCGCGTCGCAAAGATGCATCATTAAGGTCTTGTCGCCCACGAGACTAGGAGATGGTTAGGGGTTAGCAAACTATTTCTTGTTAAGAGGATATCCCTACTTACGCTTGATCATGACTTTCACAATAGGCGATGGTCTTCTCGCCATGTCTTCTGTTAGTTAGAGTCCAGCAGATGTTGGATATGTCCCAGTCTTCGTCCTTCTTCTCTTTTAGGATCTTGATCCACATATCTGGGATAGCCATCGCTAATCGGTAGTCGAACCCGACGCCACCGAGCGACAACGGCAAGCAAAGAGCTGGCATGCCAGAGACGTCTTCTGCAATAGTAATGGTCTCAGGGTAAAGGTCGTGAAGCATCTCATTCGCAATCATTAGATAGACCACGGCTTCCTCGTCAACGTCGGGGCCAAAATACTCATGATATCCACCAGAGAATCCCCTGTAAATCAGTTGTCAGTATTGAATGGTTATGATAGTCATGTCGAGTACAATCTTACGTTCCAATACCATGGTGATGGTATAACATGCTCGTGACTCCGTCAAAACGGAAACCATCGAACTGGTATTCGTCCATCCAAAATCTCAGATTACTGAGCAGGAATCTCAAGACCTCATGACTGCCATAGTTGAAAAGCCTTGAATCCCACAGCTCATGTCTACCCTTCCCACCTTCATGGAAGTAAAGGTGATCTGAGCCGTCAAATTCGTTCAGGCCATCAAGCACGTTCTTGGAAGCGTGGCTGTGCACGACGTCAAGAAGGACAACTAAGCCGAGGCCGTGGGCGGTATCGAGCAGTTCCTTGAGATCCTCGGGCGTGCCATACCGACTGCTAGCAGCGAAGAAGTTGTTTACCTGGTAGCCAAAGCTAGCATAATAGGCATGCTCCATGATGGCCATGAGTTGGATAACGTTGTATCCCAAACTTTTTATTCTGGGAAGCATGTTCTTGGTGAACTCTTTGAAAGTCGTGACTCGCTGCTCGGGCGAGGAGATACCAACATGCGCTTCGTAAACGCGAGCACTCAACGGCCTCTTCGGCCTCGGATTCTTAAATACATACTTCTCAGACTCGGGAGGATTCCAGAAGCGAGCATCGTAAGCGGGCGAGACGGAGAGATCCTGAGTGACATATTTAATCCAAGCCGGCAGTCGATCAATTCGCTCGTGGGAGGGGGTTGTCATGGATATCTATTGCTCATCTTTAGTAAGTATAGTAGAGTTATGGCACCTGAATAAAAGCTTGTATACCTTTATCTTGGAGTTGTGTGGGATAGCTGGTTGTCCGTCCACGGCTGGTACGGTGATTTCCCATACTCCAAAATTGTTCTTCTTCATGGGGTGGGAGCCTCTGTTCCATCCGTCTAACAAATTCAGTTAGTGTCGACAGTTTACAATATAGTCTAGTTGGGATGATACTCACTGAAGTCTCCAATCAAGAAAGCTTCAATGGCGTTGGGCGCCCATTCTCGATATATGATATTGTTATCCTTGTCAACATTGAAGCCAAAGATCTCGGTACCCTAGATTCGAGGGAGAGAAAGGTGCATATTAATTCTGAGTTCCGAAAGAGGGTTGGTGCCCAATGTTGCAGGAAAATAAATCAACTCACCTTTGAGAACTTGTTAAGGCCGCCCTCGGTTTCGTCAATCTTTTTGATCCATTCTTGAGCTTTTGCGTATCTTCGCTTGAAAGCATCCTTGAAGGGTTCTAGCCAAGGATCCAACTGGATAACACCTATGAATCATGCTCGTTAACTTGAGATCTTATAGAAGTGATAGGAAATAGGATTAGGAAGAAGTCGAAGTCGCACCAGTGCCGTCGTTGGCTATTCCTGGGGCAGCGCCAGAGCCGATGGTATTGGCAGAATTATCGGCAACGGCAACAGCAGCCATCTTTGCCTCTTTACTTGTGTCTGTGTTTGTGTCCGTTGTTGTGTCTGTTGTTGTGTCCTTGTTTGGTTCTAAATCTGTCTTTTCTGACCGTAACTTGAACTTGGATTTTTTCTTAAGAAACGGAAAGATAGATTTGAATTTAAACTTGGAGAACATAGAGAAGGTGCGAAATTAGTAAAGCTGTGAAGGTCAGTCGAGGTTAGGGTGGTATATTAAGCTCCCCGCTAAACGCTAAACGCTAAATCTGGGAGCTATGATGAAAGGGAGCTAGGTTAGGAGGTAGGAGGTACCTTAGGTAGTGTGGTACATTGAGGTCGGGTAAGTTGTGTGCTTGCTTGATGAGACGCGAGAAAGGTTTTTTTTTTCTTGTCTTCTTTTTCTTGTGGGAAAGTCTCGGTCGTACTTGTTTCTTTATATTGTTTGTTCTTATCTATTCCTCTCTAGTATAATTAGAATAATGAAATAGTACCTAATGAATAGTACAAATAGTACAAATTATATAAATACTACCTAAGAGGCCCAAACAGAAGGGCTCAATTTAAAATTCCCAACCCGCTCGTATCATTTTAATACCTAATGTAATTGTTGTCGCAAAATTTCTTCTCGAGGTGAGGAGAAAAAAAGAAGCTAGAGGCCAAAAAATCATGTCGAATGACGTCGAGGCACATCGAGGGACATCGAGGGGCCAACTTGGACACCAGTAGATAACCTGTACCACATCAGTTGTGGATATATCTCTGTTATATGGACCCATCAGTCCATGTCTAGAACTTCCAGCTCTCCGCTTTTCTTTTCTGCCCAGTTTACAAGATAACAGACAATTGGCATTTTTAATATAAATGAGGTAGTATGTTAGGCTGAAAATATGGGCTACGTCAAAAAATGAGGCGTCAAGATTATGCCAACCACGTCTATCGAATAAAAGTCTATTTTAAAAAATTGATAGGTGTTTACAAATGGCTCAGTTTGATTCTTCTAAAAGACTTCCATTAAAAGAAGAGATTAGGTATGGAATTTAATAAATTGGAAGCTCTTGCGGGGCATTACTCGCATAGAGGTGATGTAAAACACCAAAGCTCTAAGCTGGGCATCCGCTCTTAGGAGGTACCTAAGACTTGTACCCGGATGGAGAACCTTAGGTGTTCCCCCGCCAAAATGGAGCCCCGCATTACCTAATTGCGTCCTTTCAAGACAAGGTACCTAAAGTTGGATCATCCCTACGAGATCTCGGTTTAATACATACCTACACGTCCGATAAAGGAGCATCAACGTCTTTTGCCAGTACCTACCATTACCTAAGATTACCTACCTATAGGTACTGGCAGGAAAGAGTGAGACTTAATAATCTCTAAGCAACATTGAAAACACAACACTCGATATTTTGTTCTTGCAAGGTAAATCAGTACCTATAGCGATAAATACACGTGATAGTCAAGTCAATCCTACTTCCATTCTATTAGCTTGGAATATTCGGAACATAGCAGCCTATCCCATCCATCCAGCTGCACTCATACCTAACGCATATACTCACGCATGTACGTGTTCATGCGGACTACAACGTTAAACTTCTAGAAAATTGCTGCTATTTGTCGGAGGACCACCTCTAACAGTGTCAATATGAGGTTGGTCCTCGCAAGGCGTAGAATATTGCCAAGATCCGTCCATCTTAGAACCCATTGTCGAGCCTTGTCGACCTCCACCGCCTTTCGTGTTGCGAGACGTAGCTCGGAATTCAATTCCGGGTTTACGAGCAGCTACGATCCAAACGAAGAAGGGCGCGGCCCTATGTTCTCGAAGAATACCTTCGGAGTACCTCAATTTTACCCTCGAGACCTCAAGAAACGAGTCGACGAATACGTAGTCGGACAAGACCGAGCGAAAAAGACGATATCTTCCGTTATCTTTAACCACTACCAGAACTTACGGCGGCGGCAGCATCAAGAGGAACAAGAGAGGAAGCAAGATGAAAAGCTTATGCGGCAGGCCATAGCCCGCGGTCGTAATGCGAGGGAGAGGGAGCCTCGCCCAGTTGAAGGTTGGCATCACCTGGCATCAATGACTCGACGGTATCGCACTGACGACGTATCCAAAGATGAATATCCGGGCCACCATGATTCTACACAGAATATGCATCAGGCATGGCAACATGCTGAAGAGAAGATCGATTTCTACATACCCGAAGATACTAGTCGAACGCCACCAGTTAAGATCGATAAAAGTAATTTACTACTAATAGGCCCAACCGGTGTTGGGAAAACCTACATACTCGAGTAAGAGTTTACTCGCTACCAATATACATGTACGCCTTAGCTAAACCTCGGCAGGACATTGAGCAAGAAGATTAACGTTCCTTTTGCGATATGCGATTGCAACTCCTTCACCCAAGCCGGCTACATAGGCCAAGATGTCGAGACGTGCATCGAAAGGTTATTAATAGAGTCTAACTACGACGTGACGGCTACGGAACAAGGAATAGTAGTCCTTGACGAATTCGATAAGATTGCGAAACGCGAAACAACAAACGGGAGGGATGTGGGTGGCGAAGGGGTACAGCAGGCGTTGTTAAAGCTGGTTGAAGGGACCAAGGTTACAATTAATGTCAAGGAGAATCGCTCATCATCTTCGTCACGTACGGCAAGTCCAATTACCACGAATTATACTGGTCCGGGATCTACGAGCTCTACCTCAGGGCCTCAACCGACGCCGCCGGCTTCCGGAAAGGTGGATCAATATACTATCGATACGAGCAACATATTATTCGTCATGTGCGGAGCCTTTGTCGGACTCGACAAAACGATATTGAATCGGGTATCTAAGTCTAGTATGGGCTTTGGCTCTGAGCTCCGGAGTCGACATGTGTCCGGAAACAAAGCAGATCTTCCACCAGCACTATTCAATCACCTTCCTCACAGACCCCCGAACGCCGAGGATACGTCAACCCTTACCGCACTGGACCTCGCGACGCCCGAGGACTTGCAAAGCTTCGGATTTATTCCGGAACTTATCGGACGTGTGCATAATATCGTGGCGCTATCACCGTTGTCGAGGAACGATTTATTAAGAATCCTGATCGAACCGCGCAACTCGCTAGTCGCGCAATACACGGCACTATTCGAGACCTATCCTTCCAACCTCTTCTTCACGCAGAAAGCCTTGCAAGCCATCGCAGAGCGCGCGGAGAAAGCGCAGACGGGCGCTCGGGGACTGAAGATGGAGATGGAGCGCGTGCTGGCCGAAGCCATGTTTGACGCTCCTACGCACTACGTATTAGTCACCGAGAAAGCCGTGCGCGGCGAGGAGAAGGTCGGCTATTGGGGTAAGGATGGTCGACTCGAAGTCGAGAGGCTGATACGCGAGGAGGATGGTCTAGCCGGCGTCCCGGGGCAGGATGCTCGCAAGAGGGAGATCGTGAGTAGCTTCGGCGACTACCGGGAGGCTGGCCAGAGCGGTGCTTAGAAACATGTAGCACCTCTGGAATCGAGTCCGCATTAACCATTGTTTTACCGTACACCATGGTGTTTTTGTTTTGGGATACAGTATTCGGCGCGGTGTTGATATGGGAAAGGTGTCTTTTTTAACTACTATTACTACTACTAAGGGCATATTCAGCATATTCAGCATGGCCGTTTTACATGGAGCGGTTTGGTGTTGGGAAGGCATTGAGGGATGATAGGGTACGAAGTGGGTATAAGAGGCATGTAAGGTATATATATTAACTCAAGAGATACTGAAGTAATTTCACATCTCGGTTACGAATTTATATGGATAGCGCATGGATAGTAGGCAGGCAGGCATGAATTATAATACGTTGCTTTTTTTTTTTATAGAGTTTCGGTAATAACTACATGTCACTTCTTGTAGACATGACGAATAAAGGATGAAATGGCACCATTTAGCTACCTCCTAGGTATTCTAGGGAGCATTAGACAGTAGTAGCACTTGATACGAAAGAGGCTTTATAGAACGGCATAGAAGGTTTGTTTCCTCTTGTACATATTTACAACAGCTAGGCGTGATCTGTGTCAACCAGCCCCCTGCTTTCTTCTAGGCACAGGGATCGCTTCCCCAGCTGGCGAGGAAAATAGAATTGGCGTCTCTGATGTTGCTGCTGGTTCTTGTTATTTGAGTCTGCAATGTTTTCAATTGTCAAACTGTTCTCTGCTTCGGATAGCCAATATGCGCCTCCGGCCTACTACTACTACTCCATCCCCACTCTAGTAGTTGCTTGTTTTATTTTGTACATGGAAAGTCGATACCTTGCACTGCGGCTCTATTTTGACAAACGGTTTAACAAAAATCGGAGAGACCAGAGTAGGTTTTTCGTATTAGGGAGGCTATGTTTCATTTGTCTATAGCTTCTTGGGCAGCGACTGGACCATACCCTTGCCGTTGTAGCCTTCGGACGAGATACCGGTGATGGGCTCGGCACGTTGTTTCTGTTATCTATCAGCACATGAAAGCTTTCGAAATAAACAAATAAATTCCCCAATTCCGTTCTTACCTTGAGGTACTCGTTCGAAGCCTCCTGCCATTCCCTGTTCATGGTGCTAGGAGGGGGACCGCCGAATGCCCGCGCCGTGGCGAAGATGACGAAACTGGCGAACAAGCCCATCGCGGTGTATAGAGCGATCTTGCGTCCCTCATCCGGAGGGGGGACGGCGCGAGGACCGTGGTTGCCGAAGGCGATCCAGTAGGCTGTTGAGGGGTATTGGTATCAGTGTCGTGATCTCTTCAAATATGTGATTCGTGAATGGCTAGAATCAGGCCTTGCGGATCCACTCTTCATTCCATAATGTCGCAACGAAAACGTCCCACCTCTCCCCCAATATCCCAATCTCGACAGCCCAAACGCGGAGTAACGATGCTTCTTTTTTCTCGAGCGCAACTCGAGACTCAAATGGGTGCTAATGTATGGAAGAAATCGCAAAATATTACGTACCGGCTTTCTTCTCCTGGAAGGTAAGATCGGCCCAGTTCTCCTTCATGCGGTCTCGCAGGGCCATCCAGAGCTCGGCCTGCTCAGTCTGAGGCAAGCCTTCCCATCGCTTCTCGATGTTGGCTAGGGTCGGGTTCGAAATGGCGTGCGTGGAGGCGGCGGCGCGGGGAACGAGAGGAGTGGTCGTTCTGCTGGCCCGGAGGGCGCCGCGCAGGAGAGACGTTGCGGGTGTGCGCATCATTGTGACTCGTGGTTTTTTTTTGTTGAAGGAGGAGGGAAAAATTAAAAACAAGCCAACAAGAAAAAAAAAAGATTAAGTAATGCCGTTCGAGTTCGGTTGGGAGAGCGGAGATGTGGACCAATTGAGGCGGTCGCGAGGCCTGCTAGACGATAGAGTGGGATTCGCGGGAAGTTTTGACGACAAGATGCTGTTAGAGCTTTCTTATTTTTTGGGCCGGTCTTTCAATTGACAGAGTCTTTTTTTCGGATTGAGGTCAGTAAGTCGTATGATTGTGGTGGAGCCGACAGAGGAGCTGTCAAGCTTTTACACTTGCAATTTCATGGTTGCCACCTGGGAAACTGTGCTAGCTCCACAAGCTACAGGCATAGAGTACCTACGGCTAAAGTTCGGACCAAGGTAAAAACAAGTGATAAGTAGAAGCTTCTAAGGTTGGAAGGATAAGGTACGACGTCACACAAGAGGAACCAGGATTTTGATAGGTCTACTGCAGCAGTTACAGCCTATAGGTACCTAATGGTATAGGTAAGACGATAAGATGCATTATTACTGGCAACTGTCGAATTTCAATTTGTCTACGAAGTCGGTTCTCTTATATGCGTTGGAAACATATGAAACAAGTTACGAGAATAATCCGAGAACTCTTTGAGAGGCCTCTATCCTTCAAATAATTGTAATTTGTAAGAATGGATATTGCAGGTCATGACAGGTAGCTACCTGATTCAAGCCATTGATACATACCAGGTAACGAAGAGGCACACTGCTTTTCCCATGGGATGTATCTTATCTTTATTAGAGTTAATTAATTGTCATCACCCAACGTCCTGGATTAAGTATACTATTTTCGACGGTTTCTCTGAGGCAATGTTACTGTTGGTTTTCTCCAATATGTCGCTACCATTTAGCTTTTGGCCATATAATAATGATAATTTAAAAGCTTGAAAGTCTTCATATCAAGCGCCAGGACAGGGCTGGATACCAAGCTTCTTATAGTGACCTCTACCTCTAATATAAATAATCTCCAGGTCGGATTCCTGAAATAGGACCCGTATTGGTCCTTAAAAGAAACAATAGAGGCTATTTGATACCGGATAGGCTGGTGACAGAGCACAGCTAGCGGTTGTATGGGTTGTCTGTCCCGAGCGCTTTCTGCTGTGCGTGGTCCTCGACCTTGTGGACTTTATCTAGCTGCTGGTCTTGTTTTGCCATGCGCTGTTGTCTCTTGTCTCGTTCCTCCTTCAAAGCGGGACCCAGCACATAGTAAGCTAAATAAGAGGTTCAGTATAATCACACGTACAATGCAGAGGAGCTATGCCCGGTCCATACCATTCCAAGCTCCAAAGGCTGCGGCGAGACCTATGGGAAGAGCGGTGCGAGTAAACGAACTCATTCTCTACTGAGTGTATGTGTAAAAAATATTTTTGGAGATACGAAAGGTAGGAGGAGATCCAAAGTGATAATTGGTATAATGATATGTAGCTTGATCTTGAGGGAATACTAACAAGGTACCTACCTCTTTTGTAAAAGAAAAAGGAATTAAGTTTGGTTAGCGCATAGTTATACTTATTACAGAGGTAGATACGTATGAATGCTGGAGTAGAAAATGTATGTATGTATTTATGCGTAATATATTTAGTATCGGTGCTTCAACTACGTTAGGTATTTCGTACATTACATGTAAGATCCATGTCTTTAGCCAGCCCCACCACATCGCCCTTTACATAGTACATGTACCTTTACATGTACCTTGACGCGTCTTAAAGTGCTTTTTGACGCGTTGAGGTCTTCGTTATCGACTTCGTTATCGACAACGTCTGCCTAATTTATATATCCGCGTAACATAAGTGGATTTCTCTTCGCTCCAATGTAAGGAAATGCATCTGGGACTCAATGGCGAAATGGAAGGAGCTTGGAGAGGTGCCAGATTCGGACGACGAAAGTGGCTTCGACACCAGTCAAGAATCCGAACATGACTTCCCACTGCAGCAGAGTGGCGCCGATATACCAGATGGGCCTGTTCTTGAAGATCCCGTATCTAAGGAACAAAATATTTGGGATATCCCACTATCATCTCAACCCTCCAAAAAGGAACGTAACGTAAACAACAGCTCACCTCGACCACAATTATCACAAGCACCCTCCGAGTTACCGACTACTCATCATCCTGACTCGTCCCCTCTTTCGTCGTTACCACCCCTTGAGCCTAGGAGCAATCCGGAGAACTCAGCCCAACCCGCCGAGACTAGTAGCACTGAGTTAAACGAAACCCAAGCGTCAAGAGTAGCCTCTCCTACTTCGCATAACCAGTTCGTCAATGCAATCTTTGAGGTAGATACCCCGGACGACAGCGAAGAGGGCTTGGTACAAGAAACGATCCGGCCTGCGCGATCGTTAAGACCACGCAAACCAATCCAAGAGCATCCTTATTTACTCGAGAGTGCACAATATAGCAAGACCCTTAAATCGCATGGCGTCAGACCCTTGCGTGTGCTAATTGAGGAGGCAGCAAGAAAAAGAAGAGAGGAAGAGGATTCCCAAGAACAAGAATATGAAGATGAAAGTCAATCAACTCTTAGAGAATTGGCTCAAGAAGAGTCAGGGGACAGCCAAGTTGTTCAAGAACCTGATCTACTGGAGATTGTCGATGTCGAAGAGTTATCAATAGCCAAAAGTTCATCCCCTTTCTCCGGGCATAAAGATGTTGTTGAACAAGGTGTTTTGCTTCGGAGTTCACAGGATGATGACGAATTTCCTGATCCGGCTGATGTAGATAAATGGAAGTTAGGAAAGGCATCGATTACGACAGCTAAAAGACATGCCTCGCCCAAGGCCTCATTGAAACGGAAGCTGCCAAAATTGCATCAGCCAGTTAGGTTTGCGAGCGCCGTCTCTCCACGAGCGCAACCTGCCAGTATATTCGATATTCCACCATCACCACCGCAAACAAGCCCAAACTTCCTGGCTCGTACACCAGCCACTAGCATGGAACGTTCTCGACTAGTCACGGCGCTGACACCAAGACCAAGTAGTACAATCTCATCTAGGAGCCAAAGCCCTGCACCTGCAAACGAGAGCACTAGTATGATTGACCTTACTATAGGGGAAGATGATGACGAGATTGATGATGGGCAAGATGCGGAATCTAGTGGCGATTCCGAGAGCGACACTGAAATTGTGCGAGCCGCAATGAGGAGGAAGATGCGCGGCGTATTACCTGCTTCTTGGCTCCGACTCGACCGGCAAAGCATGCCCCGGAAGAATTCTCCGGATGTTTTGCGACGAAGCCCCGACCACTCGCCCGAACGGGCCCAGAGGAAAGGTGTAGCTCAGCGGCGGCAGGTGTCTCCTCGACCTGGTGTTGATACGGCACTATTTCTTGATGATTCGGATGATGATAATACGACTTTACGAACTGATGATCTTGATTTTCAAAGCGAAAATAATAACATACGTATCTTCGAAGACGACGCTGGCTCTGTTATCGAAGATAACTCGATTGACTACATGCTTTCGGGAAATAAAAGAGCTAGCATGGATACCACTGGATTAGAACGGCCTAAGAAACGGAGAAAAAATCAGCAGCCAACATTTAAAGGGAATCTAGGCCAACAGAAGCGGCAGCAGAGGATTACAGGACTGCTAAGTAGGGCAAAGAGTGCGGTGACCGAACCGAGTATCAAGAGACGCCATATGGGGAACAGTTCGAGTGGAAGGCGTCGCACAAACGGTCTAAGCAAACCAGTAAACAGACCTACACCCCCGCCCCGGCTTAGTATCTTAGATGTTGTCGAACCAGATGCACCTCCTTTTATTCGTATAGCTGCTCGATCAGCGAATAGAAGATTAGACCAGGGCAGATCCAGCCCTTCGAAGAAACAGATTGCGCTTGGGACGCGCGAGGATAATATTGACGCTACTAGTGTCTTAAGAGATTGGAAAAGGGGTCGTATCAAACCCAAGACTTCTACCAAGGGCTTGACCAAGTCTCAAGTTAAATTACCGAAACCTCTTGGTTCTCTATGTCACAATTCCGTTACCCAACATCCAAGGGAAGTTACTAAACCCCCTACTGCCCCCGTGCTTTTGAGTCGCTTTTCGCAACCTCGGCGAATGGTTAAGCAAGCGAGCATTGAGAACTTCATGACTATTGAAGCGGGGACATCATCCACATCCAGTCAACTGGGCAATGAAGTCTCTTTATCGAAACGTTCTCAATTTGGCAGAATCAAGTCCTTTAATGCAAATCCGCGGCCTGCGCAACTCGAAGCAGTTGGCGAAGAGATTGGGCGGCATGCCTTCGATGCGCGGAAGAGAGCTCTTGACGCATTATACAGAAAGTCGCGTAAGGATTTACCTATACCAGCACGTATTGGGCTCGAACGAGTTATAGATCATAGCGCATCTCCTGGAAGTTCTGATAAACCTACTGGGGATTCGGCGTCTAGCAATGGTCTCGAAAGGCCTCAACCCGTTGTGGGACAAAAACGTTTAAAGTTTCGGAAACATTTTCGTCCTCGACATGTGGATACTACGGCGCCTCAGTATGTGCATGCTAATGATCCCCTACCTCGTGAAGCGAGTCCAGTAAGTCCTATTTTTGAAGCGGCTCACGCCTCAGAATCCTCAGGCAAGTTATTAGGGCTTGGTCCATTCGGCACGCATTATACTCAGCACTTTGAGATATTCCCACTAGATCTTGGTGTTTTTTTTCATGAAAGTACAATTCTCGGGAGCGGTCGTCTACGCAAGGCGACGAACGAAAGGTCTCGAAATAGTTTTCGTCAACCAAGAGGCCATGCTATATTTGTCCTTGGAGAGAAAACACTACGGTGGGGTCTGTGGGATGCCCAGGTTTCATCAGAAATAGGCATCGTTTTGGACTGGATAGTGGAATATCTTCATTCAGAGTCTCCTGACCTTAGTTGGGGCATAAGTCCAGTACAGGCCGCAGACTTTGTACTGGAATACCTTCAAGACAACATAAGCTTCTCAGACGATGAGAGTGAGAAATATTTTGCGGGTCGGGCTTTAGAAGTACTGCAAACCTTTACACAACGCCTAGAGACTCTACCGCTCCAACCTCGGGATCTGGGCCGACCACTTACAGACGTGATGAGTCGTGGTCTGGTTATTTCATTCCAAGTCTTGCGGATATGTCATAGCCTTAGCCAGCTATCAGAGACGTTCCAACTTGAAGAAGTACTAGGCAAAATCGCCAAAAGGACAGCTCGTGAATTGCTTGCGAGGGAGCTGGCAGATATACGGAACTTGTACCATGACCTACAACGTATACCCTTCCGTGAAAAAGGTATTCGGAATGAGCAATATTCAGTAATCTGTTGGGTTATGCTCATTCGAGTGCTTGAAGAATCCCGTACCCCAAGATCCGGATTTTGGGATATTGTCTCTTCCGTCATCTTAAACACAGACCTAAACTCTATCAGCGACGCGCATACTTTCGAACAAATATGGTATAATCTATTCACTTTACTTCCTCTAGGGGAGTTTGACAACTCCGGCGTCATTGTTCCAGGTATTAGGCACACCATTCCCTTGGAGGGTTGGGTGCTGCCGCAAAAATTACTCAAACGTGTCTTCCAGCTATATGAAAGTAATTCCCGACAGGCACCTAGTTTCAATGATTATTGTCGAGGAGTAGTAAGTCGTTGCCACTACCTCGTGGAACAATGGGGCTGGCGAAAATCCAATGGTATAATAGGGACGATATTCGACTTTTTTGCTGCTCGAGGTCTTTCGCATCTGAGGAATGAAGAAGTGTATAAATCACCAGAGTTCCTAGAGCATCTCGCAGAGTCTCCGTCGCTTGCTATCGTACCGGAAGATCGATGCTTTCATATCTTTCTAAAGCTTCTGGCATTGTCCATCAAGCGCCTCGAGGATCATGGCCTGATTAAGGATGCTAGAAATATGCTGGCAAGAGTTTTACCAAATCACAATCGGCAATATGAAAAGGAGAAAGATATACACGAGAGCGAATTAGCTGCTCTGAGGAATCATCATGATCTTCTCTGCACGCTTTACTGGGCTGCGCCATCCGGTTTGCGACCTTCCGTACAAACGATCGAAAAACTGGTGATACCTGGTAGTTCTCATAAAGAAGCCTGCTTGATTAGCTTGCGAGCTTGGAGCCAACTATCGCGATATGTGATATCTTCGGAAGAAAACAATAACGGATACAAGCCCTTTGCTGACTGGCAGAAGAACATATTTCAACAAGTAATGGAACAATACTTGTCAGCCGAATCAGATATCCAACAGCAACTCCTGAATATGTCCAAAGATGCTTCGAGAAATATAAGTCGAGAGATGGTCAATGCGGTCGTGAAGCTGAACAGGAAGGGTGCAATGGATGTAATACACTCCTCGATGAAGGGATTCCTAAATGTCATTCGGCTCGCCCCAACTCTCGGTGCCGCTTCCTTTGCGTTAAATCATTGTATGCTAATACATATTATATGCTTGAGGAAATTTTGCTAACTTTGTTTAGATCAATTGGACCAGGTTTTCACTCGGTTCCCGTTCTCGTCAGCAAACTTTGATTGGAGCAGCTTGCGGGTTGCTACAGATATCATTGAATACTATGTCACTCGAATCGAAGAGTTCTTCGGTCAAGGCCCCGTCCAAGTTGAACACACCTGGCATGGAGAAGACGCTATTATGGTAAACTCTTGTCTTCTTGAAATCTGGGTTCACTTTATTAACGCGTGCGTAGCTTCTTGAACGAAAAATGGCCACCCCTTTCGTCACAATGACTCATGCTATCATTGGTATGGATTTCAAAGACATTGGACTCGGCCCAACGAGCGATCGCTCCATCTGCATGGAACAAGCTGTATTACTTTCCGGACGACTGGCAGCTCGGCTAATCCACGCCCGTCTTTCGGTAGGTTCCTGTCTTGAATATAATATATGCGTTGCAAGCTGACGGTCCTAGCGTGTTTCCCAGTTTTTTACTACTGGAAAATATAGCTTATTCCCAAATGTGGCAAAGGCTGTCGACTCTCCGTCAAGGAAATATCGCGCTCTCTTCCTCGCCACACTAATTGAGCAGGGCGTAGATGATTTTAAGGTAGGCATCTTATGCATGTTGCAATCAGGCTTTGCTAACTTGGTTCAAGGATTTGGGTAGCTCGATCCTCGATCTCCTCTTAGGAGAACTCGTAAAACCTTGGAGGTTTCTGGCTTATGAAAACCGTCTCGCGCTCGCGGTAAAACGTCACCATGATCCAAGCTTGAAGGATGCGATCATAGAGAGTGGAAATAACCCCGACTACAATTCAAACCGGGCGTTATTTGGCCGTAAGTATTATTCGAGCAACTGGAAGATTTCGTTATTAATGTCTAGCCAGATGTAGTTGCCGTGATGCGTAAGACGTTACGATTTGCAGAAGCAAGCCGGAAACAACAATTACAGTCGCAGTTCTCGAAGGCTCTGAAGAGCACGATGGACCAGATGAAACTTGATTTGAAGTCTATCACGCTAGACTCTCCCGAGCATGCTGATTATATTGAGTTTGTTCGGTCGATCGTCACTGTGATTCGATCGCAAGATCTCTGTCCTGTGGATTCGTATTTTTACCAAATCAGCCGGGAATATTCTCCCTCCAGTCAAGACCCTCGCCTACAAATAGCAGGCATATTGTCGTGGGGTCTCAAATTGGAGGAAGGGGATAGCAAAGCAGTACCCGGGCTTTTCTATCTCCTTTTCCCCAACTTTAAGTTGGCACTCGCCAATGGTAAGCTTGGCAATGAAAGAGCTATCCTTCAACAGGGGATGGGGAACTTTCATGTATATTCCTTTATGCTCAGTAAAATGCTCCCGGCAATCAGCAAAGCAGCACTTCAGGTCCCTACAGGGTGGATTATACTGGACACTTACGTTAGTGCGTTTGAAGTACTACTTGCAGCACCCTGCATCTGCAGGGAAATGGGCAGGGAGGACGCAAAGGGGTTCCTGGTCTTTCTCAAGATCACGTTAGCTGGAATTGGACAGCTCCAGACCCTCGGCGCTGCTTCTTTGCATGAAGAACATGTTTATACACTCATCCGGATCATACAGCTTCTCAATTTGCTGTCGCCGTCATTAACAGCATATCTGATAAATGAGCCAGCTTCTCAAGAAGCAATCGATATCACGAGAGTAGGTGAGGCTTTTACAAATTTTACACGGGAAGCGGAAAAATATCTTTCCAACCTTCTCAACAACTTAGGGCACAGGACATCGTCCAATATAGAGGCGCTACCTACTATAGATTCGAATAGACTCTTTCAAGGGCTTGGAGGACAGAGAGCCAGCCTCCCATTAGAACCGGACGAACATATTACTAGATTCGCAAACCACATGATACGAGACATTAATGAGAATTGGGTGTCGAACGGGTCGACTATCAGTATAAGGGGGCCATCTAGGGTGCAGGGGCAAACATCGACGCAGTCTGGGCAAGGGACTCTGGTGCCGAGGTGGGACCCGAGAAGGTTGATCCAAGCTCTTAATAGAGAGCTTCAAGAGTGGAATTATGCCAACGATTTGGCGACTGCGACTTCGAGGCTCGCTGAATTACCGCTTGACGAATTTTTATTTTAATATATGTAACTGCATCTAGCGTGGCGTTAGGGGGGGGAGGGAGGGGGGAGGAGAATAACCTCGGACACTAAAGAAAATGAATTATCTGATAAAATTACCTGAATTTTCATGATGTTGTCAAATAACATCTTCTGTGGTGTATGTAAAAGAGATAATAGGTACCTTAGGTACCTGTACCTAGGTACTGTACTAGGCGGTATGATGAGTAATCAGATAAGGTAGGAGGTAGGCTACCTAGGAGGTATTTTGTGGGGTCGGCGCTCGGACCACGGCAAGTACCGAAGTTTTCGACGTCAGCCAAAACATGGAATTTCCTATCGTCCTTCTTACAATATCGCAAGCTATGCATTCGCCTGCTCGCAAAGAGCGCCAATTTTCCGGATGCATACTCGGTCGCTACGTGCCTTTCGCTCGGCGGCACTTAGCTTACAGAAGCCACCATTAGCCACTTATCCCACTCGACTTTTTCACTCTTCAGCCCCTGTTAATGCTGCCGGCAATGGCAATGGCAATGGCAACACCGGGCCCCGCGATGACGGAAATAAGCCCGAGAAGGAAAGCGGAGCTGGAGACAATGACAATGGGGATGAAAACCTGTTTGGAGAGAATTTATCTGCCGCTGAAGGGAAGACTCAAGGCCGAAAGAAGCCTAGCAATAGCTCCTTGAAGTCTCGTATCCTTCGTAATCGTAAACCCGAGGAGCTACCCCCTGTTCATGTGCCAAAGTCCTTTCTCTCCAAGGCCATCAGTCGCCCTTCGGATACGGAGACGCACTTCTCACCTAGCAGAATTAGCGAGAGGGATGCGCACATCATGCTAGAGGAGGCCTTATTCCATCCGCAAAATGAAAGTGTGGTAGATGAGCATCTTGCCTATCTAGTCGAAGCTACGGCGTGGTCCGATGAGACGATAGCTGAAGCTCGACAAATTCTAGGGTCAAATCTAGATGCGGATTTTATACAAAGGAAGGGAAATATCTTGGTTGCTGCCGCCTTCTGGGCCGCTGTAATATCCACCCGGGACGCTCACGGGGAAAAAGCAGCCGAACAACTGCACGAGAAGGCACCGGTTTCGAATTCGGGCGATCTACTTACTGCCCTCACATACGGGATACTATCGTCTTCGGGTAAAGGATTGCCGCAGCTAAGTAATGCTAAGCAAATAATTGCCAACGCGTTAAACGACTCCCCTCTAGAAGCATCGACGGTTAGCTGGTTTGAGCAGGACCTGATTGAGGATATTGTAGCCTCTATTAACGCCGATTTGCGAATCCAAGTTCCTCACAATGTTAAGGTCGCAGATCTACGACGGCCTATCACTATCCTCAACACGCCAGAAAGTTCAGGCTATTTTATACCCCATGACGTCCTGTGTCATGTTGCTACCAAGCTAGAAGCTGATGTCCTACATTTGAAAGCCTCGGACATCGCGTACATCGTCGGTAGATACCTTGGGCAAGACGCAGCGAGAACACCTGGCGCTATATCACAGCTTGGATACAAAGCTGCTGAAAATAACGGAAGATTAAAATTAATCAGCCAACCCGAAGATCCAACCCGTAGAAAAGATCCCAAGAATTATTTGCTACTGATGGATGAATACCTGAATACGAATACGACGAACCGAGGAAAAGATGATGATCTCTGGAGGGACCTCAAAATAAACACGGTTTTAGACGAGATTCTTCACTGCGCTGATTCCGAGTCTCCCGAACAGCGGCCGCTTATCGTTCACATCAACGACTTCAATGCAATCAATATGGATACAGCATGCGGCACCATGATTATAAGCAAACTTCGAAAAGCTATCGATGGACTATGGGCGGATGGTCGAAAGATTGTGCTAGTTGGGTCTTGTTCGACTAAGGAGGCACCGAAGGCTTATCTTAGCGCATTAAGAGAGCTTGAATCATCAGAACGAGTGATTACTCTCCGCTTAGCCATGGAAGAGTATGTAGCCAGAGGGGCGTTGACAAGAGGAAGGATATCCGAGATTAGCAGCGCAATGGCAAAACGAGTCATGTTCAATACCAAGTGTCAATATCTGGAAGCAAGGGATTTCATAAGGGAAAACGAAGAGAACCTTGTGAGAATACTATCATCGATGGTGGAGCCTCCCTCCGAATCCCCGATGGCGACCACCGGGGAGATGAAATTAAGCCAAATAGACTACAGAAAGCTACCAGACTCGTGGACCAAAGAAGTTTTGCCCCTTAACGAGGTATATCGCATCGCAACCATGATGATTGGTTACTCCAAGGACCCAAGTGATATATTCAAGGCTGAGTCGCCTGAACACGTTATTGACATAATCGAAAGGCGTCAGAGGCTAAAGGACCAAGGCGCCAAGATGATGACGGCTGAAGAAAGGAATCAGAGACTAGATTCGAGGGATTCCCTTGACACGCGCAAACTTGTCCCCACCGAAGACGATCAGGAGGAGAGGATTGAGTCTGGTCTCATCAATGCACAAGACATTCGCACAACTTTTAAGGATATTCATGCGCCAAAGGAGACGATTGAGTCGGTTAAAATGCTTACCACACTTTCTCTGATCCGTCCTGAAGCCTTTTCCTACGGTGTCCTCGCCACGGATAGAATTCCCGGGTGTCTTTTATACGGACCTCCCGGTACAGGTAAGACACTGTTGGCAAAGGCGGTGGCTAAGGAAAGCGGGGCAAACATGATCGAGATATCGGGTGCGTCTATTAACAACAAATACGTTGGCGAGAGCGAAAAGAATGTGCGGGCCTTGTTCCGTTTAGCCAAGAAGAAGGAGCCGTTAGTGATCTTTATTGACGAGGGGGATGCTCTACTCGGAACGCGGGGCAGACGTGACCAAGGCTCCCGGCGCGAGACAATCAACCAATTCCTACGCGAGTGGGACGGGATGGATAAGACTAAGGCGTTCATCATGGTAGCGACTAACAGACCGTTCGACCTAGACGAGGCTGTGCTGCGTCGGCTGCCCCGTAAGCTACTAATCGACCTCCCGCTCGAGGCGGACCGCGCGGCAATCCTCCGAATCCACCTCAAGGACGAGGTTCTCGACGAGAAGTCGGTCTCGATCGAAGACCTCGCCAAGCGCACGCCCCTGTACTCGGGATCGGACCTGAAGAACGTTTGCGTGGCGGCGGCCATGGCGGCGGTCAAGGAGGAGCTGGAGCTGGAGCAAAAACAACAACAGCAACAACAGCAAGAGCAGCAAGAGCAGCAAGAGCAAGGACAAGAGCAAAAGCAAGCCGGGAAGAGCAACGAGTATGAAGGCCGGAAGAGGCGCGTGCTCGCGGCGCGGCACTTCGACAAGGCGCTCCAGGAGATCGGGGCCAGCGTGTCGGAGGACATGACGACGCTGACGGCGATCCGCAAGTTCGACGAGAAGTACGGGGACGGCGGGGCCGCGCAGCGCCGCAGGCGTAAGGGTATTGGGTTCGGAGTGACCCCGGAGGCGGTGGATGCACAGGAGGCTAGGGTTAGGAGTGGGAAGTAGGGTTTAGGTAGGGTAGGGTAGGTTAGGTCGGGTTAGGTAGAAATGGCTGGGAATTGCTTGATCACTTGTACGTACCTAGGTTCCCGCATAGGCCTGGCCGGATCGGGGCAGGCTAGGTTGGGCTTTCGCCTATGTATTAGATCATACCTTATACTGACCTTGCGAGGAATCGATGTATTGGCCGATAGGCTATGGTAACTACCTGGTAGTAGTGGGTATATTGGATTGCTCAAAGTCTTTGTGTTTTATGCCCCCTTTTCCGTCATTCAGCTTAACCATCCCTTTTCCAAGGGACTTTCCATTTCAATCCCTCTCATCTTGTGGCCCCTTCGCCAATTTTTTAAGAGCGGCAATAGTATTCGTGGCTTCGATCACTTTATTGGTAATGGGTAATCTAGACCTTGAATTTTGTGTGACCCCAGACGCAGCCTCATCTCCAAGTCTTTTCCTCCACCCTATTTTGCCATCTGTCAGATAAGCTGGGCAACTTGGGGGCCATAAGCCAACCTATCAACTTACATCTTGACCACCCGACTTTTGCTTTTTGACACGGGCTTCCACCCTATTCACGCATGTACCTCTTGCGTGGCATCTTAAAGCGGCACCGTATTTTTCCAGTGCTCGAGAGAAATATACCACTTCCCCCACGCCTATGTCGACCCTGCTTCCTTCAGCATCTGCCCCTATCTCTCCAATCAAATCATCTTACTGCTCTTCCAAACCTCTTGCCGCTTCAACAAAGCTACGTCGCCAAGATGTCCGACTACCTCAGATACTTCGACCCGGACGTTTTGTCGGACAACGAAGAATACGCCTTCGACTTTGATGACCTGGTCAACATGCCTCCAATTGGCCAAGAGCAGCAGGAGCCTGCTTCTGACGTCGACCTTGCCCTGCTGCCTGATGCTCCTGCAGCTCCCGTGGAACCGTGAGGGCTTTTTTTTTAGCACTTGCTAACAAAAAGGGTGTGGGCAGTTTATGCATCTATGCAACCTTTATTAGACCTATGAATGATAAGGCTCGCCTCAAATCTTCTTCGAGCCTGCCCAACCAACCAACCACATTAGAAAATAATCATGACTTGGGTACACTTGATCATCATCCAGTTCTTGGGCTCACTGAGCATTCATGCATTGAGTGCAACGAATCGTTCCAAACTCGGGGGCAGCTGAACGTTCATGCGGGGCAAACAATGCATTACTTGTTCGCATGCTCATGTGGTGAAAAGTTTTCACGCCTCGATGCTCGGAGCCGTCACATCAGCTCCTTTCGCAAAGGCTCCCCATCCTACCCCTGTAAACTCTGCAAGCGTCATCGCGGTAGGAAGGCCTTCCACCGGCGGGATCATCTTGTTCAGCACCTGAGAGGTTACCATTTGCTCGACGAAGGAGAAATACGCAAACATTATCCTACAAATGTATCTCGCGTACCGTGGTCCTACCTGGTTTTAGTATGTCCTTTTGTTGGATGTGAACATCATCGCGGCGAAGAGTTTCGAAGACTTAGCATATCTGACCAAAGAGAACAAAGTCCTTTCAAGAGGATATCTCACTACAACAAACATCTCAAAGATGCCCACGGCAAAATACCATTTCCCTGCTATGTGCATGGATGCGAACGAGTTGGGACCAAAGGCTATTTGCGTCAGATGGACTTGAAGAAGCATCTAGCTACTCAGCACCCAGATGCCCCAGAGTATTCGCCAGCTCCCCGAAGGAGAGAGCAGTACAACTGCCCTCATTGTGAGCATTCTTTCGAAGATTTGTTTGACCTTGGTATACACTATTGTAACCCCCCACGCAGCCTTAATGTGATTAGGAGAGCTTCGGTGGAAGGAGAGGCTAGCTATTAAAAGAGCCAATATTGTTGTGTGCTTTTCGATTGGTCTTTATGACCATATTGCCAACAACCTATTCTGAGACTGCGATACTGCTATCACCATAGCAATTGTTGTATCAGTTATCTGATTTTACGATCTCGGGGTATTCGTTTACACACCACAGAATGGAGATATACTTGGGTATAACATACCAGCAACTATTGTTTATCATTTTTCTTTCGTGTTGGGTGGATAAGTTCGGGGAAATCTGCACGATTATTTCTTTACCTTTCATGTTAGCCACTTCTGTCAACAAGGCACTTCAGTCAGATTGTTTTCTCGTGTATTCTCATCTTACGGTCTTTCCCCTATGCCGACTCTTACTACCTATCGCTTATCAAGTTGTTTCTTAGTTTATCACAATAGCTATTCACTCTTTTCAGGGATATGTGTGTCAGCAAATTCAAATATCCACCTTCTTTCATGACCAAATTCAAAATTGTGAGCTTAACAGTTTACATATAACGGCCTTGCGTCGATGCTCATACTACCTTTTGTGCTTGTTCCACTTCAACTTGGAAATTGCTTCTTGATCAAACTTTTTGTGAGGAAAATATCGTGTCCACTGGTCCTTATTAGGTAGTATAACCATGATTGCATCTTAAACTTAGGTACCGTACTGTAGGTAGATTTCTAACTAGAGGTAGGTATTACTTAGAATACCGTAGTAGCACAGCTAAGAGCGAGGACGAGAATGAATTCTTTTAGCATTTAGCTACCCCTGCACTGCGGACAGAACTCCAAAGCTATTGAATAGGGTTACGATACAATGAATACCTAGGTACATTCTTAAAATTGATGCTTGACGACGAGTTTACCCCCAGCATCATGCGTATCAAGCATCCCATGCGCGCTCTGAATATCCTGGTACTCGAACACCTTCGCAGGTTTAGCGTCCCACGCGCCATTCTCAATTTTCTTTATGATGTCCTGCAGGGGAATAGCTGATAAGGGGAACTCGGGTGTGCCTAGTACCTTGCTGTGGAACAAGCTGAAGTGAACCCCAGATTCCATCTGAACCATGGGATTAAAGCCCTCTACGGGTGCTAGTCCGCCTAACCACCCTGCTTGTAGCATCCGTCCGCCGGTGCGCGTTAGGCGGATGGATTCTAGCAACACGCGATTCCCGACCAGGTTCAGTGTCTTGTCGAAGCGCGGGTGCCCCTTTCCTAGGAGAAACTCGTCCAGATTCTCTTGTTCGAGCACGGTCTCCGCAGCACCCAATCCTTTCAGCCACCCAAACCGTTCCTCCCGCCTCGTCGTCGCCGTAACGACAGCTCCCGTGTCAACAGCCAGGTGCAGCGCGGCCTGCCCCACTGTGCTTGTCGCGCCGCGAACCAGCAGCGTGTCCCGGGGCTTCAGGTCGAGCACGGCGAACAAGCACGTCCAAGCCGTGCAGTAGACCTCCGGCAGCGCCGCGAGGTCTTCCCAGGCCAGGCCCGTCTCGACGGGGACGACGTTGGCCACGGGCACGCTGGCGAACTCCCCGTACCCGCCCGGCCGCGTCCGGCCGAGCCCGCCCATCACGCCGACGACCTTGGCGCCGAGGGGCAGCTCGCCCCCGGGGCACGACGCCACCGTGCCGACGCACTCGAGCCCCGTGATCGGGTGGTGCTCGTCCCACTCCCCGCGCCGCATGTGCGTCTCCGCGTGGTTGACGCCGAAGGCGCGCACGCGGATTAGCGCCTCGCCGGGGGATGGGGCGGGCTTGGGGACGGTTTGGTACGTGAGGACTTCGGGGCCGCCGAAGGAGGATATGACTATCGCATTCATGGTTTCGGACATGCTAAACTACACTCACTACCTTAGGCAGGTAGGTATTTGGGAGTACCTATGGTTGTTATGTCCGGATTTAAGGGATTTCAAGGACCGGTCTTGATTGCTTTGTTGGTTGGTAGGATAGAATGTCTTATCGATCAAGGCTTCATTCAACTCATAAGTGTATCTCCTGCATATATATATCAATCTGTGTAGACAGCTCGGTAAACACATGATAGAATCTCTAATTACCTAGTTCAGATATGACTTATCACTCATCTTTCATCTTATGCAGTGATCTTGCATTTGTCATTCTTCAAGTCGAATTTCTCAATGATTCTAATCTATAGCCTCGAAACGACATGGCCCAGCTACCTCTGCCACAAAAGGGCGCGCTGCATGATGTGGAATTAAATCATGCCGTGTAACTTATTAGAACGCCACTTACGGATTACGCCCCTTGATAATTGGCAGTTGACGATGGCGCTGACTAACTGGACGCAAATCCCGCGGACTCGCACAAATTTATATCACTTATATGTACACCTGATATAGGTACTTGGAAGGGTTAACATGGGCCTACTTCCCCAGTTGGGATATTGGTGCAAGACAACTATGCTTTGTAGACTGGCCCTAAATTGATACTTTCATTACAAGATGTGAATTTCCCAATTCAACTTTCCTATGTCCCATGCCTTAGTTTAGGTAGGTAGGCTATACATAGACATTGATGACCGACAACATTGGTCCTCAGTAATAACCACACTTATTGAACTTCATCCACATCTGCGTGATCTTGCAAGCCTCAGGGTTCGCAAGACACGGCTCATGGAGCGTCGGATCCGTATCCCGCAAGATGATATCGATCGAGCAGTGCTCGGTGTGCAAGGGGTCGAGGATATCGTCGTCCAGCGGCTTCTGGGCGTGGAAAGCGGCGTCGAACTTGCGCCACGAGTACGAGCAGTGGTACATGTGCCACGCCCAGGGCCCCCAAGCCCCGTTATAGTGGCCGTTGACCCAGGTATCCCGCGACAGCTCCTCCTCCGGCCGCGTGTGGTTGTTGGGGAAGAAGTGCCAGTCGAAGATGCCCAGGAAGTCGTTGATGAGCTCGGCGTTGTAGCACTCGGGCCGCTGCCACGCCCACGACATGGGGTCGAAGATGCAGCCGAGCGACTCGGCCTCTTTGATCGAGTGCCCGCAGTGGCCGAACTCTTCGCCCGTCGGCCTGGATGGCCTTGCGTGCGTCGCGGGAGCTAATGTCGAGGAGGCGCTCTCGATGCTCGCGACTTTCTCTTGTATTTGGCTGAGGATGGAGTCCAGCCGGGCTGCGTTGGTAGAACAGACGGCAACGAGGGCCATCCCGAGGAAGACGGACAAGATGGTAGGAATATAGAAGAAAGGCGATCTCCAGGGTCGGCGGCTCTTGGAGTAGGCGCGGAGGTCTTCGCGGTCTAGCGACTGCGTGTCGCTCTCGCTCAAGAGACTCTGATACTGCTCTTTGTGCTGTATCTGCGGCGTGCTCTGACTCCTCTCAGGCACGCCGCTCGACATGTTAATTGTGCTTGCCATCTAGGTATCGAGAAGGTGAAACTTTCACGTCATGGATGCTTCTGGAGTAGGTAAAGTGAAGATTTCTGAGAAAGGGAGACACAGCCCGGCAGAGCTGGCATACTTGGCGTATAAAGAAGCTGGATGAATCAAAGAGAGTTCTCATTCGTCAAGTGAGCCGGGGTTATTTTCTGCCCACCATGGTCCTCGTGAGGAGAGAGGAGAGAGGCGGAACAAATCCGCCGCAGTGTTAAGGGCGAGTTTCCAGTCCATCAACCTGCAGCATAGGTTTACCTACCTAGGTATTTGCTATGATCTTATTATCACATCCCGACCTCCGTGGTTCATCGTATATTCGACAAATCGTTGATGACTTAATATTTGTTCCAAAGTGTGCCATCACGCTAAGGTGTTGATCTTTCGATCGATAGCTTGCTACCTGGCGGCTCCAAACGGCAATTCCCGATGATGTTTTGAGGAGCGCAGGCGGCGACGTCGGCAGCCGTGAGGCACGGAATCATACCTAATTGCTTGATAGTATACCTACCTACCTACTTAGGTTACATGTGTATAGCTTACATGTATACCTCCCAGGTAGACATAGCGTCATGACTCTAGCGATATGACTAAGAGCCATGTGGATAGCAAGCAATTCTGCTGCAAGGTCGTCGTAAGGCACAGCACCAACGCAGATCAGGGTTACAGAAAAGCTTAACCCCAGTCCCGATACAACACCAGAATCGAGAATGGAAATCCAAACCCCTGTCTACAGGTGTTGATTGGTGGATGAGGTAAAAAACGTTTTATACGGTTTGGAGTGAGTCCAGACTTTCTTGATCCTGCGAATAGCATATCGCGTGATTCTTCAGCTATCTTGACCGCCTGCTCCTACGCTATACTATGTGGCACGCCCGTGAGCAATGAAGTCATGTAGAAAAAAAAACCCCGGCTAGAGGATGAGCTTATTTGAAGATCAATATTGCATATTCCGGGACTTTGCATACACCATTGACCGCGGCCAATGCCGTGACCATCGTGTAACTTTGCAACTCCAGCTTTAGAGTGTGTGCTACTCGTCCAAAGTGCAGTACCAGCGATGTCCATCAACTAATTTTCCTACCCACATACACTGCAGCTTGTGTTCAAGTAGTGCCGCTCTCAACAGCCTACTTACATCCTAATCAAATCTTAATCGTATGTCGAGTGATGGAACTTGATATGCTTAGCGTGTATATTGAAGAAAATCTCAAGTGTGCAACATAGAACCTGGAACATGGAATTGCTGCAATCCATTTTGTTTCTACGAAAGTATCGAACCTACTAAAGTCCATTCCAGTTTTTTTTAACGAGTGATTACATAGTCGAACACTTTCTCGGTCAACCTTAATAGCATTTCTTATTCTTTGAATCAATGGAGTCTTATCTTGTTATCCTATTCACGTAGAGATATACAGCATGGTCCAAGCCAAAAACGGCCCATATTGGACATGTCAAATCCATTGCTCCCCACGATCTCCACTCCACCTACAATCTATAGATTGTAGGTAGATTCTGGAACGGTCTATCTACTGAGGTGGCCCCGGGAGCCATACTGTGTTCTCATCAGGCTCTGGGTCCGCTGCTGGCAATGCATTCTTATCAGCCCAAGCGACAATCTTGTCGAGCTTGCGGCACTTGTGCTGAGTGCTGAAGTCGGGGTAGATTCCCCACGGCTTAACCCAGTTGTAAGTGATAATGCCAACGTCGCCATGGCAGAGCAGAGCCTCGCGCAACATCTCAATACAGTGGTCAAGATGAGCACGAATGACGGGCTCAGAATCTGTGAAACTCATTGGCCTGTTCTCAGCACGGAAATAGTATTCCTTGTATGTGTATTGGCGGATGATGTTCTATTCACATTAGTTAGGTAGTTAGCATTAATCCGTCAAGAAGACCTTGTTTTCTTAAGCGTACCAGACAGTGCATGTGATGGAAGACCTCGATACCGACATCATACTGGCCGCCCTGGGAGTCAGGATACTTCACAGCATCACGAGACTTTCCGATGCGGTCTATAACGTCTCCGCTTACACCGGAGTTGTTCACTGGGTAATTTAGTAAGTAAAAGTAAACAGCTGCTGAGTTCTCGGATGATAATGACTTACTGTGCGTGAGCGCTTCCCATGCTGCGTCAAGCTCCTTGTTTGGTGTTCCCTTATAGATGCTTGTATGTTCAAGAGCACCCTTGAACCTACGAACTTCATATTCGATGGCACCGGAGTCCTCTTCTAGGAGTGGAGCTAGACAATACCTATAGTTAGTTGTCGAAAAGTCCCGTCTAGATGTCATGATAAGTGCTTACAATAGTATGAGGTCTTAGCAGCACACTGGATCTCTGAGCATTCTTTCTCGTGTTGATAAAGTGACAGTATGACAACAATAGTTACGAGGAGAATCGTATTGATAAGTGCTAGAACCGCGCCGCCTGTTCTGGCCCAAGAAGCGAACCGAGAAGTTGTTCTCTGGAAGCGTCTTCTTAGCATAGGCTTGTTCTCTTGGCTCTCGAGACTATCAGAGCTTTGGGAGAAACGGATCTCGTCTGAGACCAGTGGCTCATATGTTGTTTCCTTCGATTTGAAACCCATCTTGATTATAGACAGGTCTCTGGAATAACAAGATCTAGGACATGAAGAAAGGGTGTAAGACAGAGTTGAAAAAGGTTGGAGTAAGGCAGGAGAAGAATGCGCCGGGTGGAAAGGTTTAAGTCCTGATTTCCCTTAGAGCTTAAGCTTATAGGGGTATACGATTAGGTAGGTATGAGTCGTAAGATCAATCACGGACCCCATTTGTCTATCGAATGACAACTATCGACCGGGAAGACTCGAGGTAGAGTCTCATCCTCATCATGGCGGCGCTAAGCAATGATGTCTCTTCCCCTCTTACAAAGTCGCCGATAATCATGCCGATCATGAAGTTCCAAATCAAGTTCGCTTTCACATGTCTTGTTTAGCAATACTTGAGGATTCTTTTGCATGCATATAACTTCTTACTAATGCATGCATGTTTATTGAGCGTAGTCAATTGTGAGAGTGGTGCCATTCGTATTGTGATGCTGAATCACCTCTCTTGTATGGCTATAAGTTGCATATCGTGGAGATAGTATAAGTGGTAAGATTTTAGGATCGAAACTTACCTGTAGGATGTGATGTGCCTCTGATAAATCTATGTACATTGTATAGTCTATCCGTTACGAGCCAGAGCTAGAACCGCAATACAAAATCTTGATTGGCTACGCATACGCACTGCGGCGCTAGATATGCCGGAATAACGGGACCCACAAGGGAATGCAAATGCGGGGGGATAAGCTTTCTAAGACGGATAAGCTTTCTGGGCTTAGCTGGGCATGCAGATGGAAGCCGAAGGCTAGGTTAGGTACGGACCTATAGGCCAGTCTACAGGCCAGCTAGGTGGCCTACCGCGCCGCCTAGCCGCGTCTCGCAACTACCTAGGTACCTAGGTAGGCACAGCGTGCAAATCAGTGAGGAAATCAGCACTATAATTGCGTGATAAGAGCAAAAACGGTATTCACCTTTTTAAACGGATGATCTGTTTCTATCTACCTACCTGTAACTAAGGTACCCAAGATAATTATACCTAGCCCGTTCAAGTGATACGACTATACGACTTATACGACTATAGCTTTGGGGCCTTATAGGTCTATCACACTTACATCAGAACTAATATACAACAGAGTAAGAGGTAGGTAGTTACTTGGATAATACAATAATTCACTCATATTATCCAAGGTCTCTGAAGATCGACTCGATCAATAGCCTACTTCCTCTAGACTTTCAAATCGTGCTTACCAGTAGACCATTTGGAGACCATTTGGATCTCAGAGGTTGTTGACATCAACACCGTCCTAAAATCTTACATCTTACATACTCCTTGCCTCCTAGTAGTGGTTCTTACTTTGCTTGTCTTTATACCGTTGCTAATGGTCGTGATCAACATAATAGCTCTAGTGGAAATCACGATAACTGCCGAGATGCTGATGCCATGTCATAATACCAATTCCTACTTGCATCTGGGTATCCTCCCTAGCAAGGGTGATATGTGCAAACACTGCATATGCCCGAGTCCTTCTGACTAGCTGTGGGGATGATAAGACATTCAGTCTCTCGGGCGGTTCGCAAGGGAAATCCTACGGCTTTGGAAAGGAGTAGAATCTTGGAGGACATCAACCGAGGATGATGGACAACTTGTCGTCATCCCCATAGACAATCACACAAACAGACTGTGATAGATATGTGGCTTTCAGAAAGGAAGACATAAAAAGGCATCTCCCTACCGCAGAATATCTACCTAGTACTCATATCACTCATCCTCTACAAGAATCCAAAGCCATCCCCTCATCTATATCTTCTCTAGCTCACCACCCAGCTACCAATAATCAAATCAGAATGCACTTCATCAAGACTTCCATTGCTCTCCTCGGAGCCCTTGCCTCCACCGCAGCAGCCCTCCCCGTTCAGGAGAACTCAGTCGCGGCGTAGGTCACGCCATCTATCCTTCCATTTACGTTTGTTAGGAGGTAGTTTACTAATATTATAGATTAGCCGTGAGCCTTCCAAGCAAAAGTACGACACCTACGATGCTGCCCTAGCCGTAGAGAAGCGAGAGCCCTCTAAGCAGAAGTACGATACGTACGATGCTGCCCTTGAGCACGACCACGACAAGCGCTCCAAGCAGAAGTATGACACCTACGATGCTGCTCTTGAGCACAACCACGACAAGCGCTCCAAGCAGAAGTACGATACCTATGACGCTGCTCTTGAGCACGACCACGAAAAGCGTTCGAAGCAGAAGTACGATACCTACGATGCTGCTCTTGAGCACGACAAGCGCTCCAAGCAGAAGTACGATACGTACGATGCTGCTATCGAACACGAGCATGAGCATGACAAGCGCTCCAAGCAAAAGTACGACACTTATGATGCTGCCTTAACCGCTGAGAAGCGATCTAAGCAGAAGTATGACACTTACGACGCTGCTTTGGAAACTGAGAAGCGTGAGCCTTCTAAGCAGAAGTACGACACATACGATGCTGCTCAGCAGGCGTAAGCGAAGAATAACCCCGTAGTTATCGTGTAGATTAGGCTGTTGCTACTTCTGTCGATCTTCGCACGATAAGCTTCTAGGGAACCCGGCAGAGTAGCTATGCGCTGAGGGGGCATTGGCTTTGGTTACGAGCTAGGGTATTCAAGTATTAGGGATCTTGAGAGGGAATGCTGGGTAGGACAAGCAGAGAGGTCGCACGAGTTCGAAGTCTCCTAGGGACACTCACTCATTTGAGTAGTATGTATCGAGTAAGTTATTACTTTGTAGATACGAATGACGAATGACGAATGAAAATTGAGTTACTACGTCTACTTCCCCGGGATATAAAACTCTAGATTCAATAGGTTAGGTACCTACCTAGGTTAGGTACTTATAGAAGATCCTAGTAAAGAACGGGTGAGCTCGACTCCGTAAATTGGGACAAGTACCTATTTCCCGACATGATAAGTCGGGTATGTGTTACTTTGGCTCCATAGAGAGTCATAGACATAAGCGTGGTGTCCAATGGAATCAATGATACGACGTATTATCTTCCTGATGAGGAAGCTTAACAGTCCCTGCTAATACATAAGCGTCAAGCCCTTACATTACCTTCCAACATAAATGTCAAGTGTCAATTTCGCGCCAGTTTAACCTTTTTTTTCTTTTCTATTTATCTCATTGTCTGAACCCCAATTGACTTGAAAATACCTTACCTTACCTTAGAGGTACCTAGTCAAGTCTTTGACAGTTATTAATACGTGTCTTCCACACAACTCCCACGTCGCATCTTAACTATAAGCATCTCCCAATTAGAATTATCGCAAAGAAATAAAAAGGAAATAAAAAATGACAGCCTGGAAAATCGAGGGCTGCACGGTCGCCGACGCCCCGGCCTTGGCGCGCAACAACATGAGCGCCTTCTGGGAAGACCCGACGTGGATCCTCCTGTGGTCCGAGGGCACCACGCTGGCGCGGCTGATCGACAGCGCGACGCAGCGGTACCCGCGGACGCTGGCGTCCGGGCGGGAGGAGAAGCGGCACGAGAAGGCCGTGGACCCGGCGACGGGGCAGCTCGTCGGCTACGCGCGCTGGATCCTGCCGCCCGGCCACTTCGCGGCGGAAGATGGCCGTCCGGCGTGGCCCGAGGCGCAGGTGCCCGCCGTCGGCGACGAGGAGAAGAGGAAGTTCGAGGAGCTGGCTGAGGCGGCGTGGTGGGGCGCCAGGAGGGAGGTCGGCCGCATCGACGATAAGAACGACGAGGTGATGGATCGGCTGCTCGCGCAGGGGACGTATATCAGTAAGCGCCGCCCCCCTAACCTAGCGCATCGAGTCGAGTTTCTCGTTGCAGTTGTCTGATACCTAGGTGCCTACCTAACCTACCGTGCGGCAGAGCTCGACTATCTAGCTGTCCACCCGGACAACAAGGGCAAAGGGATAGCCACGGCGCTCGTGGAGAGCGGCATCCGACACGCCGAGGAGATTGGCGTGCCCCTGTTTACCATGTCGTATAAGGCGGGTCGGGGCGTGTACGCGCGGCTGGGCTTCAGGGAGGTCGAGAGGGTGATACAGGACGACACGGAGTATGGCGGGAAGGGGGAGTACGGGACGTATTTCATGATTTACGATGTCCCTAAGAAGGAATGAGGGAACGGATGGGTAACATGCTTTGATTCGTACTAGATGGCACCAAATTATACAACCATGCGTTAACAGCATCGTTCTACCGAATCCAGAGTAGCCAAGGCTACCTAGGTAGGTACCTCCTTTTTGAGAGCCAGATCAAACTTTCGTAACCTGCCTATATGTGGAATTGCCGAATTTGGACATATCTACGGCATTTTGGCCAATCATAGCCAAGTTCTTCCTTAGCGGCTAGTTTGTTTGGAGTAAGAATGCGTTTTTGCTTGACATTGAGAACTTGTTCCCACCGAGACTGACTTTGACCCAGTACTTATACGGGATGCAGCAGTATCTGGTTAATTTTATTCAACTAGTTGGTCAAGACATGATGCGATGCCCTTAACATGCTCATACAATGTGGCAACTTATCGTTGAGGAGATAAAACATAAATAGAAGCTGTACAGCTTAGGAGTACTAGTTTTATTTGGTTTTCTGAATGTGTATTTACAAGTGTTTAAATACACTCATTCATGGACGATGCCATAATTACATAGGCGGATATCCTGTTGCTGCCACCGCTTTTGCATCGTCTTTTGAGGCATTTTCTATCTTCCTGTTCCCTCAATTTTGAGGTCTTCCTAATGTATCGAACTCGCCATATACTACTTAAGCCCATGATACCTTGTATTCAAGTCCCGAAAAAGGGATTATATACATCTGTTTTATACTCCGGAAATCAAGAGTCATCCACAACCAGGTCTGGATCGATCTCAGTACCTAAATCTCGGTCTTCCAAAAACGAGCGCCCAATCAGCGCATCAGGAAGATAGTCTTGCTTCACTTTGCCGTCTTTATAGTTGGGGTTATACTTATACTCTCTTCCATAGCCGAGCTCCCGCATCAACCTTGTCGGCGCGTTCCGTAGATGGATCGGCACCGGTAAAGACGCTACCCCGGGTTCTTTGAGAGCCGCAAAGGCGTTATTCAATCCTCTGTAAGCACGTGTGCTCTTGGGCGCAAGAGAGAGCGCTACGGCGCAATGGGCTAAAGGTATACGGGCTTCCGGCATGCCGATCTGTTGCGTTGCGGTGTATGTTGAGGTTGCAAGATTCAGAAGTGAATTATCTGCTAACCCAACGTCTTCGGATGCTATCACAACCATTCGCCGAGCTATAAACAAGGGATCTTCGCCCGACTGAAGCATGCGAGCTAGATAATATAGCGCAGCGTCTGGGTCAGAACCGCGGACGGACTTGTGGAATGCAGAGATCGTATCGTAATGTTGATCGCCAGCTCGATCGTATACCAAAGTCTTGGTAAGCGATTGCTTAATTGTTTCCTTTGTCATACCCTCTCTATTCGCTAAAGACATGGCCAGCTCTAGTAGGTTGAGTGCTGTCCGCGCGTCGCCATCGGCAAAATTGGCAAGATAGCTCATAAGTTCTTCATCAAGGAGAGGAGAAAGCGGCGATGAAGTAGCCGAAACCTCAGCTTGTAATGCTCGTGACAAGATGAGCTGGATGTCTGTTGTCGTTAGCTTCTGTAGTGTAAAAGTTCGACATCTTGATAGAAGCGCGTTGACGACTTTGAAGCTTGGGTTCTCCGTCGTGGCGCCGATGAGCGTTATCGTGCCCGCTTCGACAGGTTTAAGAAATACGTCCTGCTGGGATTTAGAGAAACGGTGTATTTCGTCGCAGAATATTATCGTCTTCCTTCCAGTCAATGCCAACTCGTTCGCCGCGTCGTTGAATATCTTCTTGCATTCTGCCACGCCAGAGCTTGTAGCGTTCATCTCAACGAAACGAGAGCCAACCATATTTGATATACAACGCGCAATTGTAGTTTTGCCTGTACCAGATGCACCCCATAATATCATTGACGGTACCCGGTCGGATTCTATTAGTGATCGCAAAACACCGTGTGGGCCGACGAGATCCTGTCCAAAGACTTCATCGAGGTTCTTAGGCCGCATGCGCTCAGCCAGGGGAGCTGCTCTAAGTGTCTTCGTCCTTTTCAATACCCGGCCAGTCTCGACCGGCGCTACCTCTTCTGCCCTGGTCTCTGCATCTTGCATAGGCAAATCTTCTCCGGGGCCTTCGTCGAAGGAACGCTTAACCCCGCCATTTAGCTTCGTTCCTCCACCTGTCCCATTAACATTGTTAATCGAGGAAGTGCTGGCTTTGACGGGTGTCAATTGTCTTTTGGCGGAAGGGGTATGGAAGAAGCTGGACGCCGGTCGCTTCTGCGACGAAGACGAGGTACCATTTGATTGGGTAGCGGAAGGTATCTGAGATGAGGACGAAGTGGTCGAGGTGGCAGAGGTGTCAATAAGGAAGGTTTGGCATCCTGAATCGATATGATCGTTGATTTTAGCGGATTGGACTTGCTTGGTACAAATTGGACATTCTACCATTATGGCGTCGGGTGTGGTACGAGAAGGGAACCAAAATGATTCATAAAATGCATTGAGGGTTCAAAATATATATAGAAATTATAAACAAAAAGACCAATCCAAGCTTTCATTCGCCTTCGGTAAGGAACCTTGACGCGAAATAACTCGGGGTTTGGAGAAGACGCGCCTAGCTAAATGAGAGTTGAATGCTGAATGCTGATAGAGCAGATACCTAAGTCCCCAATGAGAATTTATCGATACGGGTTTGTCAACCAATTAGCTGACAACCATTTTCAAGCTTAGGGGGTACCTGCATATGTACAAAACGAGGGTGGCTAACGGCCGCTGCCTGTCATGCTTACGTCACCCCTAAATCATTAGGGGTTCAAGTCACGGACTACCCTGACTATGGTAGGTACCTCCTACACCTAACCTAACCTATTGAGCCTACCTAAGGTACCTACCTAACGGTTAACCAAATGAATTAGGTAGAATCAGAATCGCATATCAAGTTACGCGTATACAGACAACGTTGATTACAACGTGCTTATATTCCTAAACAGAAGCTGAGCAACTTCAAACCGGCTGAATTCGATTATACCACAGAAGTTCCATGTCTCTACGGGTTGCGCAGCACCAATACAAGCACCGGATATAGTAAGCGATTCAGAGGGTAACGGGTATCGTTTAGACTGAATCGAAAATGACTGTTTAATGCTTCCCAGTGACGATCTTTCATCTTCTTTTCGTCCTCGATCGTTTTGCTGGTCGCTGAGCTTCGGTCACTTCAGCTTCGCTATCTTCTTCCTCTGATTCGACATCTTCGTGGTTGACATCATTCTCATCTAGATCCTCCTGGCCCTCCAAGTCTTCTTCATCTTCTTCGTCCTCACTTGATTCTTCATCGTCTTCCGAGTCATCGTTGACCACACCATTTGTAACAGGTAGCCCATCGTCGTCGTCATCAAGGTCCATACCTCCATTAACAATATCAGCATCACTTTCTTCCCCTTCCACATAGACGACGGCTTCTTCATCATCGCTTTCATCCGCCCCCCTGTGCTGTTGCGCAGATCTACGGAACTCCATTTGCGCTTCCAGCAGATCAAGCTTTCCCTTTAGGACGAGAAGGGAGTTGAGGCCCCTTGATCGCTCTTCTAATACTCTGTGCAGTTCGCTTAACTTCTTAGCCAAACCCGGCTGGGTTGCTAATGCGCCTCCGTGTACAACTAGCGTCCATTGCACCCAGCTCATCAAACTACCGGCCCTTCCCGGACGTCTGTGCATTCGAGTCGCAAGTTTGGTAAGTAATACCCCTGCGAGCGTAGAGTCTAATCTCTGAATGGTATGTCGGACAGTAGTGAGATCGGTGACGTGAAGACAGGACTCCAAGAGATCTGCGTCATCAGTACGGAGTGCCTGAGACAGAACAGTTCCTAAGGAGGAGAGGCTAGGAGGAGCTAGAGACCGCCCGGGAGTAGTGACAGCATTAGACTGGGCAGAAGTTGCATTTGGAACATCGATGGTATCGTGCGCGCGCGCAAGTTCACCAAACGTCGGCTGAGCGGGTTCTTGGTCAGACTCGCCATCTGTTGGCAGGTTTGGTGAGGGCATGTCCACATCAACATCCTCGGTATTTTCTTGCTGTTCATGCGCCTTCTTCCGTAGGGATTTGGTTTGGGATGAATTGGTCTCTGTTTTGGCTTTGCTATCGTCTTGTTCCTCGTCTGTGAATTCGTACTCGCTACTGCCTTCGTCGCTTGAAATCTCTATTACTTTCTCTTCCGTAATTCCGGCATCCTTTGAAATATCAGGAACTGAGACAGCTGTCTCTGACTCGTTAATGGTAGTTTTAAGTGGCTTCTTTGCGCTCTGCTTAACAACCGGCTGGGCAATCTTGCTCAGCGGTTTTCGTTTGGTAGACATTTTGCCTTGAGAAGAATATTGTATAACAGCAGGAAGTTTAGTAAAAAAAAAAAGGATTAGAGGTGTATGGCTGATTTAGAGGAGGACCGGGTGACACCTCTTCAGGCAGAAGAGGGTGAGCGCAAAAGTATCAAAAATTCTTGTACGGAATACTTTGTACGAGAGTTATACATGTATGTCTGGTAAGAGGGAAGGTACTTCGCGAATTGGTTTTTTTTTCCCCGATAACGAATTGGCTCAGGATGATAGGTGTTTGGTATTTCCGAGGCCGATATGTGGATCTAGGTAGATACCTAGGTACCTAATGGAATTTAGCCCACCATTAATGTAGACCTCGGGAAGTTTCATTGCTCGGAGGTACCTAGGTACCTAATTGCTGATAATTTATGTACATAGTACCTACCATACATGCTCTGATTTTTACTGTGCTCACCTGGGCATTGACATGTACAATGCAAATTGCCCCAACGCCTTTCCTGACCTAATAAAAAGCACAAAATTTCTCCTTTACCACGCACCTTTCCTATTTAACCTGACCCTACGACTACGATGCTTCAAAAATGACGAAAAATTCAAGGGCCCTAATCTTTATCCATCAAGCGCTTTAATTGTATCAATGACGTGGCACAGAGCTTGAAAGCATTTCTTACCTATAAAACTATTTCCCTTCAAGGCCCGATAAAGAAAACCTTGGGTAACGACATTCTCACATCAGTCCTCCCCGGATCATGTGATGATGGATGATGCACCGAATTGCCAAAGCAGAATACTGACCTTGATGAATCAACAATGAAGCAGTACTTTTACACTTATACACGCCCCGGGGCTAATATAGTATCGACACAGAGAGCACTGGTGGCTTCCATCATTTCGTACAAGCAGGGATCCCAAAACCCTACGCGTCATGATTGGGCAGTGGGCAGAAGGTCATTATTGCGATCTAAACCTGATTGGCTATTTTATCTAGCCCGTCAAACAATACTTCCCTCGTCAAATCTTCGAAGCACGCAGGTCTTGCTTGTCCGTTCATCCAACAAATTTATCACATCCTTCGATGTGATTTATTTCAGTCGCAATTTGACGGTCCTCTTCCAGCTCTCCGTGAAGCAACAAGCATGGAATAACGCGGTGCCGGACAATTGCGGCCTAGAACCGAGTCCCTCTGTTAATGCAGCGTTAATGCAGCAGCGATGCCAGGTAACTGTTTCCCACCATTCATCCACAGTATCTACGTGTACCTGCGTACATACACATAATGCAGTAACAAAATGGGTACTTGATCACTCTTGAGAGTGTGCCACCTTGTTCACTGTATCAAAGAGCCCCACTTGTTGATATCTAAATATCGTGATTGGCTTCCAGCTGGTTTGATAAACTCACGGCAGGCGTTGCCTTCAGCATAACCCCTGTTGTAATTCCCTAGTAATGGCGAACCGTGATTTCGCAGCCCGGGAAAGCGCGTTCTACAAATAGGAAAGTGGCCCCAAACCAGAAATTTTCGCGACGAAGAAAAAAAGAGACCTCTGATTCCTGAGATTTTTTTTACAACCCTTCCTCCTATTTTTCCATTTCTGCCCAACCCCAACCCCCCCTCTCTAATATTCCGAGCACCGACACCGCCTCGCATCTTGAGAAATTGATCTCATACCTTTTACCTCTTCACCACCACCGCTGCACGCGCACCACGCGACAGAAAGTACCGAGGTACCTTTTCCCCCCAAATCTGTCTTTTCTTATTTCCCCCGTGCGCGCTGCTCATCGATTCGTTGTTTAATATTTTAAGTTTAAGTTTTTATTCATTCCAATCCTTCCCCCAAAACGGTAGTATCAAGTTACTATCGAGGCCACTATCGCGACCACTACCGCTTTGACCACCTGGACACCCCGTTGTTGTCGCAAATTCAAGTTTATCGGCACTTCGTGAACCTCGTCGTCGTTAATTATCAACGACATTAGGTTATTGCCGTAACACTACTATTTGTTTGGTCTGATTCATTTCAACGTACCAAACAAACGTTTACTGCTTTTTTTTAATACCGCATCCAATGCGCATCGCACCTCACCTTTCTAGTATCGTCTAGTAGTGCAAGAGTGCAAGAGTGCAAGAGTGACTCTGGGTTCACTGTCGCTTTACTACTATATCTTTAGATCGTAATCGCCACGTGGGTTACCCGTTCCTCTCTTCTCTTGTCACCCGCAATCCTTCAAGATCTGGGTCCGGGATCTGACGCGTATCGGCGCGTCTTCAATACTCACGAAGTCTAAGGTAAGTGTATGAAATATTTCTTATTCTATTTGTCTCTTACCCATCATTTTGCACTACACCACTATTTCCATCCTTACCATTGTTTACCTGGTTATCATCAAATCTATCGGTCCCTCCTACTTTTGGACTGCCTGAATATACGCAGCAAACCCGTGCTGTTTGTCTGCGCCCCTCAAGTCAACGTTCGTCGACACCTCTACTAGTCTTGGATTTAGAGGAGTTATGGATCGCGATTCCAGACCCTTATATAGACTATCTTCCCAATATTCAGACAATGAATTACTGGTAATATCATTGGTTGCCTGGCGCGGTCTGACCACACTGATCACTTGGGAGTCCAGAGTTTAGCTGGTTTCACGACCTAACACAAATAAGAGAAGATAGGCAGATTTATAGGAATCTCGATATCAGGCATATCATATCGTACCAGTAAACACTTACACCTCATCCTTGCAACACAAAAAGCCCCATTCTTTCCCAACCTCTTTCTCATTGGCCAGCCACCCCGAAATTGCCTTCTCTACCTACACAGCTGGCGCATATCGCAAGGCTATGAAGCGCATCGCAGGCGCAAACCAAACAAGAGCATCATCTCGATGTCGTTTTGTTTTCTCTGGCCTTTACAGTTTTAATGTTACAATCATTTCCCTTCCATCGCTATCTCTTTTGCCCACCCTGCACATTTACATTTGTAGCCTCGCGTGCCTAACCGTCGTTTCGTTTAGGCATTGTTTTTGACTATGTTCATTACTGACTGGAAGTCGCAGTCATAATTACTAAGGGATCTTTGCGGTCACGACACCAAGAGGTGAGTCCACTCCAGGTTTCGCACATTACAATCGCGTCATTTCGACGTTTTGGTCGAGTCCACTTTCAGGGAACAATCGCAACATTGCGACCCTATTTACCATCTTTCAACCTATATCATACAAGTCGGGTTCTAGAACCTATATCTAATCAGGTGTTTTTGTATCAGACCCAATCCTTACGTTTATGCGAGCGATTCGGATTCCTAGACTTACAGTATCAAAGTTGCCTTGACCGAATTCAATTTTACCTCTTGGGGTAGCTGGATGGCAATAATGGCGACTGAACAACCTCAAACGTTACCGGTGGATAAGAAGGCCGCCAGTCTTGTACCAGAGGATAAGATGGCGATTGATGATGCATCAGATGCAGGAGCAGTTAATGGGTAAGTGCAATCTTGTGCTCCTCGTATCGGGATACTGAATGGTGTTTGAACAGGCATCCTCAATCTGATCAAGAAGAGTCCAAATCTGATGATAAACCTACTGTTAATGGTAATACTGAATCAACAGATTCGACAACTCCTAGAGCAGATGAGTCTTTAAATCAAAAGGCCTTTGCTGCAAACAGTAGTCTTCCTCAAGAAACGCAAGAGGAACCGCATCCTAACCCTTCGTCCACCGATGACATTGACATGCCCGATGTTAATGGCACTTCAGCCGTGAAGGACTCATCTTCAACGGCAGAATCTAAGGACGAATCCAAGACCGAATCCAAGACCGAATCCAAGACCGAACCCAATGCTGAACCCAAGACAGAAGCTAAGGCAGAAGCCGAGACAGAAGTTGTCCCCAGTTCGACGTCAAAGAATATTGACAAGACAGAGCAGGATTCTGCTAACCAAGATTCGGCGCTGGACGAAAAAGCACCCCAGAAGCCTGCCGATTCGATGGATGTGGATGTTACAGAACAACACGCTGACGGGGAGTCAAGTGATAAACTCGCAAATAGCACAGAAGAGAAGTCTTCAAATGACGCAGCAGTGCCTACGTCATCTCAAGACTCTAATCAACCATCGGCAAGTCTCGCTAAATTGGACATCAAGGGTACCCAGCCTGATAGTGCTGTTTCTCAACCCGACACACCTATGACCGACCAACCCGCGGCCGCAAGCAAAGTCTCCCGAGAGCGCGAGGAAGATGGCGATAACGAGCGAGCGGCAAAGCGGGCAAAAACAGAAGATCGGAGTGAACCGACCGCAGATTCGATGGTTGTCGCGAGTGGGCCTCCTCCCGCTCCACAGTCGAGCAACAGCGTTGACCGAGACCGAGATGGCCAAGTCATTACCCCTTTTCAGAATCGACAGATCAGACAAGTTTTGGCTGGTGTCAAGAAGACCAAAAATGGTCTCAATTTTCGACAACCTGTAGAACGGCTATGGCCGGTCTTATGGGATGACTACAAGTCTAAAATTGAGAATCCTGTGGACATTTCACTCTTTGAGGCGAAGCTCCGCGAGGACAAATACGCCAACTACGGCGCATTGAAAGCTGACATACAACTACTATACGAGAATTCTTTGACGTTCAACGGCGAAAACAATCCTATCACCTTAGCGGCAGGCATAGTCAGAGATCAGATACTTTCACGCCTTCCAGACATTTCTAGATTAGAAGAACCTGCCAAACCCGAGAAGGGCAAAGCTCACGCAACCCGGCACCCAGAACCTCGCGCAGCAACCCAGCCACGACGACAATCACAGTCACAGCCATCACAACCACCTGCCGCAAGCCCAAAACCGAAATCTACGCCTACGCAGACTATACAAGCTGCCCAACCAGCCTCTGCTTCTTCAGCGCCAGCCTTTGCGATCCCCCCGAACGGTATCCCCCAAATCCGTCGCGATTCTACCAGAGAAGATAGTGACAGACCCAAACGCCCCATACATCCTCCCAAAAATCGCGACCTTGACTACGGTTCAGCCAGCCGTAAGAAACTAGAACCTGAGCAACGCTTCTTCGAAGTCGTCCTCGATGAGATCAAAAAAGGAAAGCATTATGCGTTAAATCAATGGTTTCTCACTCCTGTGGACCCTGTAGCATTGAATATCCCGACGTATTTCAGCGTCGTCAAGAAGCCAATGGATCTTACCACTATGACACAAAAGAATTACGACGGCGACTATAAGTCAGCGAAAGATATAGAAAAGGACATGAAACTAATCGTCCACAATTCTGAGCTCTTCAATGGTCAACATCATGATGTGACCATCCTTGCAAGACGTTTAGAGGAGCTGTTCAAGTCTGAAATGTCGAAACGAGATCAGTGGATGAAGCGTCATTATCCTCCGGAGGTACCATCTGCGACAAATGCTTCTGCTCATAGTCCAGAGAGAAGTGCTCATGACTCTGAAGATGAAAGTGAAGCCGATGGTGAGGATGAGCAAAGTAGCGAAGTGATTCGTAACTTGCAGGCTCGCTTAGACGAGGAGCAGGACAAGTTGAACACTCTACTTGGATCTAAGAAACCAGACCTCACAATGATTGAGATTCAACAGTCGATGGTTTCGATGCTCCAACGCAAGCTTGTAGAAGAAAGAACCAAGTTCCATGATGAAAAGAAGCCGAAGCCAAAGAAGAAGAACACCAAAAGCAAGCCGAAATCTGGGGGCAGTGGTCCAGCAACTTCAGGCCACAAAAAGGCAGCATCTGGAAATGTTCATACGAGCAAAAAAAATACCAGCACCCATACCAGCCATAAGAAAGCGGCTCCCAAAAGCCGACCAGTTGGTGCGCTAGAGAAAGCAGTTATTGCGGAAGGAATCAATGAGCTCGATGGAACTACCTTGACAAAGGCTGTGGATATAATCAAGAAGGATACCGGTCAGAATGTAAGTGCTAAATCTTTACCCTGTAGTTTTGTTCTTTTGTCTATTATGCTGGTTGCTATTATGCTTTGTCAGAACCCCGTGCTCACGATCATGATAGGAGAACGATGACGGTGAGATGGAGCTAGATATTGATGCTCTGTCTGATGAAGCTCTTCGAAGACTCTACGACTTGATCAACAAGACGAACCCAGAAATTCGGGTCGCACTGGAGAAGAAGCCGGAATTTAGCCGTGCAGTCGAGCCGGAGCCCAAGTCAAAGTCTAGTGCGCCTACTAAAGCTAAGAAGAACAAGCCGATGAACAAACATGAGCAGGAGCGTAAAATCGAACAACTCCGTGAGCTTAAAGCTCAACTTCAACGTCACGGTAGTGGAAGCCAAGAGCCTCTTCCTGGAGAAGTTGATAACAACAGACCCATGGAATCAAGTGAGGAGGAAAGCGACTCAGAAGAGGAATAAAGCAGGATGAATACCCCACCTATTTCAGAAATCTTAGCCCTCAGAATATTTCCAGGGGCATAACTAACGTTTTGTGATCCTTTGAGTAGCTTGGCTTGCGTGCTTAGCTCAGTTACCCCTGAGCCTATCACTGAGAAAGGGTACTACCTATTAGTAACTGCTTTTAAGAGAAGAAGGAAAAAAAACTTGTATTGTAGGATTATCATTCCCTCAAGACCACAGCCTACTTTGGAGGTTCTACCGCCGGTTCTTAGCATTACTGCTAGACTGGTTAGGTTGGTCGTAGTTGAGTTGACGTTGAGTTGACGTTGATTTGAGGCGGAATAAAACCTTCGCACCGAGTGGCTCGTTTAGCTTGGTACAAGTTATTGTAACTATTGCCGCTGCACTATGCTAAATGAATTAGAACCCAATGAATCGAGGGTAAAACCAAACCCGTTAATAAAGCATTCGTGCATGATCTTTACACACCTGGTCAACTCTATCAAGTTTGTGTACAGGCGCGTAATAATCAACTTATCATAGTTACCTATTATCTCTTCATGAGAGCAACCTACTTTTGGACAAGTAGTAGTAGTTACCTGATTGTCATCCACCGTACGTTATTAATTACATGATAATAAAGAAAGGAATCGTTGGTATATTTATACCTGAGGACACTATCTTTATAAGCCTACCCTTTAGAATTAAGCACACGCGATAGATGGAGTTCAAGCATACCTAACCTAAGGTACCCAAGGTATGAATCCAGATGGCATTATTTTTCGGTTTTGGTAGGCCGGGACTTAAAATAGCAAGATGAAGCGAGTTCAACCCATTTGAATCAATTAGGCGCAAAATGAGCAGAAACTTAGAACATGTATGCCTTATTTATAACGGGAAGAACTACCATGAGGTAAGGGTCACTTCTAGGGATGGACGTGGTCATGCTACACGATGGCGACTTGAGGACTGATGCTCCATGAATAAAGTCCACTCCCCCCTCCTGGCTGGCAGAATCGAAAATGAATGGCCGGGTTTTGGCATACTCCTTTTACCAGCTTCTAAGATAATTGGGATTTATTCGCACAACACATACTAGTAAATCAATCGAGATATATATTATAAAAGTTTCTAAAAGTTTCTCTATAAATATTGCTATGTTTCTCTCTCTCTCTTTTTTTTTTTTTTTTTTTTTTTCGTGGTTAATTTCAATATCAAATGTGAGAATCTGCCAGACTGGTTACAAACAGATATGTATTCTCCGTGTGGCAAAGGATCTTCTGTAGCGTGAATTTCTTCCCAAGCAATAGAAGTATATGAATAAAACTGAATGCGATCAAATTAGCTTTTAACTAAAGCATATACCCAAAAGGACGCGAGACGCGTCATCACCAGTCCCAACAAGATTCTTCCAACCCGCTCGCTATGCCACACGACACCATCGTCTGCGTAAACCACGTCCATCAACGCCTAGGTATCTATCGCTAATGCATTATTCGTCCCCGATCCCCTCATCCTAAAACCCTAACGAAAGCTAAGGCGTATATGGAACAAGTGTTCGCAGCTTTACTGCATGTATCTGACGTTGCACTGAGCCAGAAACCCGGCAATCTGGAAACAGTACCAGTTGGCGGCGTTCGCGTGGAGCGCGCTGATGAAGCATCTCTTGCACTGTATGATAACCACCTGTCAGCAATCATATCATCCATTCTGGTGGGCAGAAATGTCTTAGAGGCCGTAGTACTAGCTCCCGTAGTGAAAAGAAGGCAATTGCCTGTAGAGAGACGAGAGAGAAAGGAAGAAAGAAAGAAAAAAAAAAGGAGAGGAGGAGTAAGTCCTTATATTACGTACAGCGTTGTAGCAATCGTCGGGGCTATTCCACGAGGCGCCGAAGCTCTTAAAGTAACGGTAGGTATTGTCGCAATGGTACCACTGGTCGAGCCACGCGCCTCTGAGTATCGTGTTGTAGCATTCCATTAAGGGCGCCTTCTCATCTTCCGTCAAGTTGGGGCCCGGCGCGATTTGGATATGGCAGTAGCTGTCGTCAGTGAACGGATCATGGGGCGGCCAGTCGTCCTGATTGCCATCAAGAGCATGGGGTGACGAGTTGTTAGAAGGACCTGAGGATGGACGAGCTGGCTCCAACGAGGTGCCCGGGGGCGATATCACCGGTGCGGAATGAGAAGTGCCAGCTAACGAGAGAGCTGTGACTAAGCTTAGAAAATGCATAGTGAATGAGATAGAATCACGGAAAGACACTTATCCTGAATTTCTGTTCGAATCTGGGAGGATTCTTAGCTATTGAGGGTATTGCTACTCGATGAATAGTGTTAAAGGAACGCTGCAAGTGAAGAGGATTTCTCCTGTATTTATACAGCGTTGGGGAAGCCCTGGCCATTCTGCGAAAGTTTCGGATGAGCTACGTTTAGTCCTTTGATGATGAAATCTAAGTACAAGGCGGCGTGTGAGTTGAAGCTAGATTTTCAAATCGAAGGCTTGAGCTATCGCATAGGTCGCCTTGACAACTTTAGCGAAATCATTAGTTGCGCTGTCGCCTGTCTCTGAGGCCGAATAAACTCTGCATATTACGCAGGGCGCGATTTAGTTTCTGACCTCTAACTTAATCGGTTATGTTGGGAAATGCTCTGTCGTGTCAGCTAGGTTGCGCTCTTGCATCATCACTATATCCCTATATTACTACCCATTTATTTCTTCCTTCTCCCACTACCCAACTTCATCGAGCCAAAGTTTCACGTACCGTAGCTTAACCAAATGATAGTTCTTGGTCGTTTTCATCGAAGCCCCAGTTTACAAGTTCCATTTCACCAAAATCAAACAGAGCACCCGACATCTATATATATATAAAATAAAATAAAAACTTTTAGTAATGAAAATAGACGTGGTAGGGGTGTCCACTTACAGTTAAGTCCCAATCTTCTACTAGCTGAGAAGGCGTGTTTTGCTCGAGCCCTCTGGTAGAACCCTCGTCTTTTCCGTTGGCGAGCATTTCCTCTAACACTGGCAAGCACATCTCTTCAGCCTTTTCGCCTTCCCTAACTACATATCGTGAAAGCTCCTCCCCTTCGAGACCCTGCATGAGCCCCTCGATATGTGCGACATGTAAGCTTGCAAGAAAGTAGCCCTTGATGCTGGTCTCTCCAGCTTCGATGCACTTCCACGCCCAGTTCTTGGCTTCGCGAACTACAGATAGAAGGTCTTGCCGAATCAGCCCTGGTCCCAAAGTTTCTTCTTCCCTCAATTGGCCGATAAGCTCTGATGCAATTAGGACGCTCGCCTGGAGGGGGCTAATGCGAAAAAATCCGGAAGCACAGACTGCAAGTCGGACTAAGGAGAGTTGACTTGGTGAACCTACGCTTTGGCCTGATTGAGAAGATAAGGCAAGTGGCGAAGGAAATATCCCACGCCAAATTTTGAGCGAAGTTTCAACTACTACTCTCCGAGAAAATGCGTACGCGGCCTCATCCATCGCGGGCGCGAAAAAGGGAATATGAAGCGATAAGCAGTAACGATTCATCAGCAAATTCAGCGCATCCATGGCATACTCCGAGGGCCGAGACCCAGTGGCCGACTTGTATCCTTGAAGAATTCGAAGTGCGGATTTATAGGATGCCCTCAGTTCCGAGTCTAGCTGGAGCGTCTCCTTGTACGTGCCGGAAGAACCGTGGTCGTTTAGGAACTTCACAACAGCAAGGCGAGCGGGAAATATCTTTCTAAGGATTATTGCTACAGATGTCTGAGTGAAATGGCTCTCTGGCTGTGGTGGTGGATCCTCAACTGTGAGTTGTTCGTCGTCGAAATTTCCAGGGGGCTCGGTGCTAAACATGTCCAAGGAGATAAATGGCGGACCCCCCGAAATCACGCTTAATTGTAGAGATAGTTCCAATATCGTATTCCAAAGCCTCCTGCGCATCTCGGCAATAAACGTTGACATCTTCGGAAGGCGTGTGGGGTCTTTGTGCAATCCCATATACACTGCAATTCTAACGAGCGTACCGGCCGAGATCCATACTAAGTCCGGACCAACGTCAACAAACTCTCGGGCCAGCAAAAGAAGGATGTTATTCTGGAGGTACTGAATATTCAGTCTATGTTTAAATCCAGGTTCAGATACCCAAGTTTGGGCTTCGTAAACCCATCGCATTGCAGAAGCTCGCAAAGTGAATTTTTCATCGTAAGTGGTAGCTCCGATTGCTAGGACTAACTTCAATTGAACTAGAAATGCCGAGTTAGATTCAGCAGGCGAGATCCAATGAGCTTCGTACTCTCTTTTGAAGCTTGGAATATGAAGTATTCGATATACAGTCTCGGCTGTCTGAAAATAGCGGTCGACGAGCTCGTCGGCAATGTCTTTCGGGGGCAGATCTGTTACTAAAGGTAAAGGCCAAGGGGGGTTACGCTTCGCTTTAATACTCCTTGCCAGAGACTTGGACTTCAGCATAAGAGTAGTAATTCTACATCCTTCTTCATGTATATGAGGCTCGATCAATGCTAAAATGTCTCGTACCTAGGTCTGGTCAAACCCCTTACGGATCAAAGGGAATGGGTAACAGGGAAAACATACCAAGGACATTCCGGTAATCCAATGACTCTGGCCGAACATGCGACTCTTATGCGTAACGCTGCGGGAGATGCCTGGTGGCTGGCCAGCCAAGGTATCTTCATGGTGAATATAAAAGGTTCCACCGATACGCGATGAGATAGCCTCTATATTTGAACCAGGTGTTTGGATAGGGGACCGGGCAGTCCGATTCGATTGTGATAACTGTTCTTCAAGCTGTTTAATCTTATCTTTTAAGAATTCAATATCTTTGGATGATTGATAGCTAGCAGGAGTTGAAGTGGTTGCTGCGGTAACCGCCCTAGGGGATGACTTTGAAGTGAGGCTTGGGGCTGCTGCCGCCGCGATGGTTGGCGTTGAACTGTGAAGCTCAGACTCCTGTTGAGACTGAGAGAACTGGTTCTCGTAAATGCAACTTGCATTCTTTGAGCGCAAACAATTACTGCAAGGAGTCTCTCTATTACATCGAACCTTGCGTCTTCTGCAGAGAACGCATGATCTATACGAGTAAACGCGTTCGCGGCGTTGTTAGTGCCAAGTCCCGGGTTAAGGGCTTTCTACTAAGTGAACATACATAGGTGGACGTCTCCGCCGGCGTTCAATCTCGGCCATAATAACTGGGCACTTATAGATGAGGTACCTTAGAGATAGGTATTTACCTTAGGTACCTAACCTAATTTAATTATTTATTTTTCTCCCGTTTTTGGAAAAAAAATATATATATTAAAAAAAAGATGGGTTAGTATGGAAAGTATGAACATGAATAAGTTCCATTTACTTGTGGGTTATCATCCTCACCTATTTTCGGGGTGGAATTTGCCGAGTCCGACCTCTGACTCCGATCTCCGACACCGATTTCCGTCCGCTTTCGCTTTATAATACTCTGGAATTATATAGTAAAGCTCGCCAGCGAGACAAAGCTCGAGTAAAGAATCTAATAATAATAGACTAGATAAATACCTAGGTATATATAGACGCTGTGTTCCTAGATGGTAAGTATGATATTTCTTTTTTCTTTTTCTAAAAGTGACCACTTGTAATTGGAACTAGCAAGTCCTTGCGAGTAACGAGAACCCCTTATCGTCACCTAGAAGGATAATCCCCCCCTTCTCCCCCACGGTGCAGTGGTTTAGCGCCTGAATGTGCACTGTTTCCCGACGAAAACACACCTATATAAGTGCCCACTGGGGTTAAAAACCAACGGTCCAACTTTCAGGTTTTTCTCCTGGTAAAAAGTCAGTTATCTAAGCCTAGCAACTTTCGGGATTAGGAGGTAGGAAGTGCTAGAGGCAGGTGGGGAAGGAATGTAAAGGCAGGATTGGAGGATCTTTTATCTTACTCGAAATTCTAGCTTTGCTTCCTCTGAAGGAGGTACTCTAGACATCTCAGCACCATCATTGATACAGTTCCAGGGCAGAACTTGTGTAGATCATACCTATAGTGTACACAGCCCAATATATGTTAAACATATCATCATCATCACTTAGAAGAATACTCCTAAATCACAACAAAGCACAGCGCGAATCGCCACGAAAATGTCTACTTCTGAGGCAGAACTACAAGAGAGTGTACCCACCAATCTTCCCGAAGCCCCTGATGGAGGAATACGAGCATGGCTCGTCATAGCCGGGGCACTCTGCGTTTTCTTTTCGGCTATAGGTTTCTCCAATGCATTTGGAGTCTTTGAGGAGTACTATTTGTCACATCAGCTCATTGAACAATCACCAGAGAAAGTGGCTTGGATTGGGTCTCTATCTGCAGCCCTCCAATTTCTATCTGGTAACATTGGGGGTCCATTGTTTGACCGGTTCGGCGCATAGGTTCGTCTCTCCTTAACTTACTCCCCTTCATTAGACCGACCTAATAATATCTTGCCTAGGTGCTTCGACCAGCTGCGGTTCTATTCGTATTCTCCATTATGATGACGAGCTTATGCCAGGAGTATTGGCAGTTTATGCTTGCCCAAGGCGTCTTTATGGGCACTGTTACTGGTTTCCTGCAATTCCCAGCCATGGCAGCATTGTCTCAGTTCTTCAATAAAAGGCGAGCAGTTGCCATGGGAATCGCAGTCGCTGGTTCGTCTCTTGGCGGAATCGCTTTCCCTATGGCCCTGTCCAAGATGCTCTACGGCACTTCTCTCGACTTTGGCTGGTCGGTGCGGATTATTGGATTCGCTACCATTCCTCCCCTCGGGTTTGCATGTTTCGCTATCACATCTCGCCTACCGCCAAGGGCGGCTGCCTTCTTCATCTGGGGGGCCTTTAAGGAACCAAAGTTCATTCTTTTGACAGTTGCACTATTTTTTATGTTTCTCGGGGCATTCGTGCCCCTGTTCTACATACCGACGTACGCGGTCTCTAGAGGCATGAGTAAAACCACCGCTTCCTATCTTCTCGCCTTCGCAAATGCGGCTTCTGTAGTTGGTCGTGTCATCCTGGGCATGCTAGCCGACAGATTCGGGCGACTGAACATGTTCGCGGCCGGGGGATTTATTACCAGCCTTGTTATATTCTTTTGGAACATGGCTGAATCGACCCCAGCACTAATAGCATGCTCTGTTGGTATCGGGTTTACCACCGGAACCGTCATTTCGGGTGGCTCAGCAGCTTTCACGGAAGTCCCCAAGGATCCCCGAGACTTGGGTACATACATAGGTATGGGTATGGGCCTCAGCTCTATCGCCACCCTGATAGGTCCCCCGATAAACGGAGTATTCGTGAGCAAATAGGGAGGCTACCTCGAAGTCTCTATATTCAGCGGCGTAATGGTCTTGGTAGGCACTGCTATAGCCTTTGCCACGAAAGCTTTTACGCCTCAAGGTCTCCTAGGAAGGGTATAAGGTGTGGAAAGTTATTATATATCGCGCGGATACTTTCTTCATGCTGTCCGCAATGCCCCCCCTGCCCCCCCTCTCTGAGATATACTTTTACTGCTTCCCCTTTTGAGTTTGGATCATGTACGAATTATGAAACCAGCGGAAAGTAAAGCGACAGGTATGATATTAGGTAGTTACACTCGTTCTGACTGTACCTATTAAACAATAATTAATTATAATGAACTCAGTTCTACGAAGTAGCAGAAGCTAGTGTTCTTTGTGTCTGTAGAGTTAAACCTGAATTTATTGGAAAATCCATTCTTCGTAATGCCATGGTGGTTTTGGCATTGTTTCACATAGCCTGTCCGAGTTTATTTCGTCTATAGATGAATTATCCCGTTACACATCTTGTTCTAAACGTCGATAGACGCTAGCTCATACGCTACAGTTACTCTATCAAAACGAGTCGACACACTGGCACAACCATGAAGTATACACGAGAGAAGCCATCTGCTACTGATAACACATTCGAGTTGTTAAGATTGAAGGTCATAATAGCTATAGGGACATCAAAAATACTACGCGGGGGCTCGAGGCTTCTCCCCCAAATTGCTGTTGGAGTTACTGTTTTGCTCTTTGGATCGTATTTGTGGTCATCGCATTTTGCTAGCCTGGCTTTAAACTCCAACTACACCAAGGCCTTAAAATGGCAAGGGGATGATCCTGAAGGAGACATAGGCGAAGGTTTGAGGATAGTTGTGTTTGGCGGAGGTGACGTTGCTACTCCAAGTCGAGTATCGTGGCAAGTCAACGGACCTACTGTATCGTGGACGGATATTCTCTGTCTTCAGGCAAGTCTTGGAGTTAACAGCGTGGTTCACTTGAAAATAGTTACGCTGACTCGGCTTTTTTTCTAGTTGAACTGTGGTACATACCACTCTTTTACTCCACTTGCCGATTATGATGGCGGATCTATTGTATCCAATTCCTTGTTCGAAGCTGCGCTGGATCGCACATTATCTGCAGATAACAACACGCTCTCTGGACTCGACTACTCCTGGCTAGCCCTTAGCTATCCGGCCCCGGCCCATCAAGACTTATTTCATCAAATAGACGATTTCCTAACGAGCCCTCTGCCTCTATATCCACCCCGAGACACTTTATGGGTCTTCAACATTGGGTACTGGGACATATGGTACCTAGCAGCATTGCCTCGCAAACTTGCTACGCATATGGTTGAGACTCAAGCACAACAGGTGTTCTCGTATATAGAGCTTCTGTACGAAGAAGCGCACAAGAACAATTCGATCGCCTTCTCGGAGAGTTACATAGATACGACCAAGATCACGCCGACTCGACCCACGTTCCGCGTATTCATACCGAAACCGTTCAGCATTTCCCTAACATCGGGGTTTGTCAACACCCGCCCTATACCCCCACCGCCTCATACCAGAGCGGAGCAGATGCGCAATGCGGCGTTCTTGGAGAACCATTGGGACAAGGTGTTCCAAGATATGTTGTACGAGTGGGAGCGGCTTCCAGGGAGGGAAGATGTTGGGGATGAGGATGACTTATCGGAGATCAAGGATGCCGATCTTCTACTCAGCAAGAAGGCCCCAAGGGCGAGTAAACCCAGCATACCATCCGCACGCCGCGAAGCTATTACTTATGATATTTCGAGCTACTTACGGGACCTCATCGTCGAGCGTCAACTGCGGCACGCCAGCATAGTGGATCATGATGGAGTCGGCTCGGCAGCCGTAGCGGACGGCTACTCTGAGGTATGGGAGCCTTGTATCAAACGAGATAATCCCTCCGGCGATACAAGCGAAAATGCCAAAGACAATCCCCACGATGGATGGAGTGTGTGTAGTACCCCGGACGAGTACCTATTCTGGACCGACTTCACAGTGAGCCGACAGGCTGTTTTTGAGATAGGTAGACGCGCTGCCGAGTTGCTAAGACGTCATGTCCAAACAGAAGCAGAGTGGTCTAGGAAGGGCAAACAGGCGCCGTCCTCTCTGCGCAAGGATAGCAATGGAGCGCCTCTAAAAGCTGAGGGTTTTGAGACATGAACAGACTGGTTTATGAGGTAACTAGCTGTCAGGCTGTATGGAAACCAACGGAGGAAAAGCATTCGTGGAATTAATGTCTCGAGGTATTTATTTATTTGATACCGATATAGAATGTCACAATGTCACGATCTATTTGGCTATGTTAGCTTCGTCAATAGATGTATCGTCTTTCTTGACTTGTAGTTTTAGCATCTTGATTCTTGAGAGGCGCAAGTGCTGAAAAGGGGTTGAGATTTAGGGGTTACCTTAGGTACCTAGGTACCTACCTAAGGTAGACTGAATGTGGGGAAAGCCGATGATTGATTGGTACATTGAATTTGTACGGTTTACCTCTCTTCAGATTTTGGAGAAGTGGGCCTAAAGGGTGTGCCTAGGTACCTAGGTACCTAGACCGTAATAACGGAATTAATAAAGGCCCGAAGTGGGGGCATTGATGGGGTAGCCTAGGTATAGTGGGGCTAAATTATGTGGAAATCTCCCAAATCGCAACCCAATTAGATCTTCCTTAACTTCTTTCTACAGCTGCCCCTGCTTCCTTGTCGTCGCTATCAATCAACTTACAACTTATTTTCGATTTCTCTTCGCCAATGATATCCTTGTATTGACCCGTGATAGCCTCGCATAATACTAGCAACGATGCCTTTGGCTCCACCTGCAGAAGGTATCTTTCCTACCATAGAAGACTGCGAGAGGACAGTGCAAAACCATGCCGCCAAAGAAGGCTACGCTATCGTTATGCATGCAAAAGCCAAATCAAAGCGTACTGGCAAGTATATCAGATATCTGATACGATGTGATAAGTCCGGAAGTTTCCAATCCAAGGCTACTATTGGACTCAAAAAAACTACCACCAAGAAGACCAACTGCCCCTTTTCTTGTCATATCAATGTCCGCGAAGATGGTTGCTACTTCGCCGTTAGTGTCCCAGAACATAATCACCCTCCATCTAGCGATCCGAGTGAGCACGTCCAACACCGGAAACTCACTGAAGACCAGCGCCACTTCATAGAAGCTGGCGCCATTGAGAAGAAGACGGTCAGGGTTATTCATGAAGAACTTCTCAGAGCCTTTCCTGAATGCCTTGCTAAGCTTGAGGATATCGGTAACCATGTTCAAGCCTGGAAGAAGAAGGCGAAAGAGAACGCTACCGGGGTACAAGCTCTCCTTATCAACCTTCAAGAGAGGGAGGATATATGGAGTTTCCCCCTTGAGAGAGGAGGCAACTTGGAAGGCATGTTCTGGGCACCAAAATGGTCTCAAAGTCACTGGCAGCGTCATCCGGATATTCTCATAATAGAGACGAAGCACATGGTCAACCAGTCTGTCCTTCCTGTCATCGAGATGAACAGCGTCCTGGCTGTCAACTCCCACCTCGGCGCAGGATACGCAATTCTCCCTGACAAGACTGACCCTACCCTCCTGTGGCTTATGCAGGCTGTGGACAAGCTTCGCCTCCGCCTCAAGATACCTAAGCCGCAGGTTCTCAATATTACGGATTTCAAAACTGCGGAGAGAAACGTGCTAGCTGAAGTCCGCGTGGGACGGAATTCGCGAATTGTCTGCGGCAGACTTCTTGACTGGGGAGAAGACGAGCCCGCTCAGATATCCGGGGCCCAGGATGATGTAAATTTGGAAGAGAGTTTCGTGGAGGTTGTACCGGAATGATTATTTCATGCCATTCCTTTGTTACAAATTGGAGTTCTTATGCGGTAGCTGCTATAACAGCTAGGTATCATCTGTGCGCAGGAGTTAGTATCAATCGGTAAAAGCGGCCGGCGCGGCGTTATGGAACATCGAATGACCCCGAAACTTGTGGTGGTTGATCGTATCTACGATAAAAACAATAAGCTGTATAGATCTGGTCAGTGGACAATGGCTACGGGAACGAAGCTTTATATGTATGAATTTTGTTAGTCTTCCTGGTTTTTACTTTTCACATTCATATTAACCAGTTCTAATAGGAATTACTTGTGAGTTCAAGATATAATAGTCTATTGAAAGGGAGATCTGTTTACTAGCTAAGATTAGGTACCTAGGCATCTAAGGGGTATCCAAGCCGTCTTGAACCCTGTCCGATGTAATAATCTTCGGAAATAGGGGGTGTCTATAATGATCAAAGCTAGGTAGAAATAAATACCTAATATATCTTACATCGTCGCTGTCGGGAGCTCGGTAAGCCCTGGAAGAAAAAAGCACATGGTTAGCACTCATTCAGATAGACTGTGGGCAGATTGGCAGGGGGGTTGTTGCAACTTACATCCGTCGACGTCCTCCTTGATGGTCTGCTGCTTCTTGCAGGCGGTCGCCTGGGCCGGGGTCTGGGTCTTGAGCTGCGAGCACTTGTCGTTGGAGCACCGGGCGTCGAGGGCGCGCTGGAGGGCGTCTCCCTTCCAACCGAACATGTAGTCGCCGTGCCAGCCGTAGCCGGTCGAGTCGTTCATGCTGTACACGAAGGGCTGGGAGCCGTCCTCGGGCCAGATGGAGGGGTCGTTGAACTCCCGCGTGTCCCACATCACCTCGTACATGACCTGCGGCAGCCGGACCGGGTGGCTGGCCGGGCACGCGCTCGACATCTCGAAGCTACCGCTCGAGGGGTACGCCACGTGGCTCTTATGGTCGGGGCTGTCGAGGTTCTTGCCGTCCCAGCAACTTGAAGACGTTGGATTTAGTTGTTTATTCCATACACTACTATATTTGGGGACTTGGGGGGGAGACTTACGTTGGGAAAGTGATCGTCGCGCGAATACCTCCAGCACATTGCTGCTCTATGTCAGCCATTGTTCTTTGATCGTTTTGACGAACCCTTTTTTGAAAAGGGATAATGTTTCAAGTATTACATACCTTGTTCGGGAGGGAGGCCGTGTCCATCTGTGCGTCGGCACAGGGGGCACCTCCGAAGGGAGTCTGGTTGACGTTGGTGTAGCAGCGGTGGCATAGCTGCTTCTGCTGGCCTTGAGCTGTCCTCAACATAGCCTCGCCGACGAGCATGCGGAAGCCCTAAATTTCCGTTAAGTGGTGCGCGGTTGATGTGCTTGTTGGTTGACTTACAGGCTTGAAGGCTGTGACCTTGGTGTGACCATCATACGGCGGGATATAGTACACAGTCATACCCTCTTCCCCTTGCAGGCCCTATTGGTACAAAGGTAAGGCACAGGGTTTCGGTTGGGAAGATCATCACTTGTACTTACAAGGTTGACCATCTGCTTCACTCGCTTGTAGGTGCCGTTTCGTGCCCGGAAGTACAAGTTTGCGGTCCAGTAGTTGGAGAAATCTTCGCTGAACGAGCAAGTTGTGCAAGTCGATTGGGATGGGAGGTCGTATTCAACAGGTGTCATTGTAGCGTTGAAGGAGTCTCCGCCAACGACTTGGTGGATATGGGGCGACTGGATAAGACCCGGGGAAACGAGCGGGTCTACTCGTTCAACGACAAGCCTGCCTTTAGTCTTAGAACCTAGATTCCATATGCCTTCGCGTGCCTTAAGTCTCATATCTGGTAAACTCACCTGGAGCACTGGAAGCGCATCATAGCAGCTTGGGCATACTGAGCGGAAACTTGCAGCGGGCTGGCCGCAGCAGCTAAGAAGAGAGCCTTCCACTGCATATTGATGGGAGACAAGCAACCTGAGTGTGATCTACACAAGACAAGGTGGTGCTGAGATGTAGATCAGGAGCATCAAGAGAGCCAGGACAGGGAACCACGAAAACGTTATATATTTGACGACCTGCTGGAAACTAGGAAACATTGACTTTTAATGTTGTCGTGGCAAGGTCACCGGGTAAAGTTGTTTGTTTGGATAAAGTGCTCTTCCCTGGTCTCTATACAACTGCCGAAGAGAAATGCCAAAATAGAAATTGGCCGAGGGAATAATTAACTCCGAGTGGTCATAAATGGCTTCAGAAACATTCATTATCGGCCAAGGAGTAAGAATATATTAAACTGGGCGCATATTGTACGGCACTGTACTCTAGATATTCTATATTGGGATGCATAGAATCAGGTATCTACCTCTAGGGTTAACCCGGTACAGTGTATTGATAACCTTGTATCCTTCTCCCTCGGGGAACGGGAAGAAAGATTCGGCGGCAAGAACAATATCAGGCTCGCATGTCCTGGGAAGGTCAAAGCTAGCAATACTCTACACTTATTGGTTTATGAGTAGCGAAGAATGTGGGATCTGTTACCGGTGGTCACGAATACAGATTCAGGATATGTAGTCCTGACAAATACATGCATACACAAGTCGCCTAAAACTTCTTCATCACAACGCCTACCAGAGGCTTGAGAGACTTAAGCTTCTAACTTGCTGACATTTGGCCCTAGGGTATAGGTGCCATGATGTCTACTTTAGGTAGAGATACCGACTAGTCTAGAGAAGACTAGAGCCTAGGAGGATACACTGTGAAACTCAAGATAAGTAAAAGGAAGTCTGGCCTGATGTGACCCGAGACGTAATAGTTAATGGAGTGAAAATGTATGCGAGCATAAATAGATGTTGCCTCACTACTTGGCAAAGACTGAAACAACTGGAAGGTTCGGGTTGCCAGATCGATCACTACATTTTGCAATAATTATTAGTGTTACATCACATTTAGAACCGCTTAACAACGGAGGATATTGCGCATCCAGGCATATGATATTGTACCCATTACTAGGAGGCTTCTACCTACGTACTTTATATTGGGAAGTTTCATTACATACATCGGTAGACTATCTTTGATAGGTCTATGAGGACTCAACGATTGCATAGGAAAATTTGCGAACTTGTTTCAACAAGACAACTGCCTAAGGCTACCTAGACATATAATCAACTAAGATATAATTCAATTTCTCTTCAGGTACTACTTGATAGCTTCCTCACCATCTTCTATCAGACGGCACCCCTAGGAGAATAAGACGTCCCACCCACTAAGCACGACTTACTGTAACCACCCTGAATTGTTGCATCAACTTCAAGCGCAAGGTCAGTCGATAGCAGACGCATTCAGCTGTCCGGTAAGGTTCTAAGGTAAGTATCCCCCTAGGTTCGCGCATGTATCCGCCGTCTGCTCCAAACTTCTCGTGTGGTCCCATGTGATCAATCAAGAGGGTGAGTACATGAGGAGTTCCAGCTTATAAAGTAGTGGGTAATTTGGCGGTTCTCTTTTATAACTGCGCAAGCAGCATATGATGTATATCTGGCTTGATGGCCAAGGTTTGCCCAATTTTGTTCTACCAAAAGCTTAGTATAAATACAGGTAAGTATGGCGAGCAGTCGACTTCGGGCCTAGGGCTTACCATGCAAATAGTCATTATAGTAGCTTCGATACTATAAATGATATTATTAAAGGCCCTTGCAAATTCTTGATTCACCATTCCTGCACGTTCTTAGACACCAACACCACCCCTGTATAATGGTAGGTCAAATCTAATCGAATTTTTCGTCGTGTATGCACTTAATGTATGGCATGCTTGAAAGCTGACGACATGCCACATCTCAGACTACTGTTTGTCGAGGGTATGACCAAGCAGCAGAAACACTGCGAAGCCCCATGAAATCGTCCAAAGACTTGCTTTTACGAAGTGTCAAGCTTTTGAGTTTCTTCATCGAAGCCTTCATCCTCTTGCGATATGAAAAGCGGGCAATGGTGCATAGTCATGAATGTGATACTGGCACAGATTACTTGTAAGTTGAACTACTCACCATTGGTGTGAGGGGGAAATTATTAACGCTTCGACATGGCGTGTTTGCGTCTTTTGACTATGCCAACTACCCCTTTTCAGCAGGATGGCTCAGGTAGCTATTTTCCACACAACCCAGGAAGAGCATTGTTGTTGATTATTGCTTAACTATTCTGGGTTACTCCCTATACTTTTCAATCCGCTACTACCTTCGGGAATTCATCGCTAAGTAGTCTCTCGGCATATACGTAACAAATTGACATAAGCTATTCCTCGTAAGATATCATCATATGTTACGAAAGGAGGTTTTCCTCTTCGGCGATATTCCATCATATTATTTACCGAGGGGGTTCATGGCTGAGCTAATTGACCAACTACTGCCAGAAGAGACGGACATGATTGGAAAAAGAGAATATCTAGTGAGACGGTAGAGATAAGAAAACACTAAATCCTTGATCTTTTTTAAGAGTTACATAGTACTGTTTAAAAAAGGGGTAAAGTAGGACGCTATTTCAATAAGAGCTGAATGGTTTTATGGATTACGGTTTAGTTAGGTCATCTTCAGGTACCTACCCAGGTCTAGGTACTTAATAAGGTTATGTAATTCTTTTGTAGGTTTTGGCAGCAGCTGTTCGGCAGCTGGAGAGGGGCAGGTAGCGTACCTAGACTACTACCTAACTACTACTACGGGTACTAACGGACACCACCGCTATTTACCGATCGTAAACTCATCTTCCTCAGCTGATTTGTTCTTGTTTCTTGTTAATAGCTTTGCGACATTCGGCCTACCAGGTCCCAATTAAATCTTACGACAATATACCAAATCTTATGATCGTCTAGATCGTACCTTGAAGCGCCCAAACCATTACATTCATATAAAATCGTTTAATCCCAGGGTAATACATAATGTCGAAACGACAATTAGGCCAGTTCATATTACGGCCGCAACTTCGAAGTGCCAGCCGCCCGCCTCGACGAACGTTTACAACTACTTCAGATAGGACTAATAAGTCTCGTTGGGTTAATAGAGTTGCCGTTGCTGCTATTTCGTTATCTGGCCTAGCTTACACAATGGTATTATACTTGACCCAACCAAGCTCTTGTGTCTCTTGCTTCTTGTCTATCCCAACCGACCTATTGACGTTTTACTATAGGCAACTCAGAAACCAACCAATTTCGATGCTCGCACGCTCGCCGACCTTGATGAACGAACGAAACGCGAAAAAGGCATAGACGAGCACTCGCCCATGCGTTTGCGCATGGAGAAATTTATTCGCGAACAGCAAAAGGAGATCGTCTTCGAGCTTGAGAAGGTGGATGGTATGAGCTTCCGCGAGGACACATGGACCAGGGAGAAAGGAGGCGGAGGCGTCTCCTGTGTTTTGCAGGAAGGCAACGTATTCGAGAAAGCTGGTGTGAATATCAGCGTTGTCTACGGGACGTTACCGAAGCCGGCCATCTCAAAGATGAGGGTCCACCATAAAAATATCGCCGAAGAAGACGAGGTTGACTTCTACGCTCTCGGCTTAAGTATGGTGCTGCACCCTCGCAATCCTATGGCACCGACCGTGCACTTGAACTACCGCTACTTCGAAACGATGCGGCCGGATGGTACCCCCCAAGCCTGGTGGTTCGGCGGTGGAAGCGACTTAACACCAAGCTACTTGTTTGATGAAGACGCGGTGCATTTCCACAAAACTTTGAAAGACGCTTGCGACAAACACAACAAGGAATACTACCCTAAGTTCAAGAAGTGGTGCGACGAATACTTTTCCAACACGCACCGAGGTGAGTCTAGGGGTATAGGCGGCATCTTTTTCGATGACCTAGATGAGACTGTTGCGGACGCCGACAACTCATTTGCATTCATCCAAGATTGTCTCAAGAGCTTCTTACCTTCTTACTTGCCAATTATCCAGAGAAGAAAAGACATGCCCTTCACGGAGAAAGAGAAGGAGTGGCAGCAGGTGCGCAGAGGCAGGTATGTCGAATTCAACCTGGTCCACGACCGTGGCACAGCTTTCGGGTTGAATGTTCCCGGATCAAGAGTCGAAAGCATCCTAATGAGTCTGCCGTTGACGGCGTCTTGGCGGTACATGTACGAACCGGAACCTAGAAGTCGAGAGCAGAGGCTCCTTGACGTTCTTAAGAATCCCAAGGAATGGGTTTAATACTTGCTCTTTTTTAGAAGCTAACCAGAGGGTATATGGTGCTTGCATTTGTATTTATACGGGACAGGCGCAAGAAAAGGAAAATTCATGAAGAAACGGTGTATATAAAAAAAAGAGAAACCTGTCATATAAAGCACTTTAAGGATATGAATACCTTAGGTACCTTAGGTACGTAATGTAAAGAGTCATGATTAAATCACATTACCTAACATGTAAATAATATCGCTAGGATTGACGGTGTTATCGTCATTGGCGTATGATTTTCTTTATTCTCGTTTAACAACTTGCATATGAGCTGTGTTACCTTTAGGTACCTAAGCTGCTAAGGTAATAGGTAATTACCCCAATTTCGAGGCTCGTATGATACCTCCAGGGTTATTTAACTGGGCTGGAGAGGTACCGATCCGATGGGATGGGAAACGGCTAGCGTTGGCCGTTGGGCCGTTGAAATGCCCCGAACGCACGTGCCATAACTTGAACTCTGTAACCTTGAAAGCTTGTAGGTGTAGGGTGGAATAATCTCAGTGGGGCTGTGACGCGGCAAGACAAGATTGGGAAAGAACCTTCCGCGTAAAAGTGTTATCTTATTTTAAATATGCGATTTTATTAAAAGAAATAGAAGGCCTTAAGCTTGACTTGGAAACCCAGAAAAAGGGAAAAAAGAAACAAGCTTTAACTCCTTCACAACCAATAATGACATAACAGCTAAGCAACCTTCTTTTCTTCAACCTGATCCCTCAACCTCAATTATCCTGGGGTTACGTTGATTTGGATCTTCTCCTACGTTACCGTAATTATTATTTAAATCTCTTCGTTAATGTATATATACAAAAGCTGTGGCTGCCTTATGCTGAAAGACCGTATCGATCCTCGATACTCGAAATCGTGACGATCCATTTTTTTTCTACCTATGCGACAACACCACGAACGAACGAACAAACAGACAAACAAACAAATCCAATCTTCCCGATACAACGAGAGCTGTCGCGTAATACAAATTTGCTAGCCGACGTACTACATCTATCTTCAGGAACCTAACACCATTCCGCCCGAGTCATGTTCGGGTTTGGCCTGCAAGATCTAACTTATTAGATCCAGCCCGTCGGAATGCTCTCACATCTCCGCTTTCATAGACGGGGTCCGTCCAATCCCTCATCTCCCGTACCCGAAACCGGCCCTTGGGATGCTGCTGCCCTTCAACCAACCCAGCTGGTCCCTGACGATGGCGTTCCGGCTCCCGATATTCGACCACGATCCGCTACCTCTGTACCCTTTACTCATGGACATGGCCAGCCTCCGTCTCAGCCAGCGCTACCTCAATCCCAACACCCCTTACAGAATAGGCAACCACCAACTTTGCCACCAATTACCGGAATCTCCTCAGCCGAGTTAGACCTAACGATTGACTTGGAAAAATTTGAGCACAAGCCGCGCGAAGAACTTAAGCATTTATCGCGGTCGTCTTACAACGGGGATAGTGGATTTATCGGTGGACTAGCTTTGCAAAATTACCGTCGGGAACAAGAAGCGCTGAAACCAGGCTCATTGGACAGGAACGCAAACCGCGCTTCGGATTCTCCTTCGTTCGGCACCTATGCTGGCACAGCCAATTTTCCGAGTCGCCCCGCGCCACCGACTAAGCCCGTCAAGGCTGCTTCTTCGTTCGTCCCACCCGGCTCTCTGCAGAATGCAAATACGACAAGTAAACGACTGCAAGGTACTAGGATGGTATCCGATTCACAGGCTTCCCATGGTCAAGATGCCCCAAGGGCGAAAAAGAGCCTCCCTTTTCTGAAAAATCCCATGTCGACGTTGCTTCTACGGAGAAAGACTAGCCAGAATGTACCAGATCTCACGCTGCCATTACGTGGTCAAGATGAAGAACCTTTATACGATCCTCGAATCAGAGGGACACGGGTCCATGACTTTAGCGCTCCGCGGCCGAGAAAGGTTATACCGAATAGCGAACTAGTAAATTCGGGAGTCGAACGGCCTCGTCAGGATGTTGTCTCACCTCCCACAGAACATAATTCACCCGTTATAGGAGTGCCTCCAGTTCCTCCTAAGGACGGCAATTCTCAGTCCACTCGATCATCCTCAACAAATTCTCGGACTGTATCGGTAGATGCTACCTCGTTACAGAAGAGCCAAGACTCGGTGGATAGCCGCTCTAATGTTGGATCCAAAAATGGACGATATAGCCAGAGGAGAACGAATTCGATTCCTCCTTCGTTGAAATCGTTAAAATCGTTATCCCGCAATGTTTCAGAGGCTTCCAGCAGGGATGTCCTGTCATCCGTGCCTAAACATATGAAAAGTACCTCTTCACGGTTTAGTTTTGATATGATCGGTGCTGCAAAGCAGGAGAAGCTATTGGAAGAACGACATCGGCAGCGACAACAAGACAAGAGAACAGACGAACCTCCCCATCAGCGAGATTCTCGTTTCGATGATTTTGATGAAGATGCATTTGACTATGATGCAATGGATTATGATGATGGACTCGAAGAACGTATACCGGGTGTTAATGCTGACCTGGACGAAGAAGACGTTGACGGTGTAGATGATCCGGATAATGATCAGGAAAATTTTGCGGGTTTCACTTTTCAGAGATCTAATCCTGTGTCAGTGTTAGCGAGTCCCCATGGCACCGGCATTTCACGTACCTCAGGGGATGCAATTAATAGTATCAGTGGCTATGTAATGACTCAAGAGCTGCCTGGTGTCCCACGGCCATTGAGTGTTTCTATGGAAAGTCCAGGGGAAGCTCCCGTAAAGGAGGCGTCAGAACAAAATACACCGACGGGACTGGGCATCCAAGGACTCGAAACTGTCAAGGAAATGTCTGAACAGTTACCATTTCCACAACAGCAACAAGGAGAAACGACACGGCAGCTCTCTAAAGACGACGAGCTTTATTTTAACGATGGTCTTATACACGATTTTGATGGGGAGGGAGATGGTTCGGCGTTTGATGAGTCTATATTCGACCTTGAGGATACAGATCGATATGGTCGACCAATTCCGGGGTTGTTCGCCAATGCGCTATCGCAGAGGAAAGCCGCTGAAGAGGCAAAGAAGCGAGAATCTGATATGACTTCTAGTTTGTCGGCACCATCTGATTATTCACAATCGACTGCGCATACCTCGCTCAGTACCGATCTCCAGTCGAAACCGACAGAATCCGAGCCTATTTTAGAAACACAGCAACTTGCGGAAGAGCGTAAATCATCGGTTTTTAGCCTGGATGCTACAGAGCAAGACCAAGTAGCAGCTTATCAGGCCGCCCTGGCAGCCGCTGCTCATCAAGCTGCTGCTTCAGGGAAATTTCGAAGAGATTCGTCTCCTCCACCACCAACCGAGCTTACGATCACGTCTCCAACGACACCCGCATCCACCCACGCAGAGAATCTCGATGATTATGAATACGATGATGGACTCTCCACAGGACTGGATGACTATGAACTTGATGATGACGATATTATTGCGGAAGCGAACGCCAGCGCTCTTGCTAACGACTCGGATGGCTGGTACGGACAAGAGTTTGGATTTTATTCCGCACCGGCACCGTTGCATAGTCATCATAATTCCAATGCGCTTAGCGAAAAGAACCTATACCAATATTCTCACGGGGGTTATTTTGGTCCTAGCGGTATCAATCGAAGTACCTCAGGTCGCATTGTCTCACGCGAGCCGAACTTAACACCCATCACAGAGCGCTCCGAGTATTCTAATCGAAACTCACTCATGAGCTTAGGCATGTCTCAAAGCGCAAACGCCAACGGGCCCCTTCAGAGTCCCGGCCTAGCTCAGCTAGCTATGATGGCAGATGATGATGATATGTCACTATCAGCTCTACTTCGTCTACGCTCCAAAGCCTGGGGTGGCTCTCAAGTGTCACTTGTAAGCTCACGTGAGGGCTCACCCAATGACAGAAACGGTGCTGCCAGCCCATGGGGTCAAGATCATGGTATCGCAGGCTCACATGGACGTAAAAACTCTGCCTTTTCTATCTTCAGTCAGGACTCAGCCGGAGCAGGTAGCGGCTCAGGAAGCCCCACGCTGACTATGTCCATGCCTGGTATACCTAACAGCTCTATTCCGCCTATCACTGCGTCTTCTAACTCTAACCTGACTCTCACAACATGCTCTTCTAGCTTACCAATTTTCTCCCCCTTGCAACCTTCATCAGTTTGCCCACCCGTGTTTGAGGATGAAGAGTCGAGTCCGTTCGACGAGAGGAAGACTGACATTGTGAGCCCAAGCCTATCAACATCAAGCACAATGACAAGACCTCTTAGTGAAAATATGAGTCCGACTATTGGTATACCGTCTCAGCAAAGGCCAGGCATGGGCCACAAACATAGAGGAAGTGCGGATAGCATATCATACACGAAAGAAGAAGACAGCGGAGAAACAAGGTGGATTATGGAACGACGCCGCACCGCAGAGTCGGGAGAAATAGAAGTTCTCGGGCGACAAGTTGTGGATAGAGGCAGAATTTAGCAGCTTTTAGAATAACTAGCTCGTGCTACGACAAACGGTTTCTTACGACTTGGGGGCGCGGGTGCATTAGGACTGGTGTATATTTCCAAGTGGGTGAGGTATCAAACATATCTTGTCGCTCTTATATCACACTTCCTTTACGGCGCAACATTGGAGAAATGAAGGTTTGGAGTAATATATATATTTAGGTACCTCTTTCGTATAAGGGTTCGCTGGAGTACAAAAGCATGGGTTCATTTTGGCTCGGTTGGGGTTGGATGGAGGCTGTATCAAGCATGGAAAGGGTTTGATTTTGTATATGTACCTAAGGTACAATAATGCGCTTTTGGCTTGAGGGTTGAACTAAGCTGACTAGTAGCCCTCTACATAATCATCTGAGGACTATTGTATTATTTATAAGCTAGATCGACTTGTTCTGCTTACACGTCGCCAGAGCTGGTAAGCTGGAAGGAGATGAGATCAGGAGCTTTCACAACAAGCAATAGAGTTAGGTACCTACCTCAGGTACCTAAGGCAACCTGTTAACAGGGGTATCTACATGTACCTACCTGGTATGTTCAAGCCACATGCGTAACGTGTGGAGCTCTATGTATATAATATCCTATTGCATCATCGTCTTCTTGATTTCGACAACTTTAGGTACTTTTAAATACCTAACTGTAGTATTCAGTTTACTTGTATTCAACTCTCTCATGCGTTTTAACTCAAAGTAATTAATTCGGTTATTTCGAGACTAAACTTTCGAAACTCACGATGAAGCCGTTCCCAGATGCCAAGAGTACCACGCCTTTAAGGAGGTTAAAGATACCCCCTATTCTCCGCTCCCGATACTCATGGCGATGGATAATCGTACTCATCTTTCTCTCTTGCTATTTGTTCTCTTTGCCTCCATTCCCTCGACCATTACCTAAATACAGTGGTCCGTATCCTGTCGGCGCAGTTGATGTCGAGATACCTTTAACATCACCACGTATTATCGATACTGCTCAATTCAAAAAGACAAAGGCGAATGCCTTCGAGTTGAATACCGTATTATTTACGCTATATTACCCATCGGTACAGCATGCCACTAGTCGTCGGCCGAAACACAACTGGGTTCCAAAACCGATATCTGTGACTGGTGAAGGCTACGCCAAGTTTGCGCGCGTCAATAATTTCATTATGAAAAAGGTCTTCACAGGAGCACTCAAGGCTCTTGTTGGACACATCCCAATTCCAGCCAATGTAGATGTCCCATTGGCCGGCCTTGCATCCACAGTCATGTCGATACCGGAGATCCAGAATGTCAATACAGAGATTGAGAAGGTGATACAAATTGAAAAGGGCGGCCACCCGGTCATTGTGTTTTCTCACGGTATGGCAAGCAGTCGCACAGATTATACACATTATGCCGGTGAACTGGCATCGCGAGGTTATATTGTAGCGCTTCTCGAGCATAGGGATGGGTCGTGTCCCGGATCCGTTGTCATGCAACATGGCAAACCAGACCAGGTAAAACTCACCTTTGACGTGCCGGAAGTGGAGACTATTAAGGGGAAGGATTTAACGGTGGATGAATTCAAAAGAGCGCAGCTCGACTTCCGAGAGGCTGAGATCGAGGAGACCGTACGCGTGTTAAAGTTAATCAACGAGGGGCAGGGGAAGGAGGTCTTCAAATCGAACATGCGGGATGAAGGTGTTGATTTCCTGAACTGGGAAGGCCGCCTCAATACGGACGAGATGATCGTCGCAGGTCACAGTTACGGCGCCACAGGTGCTATGCAAGCATTGAGAGGCGGGCCCAGCGGGAGGCGTCCGTTCAAAGGCGGCGTAATCCTGGACCCGGGAAAGCAGAGCGGGCAGCTCAACGACGACATTCGGGTCCCCGTGCTCGTGATCCACAGCAACTCCTGGAGCAGCAAGTACAGCCTGTTCTACGGGCGCGCGCACTTTGACATGGTGCGAGATATCGTCGAGAACAACGTGCTACGCGGCATGCCCTCCTGGTTCGCGACGTCGCTCGGTACTTCCCATCCGTCCGTCACGGACGCGCCGCTGCTGGAGCCGTTGCTACTCAGCTGGACTACCGGCGCGCGGATTGATGTGTACGAGGGTTTAAGGCAGTACATGCACGTCACGGAGAATTTCTTGTGGTTCCTATCCACGGGTGAGAAGCGTGGCCTGTTGAGGGAGAAGGCCGAGTTCCCGCAGTACGACGAGGGTAAGGGGTTTGGAATGTGGAAGCCGGCGCAGGGTGAGAATGAGAAGACCGGCGGGTCTTGGTACAACTGGCGCAGGTATTGGCAAGTCCATGTTTCACCGAACTAGATGTATGGGAGGTGGGCAATAAATAGAAAGGAGGAAGGTAGATCAGGATGTCTGTGTTACTAGATGCTTGTGTTACTAGATGTAGCGAGGATAAAAATAAACATTTCCAAGAAAAATAAACGTGCACTATTCATGACCCCAGACATTATATATTGGTATGGCTAGCTATTCCTCCGGTCAAGTGGAAGAAGAGTCATCTGGTGCTACGTAAGTCTTTCATAAAATGTCGCATATGAAAGAGTTGGGGGATTGCTATCATGTTTTACAGCGCTCTTCTCCAACATGTAATTCCCCTGGACCCCACCGCCACTGAGCATATATTCATACCGGTGATAGGCCATGGACCTTGAGGTGATCGAGACCTACGGATATAGTGACGGCGTGGCTAACATAGGCCAATCGGAATATCTCGACGCGCGCCTCTGTTCATTTTTGGGTCAATTAAGGATCAATACATGCAGGGACGAGGTGCTGACAGCGTACAGAATTTTCCTTACCCTCCAGCATGATCTAAGACATTTCCCCAATTATGATATAGTAGATAACATCCGTGATCCGGGAGACACACCAATACCACTCTTCTCCCTTGAAGATACTAATTATGCTAAGCGTCTTATATGCAAGGAGGTAGTTGACCAAAGCTTGCTCACGCACATGACAACCAACCCCCTTCCCTGTTCAAGGATAATCTAATAATCTAATACATACCTACCTACCTGACCTACCTAAATACCTTCTATTTAACCCAGCAAGATATGACAGATCTCGGGCCTTTAACGACGACATTTACGCCGGCATCCGGGTGCAACTCCATTCTTTCGGGGATTGTTTACACACAGACCCTACCAGACGGCAACACGAGTACTCACAAATACCATAGTCTCGGGCCCAGCGCAACGTCAGAGTGCTACCCGCCAGGCTTCGAGCCCGAATCCGGGTTCTATTCCCCGGGGATCTGTCCCTCTGGTTGGTGGTCGGCGTGCGGGACTGTCGACGCCATCGCGACTGTCACCGAGACCAGAGCGACGTGTTGTCCGCTGTATGTTACCTAATTCATGCTTCAAGCTGAGCCGCTTTCGTTCGTAAGAGTAATGACTATTTCTAATGAAAGAAAATATTGATTTTTTTCTCTTCTTCCAGAGGATATGTGTGCATACAACAGCCGGACCCGACAGAGACGTGGTCGACCTTGTCTTGTTCATCGTCGGCCATTTCATCCGTCTCCGTAACAGTACCGGACTTGTCTAACCAGCTGAGCAAAGTGACGGTGATGAGTGGGATTATCATTCACGCCGCAGCGATCAATATACGATGGCAAAGGGGCGATTTCATAGCGTCTCGTACGGATGCACCTACTTCTTCGACACTTGCTTCTTCGGCATTTACTTCTTCGGCCACTTTTGTTCTACCATCTAGCAGCAACCAGACAGGTGATGAGGACGCAACGACAAGCAACGCGCCCGAAACAGGGCTTTCCTTGGGCGCAAAGATAGGGATCGGTGTCGGTGTAGGATTGGGAGGTTTACTTATGCTTTCAATTGGTATTGGTATTTGGTTATGGAAGATAAACCATCCCGAGGAGAGGGAGCAGCAAGGGGATACTATTATCAATTATCCCTCTGATCCCGGGGCCCCAAAAACGCGCGCAGAGTTGTGGGAGCAGTACCAGCAGGAAATGCAAACTGCGAGCAATACGCACGAGCTGGTCACGGAGAACAATCGGCATGAAATTACGGGCATGTCCCAGCCGGTAGAGCTGCCACATGAGAGTTGGAGGTAACATTGCCGAGCGCAAATATCAATTTGAATACGTTTAAGCCTTCTAAAGGGACGGTCGAGTTTGAAATTTAAAATATAATTTTTTGCTAATGATATTATCTAACATACCTACCTAATCACGGGACATTCATTACACTGATAGTGACCTTATTCGTTGTGCTAGGGGGTAAATGGCCCCCTCCCGCAATCAAGAGCGAACTGGGATCCTCCTGAAAGACGTGTAGCGACCTGGTGTACGAAGCTCCCTCCGGCGTCGACACCTTCTTCCACGCATTCTCAGCCCCTAGCGCCTTGTTGATATAAATCTCCGAGCAGCATCCCGAAGACACGATAATCGTCCCGTTCGCACCGCCGGCCGAGGACCACACGACGTACGGCGAGCCCGTCGGGACGGTGCCGTCCGTGGTCCTGAGAACGTGGTGAGGCGCGCTGTTGAAGTTCTCCGGGTCGGAAGACAGGCGGTAATACACTGGGAACGAACCCGAGTTTGCGGGGTTCGGACCTCCGCCGTACTCGTACGTGAAAATGTACTGGCCGTTCGGGAGCAGCGCTGCCGTCGGCATTCCCGGCCGCTGGCTGTACGTGGGATACGCGACGTCGTCCACGACGGGGCCCCAGTTGCGCAGGTCCGTCGTGGTCTGGTGGACCATCTTCTGGCCGTGCTTCGGGTCGCGCTGGTCCGAGTAGTAGTATATCAGCTTGCCCTTGTGGAGCAGCAAGAACGGCTCCCAGACGGGAGTCAACCCGTTGTTCGGCCTGGCCTCGCCTCCCGCGGCAACGTGGCTGAGGAACTTCCACGTCTTGCCGCTGTCCGTGGATGCGTAGATATCCAGTTGGGTTTTGGAGAGGTCCGTGGGGATCGACGAACCGGCTAGCAGCACGTCTCCCTTCTTATACCCTGCGAAATCCTCCGGGAGCACATAGAGGAATGGCTGGTATCGTAGTCCGTACCCGTATCCTTGGTCTTCGACTTGAGAAATCTTTGTCCAGGTAGCGCCTTTGTCGCTGGATCGGTAGATGGGGAAGTATACCGGAGGAGGTTCTGGGCTGTAGTTCTCCCACGTTGCTAGGATATCATTATTTGGGAGCTGTGCCGTGCGCGCGTACAGAACCCTCGGATCCGTGTAAGTAGAGGGCGGAGTGTAAATCACGACCCCCGATAGCTCTTTGATATCGGACGATTGCGGTGCCGCAAGAACGCTAGCAGGGAGCGAGAAGATGGCCAAGCCGGCCAGCAGGCGATCGCGAAGCAACATCCTCAGTACGATGGAATCAACCCAGTTCTCCAACAGAACTCATCAGTCGAGGATCTACGCAGTACTTCCATCTTCGCGACATTCAAGTTATATATATATTATACCCGCAGTTCGGGGTATCCGGTTAAACCAAATTCAGAGCAATTCGCTATTCTCTCCGCCGAACAGCTCCGCAAAAACAAGATCTCCCCCCCTATGGTACCCCAGATTTTAGTCGAGCCAATCAAGAGACCCTGTCGGCAACAAACACGGTAAAGTCGCGGGCCCGGGCCAATGCCGATTCATGGAAATTATCCCATAAGTCTCGAATAGTGGCCATATTAGGGTCGCATTTCATTCCCCAGTACACGGGGCGTCCTCGTGGGAGATTGGGATGGCTTCTTGGCTTTTCTCCTCTTTCTCCACACAACACGAGCGGGCTAAGAACAAACTCGTCGTCTCCAAGATTTCTTATGCGCACCACTAGAAGGACTGCACCAAGCCAGATCAGGAAGATTGAGTTACTATCAAGACTATAACCACGTGAAAGTGTTCAAAGAGCATGATTAGGTACTTACTATTACATGCTTGGAAAACGATCATTTGTATAGAACTACTATAGATACGGTAAGTACGTATGTCGAGGATACCACTTTGACATTTACTCGTATGTAGTATCCATGAAGGGTAAGAGCCTACCAGACAGTGTGTGTGTGACAGTAGATTGGCTGATCATGATGATGAGAACATTTACGTTTGCCTATTGGGAGGTGTCTAATGGCTTCTGGCTCTCAGATCTATCTTAGAGTTCCTTATGGAACAAAGAAGTTGTTTACCTACCTATATCTAGGTACCCTCAGGTCTACCTCATGACAGGTTCTACCACAGCGAGGTTCGAACTTACCTACGAGGTACTTACAATATTTCCTTGCAAAAAAGCACGCCCAAGAGCAGTGTATTGATTGAGCTTCTGAATTGGCTATAGTGAGTATGATCAAAGAGTCCAAATGTAAACCAATAGTTTTATCAATTTAGAAGAAGACATGTCAAAGTTAAGAAAGTTCTTCCGTAAAGCAATAAGACAACTAACTTATCTTAGAGTTACAGCAGTCTAAGTTATGTATGAAGAAGTAAAGAATAGAGCCAAATATGATATTAGTTAAATTCGACACCTGTATTCCTGTAACAGGTAGCTAGGATTATAGGTATTTCTTAACGTCAAGCACTAGAGCTCCCAGTGTATATGTTGTTAGAAGTGCTCACTGAATGTGGGTTCTTACTAGTTTACTAACGCTGAAGAAACCTCTTCTAGATATGCATATCAAGTCAGGCAATTTTACTTCCTTAGAAGCTTAGTCGAGATTTGTGATAGGTGGTCACCGTGACATTACTGTGGAGTGACATTTTGAAAGCCATAAGAGTTCTTATTGTGGTCATTAACCTTAAGGGGTATAAAATGAATGGTTAGTAATTAGACAAAAAGGAGCCTGCGGCATGAGCAGAGCTACGCCTCGAAGTATTACAAAACATCAATCTTTTAAATATTATTAATGTTGACTATGCGATTCTCACGTCCTTCAACTAAAGGTTCGTATGGTCCGAAACGCGAACTCGTCGTGAGCACCCAACACCGACTTTCCTTAAAATGGTTGGAAATCAATCAGTAACAATAAAACGATTATAAATCGAGGTAGCAGGTAATCTAACGACAACAAGTAATCAGCTACCTTATCTTTTTTATATAAGTGCTTATGCGATGCTCGAAATTGGAAGCCACTAATGTCACTAACGACATTTTATTCTCTCAATAAACATGCCTCGAAATACTAGCTCTACACCTGATAAATCCGGTCGATGGATCGTTTCTAAATTTGGTGGTCCGGATGTCTTGAAATGGGACAGTTGGGATCCATTTGCTGAGACGCTACCAGCCGATCATGTTATCGTGCGAATTATAACAGCTGGTATTGCTGGAACAGACAATATTCAACGCGTGGGAGGTTATCCTGACCCTCGTTGTTCGAAGCCAGGATTTACGTTAGGGTATGATTTCATCGGCGAAGTTGTCGCTCTAGGCTCTGAGGCGTCGAAGAGAAACCCCTTATCCGTGGGTGATCGCGTCACGGCTATGGATGGAATCGGTGCCCACGCAACTCATATCATATTACCCGCGGCTGAGCTCATTCGCGTTGAGAAAACCGATGATCCGGTCAAATTCTGTGCCATCCCGCTCAACTATTCCACGGCATTCGGAATGCTGAAGCGGGCTGTAACCAACCTCGTCCCCGGATCAAGCATCTTGATCGGCTCTGCTAGCGGAGGTGTAGGCACAGCGGTAGCGGAATTGGTGAATGCATTTAAGATGGACCTTAAGATGATCGGAACTTGTTCGCCGTCGAAATTCGACTATATCAAATCCTTGGGGGTGATTCCGGTCGATCGCCGTGCGCCCGATCTCGTAAACCAAGTCAGAGCCCTCACTGGAGGTGAAGGGGTAGATGTGGCCTACGACGCTGTGGGTAGCGATGAAAGCATCCAGAAGAGTCTTCAAGCGACGAAGAAAGACGTCGGGCAAGTCATAGTTATCGGTGCCATGTCGGAGATCGCTGTTGATGGATCTGGAGTGCGGCAACAGGAGGCTGATCTTCACACTCTACTCCAGCAGCGGTTACAGTCAAGAGTGGCATTTTGGAGCGTCATTAGCAACTACAAGGTGGCACAGCCGAAGTTATGGCATGGAGACTTGCAGAGAGTGTTTGAAAAGGTTCGAAGCGGAGAGCTATCGCCAACAATTGCGAAGCTATTCCGACTCAGGGACGCTGTAAAGGCTCACGAGACCCTTATATCAGGCACAGATGTGAAGGGTAAGATGTTGTTCATTGTCGATGAAGATCTTGCTACGCAGCACGGCCTGTAAATCAGCCGGCTCGTCCTGCTTACTAGAGACACGTAAGTTAGCCATTTCTAAATAAATTCATAAAGAACAGCCAGCAACTACGGTTTGGCTAGGTAAATAGCAATTCAAAACTATCATGCCAACTACTTAGTCTCAACAGTCTCACTGAACTAAATTATATAAGGTACCGTTATAAAGGAAATGTCAGAAGACACTCGATAAGCATAGTCTCTTGAGCATGTTACGATATCTTAATGCGTTTGACGAGTACTACTACACATGCTTAATATAATCTTGAGTATTTTTTAGCTTCACTATCTGACAATTCCCTATAACGGTATTCACTACGCTCCTACTAGATAAGCTGGAGTGTCTAGGTATAGCAAATAGACCATGGCTTTAACGGGAAATATATTCCCGTCAATACTCTAAATCGATACATCATTTGCTGATAACCTCACGACCTTTAGATTATTTAAGTACCTAAGTCTAAGCACACGCCCATCTTTAGTACACTATGTCCAATACCTGCTACCCTGGGAGTTCAAGGATTATCTAGTAGTTACAGTGATAAAGATAAAGATCTTAGAACTATGCTCCTGGGCAAGGTACTTGATCGATCGATCTTCTAAAACCGGAGAGTATACAGTGTGTGTAAATTATAGTTGCCCACTTGCATGTGTATATCTTCGAATGTGTACATACCCTAGAAAACCCCTCTTCCCCGAAATTGACATGGTAAAACTACCTAGAATAAGCGGGCTCTACTCATAGGTTGACGATACCACCGCACATTTATGGTGATGACAGCAGAGGACGGCTTACTGGTTTGCTGCCGTTCTGCAGCATTGCCGTTAGCATATTTGTTAGCGTAACGTACGAATACAGCTTTCTCTCTCTTCTAAGACGCCCTTGGAGCGGTAGGATTCGGGCTAGAGCCACCAGTCGGGAAAGTTTTAAAGAGCTTAGCAGTTAGTTGCCACACATAGCGTCGTGCCGGAAAGTCTCCCCGCATCTAGCTTACCACCCTCTTGCAGGGATTCGGAGTCCAAGACTTTCTTGTGACTGGTGGCCCTGATCCCAAGTATCAATGAGGCGGGTGCGCGATGCTTGATGCAGGGACACTAGGTACCTACCTACCACTCCTGCATACATATACATACGTACCTACCTAAGTTACATAATTGGTGGGGTGAGAGGGTAGGAACTGTTTAGAATTGGCCTATATCTGCGATGAGGCTTTTGTCTATTGATGCTGAGGGAACATAAGCGGCAGAAGTCTGGCCAGCGGTATAGCGGCGGGATAACATGACCTCTCAATCGGAGATCTTGGGATACAGGCATTAGTGTTGTGTGATCGATTACTAGCGGCGCACATAATGGTGGCGTAGGCACTTACATTAGTTAGAAAATCCATAATAGCCCGAGCTTCTATTCCGCATCACATCACACCGATACCGCAAATATCGTAGTAGGTTTGGTCATAGGAGCGGATACCTAGTCGTTTTACCGTTATGATCTTCCTTTATTCCCTCTATCACAACGCAAGGCGTTATATCTCGGAGAATATACGGATGCTATATTCGCATGATTCTGCATGGGAATAATATCATATTTCAGAATCGTCATATTATTGCATTGTGGCTTCGTTATGCAAACTTGCAGAGTGGGGGTTTAGACGAGGACCAACGCGTATCAAGGCTGCCAGTTACCTAGAGTTGGAAGGGTATCTCGTTCTCGTCATGTTTGTTCTTCTTGAACTAGCAAGGCGGGGGGCACGGATGTTCTCGAGCCCCCACAGGGAAAATCTCTACTATGGTAAGCCTCTTGAGGTATGTGACGCTGCACAAGAACGAAATCAGGTCACACAGCATAGGTAGTTGATCAGAGAATTGATGCTATGTGTCTATGCTGTGGAAAATATTCTACCCGAAATATCTGGTGAATCAGATTCAATATTGTTACGATGATTGCAACGGAGATATAGTCTTATATTCTATGCAAGTAGCCATCGAAGAGGACGTTTTATTTTATTTTATTTTATTAAAAAAACAACCCGATTCCTACCTAGAAACCGTCCGAAGTCCGTTCGAGGGGATTGTCTCAGCACCACCAGACTGGGTCGCGACAACTACCAACGGATTGCAGAAAAAGTCCGATTGACTACGGGAGTGGATATATATACGCAGCCATCCGCCTCAAGATTCAAATTCTATCTTTGTAGGTCTGTTGTATGTCATGTTCGTAGATACTAGACTCTTCAAGTTCTAGTCGCTGTTTGCTACCGGGCGCAGCATGAGGACCAGAGACATAAGTGTTTGGAGCCTGAAACTGAGATGGTCTGATGTTGAAGGGAGACCTTACGACTGATTACTAAAGATTTATGGTGCCCGCGCTGCTCGTCATAGCGCAACGGATCTTTCCATAACCCTATCTACCTTAGGCAGGTACTATGGAAGATAACCTCATATATAAGGGACGTGCGCCGGCATAGCCGTAAGAGATTGTTTTGAGTCGGCTCTCGGCTGACTCTATCCCGTCATTGAACCCCTACGTACTACTAGGAGCATGTCTAACGTGCAAAGTATTCCATAATATAAGGTAGGTAGCCATTACCTTAATGCTCAACAATATAAGACCCTAGGCCTTACATTGAATACGTAAAATACAAATAAGATGTCTAACTCATTCGTACGGGTTGACCGAAGTTGATATGTCCCAGTTACGATTTCGCTACTCACCGACATGTGCGCGGGCGATTGGCAGGCAATTGATATTAGAAAGAAATTCTGTTAACGTTCTAGCTACGCGATAGTCGGTGTAAATGCGTACCTACCAGGTAGGTAGGTAGACTAGCTTGGTTCGTGAAGCCAATCATCATAACGGCTGAGAACATGAACTGGAGGCATTGTTGAATTCAACAACAGCAAAAAGCTGTTAAGAGCAGCTGTATAGCGGAACGCGTTGCATTGGCCTTGAATTCGTGCGGAGCAGGGCCGGCAAAGTGCCCAATTATGGTAATCGCAGGCCGAGAGGATGGAGACATTGCGAGATGATGGATACGACCTTTATTGACAAAACCTATCTCAATGGGTAACGTGTTGCGCGTGTTTGTCCACCAGTGATAGCCTAAGTAGATGTGAGGCCAATATAAAAGGTGTTCAACGATCATCACCAGTGACGAAACTCAAGCTGATACCATCGATTCTTGCCATTGTAAAGATGAAGAGTCGGATCGTAAACCGTCCCATCTCGGCGGGCGCATTCGCCCTGTTAGTCGGCAATGCACTGGCAGCCGGTAGCGGCGAGTTCAGCGTCCTGACTATGAATGTCGCAGGCTTGCCGGACTTCCTCAACAATAACGAGGTTCCGGGAGACAAGGCTACTAACTCAGGGCTGATAGGCACGAAGCTCGCGCAGTACGATTATGACATAATTCACGTACAAGAGGTACGTGTAACATTTTTTTTTCTTCCCCTTGCTTCTTTATGAGTCCATGACTCGTAAGAGTTTAGCAACATGGTTGGTTATCTAGGTTTCGAAACTGTCTGTCCCACTCTCCTGGGCCGCAGCCATTTCTTGTTGAAACAGAGGTCTGAGGACAAAGGGGCTGCGACGTATGAGGCACATGATAAGGAGGACGTTAGCTAAACGCGAAACTTAGGATTTCAACTATCACGCCTACCTCTACGACAAGGATACGCACCCTTATCGCACGGCTACTTCGGGCGGTGTACCCTTCGGCTCTGGGCTTAATACCTTGTCCAACTTCGACTGGATTGACTATGAGCGCGTCAAATGGGAAACATGCAGCATTGGCTCAGGCGATTGTTTGACGCCCAAGGGTTTTACTTTTATGCGTGCCGCCCTTGACGATGGCGTTTATGTCGACGTATACAATCTTCACACCGATGCGGGTACCGAAGACGGCGATATAACGGCACGTGCCGCAAATCTCAAGCAGGTGGCGGACGCTATTGATGCTCGCAGCTCTGGCAACGCTGTGCTCGTATATGGCGACACCAACAGCCGCTATACCCGGACGGGTGACGGTATCCGCATCTTCTCTGAGCAGAATGGGCTTCAGGACACTTGGGTTGAACTCGTGCACGGTGGCAACATCCCGAATGTCGAGACCGTTTGTAATAACCCAAGCACCACCAACGAGTGCGAGACAGTCGACAAGGTCTTCTACCGCGGCAGCGCGCTGCTCAAACTGAGCGCCACATATTGGAACTACGAGAGCACCAAATTCTTGCAGTCTGACGGCAGTATCCTGTCAGACCATAATCCAATCACTGTGAATTTCACCTGGTCAGCAGGATCGAATCTGCGGCAATCTGGATTCTGGGGTGGCCCGCACGGTACTTGGTTTAGCGATGTCACATCACTCTCTGGAAAGACGTCACCAAAAGTCAGTGCGCTCACCTTCCGGGGTGCGGACAGGCTGGATAGTGTGGGCCTGAAGTTGACCGACGGCACGACATTCACGCACGGAGGTGATGGTGGCAATGTTGCGACGTTGGCGCTCAATGCCAACGAATATTGGACTAGCGCTCAACTATGTCAGGGCCAGAAGAGTAGCCAGACGCGCAACTTCTATATCAAGGCAACGACAAGTACCGGTCGGACTCTGGAGGCCGGAAAGTCTACTTCGGATTGCTCGACTTTCACGGCGCCGGACGGGTGGGGTATCGTCGGTTTCCTAGGCCAGAGCGGCGATGAGATAGATCAGCTAGCGTTCGTGTATGCGCCGCAGTAGATTGAAGATATTCTACCGCGATGGTAAATCCGTTTATTAATTGTAATAATACGCTAATATAAAATCTATCTTATTACTGGTAGACTTGACGAAGTAAGGAAAGGGGGTTTGATTGTCGACTATTTGCCGAGCTAATCTAGATTCTCCGACTACGTAGAATTTGCATCATGCTGTTGTAGTCAACTAGCCTGAATTGCAGCTTATCTTCTATACCTCCACGTCTTGAGATTTCTAACGTGAATGAGAGAGGATCGGCGTTGCACATGGACCTAGTGTTAAGATACCAGATCGCTAGGTCCTAGTTGTGGAGCGGTTACAGAGTATGCGGCCGTTTCATTTCCGTTTTTCTTTGGCGCACAAGCGTTGAGTACCTAATTAAAGTGAGATTCCCTCGTGGCTTATTCGTGTATCCCCGTTGCTCGCGTGGCTCCAAGGGTCAAGTACCTTCATAAGTATTGCGGTGCGACATTGCGCATAATGGGATTAGGTGCCTCTTCAACCAACGTGATATTCAAGATAGATTTGCAATATATTGTGTATGCGACCACCCCTTCTCGCCGAGATGGAGATTCACAGCATCAATATCGGCGTAGGCAACCGGTTGCAAACATGCTGAGAATGCCTAACTGACTTACATGGCGTCTAAACCCGTAGTTCTCGCTGAGAGGAATCTTGATTCTGTCCCGGGTGCCGACGTGAGAACTAAAAAGAAGGCCAATGTGCAATATTCGTACCCGGTATCATGTCTCGTTTCATTACATAAAAACGAGACTATCGTATGCTCGCAACCGTGCTCGTGTTCATGCGTTGCCCGGACTGATATTGGATCCGAGCTCTACTGGAGCACCCTTGGAGCGATCATTACCTACATTAGCTGCCCTTCAAGTAGCCTACTGCTTTCTAGAACCACATCCGCAAGATCTAACTTAATCTGATTTAATCGTACAAGGTTCCATTGATGATGAGAGAATGGATGGCTAAATGCTTGGGACGGCAGCTCCGTGTGAGGGTCCTGGGCGGGCGTTGAGGAGTGATGGAGAAAACGGGAGCAAAGACCAACCGTTCTCTTCTGATTTCTTTTTATCGCCTAAGCAACTTAAATCAGCGTACTATGTAAGCAGTTCAACCAGGCTCTACTCCACTCCCTAGACTAATAGCGTCGGGGGGTCTTTTGCAAGGGGTCTTCTTAGTTCAACTAAGGACGGAAAGCCGCCTTGTCGTTTTTGCTTTTCATGACCCCACATTGTAGTTGCTCGGGGCTGAGAAAACCCTTTTGTATTCCCTAAATAACTTGCGTGGCGTGCGCCGCGTGGACGGCAACAAATTTCATTGGCAGTGATGTAATATAGTAGTTTGCTACCGACGGTTCAAGGTTAAACAGGATCAAAGCGGTAATCTAGAATCGGCCGGGCTTGCACTCAGCGAACAACTTGAAAAGACGGGAGGTTCGTGGTTTGCGAAATCTGAGGCGAGGAGATTATTTACATATTGAAAATCGGTTGACAAACCCTCGGTTAACCTGACAACGCCTATATTCAGAAATCGTTTCTCTATATTCCAGTCCTTGGGAGGATTCCGAGAGCTGCACCGCTGGAGCCCCGGGAGTTCGGATGACCCCGGCACACGTGGTCTCCTTCAAATTTACCAAACTCCAAGATTGTACATTAAATTCCCGAGGAGACGAGTAGTCGAAACCTTTAGGGAAGTTGATAGAATACTTGAACCAAGACGCCGGGTATTTCAGGGGCGTAAATCAACGAGGCTAATGAAATTGAGTAAGAGCTTTTCGGAACAAGTTGGGTTTGAATGCCATCATACATCTATAAAGCCACAGTTGAGCAATTCAGACGCTTGACTCGATGCCTGATATACTAGTACACAATAGATAACTTTAAAAGGCCATTATCAACCGGCAAGTCATTGTTGTAAGGCCATGGCGAGGGTCGAGTTTATAGTAAGCAAGCTAATACCCTTATTTACCAGGGTACTGGGTAACTCATGACGGATTGAACCTTCAAGGATAAACCTTAAGTTCAAATTGGCGCATGGAAATTCTTTTTTCTTTCTAGCATCCTTCTCTCGCTTCTTACCTAGGCACCCCGGGAACTCCTTTTGGGACGACGCTAACGTATGATGCGAGATTATTGAGACACACACGCTAGATCGTGAGCTAGTTAGCTGATTGTTTCAGGTTGATGGGCGTGGAGATTCGATTTTTCTTATTTTTTCTTTCTCAGGAACCGGAGGCTCCAGCTTCTAGGGGAGCCAGGGGTTATTGACGGAAGAGCAGCGCACAGATCGTTGCTCTCACATGTCGAGGACGTTTACTGCAGAAAGTGTCTTTGCTTGGTGTTCCTATCCTAAATGTGTCACCAAACCCCCTTCTATTGTTGAATATTATAACGAGTAAAGAAGATAATTGTTAAATGTTTACACTGATTTAAGTCTAGGAGGTAGTTATAACCTTCTATTAACTACGCTTTTGGCTGGCTTACGTATAGCTCTATTAGGTAAATCCCTAGGAGAAGCAAGTATCTAGACTTTACCCATAAAGGATTCACAACTGCCCAATCTGCCAATGTAAAGAAGCTTAGTTCTGGAAGCGGAGCTTGCGGCATGGGGCTCTTCAATCGTAACCCTTGCAGTTTCTGGATTGGTTCCTAGGATTCCACTAGCCTAATACCGACGTTGCCTAACAAGATAACTCAAGTACCGGTAGTTGGAATGATAAATACCTGGAGAAAAGAATGCGCTAGATAATTATCTTAGGTTAGGTATGTTCAAAAGTTAATTCTGAATATGTGTATGATCCCATGCTCAATGCTATATTTGTTTTCCAGTTCGGGTCACCGTCGGAGTCGGTTGGCGCAGTGATCTGACGTTATTACTACGTACCATTCGCTCCCGAAAACAAGAAGCGCGTGCGTTGTCGAGGGTACATAATAAAGATTTCGTGACGACACTAGGGCTACTCGGCTCTACTCCCCAGATTGGCATCTCAACAAGGAAATGAGATGGTCGCTCGTAATCACAATTTTAATTCCTTCGGCGCCCACGCAGCCACGCTTTTCACATGGGAAATATGGTCAATGCTCCAAAGTCTTGGCGGGTGCCTCTTTTTCGGTTCCTGCATCCATACGATCCAACGGGCTTGTGTGACTGCTGCAAACTCCGCAGCGTGGCTTGACGCCGAGAAAATAACTCCCATGCATTAGGTACCCGCAACCGCGGAGGGTTGTTTTTCTATTTTGCCTTAGGCTAGGTACCTATCTACAACAGGCACAGCTTTCCTGCATGGACTAGGTTGCTGGTAGGCCTTTTTTTTTTTTTTCTTTCTTGCTTCCATGGGCCTTCATTAGCATTGTCTCCGGTTATGACCCGGCATGTCTTTAGTTTTAACTGTTGTATACCTTACCTACAGTGCCGCATATACCACCTATCTTCTGATTTTGATTCTCCAGAGGCAAGGTATATCGAACTCGGAAGTGGCTCAGCCGAGTAAATCGGCCGGTTTTTATTTTCTTCGCATAATATATTATTATTGAAGATCCGGAAAAACGGGTATTTTTTTGGCGGTTCCGAGCTTGGTCAACGTGGGTACACCCAGTTCTACATACGGTACAATAAGCTTACGCGGGGAACAATAGAAAAGACTTCTACTAAAAACAACAAACTGCGCGAGCTTATGTTGTATTATGATGTATATAGGGCTCTGACGGCGTCAAGACGAATCCCAGGACTGTGATATGTATGCATTACCGTTCCTTAGCCCACAGTACCAGTCCATCCTGGATACGGTATGGATTCCCTAATGCATGGCAGCTATGGGGTGTGGTTCGCGTGGCATTGTATGGGACGGAATCACTCGTAAGTTACTTAGTTACTTGCATAGTGCCTTAGGTAGGCAGTACCTTCAATTATCAAAGCAATAGTTTCTGAGCTGGATGCAGCCAAATACAACCAAGTCGTTAGGTTCGGTGGCAACATGTCTAAGTTCCCGACGTGATGAATACCTATCGACCGGAAGTATTATACGGAGCTGTCATTCAGCGAGACTAGCAATAACACAGGCCAACCGAGGCTCATATATGATTAGAAGACCCGAAAATATCATGAAGCTAACACATAGAGGGTCCTGAGAGCCTTGCGGATTATAATCCATCGTGGGTATCGGAAACTTACCAAGGTACTTATTAGTGAAGTATATAATCAGCGTAAGCAAGACTAGGCCGCTCTGCGTACAACCGGGACTAATGCTATTGAATAAATCCATATTCCTGATGGTCTATGCCTGAAGACCATTGAAAAGTCGATATCACGAAATCTTGCAAGAATGGCGTTCTTCAATGGCGCGTGCGCCGAGGAGGAAAGATAGCTGCAATATGATTATTTAAATTTCCATTGGTTTGGCAGCTATATGTACATACCCACTAGATGGTGTGATTATCGATGTACGATCATTGGAGATAGTCACACTCGGGACTAAGTATTGCGTGACTTTCATACAATACGATGCTTCTTTTATTTTACGAAGATCTAGGCACATACAAACCTAGAAGGTAGATTTGTGTGGCGGCGTGATGGAACTCTTTATATTCACTATTATTGGGTTAGGTACGAAAGAGCTGTATCGGGACTGTACTGTATTTTATTTACATGATCGAGATAATAGTAAGTACGTACACCTGATATTTAATCCGGACCCTCACCTAAGATTCCATTTTCCCACGGAATAGCTCCAAATGGCTCACCGGGATCGATCATCTCGATATCCTACAAACGTCGGTACGATCCACCATGTTGATTACAACATCGAGTGGTCCAATTTTCCTGTCTGCGTGGTACACTAGCGGAAAACACCCCGACTCCATACATGCCTAACTACCTACACAGATAGATCTAAAGCTATCAACATCGACAATATTAGTATATCAAGACATGGGGGCTTGGTTAGGTATAAATAATACATAGTAACTGACAGAATCCCTAGTATATTATAACTGCCTACCTACCTAAGAGAATAATTGTATCTTCACTATAATGAATATGCAGACCGCGTAGCAATGATTAATTAACTTCAATGTGTCATGTACGTACTTCGATGGACGCCTGGATCACGATAATCTAAAGGTTAAGCCATCCGGCGCCTTCCTTCGTATCAAAATTCTTTGCCTCGGTATTGGCTACGCTCTGACGAATCTCCTTTAAGACCTATAGTAGCTGAGTCGTGTTCGTTCTAGGATGAATACGACCCTTAACCTTTTCACCGGTACGCCCCGAATGAGCCATGGAAGCCAAGTATTCATAGGCGCATGTGTGTGCACAGGTTCGAATACTGCATCGTATAATGTTTTGGGAATGGGGTTGAGATAAGTCGTCTGCTTATATTGCTACGTGGCGCTAGCAGGCGCGAGGAGACGCGAATGGGATATCAGAGTTGCAACTTGCAACTTGTAATGGCTGCTGAGCGGCTAGAACCTTTTTAGAAATGGGGGACTTGAGGTCGGCGAACAAAACTTTAAATTGTTTACTACCTATGTACTAGAGGGTCCAAGCGTCTTGGCCAACCCTGTGGGTATAAGATGCATTTGTTCAACTTTGCATCTAGGTAGGCTTGAGGTAAGAGCCGTCTTCTCTTGTACCTGCCTCGAGAGCTTCCATACCGTGTGCTTTGACTGTGCTGTGCGTATCTACAGAAGGCAACTACAACTCTGGTTAGGTAGTGTTGCGCCTGAGGAAGCCCCGGAGACCCAGTAAAATATCCCTGTACGATACGCCCCCCACTACGTCTTCGTACACTAGGTACCTCCTACCTAACCCTTACCCCTTACTGGGTGCTGGGGAGTCAAAGCCGTCAATGTGTACCTAAAGTGGTGATACAGGCCCACTTAAGCTTGTCAAGGTTGCAGTTCCCGAACATACCCCCTGGCTGCGTTAGCGTAGGGTCCGTTCCCCCTTTCCCTCCTCTAACTAGTACGTAGGTACTTTACATATTCCCGGCTCGTAGGTCCATCATGCCTAGTAAAAATGCTGCCGAGTCTTTGTTAGGCATAGCTGCATGGGGGGTTACAGCGGGCAGGTCCAATAACGTGGATAATTAAGATAATAGTTGTTGTTAGGGTAAGGTACTGCAGAAGCGCAATGGCAATGGCAATGAGTACCTAAGGTACCTAACCTACCTAGTAGCTGCCTTTTCTCGTGCATCTCCCCAACATTTAGGTTAGGTAGGTATCTTGCCGCATCTGCATCTGCATTTTGCATTTTGTCCTACAACCTCCTTCACCCACTTACACCCACCTACACTTACATAAACTCAGTTTGACTTTGTAAGTCAAATCTTTGCAGCAGCACAGAGCGCAACCTAAGAGATCAGACGGGTCTGAGGACAATACGACGCTTTCACCCTCCCCTACTAATTCATCTATCTCCCACGTCTCCATTTGACGTGTCGAGTTAATTCCTAGGTACTTGCACGATACTAGTCGGCCACCACCTGAATATCCTTTCTCAATACATCCCACACTTCCCCGGCTTGGTTATGGACCTGGGGAAAGCTTTATATTAAAGGAAAGCTTGTGATTTATAGAGACCGCCTATTCGAGAAAACAAGTATCGACACGGTATTGGATTTACCCGCGAACCGGTAGAACCTTTTTTCGACAATCGAAGTTATCGACCATCAACTATCTTGTCACTGTACAAGAAGCTCGGATTGAAATCCTTAACCACCTTCGTCTATCAGCACATCGATTGAGGATTCTAAAAAGGTGAATTTCTATTTCTTTTATGTGGGTTGCCTGGATATTGTCATGCGAATATTCTCTCGGAAAAGGAATCTAAGATATGGGCTTTGTGCTTGCCGGGTTGGTGCATCAAAACCCATAAGGTACGCATATGCGCATAGTGCTCTTCCGACTTGCCTGTCGCGTGTGGTAAAATGGAGGAATGGATCTTCCAAGTTTCCTTACTCCTAGTTACCTAGGCAGTACACTATGCTGTAAGCTGAAGGAGGCGAAGAGTCGTCATAGCCTTGAAAGCAATTGGGTCTGAGACTTTACCTCAAAATTGTTTTAAGGCAGCTAAGCTCACCTCCTGGGAAGATAGCTTCAACATTCCCAGTTTGGACCCCTCCTGTCTAGAAACCTGACAATATTTTTTTTTTTTTTTAAAAAAAAAACTTTATCTCCCTTCATTCCATCAAGCCCTTATGTTATCCTTTTCGCAACGTTTACCAATAACAAATGATCGCACTTACTAACAGAATTCTCTGTTTCTCTCCCAGGTTCTTCTGATTTAGGTACCCTACAACGTCTCTTCAACCCGAACAAGGAGTGTTCTTGTTTTCGCATTAACCTGGCACCGAACTTTCTAGACTTGCCTTAGGTAGTCTACGCAGGCATTTATTGTATTGGAAGATTTTGGAATCTTTCGATTCTCCAAGAAAAATCAAGGCGTGGTGCACGTTTACTGGAATACCCATATTCCCAGGAGCGCGGGTATCTCCTCTAAGTACTAGCTGTTACGAAAGTGACAGCAGAAAATTGTTCCCATGGTTCTCTATAGAACAGCTTTGCAGCAATCATGATGCTGGATGACCATCCTATGCGAGCGAGCCTGCAAGTGGCTCCGCTCACGATCAACAAGAACCGCTACGATAACCGCTACGATGAAGTAGTAGAGAACTCACAGGAAGGCGAACTAGCAACATCCACACATCTCTACTCTCAGTCCCAAATAACGCCGCCTTCGACTCCCAATAATTCACAGGAAGAATTAGTTCCGCAACCTACACCGGCAACCCCTATCTTTCATAATTTTTTAAGAGCCTTATATCCGTTTCATCCCACGTATGCTATGGCAGACTCGACAGTTACATTGCCTCTGAATGAAGGCGACGTGGTCTTGGTTCATTCTATCCACACCAATGGATGGGCTGACGGGACATTGTTGATATCTGGTGCCAGAGGATGGTTACCGACGAATTACTGCGACGCTTACGATCCCGAAGAGATGCGGAATCTACTTAATGCATTATTGAATTTCTGGGACTTGTTACGGAGCACATCGACGAATGATAGAGACATATTTGGCAACCAGGAGTTTATGAAGGGGATTATTGCAGGTGTACGCTATCTATTGGTAAGCTAGGAGGATCGTATGGACTTTCTCTCGTGACAGCTAGCTAATTGTGTCCTAGGAGCGCACAAATTGTTTAACCAGGGAATCAGCTACGATACAGAGGAGCGACCTCTTACGACGCGGTAGGAAATCATTGCTATCCGAGCTTTCGTCTTTAGTAAAGATTGCGAAACGACTTCAGGAAACCCTGAAAGGAATACCGCGATCTATTAACGATGTCAACGACATTATTGATGAGATGGTTTTGAAAGCATTCAAGATTGTTGTGAAAGGCGTTCGATTCCTAGACTTTGTGGACGATGAAAGGCGGTTACGCGCGCCTGCAGTAACAGTTATGGCAACTGTGGCCGAGGAGTCGCTTGTCCCACCAACGCCACCTCTGGAGTCTACGGAGTTTGAGAGCCACCGGAGAGACGAAGCTGCATCTTCCCGAACAGATGTCGACGCAGTGGCCAGTAAAGGATTGGCACCACCGGCAGCCGACGAGGTACAGGCGAATGGATCGACCAACAAACGATTATCATCTGGCATTTCCTCGTCCACTAATGTAACAAGTAATCGGATGTCTCAACTCAGTTCGTTACACGGAAATCGATTATCGGCTACTATATCACACAGGGTGTCTCTAGCCGGTCCTTCTCCTTTATCGCATTCCCAAAATCTTGTTTCAGAGCGGCTCAACTCCTGCCACGATACATTTTTATCGCATCTTGGTTCTTTCATTGGCCGGTTGCACGTCCAGTCTCAATCCCGACCGGAACTTGCCCTCGCCATCAAACATTCGGTAATCTCAGGTGGAGAGCTTTTTGCAGTGGTAGACACGATATGTGATCACAATATGTCCGTTTCGGACGCGTTGGGGCAGTCGCGTGTAGCCATGTACGATCGTATCAGAGATTTGGTCTACCTAGCCCGCGAGATTCTAGGTAACCGAGGGCCTAACGGTGAAGACGTTATTATGCCACAAGACAACAGCCGGCTCCTCTTAGCTGCTACCGGGTGTGTAAAGGCAGCTGGCGAATGTGTCGCAAAAACAAAATGGGTCCTAGAACGAATAGGTGATTTCGAATTTGAAGTCGAGAATGGAAGTTTGGGTATCGATCTGGGCGTTTTTGAAGCCGTATCCGATAGTCGGCCACGAACACCAACTGCGACAACGATTTCGGAAACCACGGCGTCTGAGCCATCATCTAGGCCCAGTCATTCGACTCACTTATCTATCGACAAACCACTCCCCAAGGTCCCCGTTGAAAGTACGCAAGAACAAGAAAGTGCCAACCGAATGTCCCCACAAGCATCAAGGCCACAATCCATGGTTATAGATGATACGGCATCGAGCATGGTGTCTTCCGTCTCCTCTATCCGACCCTCACCCCCGGCACTACCAAGACTTACTACCTCTATTCCTCCAGATGAGCCGTATAGTCCTACAACGGAGAACTCGCAAGACGTAGAGTATCAGAACTCCTTCCGTTCTGATACGGGTACGGCTTCTAGTTCTGGAAGTAACAACACGTATCTAAGCCGTGGCTCTGAGCTGAGCATGGTCTCCGATACTTCCACGCGTGCCACTACACCCGATATTACACTTGTACCGAGGACTCAGCCATCCCTGTCAGACCTAAGTACGGCAGCAAGTTCCAGTATAGGCGAGGAAGTAGAGGAACTCGAGTCGAAATTATTGGAGAAAACGTTTGCTAATGAACTAATGTTCAACAAGGAGGGACAAATTACTGGTGGTTCACTCCCCGCTTTGGTTGAGCGTCTTACAACCCACGAATCGACGCCCGACGCTTTATTTGTCTCCACTTTCTTTCTCACCTTTCGATTGTTTTGTACGCCTACCAAGCTGGTAGAAGCACTCATTGAACGCTTCGATTACGTGGGCGAGAACCCCAATACAGCAAACCCCGTCAGATTGCGTGTCTACAATGTGTTGAAAGGATGGTTGGAATCGCACTGGCGTGACTCCGTTGACTATGAGGCGCTGCCGCTTATCCAAAATTTTGCTGAATTTAAGCTGGGATCTCTTATTCCTTCTGCGGGCAAGCGAATCATGGAACTCTCGCAGCGGGTTTCAACGGCAGATGGTTCGCTGGTACCCCGTCTTGTATCCTCATTGGGGAAAACGAGTACCTCCACGTCTCAACTCGTCCCTCTCGATGCACCGATGCCTAACCCTACCATATCTAAAAGTCAGCAGAATCTGCTTAATAACTGGAAGTCCGGCGGCAGTTGTCCCTCGTTTCTTGATTTCGAACCTCTCGAAATTGCTCGCCAACTAACCCTCAAACAAATGGGCATCTTCTGCTCCATCTTACCGGAAGAATTACTAGGTTCTCAATGGATGAAAAAGAACGGTGCGTCGTCACCTAATGTAAAGGCGATGTCAAGCTTTTCCACAGATTTGTCAAATCTTGTGGCGGACACTATTCTTCAATACTCGGAAGTTAAAAAGCGTGCTGTGGTTATCAAACAGTGGATCAAGATTGCCCACCAGTGCCTAGAGCTAAATAACTACGATGGTCTCATGTCCATCGTTTGCAGTCTGAATAATTCGATCATCAGTCGCCTACGAAAAACCTGGGACCTCGTAAGCCCCAAACGACGCGACATGCTGAAGTCCATGCAAGCCATTGTTGAACCAGCCAACAACAATAAGGTGCTTCGAGCACGTCTTCAGGGCCACGTCCCCCCATGTCTACCATTTCTCGGCATGTTTCTAACCGACCTTACGTTTGTCGATATTGGTAACCCTGCTACAAAGCAACTTCCTGGCTCTGGTCCAAATGAGAATGGCTTAACGGTTATTAACTTTGATAAACACACTCGAACTGCCAAGATTATTGGTGAACTACAACGATTTCAGATCCCTTATAAGCTAACCGAAGTTCCTGACATGCAAGAATGGATTCAGGCGCAAGTCGCCCGCGTGAAAGAATCCGACCAGGGCAACGTTCAAGTCAGCTATTACCGAAAGAGTTTACTACTTGAACCTCGAGAAACTTTCTTGAAAACGCCAACTGATAGTTCAACGCCTGCACCGGCAGGCCAGAGAGCAGACTTATTTGGATGGATTTCGAGAGATCGACACAACAACACAACAATTTCCACATAATGGCAGCTCGTAATATAACGAGATGGTCACTGCCGTTTACTGTCACATGTTCCTCTTTTTTACGTAACTTTTTTTTATCACACTTATTGATACCCCTACCGTTTTTTGTTTTATTATCTAGCCCAATTATGAAGCATTTGGGATGTATTATGTCAGGCACTGGCGTTTGCAGGCTAGGAGCCAGGGATAGCCTTACAACCTCTGACGCATATTTCCCGGTCACGTACGTACCGGTTGACGACCTATCCGCAAGGATATAACCTATGAGTTTACGCTCAATCATTCCTCTGCAAGCATTGGAAAAAAAAGGCCATGGAGTTTGGTGTGCATTCGAGCAGCATTCACGGGGCGGGGAAAAGCATTTGGGCATTAACATGGATGTTGTGCGCGATCAGGATATTAAGGGACGACACGAATTTCCAATTCCAACCAGTTATATGAGGAGGGAAAAACTATTGTATAAGATACAGGTGCTTGATATGAGCTCTGAGAGTATGTACTACCGTAGCTTTCTATGCTCGGGAGGTAATCATATTGATCAATGCATAATAAGATTACAGTCCGTTTTAAATCTGCTTTCATTTTGCCTTGAGAAACAGAACTGAAACCTACATTCTGTACCATCGACTTGAAATTGTCCCCCATGATGTAGTTATAGGCATAAGTCTTACCATGCTATTAGCTCGTCACCTAAGAAGCTTAATATACTTCATATGTGCAACCTCTTGCATAGCATTCCTTATAGCCTTACTTATAGGTACTAGGCGCAAGCCTTCTGCCACCTTCGACATATCTCTTAACCTATCCTATTACCAGTATCTAACATATTGCTAAGCATATTCCCCTTTAGACACAAGGTACGTCTCTGTATGTAGCCGAACAAAAACCGTCACGGAGTAGGGCAAAACAGCGTGGAAGCGATTTCACTGTTCAACAAGGGATTCGGGCGTCATGCAGTCTTTTCTTGATCGCCCGCGAAACTGCGATAATATAGATATACGATCTTACTTCTACTGATCGTATTAGTGTTACGTTAAAAGATTACCTTGTGCTAAACTGTTGCCAGGCCTGTACACTCCTTTGAGCATGTAGATTTGCCAGTCTGGTGATTTCTTTTACGCTGCTATTTTCAATACTATAATGCCATTCGTAGGTTACCTAGGTAGGTATGAGGTTTATTTCCTGATCATATGGCATTTAAGACATGATATACCTGTGTCTTCTGATATGTACGACTTGAGCCTTCGTAGCTGATAGGTTTAGAGTTCCTATGAAATAAGGAAGCTTCTTGCCTTCATTGCCAGTAGATTTATGTTTACCTTCGTTTCGTGCACTGGAAACTAAGTGCAGGTTAGCTGATTATATACTATAAGGTTACCTACCTGGCAGTAGCTTTGCTAACAGCAGAATCTGATGATACGTGCTTCGCGATTGTGGTGTCGAACTGCCTAGCTCCTATTGGAGACTTTTCCCTCTATCTCAGCATCCTTCTCACATTGATGACATTCCTTCGTGTAGGACCAATAATCGTTGGCAGTTTAGGCAAGACGCCGACGGCACAGCTATATGCTTACCTACCAACACTTTGCCCATGTAACACTTGCGAAGGCAGTCTTGCGCGTAATAAAGTTTATAGACACTAACCAGACTTGGCCTCAATATTTAATACCTATGTATTTAGCAATGTATTATATAGCTGGCTTCCGCGAAGTAGAACTCAGTGGTAATAGCCACGTGGTTTTGAAAAAAAAAAAAAGTGACTAGGGCTGATATTTTAGTACTTGGCATCGTATCTGAATGGACCTGGATATCCAGCCAGATTACCTATACGGATGGCACGATTTTAGTTATAATAATAACCCACCAACATCGTGTATCTGGACGCGAATATCTTTCTATCATACCCTAAGGTAGCAATAATATAGGCGTGCAGACATGGTAGGTATTCCTGGACGCCATCCCCTGTCCTACGGAGTCTGGGTTCCAGGTGATATGGTTTGCTCCCTTTGCAATTTTTTTTTTCTTCTCCCCGCGTTCGTTACGCTTAGCATCAGGAAGCTTCCCAAGCACCTGCATTTGAATGTGTACACCTCGGTAGGAATAATCTAAGAGCGTGAGTAGCTGCAACGCTGCAACTGTGCAGAATATCATTCTAGAACGATGGACGTACGACCGTGGCTTAATGTTGCCGATCCGCTGAATTGACCACAGGTAACTTCGTGCGCTCGTATGGCGGCGTGTTGGAAGAAAGCGGTTACATGGTGTATCTAGCAATTGGTTACGAAATTCTCTGTGCCACGCCCAGAACGCGATTCGCACAAGTCAGCTCCACGCCCAGAAACGAAGTAAGGTCCTAAAGCAAAGTTTAGATGTCTTAGCTGACGATCTTGATACGAAGCCCGTCTGTTACTTTTACTATTGCTATCGTCTGTAACATTACTCTGAAAGTTGGAATTGAATGAGATGCATCGTAGCAGCAAGTCAGCCAACCGCCTAAGCACTAACTGAGATAGAGCAAATAAAACTATCGGATAGTGGCAGATAATGGCTAGTGGTGTTCTCGGCTTTGCAGAAGAAGATGTATGTCTCTTGGGAAAAGTTGTTTAATTGGCGGTGATTCTTCCTGTTAGTACAATACAAGTACAAAAAGAAGAAGAGCGAATCTCGGCAACGTTACATACTACTGAAGTAAAATACCTATCTGACGAATAGGGGCTTTATATTAGGCGGTATCCTGTAGGTTGTTCAGGTTTAATTGAATTTAATTGAAATCCTACCGGTATTCTCCAAGCTGTGTTGTACCTACCTAAGGTAGGTGTGGAAGTAACTTGTAGGTGTGGAAGTACGTAAACGGTACCGATCATTGGACAGCTTCCTTCCCCGGAGAACGCTAACGCCACCTGACCAATGGCAGTGACCCAATGACAGCTTGTAGCGGGCTTGTCTCGTACCTTGGGGCTTTTTATATCCAATCAAAACTAACGAATAATCTCCATATTCGGCCCGCTGCTATCTTTCTTTCTTATCGGCAATCTCATAGGTAGTTCGTCCTTCTAGGCTTGTCATAGGACTGGACCTGGGTCACGTCCCTGCTCTTTCACAAATGTTTTCCTTTTTACTTTTTTTTAGAGGATTGGGGAAGGTCCAGACAAATGCAACCCAGGTAAGGGACTTCTCAAAGGGTCTTCCCCCGTCAGATAAGATAGGAACAGATACCATAATTTGACTGATTAACTGATGACCCTCAGCGAAACCAACGTTTTTCCATTTCTAGAAGCAATCGAATATAATACGGCATTCCTACCTAGCAACACGAAGTATGAAACAAGAATACGTATTGTACGAATTTAATGCGCTTTTACTAAAGTTAATAATAATAAGGGACAGAGGGAACGGAGCTCGCGAAGGATTAACTACGATCTGACCATTTAGTCAACCAAGTCAAACCACAAAAAAACTTAGCGTTCCCCCAGTGCTCTAAAATCCCCAGAATTTTAAGGGCGCTAAGTTTATTAGTGGAGTGACTTCCAAGGTTCGCTGACAACTTCAATTAACGTTTACTAAAGATAGGTGCATACATCCGTATGTATGATATATACGAGGGTTATGTAGTCAGGTCTTGTATGTGTCACGTAACCATCATTCCGAGCAACATTCACGAGCTTATAGCGAGTTTCTCGGGGTGCTGAGAGCTTGTTGGGGTTGAAGCGACAATAGGTACCTATCTAACCTTACCTAGGTCGTGTTACCATAGCTACCAAAGTGAATCGAGACCGGACTTTGGTACAAACACCCTATTACCTAGGTAGGTAGGTATGTAGAATACCTAGAACCAACCGATCAGCACACCTGCATTAGGTCACCTTAGGTACCTCTAAGTTGTAGTAGCAACATTCCCGCATGCATGCATAACAGTTCAAGTATTCCGCACGTGCCGCATGTCGTATTCACCCGACTTTGCCTTATCTTAACCGGGGGGAATACCTTTTTTCATAAAGCCTGTACCCTGGTCCCTGATTCTCTAAGCTAGTAGTACCTATGTAGTACGGCATTTATTTTACTATATTGTCTACGTCCTTTCCTCTCCTTCGCAGCTTTCATTCCCCCATCTCTTACCTTGCCAATTTCCAAAGGGTCAAATTAATTTAGCCGTTACGGCGATCAATAATACCGAAGGTATGTTAGTAGGTAGCTGGCGTTTAAGTGCTTTTACAAGTCATTTATTCTCCTAGACTCTTTTATTTCAGGTACTAGTAAACATCAACAATTATTGCGACAAGCTAACACTTGATATCTATAGGTTCATGCTATAAAGCTGTCTTGGAATCATTAAAGGAAAAAAATAAATAAACAAATAAATACTTAGCAATCGACCAATTCTAAAGAAAATAGGAAATGGCAGACGCGAAAGAAACGGTGGTCGACACCGATACACAACTCGTTCCTAAATCTCACTCGGACCTGGCCGCGAGCACGCACGGCCCCGAAGCGCGTCCTGATAATTGGATGTACCGAGGATTTCAACTCGGCAAGAAGGAATTCTGGTATGCCTCACCAAAGATTCAGCTTTTGATGGTTGCTTTTGTCTGTTTTCTGTGTCCTGGAATGTACAATGCACTCCAAGGTCTCGGTGGTGGTGGACAAGTCGACTCCACCGTTCAGGATCACGCTTCTACCGCTCTTTACTCCGTTTTCGCTGTGGTCGCCTTCTTTTCCGGCTCCATTGCCAATAAACTCGGTGTTAAGATTACTCTAGCCATCGGTGGTATCGGTTACTGCATTTACTCGGCTAGCTTGTTGTGCTACAGCCACACCGCCAATGTTGGCTTCGTCGTCTTCTCTGGTGCCCTGTTGGGTCTTTGCGCAGGCTTGCTGTGGACCGCACAAGGTACCATCATGATGTCTTATCCTCCCGAGGAGTCCAAAGGTCGATATATCAGTTGGTTCTGGATCATATTCAACCTTGGCGCTGTTATTGGTAGCTTGATTCCTCTCGGGCAGAACGTCAGCAACAACACCGGAACCGTCACAGATGGCACGTATGTTGGTTTCATCGTTCTGATGTTTGTCGGAGCCTGTCTTGCTACCGTTCTCGTCAATGGAGACAAGGTTATTCGTGAAGATGGATCTAAGGTTATTCTGATGAAGAACCCTACGTGGCAGAGCGAACTCATTGGACTATGGGAGTGTATCTCCCTCAGCCCTTGGGTTGTTGCTCTATTCCCCATGTTCTTCGCTTCCAATATATTCTACACCTACCAGCAGAACGTTCTCAACCTTGCCTACTTCAACACTCGTGCTCGTTCATTGAACAACCTTCTGTACTGGCTCGCCCAGATTTTCGGCGCTATTATTGTCGGATACACTCTTGATATCTCCTCGATTCGACGATCCACGCGTGCTAAGCTCTCATTTGTGGCACTCTTTTCCCTCACATTCATCATCTGGGGTGGTGGCTACGCGTGGCAAAAAGACCGGCTTAACCGAGCAGATTCTGGTAGAGTACCTGACGAGCAGAAAATTAACTGGACGGACAAGAACTTCCTCGCACCTATGTTCCTTTACATATTCTACGGAGTATATGACTCTGTGTGGCAAACATCCATCTACTGGTATGTTGAACTCTAGAAAGAAACCTGTGTGAATTTACAATTGAGTCCTAACAAATTTTCTAGGTACATGGGCGCTCTCTCAAACTCTGGCCGAAAGACTGCAAACATGGCCGGATTCTACAAGGGTCTGCAATCCGCTGGCGCAGCCATCTTCTGGCGTCTAGATGGCATTCACACCGAGTACAACACCCTCTTCGCCGCTACTGTAAGCCTACCTCAACCTTCCGCGTACTTGTGAATATTTATAACTGACGATTGAAATAGTGGGGTGTTTGTGCTGGATCACTCCTGATCGCTGCCCCAATTATCTTCACGAAAATTAAGGACACTACAGAGCTCGACGAGGATCTCAAGTTCAGCGACGAGACCGCTGCGGATGTTGTACCACCCGCAGCCCCTGCTGCCGAAGAGAAGCACACTGAAGTCTAAATATGTATTTCTTTTATTGTTTTGTTTTAGTAGCAGCCAAAACCCTGGGAGCAGGTGTTTCGCGTCTATGATGGAGCCAGGGGTTGGGTGGCTAGAGGTTCGGCGTAGCCGCGATAGCATTGAACGTGTTGACGCATAATTATGAACCGTGTCAACGGAGCTCATTAATACAGATACCAATATATCCAACCATACAACTACACGCTTCGGCATTCTTCGAACATCAATACTGCTTGAAATTTAGTAAGAAGGATTAGTGATGCTTAGGTGCTTAGGTATTTGGCATGGACTCAATTTGTGGGGTGTTTATTCATCTCACTGTAGTGCAGGCGCATGGCAATCCTTCTCATGTTTATTATATTTAATTTTAGGGTATTGAAGCCAAGTGTAAAGGCGAGATGTGAGAAATCATGTGTTACTTCCGCCTACCTGGTATCTCGGAACTTCGTCCCAACCCCAGTTTTTACCCCAGGTAGATGATGAATGGATCTAATCATCTATATCAGAAATTGGTACGCTACTCATTATCTAGATTGATTTAGTGCGTCGGTATCGATCTAATCCTTAAGTGATTAGATGAGTAGGAGGGGGTGTTGCGATGTTTCACGATATAACGTTCCCTACCAAGCTAAGCTCCGAGGCATAATGCTACGTTACTTTCATTTGCTGTTGGTCTTCGATCCACCATAGTAGCATACTTACCTTAACCTAGGTAGGTATTCCGTTTGAATTGATAATAATACAATAGATTAAGGTGATATTTTTGTTAAAATGTGTGTAACTGGGATATATACGTTTTATACCCGTAAATTTTTATTGTGACGAACCTACACTCAGGTCCGTTAGAGTGTAATGCCGATGGGTCTTGATTTTCAGGTAAACAGTAACGATACGAGTTAAGTGTCAAAATAAACGTTGAAGTGTACGTCAGGAAGGCTTGGAGTCCTTCCCCTTATATGGGTTAGATATAAGACTTAGATTGATAGCTAAGGAAACCTAAATGAGTGACTAGATACATGATAGTTTTAAATAGACCTGTTGATTCCCTTATAACTCCTATGTGATCTGGTTGATCTTGTCAGATCAATAAGATCACCAAGATCACTGCCCTCCATTAGCCTTTCCGAGGTTTTGCCGTTTCCGGTTGTATTGACAAAACCCCGCTTCCATACTCGGTATGGTTTCTTGGGCTGTTGGTTCGTAACACGTACCTTATAACCTGCGTTTATTTTCAACAATTTTAGCATTCACACGGCATGTATGTTTAGTTAGATGTTTGTCTATTTTTCAAAGATCATTGAAAGTTGCTTATTTGATGCTAAGCTAGCACCAAATACTGTCACCACCTTTTTACTCATGTCATGACACTGCGTGTACATAAGTCAACATGTTAGCAACAATAAATTGTCAACAGCAGGGCGCTTTTTGTATCAAAGCTGTTTATCAGTATGTAAAGGCGATTACCTATTCTTTTGAGAATTATTTCATGAAAGTCTGATGGTGGTTGAGCTTAAAGTCGTTTACAAGGATCAACCGATTTCCCGCATAACTACGAACTTCGTAGAAAAGTCGTGACACACCTTTAAGACCATGCGAACAGCATAGGACAAATATTTTGAAGATTACTATATTCTATACGACTGTTGGACTACTTACATAGGTTTGGACTAGGTGTATAGTTGCTACCCCTGATCTTTTCTCGTGCTGAAGTGAAGTCTTAGTGATCAGTTGCATATTTATATAAGACGATGTCGTTCTATTTTACGACGATAGTTCGAAACCAGAACCTTGCTCAACAAATTACTACGAATTAAGATCTTTAGCACTTATTTATCTTATATGATAGTGTTATCAAACTTTCTAACGCCTGTGGTGGTAAGAGAGTTAGCGCCTTTTGCGATTCTTTTGCTGTACGTTCCTATAGATAGCTCTGAAGCGTATAGCATTGATTACTAAACTTGTCTTAGCTATTCATGCTCTTTACCTATTATTCATGAGAATGTCAAGCATTGAATGCCACTTGTCTATTGAAGTCATGAAGCTTTGCTGAAACGTATAGTTAAACGAATTGATCTAGTTATGCTACGTTGAATAATAGATTTCGTCTCACACGCTAGTTGCAATACTCCTCCACAGTGACTACCTAAGGTAATCAGCTGATTGTCTATATAAACGACCTTCGTTACATATTTAACTAACATGGCCCTTTTTTCCTTTTAATACAACTTTCTATATTCCCTTTAGGCCCCAGAATAGCTTATATGCGACGTAAGCTACACCATTCAGCTCTGTGCTGCAAATCTTACTAGTTTCTCTTCCCAGATTTGTATAAAGGCCACAAGCCTCCATATATTTACTAAGTGCACCGTTGAGAGAGAAAAAGCTTGTATTGAGATGTTAATTAATTAACCATTGTCTTTTCTTATTGGTTTTACGTAGCATCTTGTTGATTGATTCTGTATAACGTGCTTTGATGTGAGATAGGGGCGTTCACTCCAGTAGAGAAGAAGCACTTCATCAAACCCTTTTTAAACGTTGGTATATCTTTACTAACGACAAGTATCCTCCTACTATATGTATATGTTATTTCCTCACACGTCCCTCTATTAGGTACTCAGTTACGGCGAGCTCCCCATTTTCCTCTCCATAGTCTCCATTCTATACATTTAGTCACCAAACTATGAGCTCGCCGGTTTATAGTCGAACAATTTAGCACTATGTTTTGTTGTAAGGGGCATATAGGGAATGATCGGCGATACTATGCTATTCTGGCATATATTCTCTCAATATTCGGGCATCTTTTCATGCACATGGGCAGCTTCTAGCTTCAGTGTCCTAGATGTTGTCCCCTACACCTAGATTCAATTACTACAACAACCTATGCCATATAGGAAACTATGGATGTAGTCATTCTAGAGGCTTAAGGGAAATCCTGCTAAGCTAATAATTCTCCACGATTGCCGTTGGATTTGACGAGACGGTACGGTTTATCCACCCAACCATTCTGCCCAGCCAAACCTCATTAACTCCCGTACATTACTTGGTACTTTACCTGTTACTTTTTTCCTCCTAGCACCTACCAGTCCCATAATTTCTCAACACTCATCAAACTTGCTAAGTACCTTAGATAGGTACCCAGGGTATGAAATCGAGAGAAATTCAATCACACCACAGCTACACATCTTCTATTTCTCTAGAGTTGTCCCTAGATACTTATTATCCGCGAGTTTCGAGTACCCCGTCCGTTTATTTTTCTCGTTTCAGCTTCAAACAATGTCTTCCAACCAGTCCCAAACGGCTTCCACAATGGCACCGCCCTCAACAGGCGATAGCGAACAGGACATCCTCTTGGACAATATTCCTCAGGAGCTGTATGACATTATCATCAAACGTCTTCTAGAGGACACAAGTATGTGTGCCTGGTTTAAGCTTCGTTCAATCTGTCGATCCTGGAAAGCGGAAATTGAGAAACTTTTCGCGAAGAAGTATCTCAGCAAAACCACCATCGAAGTTTTCGATGACGGTGTATCGAGCTTTTCGATGAAATTTGACAGTCTTTTGGAGAATGACACAGTTGCAGTATTCAAATCATCGGACTCAGCGTTCACGGGACGGAACCTTCGTTCTTTGGTTCGCGGAGCGACCACCGTGGAAGGGCTTTTCGAGCGTAGTTTCCACCTCGTTACCGTCGCAGACGAGGCGTGCAGCGATCCTAAGCGTATGCAGTTTCGGATTTCTTTCCAGGCGGGCAATTGCTGACTCTTTTTACAGTAGACGGGCTACAGGTAAATATCGCAGAAGGAACCGCATCTCTGCCTTGGATCCCCATGATGAGTCAGGTATTAGGCGATGAAGTTCGTCTCCGTCGTCGCACAGTGGCTATCTGCGACTCGGGAACACAACCAAATCCACAGGCCCGGGGTCTCAATAGCCATCATAGACCATTGAAGCTCGGATCGGACTGGTCTACAAATCGAGCTATGAGACCGATGTTACTCTACTCGATTGGTAGAGTTAGTTCCTTCAAGACGGAGATCGAGAACGTTCGAAATTCGCGAATCATAAGACAGTATCATTTAAGCCAAGAGCAGGACGAAGCTTTGGCTAATGATGTCGGCACAGTAGATACTTTTGGCAGGATCCATAAGATATTCCTCGCACGAAAGGCTTCTAGATCCCAATGGATAAGACTGGAGCAGATGCAGTAATCGCGATAGGTTCGAAGATAACTTCAACCCCAGCTTACGTACGTCGATGGAGGACCTAGCAAGCTCTGATACTTGGTAAGTATCCCACAGCCAACCCCAGTTCGAAGTATCTGAAAGGGCTTTCCACTAATACATCGATAATTACCAGATCATATCTTCGATGACCAACAAGGATGAATACGAGAAGGGAGATGAACCCAGGCCAGAACGGGAAGAGCTGCTGCCGTTTACGCATTACCGAGACATTTCTCCTTTTGGAGTTTGGCGAACGATGTGATTGTACAAAACTTCTAATGAGACTAGCATAATGCGATGGATTAATCCCTACATAGGTAGGTAGATACTCAGATACTCACGCACGAGCAAGCTAGCAGTCTAATGTGACGAGTGATTACCTATACAATCGTGAAAGACGAATATTAGGAGACTTATTAAGCTTAATTGAAGCAGCTAGGTAAGAAGAATTTCCTTCAAAAGTTTGCTTTGAATCAACTCGGAGTATGTAAGCCTATCTCACAGAGGTTGGAACAACCGCTACAACGACGCTATGGGTTCATCAATCCAAAATTAATCGACAAACCCTCCCCATTCCCAAGGTAATATCTGTCTGTTAACCCTAGGTACGTTTCGGAGAGCCTAACGCTGTCGCTCGACGTGTCCCTCCCCGTTTCCTGTGACGTACGATCGGGTTTGGCTTAGACTCCCTGAACCCAAAGCCACCACTGTTAGCCAGCGTGATGGTGTGGATAAACCGAAGTTTACCGTTCTCGAGACGGAATTCGTGGCTGTCAGGCGCGTTGCTCAGATGTTCGAAGATGCAGAAGACACTGATGGAGCCGTAGGTTGGATCGATAACGTAGCGGCGGTGCGAATTAGGCGCCTGGTTATGGTTCGTAGGGATCCCCACTTTGCACGAATCCGTAGGAAGCCCCCTGCCCGTGTACACGCTGCCTTCGAGACGGTCGCACGGCTGGCCCCAAGGCACAGCGGCCTCCGCGGTGCTGTTGCTCCACATGTCCAAGTAGGCGTCGGCGGCGTTCTTGAGGGTTTCGCGCGAGGGGCGTTTGCCTTCTTCGATGAGCGTCCAGTTCTCCTTGGACGCGTACTCGAGCGTCTTTGTCGAGTTGAAGAGCCACGACCCGGTCGTGGACACGATCAGGTCCATGAGGTAGCAGCTCAGATCGCCCGGGCTGTGGCGGATCTGGGCGCCGATGACGTAGGGTGCTGGCTCGCCAGAGACGTTGTGCGTGATGATGAGCTCGGTGAAGGAGGCGCACGCGATGGTATCGACGATAGTGTGGCGGTGCGCGATCTTGAGCGCGTTGTTGAAGATACCGCTCGTGATCTCCCTGGTCTTATTGTTCTCCACGTACGTGAAATTGTCGGCAATGTTTTCTAGGCGGTTAAGCTGCCCATTCTCGTGCGCTTCTACGTAGCTATCTGCGAAGGACTGAATATATGTCCTGTTGCACTCATATTCAGCGGCGGCTCGAGGTAGCAAAGCCCCAAGGACTGCAACGCCAACACTTAAAAGTTGGGAACGCATGCTTGGATTTAGGGTTTCAGGTGTAGACCACGCTTGCTGATGGGCTGTAAAACCAGGCCAGATATCCTGAATGTATCTTGTGGATCCTCACTCATCGTTTATAGGTCTTGCCACCAGTAAGTAGATCGTTTATAATCGGTGTGCTGGAGGAAGTGCCGTTGCCAGTACCCCAAGACCTCTTGTGACCAAAGACACTCCCGGCTCCGGAAGAATTAGCGGGAAAATCGCACGATGCCATCACCACTCGAGTCCCTCCCCAGACCTCTTTGCAGATATATTAAAATGCAACACGAAGGCCCAGACATCAGGATACCCCGCCTAAAAGGGGTAATAGAAGAGCATAAGTGCCCGCCTCTAAAAGCTTACCCTCAATGCGCGTACTTTCTTCCTTGGAGATGTTTATAAGCTTATGGCTTGGCTGCGGTATGTTTTCTGAAGCCCGAAATACTTAGTTTATTATCTCTATGCCTACCTAGACCTAGAGGCACCTAACCCAGTAATGATATTTGCCAATTTTGGTCAATATTTGCTCTCCTCCGTCCCATTTATTGAGACAGACAGCTCCTGATAAAATACTTAAATCAAAAGTACTATCTATATGGTTTCAAGATTACTTCCAGTCACCTACCTGGCAGATTTTTGGTTCTCTACCTGAGTTAGTATACTTCAAATCAAGTGGTACCCTCGTATTGCGGTTAGAACCATGCGACTTTACTAGATCAGCAATACCTACCTACCTAGGTACCTACTATTAAAAAGGGGCTAGAGATAGACTTGGGAATCAATTTCTCGTGTATTATTCTTGATATTCCCCTCATGAAAGAAATACACGGGCTTATCTTGCTATATGGCTTGACACCAAACTATTTCCCGGAAACTTGATGCGCTTTGGCAATCCTGACCAAGTCTTCGTGCGTCAACGTCTCTTTTTCGAAACCGTTGATGACTTGATCTAGCATAGTTGTCGTCAGGTCTACAACACCAATATTAGGGAGGCCAAGAGCAAATTGAAGCGCGGTGGCGGCGATCGACTTCATGATATATCCTGGTGCAGTGATGAAGCCAGGCTTAGCGACACTGGCTTCGACTCCGTCTAGCTCCGCCGCCAATTGAAGAACTTCGCTTTCCGTCTCTCCCTATAATTATTTAGTTAGCTTTGAGCTGTTAATCGGTTCCTTGTCTTCCCTTACACGCATGTATGTATACTCCGACTGATACTGAACAGGCTTTGCCCGGTCACGTTCGGCTGCTATACCACTCATATAAAGAAACCGAAACGACTTCGAGATTCCAGACTCATGTATGGCCTTTAAACCTGCAATAGTCGATGTTTGGCAAACACGCTTGACTTCTTCAAAGTCGTACGCCTTCGCATTCGTCGGTGTGATAGCGACCGTCCTAGTCCTTGTCAGTGATGTCACCAGGATATAAGGCTTAAGTCCGCATTGGGATAGACAGGTATCAATGAAGTTTTCATACCATATGCAAGCTGCAGCTCCAGCGAATTCTTTCTTGACTTCTTCCGGGTAATGCTCATAATCATCTATCACGATACTTTTAAGCTTGGAAGGATTTGCGTCCGGCGAAAGTTTCTCAGGAACGGATACCGGCTTGCGAGCTAGGGCCACAATGGACGTAATCTCATTCCTGCTCAAACTCTGCCGTATGATTTCTTTGGCTACGAAACCAGAAGCTCCTGAGATAATTAACTTCATTGTTCTCGCCCTTTGAAGAAATTCTTAGGTCGCTAGCTTTATAGGATATGATTCAAGGCGAAGCGTTGGATTGATACATGAAATACTTGCTTGGAAACTTGTTAAATCCGTTGCACAAAGTCCGGCTTACAGGTATGTATCATTACTCATAATAAATACCTAATATAAGGCTAAGCTAATCAATATGAGCGAAACGTCTGAGCCAGGGTGTAAATATAAGATTTCAATGGAAAATATGAAGCATGAGGTTTACCTATAGTCATAAATAAGAGAAGTTTAAATGTCTTATTATCAATAGTTTGATGTTGAAGAACTAATTTCGTGCGACGACTAGAGTCCTTCAAAAGTACAGTACGAAAGCGCTGCAATACATTTTTACATTCCAATTTAATTGATGGAACTGGCTGGACTATTCCCAAGGTGATATGTTTTGAGACTTTTTGAGGTTTTGATTTGTTGATATTAGTGGGTAAAATTACTGGTAGGTACCTGTAGGTATTGTACCTAACCTACCTGTAACAGGACTCAGTATAAGAGTTACCCCGGGCAGGATCTTGGTGCGTTTCCGGGATGATATCTTAGGTACGCCAACATTCCGATGTCAATTACAACTTTAGAAATTTCAAGAAGAAATGCAAAGTGTAGCTCCTTCGTATTAGGACTCTTTCATAAATATATTTTCGTGTCAGAGCGGGTCATTTAAATTTAGTGGGTGTAGATCTACTTTTTAGCGATGAATCGGTACTAAAGAATGTTAAATATTTGGTACGAATGCACTTCTTCATATACCCCTATTCCACATAAACTAATTCATACATAGGAAAAAGATGATCAATCAGGGACAAATCAAAACGACGATGCTACTCCATAGGCGAGAATTAAAATGTTCAGTGATCTATTCCTTCATTTATAATTCTTTTCTAAATCTTCTCAATGTATTGATGCTACCTACTTTTCCACATCGTAAATCTCCCCTTTTCCCCTTTCACCTTTCCATGTGAAAGGAGCAGAGTCGACACCTGCTATTCTAGCTGTCGCTTAGATTAGGCCATAGTATAACGATTATACCTGATTTCATAAAATGCCGCCAAGAACATCTAGCTTGAAGTCCACGAAAGCTCTGTCATCCGATGCACGGAACAGCGAGTCCCCACGCCAAGTCGTGAACAATCGCGTCATGGAGAAGAATCGACGACAAGAAGAAAAAGATGCCGAAGGTAAGAAACATCTATCACAGCCATGTACAGACCGCAATTCCTCTATTTTACAAATTATAAATGCTAATTCTAGGCTGGAGACAAGGACACGGCGGCGCGCACGCCCCCTGTCCTTTGCCAGGGGATAAAGTTCAGCTGGCTACTCCTATTCAGATATCTAACGTCGCTGCCGGTAGCGTCAAGATGATTCACTCGAAGACACGGGTACATAAAAAGAGTAAAAAGTCCATCAATCGTATCCATTCCTAGGGAGGTAGACAAAATAGATTATAGCGTAATACTGTAAGTCTATGACCTTTCAATTTGGCTGCTATTCCCGCCAAATCTCAGATAGGTTCCCGCAATTATTTCTAGATTGGAAGCCTAGTACGGAGTATATGCTAATGTATAAAAGATGGACGGAGTACATCCACACCAGTGCTCTCCGACCTCTACTCTTACATTTGAACCACTTCTTGCGCCAAGGATAAGACTCTGAACAATCAAGATAAGGCATGTACCAATGGGGGTGATCGAAACTGACACTGGATTAATAAATAATATAATGATACAAGAATCATTCAGTAATGTTGGGAAAGGCTTAATACGACTCGTTTATAAGTAGAACGTACCTAGGGATGTTGATTATGACCGCATAAGCTATAGTTACCTTAGGTAGGTTAGGTAGGAGGTATGTAGTAGCCGAGATCCGTGAGGCAGCAGTAATGGAGATATGCTTTTATTTTTTTCATGTTGCATCTCGGCATAAAGCTTGCTTACATGCTAGATTGATATTGTTTGAAAGCGTTTGGTAAACTACCTACTGATAGCTTAGTACCTAACTTATGTAGTACGTAGGCTAGGGTTCAGAAGAAGAGGTAGCCCCAAGTAGTATCAATTGTAGTAGCTGAACAGTATTGGTGACTAAGTCAACTTGATACTATTTAGAGTATCAGTAGCGAGAAAATTTGAATAGAGTGACTTGATTTCTCCGTTACGACGTACCAATCAAGTCCCTTAGTCGATTAAAGTGAAGCGGAAATCATTTCGCCTTGAACATCACATAACATGGCCAAGAGGTATTGTAGTCAGGGGTTACAGCGAAATTGCTGACTACGGGAAACTACACGTGATAATTATGCATGAAAGCCATGTGGCTGACGTGAGACCATCAAGACATATGATAGAATGATGCTTGCTGATATGCTTCCGACGCCAAGTGGTTGTTCTGCGTGTATGCAACTTGGGTTCGATGCAAGATAAGAGTACATAAAGCCACAATATGGATTAAATTGCAGTTCTTGAGACCACACCTAAACTATAGGACAATTCATCTCACTCGCAGTCATAGAAACTATTATGTTTCACCACGGGATGCCCACTAGAGCAATTAGCTGTCCTGCGGTTAACTGCAGCTGGTCGGCCGACTTGGAAAAAGTAGCAGTCCGTGTGGTACCACAAGGAATGGAACATTAGAAATATGTGTATGGAAGGAAAGGATCGGGCCGTGGGAGAAGCATCAACAGTAAACGCTGCCGACTCATATAAATATGTAACAGTGGCGTAGAAGGAACTCTACGGAACGAAAAGTTAAACCACGCAACACTGTTAAGTTGAACACGGTCCTTCGGTATAAGAGTCGTACAATTTATTAAAGGCGGGCGATTGCTGCCCAGCGCTTGATATACATTACGAACGTGATTCATCTTGAAGTGATACAACTTTTGGTGGCTTGAAATGTCCTAGATGAACGCGCCGCAAAATTGATTGCAATGGCTGGGCCTAGCATCTCGTTCACGGTGCTGCAGGGAACACCTGTATAGTGATGCCTACCTTCAATTCGGACTTTCCAAAAGTACCCTTCTTTACCTAATGTCCAGAGCGGTGTGTACTGTATAAAAGACGACGTGGTTTCGAATCACGATCCGCCAACACCTATATACCGACTCCCTCGGGTATGAGAAGGTACCCCTTTGAATGACGCTACTGAGAATACTTGTATATAAAGGCCCTCTGCAAAACTTATAGCAGTGACTTCTCCAATAAAAGTCAACGGGGACTTAGGCAAGCCTTTCGAAGACAAGTATCAACCAAAAATATTGAAAGATACTTCTCGACCTTAGCGATATCTTCAACATGTCTTCACAGCCCGGGAATACATCTTTGGATCCAACTCTCGAGGACAGAAGAATATACGGATTTGGGCCCGATTATCGCATGCCCTATTCATGCCCTTCATGTCTTGGGACTCCTAGATTGTAAGTTATACATAACTACCTTGGACAAGCCAAACGAGGAATTTTATTGACTGAAAGAGATACTAGGGTCAAGGATTGCCAAGGTTGTAATGGAACTGGGCTAGTATGGGACAATGGCTCGGAGAATATCTGTCAGGGAAAGGATAAACGACAAACAGCAAACGGCGGGTCCTCTCCTGGTAGCTCTTCGCTGCCATCATATAGCCAACGGGGCTGGAAATAATTATCTTCTCCAGCAGTTCGTTGCGACGATATACCCATGTATCATGTCTACCTACCTAGGTACCTATACTCGAACATAAAATATACGGATTATATCTGGGGGTTAGAAAGTCTGTTCGGGTGACATCTTTGACACTCCCCAATCCTAATTGGTTACATACCTCCTAAAGTACCTAATCTATATAACTAAACGACATATGAAAGGGTTGATATGTTGTAGTGCCATGTGTAACGATCTAGAGTAATTGAGATAGGGGTAGACCTAACCTAGCCTCCACACACCTCCTCCGCCTCCCTCCCCCAAAGGAAAGAATGAAGCATAATGAACAATTACGAAAGCTATCGTACAAGTAATATTCTACATAAATGGGTCTAGGGTTCGGCGTTGCCAGGGATCCACAGGCATTCGCCTTATTATGCAATTTGTGTGAAGTATACATAGCATATAAAGGCATAAATGCGGAGAAGCTGGGGTAGTGATATCGGCTGTGGAAAGTTCCTTTTTGATCTTGGCCTCAAAGTGGGGTACTACCAGTCGATATTGACTCCAAAAGCCGATGGAGCTATTATCAATTCATCAGTTGCCCATCCGAGGATTCCATTTTAACCAGTTCGTAAGACAGAGCTACAAGACGGGAACTTAGAGGCGACTAACTACCTAAGGCAAGTAACGGTAAGCTGAAAGCAGGGTCTAATACTGTCCTTCTCTGAAGGCGAAACTGGTGAAAGACATTTTGACACCGGGAAGTAATCAAAGACTTCAATAATGCCACTATCTACCTGGAGCATCGTCATCTTTTTTTTTGGGCTGTCTGCTCGCTTAGCTGCATCCTTTGTAGGTAAATGCGCATGGCTTGGATCGAATATCTTAGTTCCTAATAGTACGATCCTCACATATGGCTACTTGCTCAACGGGACAACCTTTGACCTTCCTAGGACCGTAGAGTCCTGTGAGGATCCAGTCTCAAAACCTATGCCACGGCCAATCTTTGTCTGGTTGTGCTCACTGTTACCACTTCTCCTTCAAGCGAGATAGAATTAGAAGCTCGGCTCCCCGACTGACCAACCTGGAATGACAGGATACTGGCTACAGGAAAAGGTGGTATTGGGGGTTGTATCGACTACGCTACCATGCAGAACGGGGCTGGGCTGGGGTTCGCGTCTTTCGGAACTAACGCCGGGTATACTGGATCCGTGGGATATGAGCTTTTCTTGAATCAACCCCAAGTTATCAACGACTTCGGCTATGGGGCTATCCACGTAGAAGCAGAGGTTAACAAGGAATTGGCGCGTCAGTACTATGGAACCGCGACAACAAAATTGTATTACGCGGGCTATAGCACAGGGGCCATCAAGGTTTTCAAAATGCGCATCTGTATCCCGAGGACTTTGATGGCTTATTTCTCGGAAACCCGGGTGTCGACTGGTTACACATTGTGACATTGAAAGGAATCCTCGCACGACGTATTGGATGACCCCCTCTAGGTTCGCTAGCTTATATACGTCCGGAGCAATAGCCGGCTATCGTCGAGGCGCAGATTCGAGAATTTCGATTCCCTAGATGGGGTGCTGGACGGTATCATAGATGAGCTAACAAAGCACCGTTTTGATCCTATGAAGCTCGGCCTACTCAACTCTTCTCTTTCCCTTAACCCACAACAAGTCGAATCTGGGCGTAGGGCGTACGAGCCTATCGTTAGCGGATCCGGTCAAATTACCTTAGGTACCTAGGTAGGTATCCACCCTACCTTCAAGCTGGGCTCTAAAACCGATATTTTCTCGGCAAAACAGGATAATGGGAAGGCTAGGCTGAGTTATACGATCTATGGACGGAACGCTGAGGTAAGTAAAACAAAGCTATGGTACAGAAGACTGATCATGTATCTCTTATACGAGCTAACTAAGGGTTTTGAAGTGGTTCTGACTTGCACCCTACAAGATATGCATAGTTTCGATCGACTGTTCTTCCCGTCTGGTCTATACAATAAGAGTCCATTAGATTCTAAGCATAATACGCTCATTGCTTTGGTTGATTGGGTTGAGAATAGGACAGCATCGAAAACAACAGTAGGGACGAAATATGAAAACAACGTTCTTGGAGCCAACATCATGGCACAGCGAAGTTAGTGTCTTGTATATATTGTCCTTCTCTTCAAGTTCATTAGGTACCTAAGGTACCTAACCTATACTGATATCCGCGACACCAGAATACTTTCCTTATCCTTTGATTAGTAGATGGAATTGTATTAACGACACAAGCCTAGCAACTAGCTGAGAGTGCGTCTCATAAAATCAAACAGACAAAGTATCTACCAGCTAAAGTTGGTAATTATACATATCGTCTAGGAGTTATTAGATCCCCTTAATCAATTATCCGTGATCGAACGTACCTTTGCCAACCGGTGAATGAAAATGTCAATTCGACGAACAGTTATGGATTTAAAAAAAATTTACTGATTCAAGTGGGATGGATCGAGTCCATTAGAACCTAAGCCAGGCGTGAAGCGTTTCACACGCCAAGACAATTTCAAAGAATACAATACAAGCAATACCTATATCAAGAAGCGAAGAAAAAAAGAAATTTCAATGCCCTCACACCGGATTGAACGATGGACCTCTTCATTTCGATAACAGTGATGATAGATCACGTGATACGAGTGAAACGCTCTACCTCTGAGCTATAAGGGCTTGATGGTGGCAAATTGCCGCTATTTTAGTCTTATATGGCTATGCGAAAGCTACAACTTTTTACGGCTTGTCATAAACATTTATAAGACATTTTGTGAGCATTAAGTAATGTAAGATATGAGGGGGGAGATTTTGATATTATATTCATATTTATTGCCTACTGAAAAGCGAGAATGGGAGTACGAGCAAAATCATAATTTACTTGTTGAGGTTTGAAGACCTCACCAAATGTCGGTGACATGGTTATCCGCCGAATGAAATATTAGAGACTAGTGCCTCCCATTTATGTTTAGAACTGCCTCTTGCTTCCTATGTCATCGTATCCTTATCCGTTTCTCAGTTCCAGATCCTCGAATTTTCGTCCATCATTCGGGGCGCAGGTATCAACTTTGACCCTGGCATAGCACCAGGGATTATAGTTCTAGAGTCTGCCCCTACCAAGTCCTCTTCCACCGAAAATCTTATCCCGGATTGCTGAAACAACTGACCAACGCGCAATTTTTTCTCGATATTAGACTTGTGTATTGGATCTGTCCATTCTGCAAGGCTGAGCGTAACATCTTCAAGGAGTGGGAAGTATCCAGGTGCCATTTCCGCAAGTCGCGAGAGAGACGTGAATATGCCTTTATAAAGATATAAAATTCGAAGCTTGCGAATTGAGGGCGGGAGAAGCGTGACAAGCCCATCCACTTGTTCGCGATCGCTCCATCTATATAGGAAATGACAATCAATAATCAACTCCTCCAGATTAGAGAAATCTTGGAGGGTCTTGTTGAACGGAGGATTAAATGAGTGAGGATGCTCCATCCAAACTGGACACGGTTCGAAGGCCATTTCTCCTGAGTGGGCCGGTAGGTAACTGAAGCAGAATCTCTTGAGCGTTCTCTCAACAGGCGCTAGCATATAGGCTAGGTTATCGATGGTGAAATCATTGTCACGTTCAAAGTAGTATTCTAACTCCTCGACCTTCGGACCATGAAGTAGCAAATCGCCCAATGATTCAGGGAAAAGACCCGATATGGCTAGTCTTCTGACATTGAAAAATTGTCGAGGTTCCCTTGCGTACCACAAACCTTGTCCTTCACAGGAATATATAGTGTCGAGATTAGGAGCTGCGTCGTATAATGCTTGTGGTTCGATGAAGTGATGGTCCCTCCTATTTGCCATTAACCCTAGCGTCCGTAGAGAAGGCAGTTTAATATGCGGAGAATTTGCCAAGTCAGTAAACGCGGCATTGTAGTCTAAGACTACCTAGGTACCTAATGAGAAGCTTTTGCTTTTGTCCCAATGTTTGGGAGAATACTCTATTAGTACACTTATTGCAGGGTGGTTATTAGGAGGTACCTAAGTAATGGATATTATTGACTACTAGAAAATGGTTACCAAGGTCCAATACAACATCAAATTGCACAATACCATAGTACCTACCTCCTAAGCAAGAAAGTCTCTTAAGACAAACAGTACTTATAATTTAGTTTTTTATTTTTTTTTTAATTTATCCAAAGTCCAAGACGAATATGTCATTGGAAACTTTTGTATCTACTTAGGCATTATACTCACACTACTGTTGAGTCTCATAGGTCTTCTCTCCCCGATGTTAACGCATAGCCCAAGGAAACGGCAACGTACGCCCTAACGGTAACCAGAATCGCGTATATACTTGAGCCGAAATAGAGATACCTTTTAGTGCACGAAATCCCAATATGCAACCCTCAATATGCATCCGCCTTCTCATTCATCATCTTTCTTACACGCGTTGTAAAACCTGTCCTTCTTTGTTTTACCACTTCTTGATCTTGCGCATGCTGCCCTCCTCTACTAATGCCTTGTGCATGTCGAAGCTGTTGAAAAGCAGGTGCGGCTCGTGGCCCATGCCCTTCTTCAGGCATTCGAACTCGGCCTTCTCGAAGTAGTCCTTGAGGATGGGGCGGTACTCTTCGTGGGAGCACTTCTCGATGATGACGCGCGCACGCTCGCGGGGGCTCATGCCCCGAACATCGGCAAGACCGGTTTCCGTCACTATGACGTCCAAGTCATGCTCGGTCTGGTCTACGTGCGTGCACATGGGTACGATACAGCTGACACCAATGGGGTCCGTCTTAGACGGCCGCGTCGAAGGAGTGTGCATGATACTGTACTTAGCCGAGCGCAGGAAGTCAGCGGAACCGCCTAGTCCGTTCAACATTCGGCTTCCCAGCACGTTCGTGCTGTTAGCGTGGGCGTAGATATCAACCTCGACGGGCGTGTTCATGCCAATTACACCCAATCGGCGGATGATCTCGGGAGAGTTGGAAACCTGTTGCGAACGCAGAAGCAGCTTGTTGCGGTACGCCTCCCAGTTGTCGTAGAAGCGCTTGAAACCTTCAGGGGAGAAACGGACCGAGGTTGCAGTAGCGAAGTCAAGGCGGCCAGAGTCAAACAGATCGAGGAATGTGTCTTGGATAACCTCAGTCCACACTTTCAGGTTCCAGAAGTTAGACTCGCTGAGCCCACCGATGACAGCGTTCGCGATGTTGCCGATACCAGATTGCAGGGGAAGAAGAGATTTGGGCATGCGACCATGTTTAACTTCGTGTTCAAAGAATTCGATTAGGTGGTTTGCGATCGCACGGGAGCTCTCATCAGCAGGCGTGTTATGTGTCGTTTGGTCTTGGTAGTCAGACTCGATAACACCGACAACCTTCTCCGGGTCAATAGGGATAGATGTGGTTCCAATACGGTCTTCAACTCCCATGATTAAGTAAGGTTTTCGTCTGGGGGGCAAGTCGGTCATTGTGATATCGTGGAGTCCGTCGAAACTGGGGATGGCCGTGTTGACTTCTATAATGATCTGGCATTACAAAATATGTTTAATCAATACCCTTTCGTTTGAATTGATAATCTGACTGCTCACCTTGTCTGCAAGCTGGACGAGCTCTGGCGTTGCACCAACCGATGCGCCAGGGACGATGCTTCCATCTTCCTTAATTTCCGAAGCTTCAACCACCGTGACATCTAACTTGTTGCTCGGCCTGTCCATGGTGTAAAATCCCTGGTGATGTTAGATATAGATACACTTATGGGCCAATGGGTTGAATCTATGGCCGCACTTACATATACCAGATCTACGGGAAACATAGATAAATGCTTGTCGAAGAACTTGATCTTTCCCTCATTAATACCCTTCGCGATAGACTTGCCGACTTGGTGAGGACTCCGCCTCTCAATCATGTCAAGTGATGCCCATCGGTTCTCCGTTTCCGCCCCTGAGGACGCGCCGACAAATAATGTGTATCGGAGTTTACCCTGAAGGTTGTTCTTTTCGACATGGTCCGCTAGAAACGTGGGCATTTTCCTGCAATTGGAGTTTAGCCAGATGAACTTGCAGGGGAAAAAGGTAGGATAATAAGCTACGTACTTGGGATAGCCTACGCCAGTGAAACCCGACCAGCCAATATAGGCACCATTTGGGAAATGGTGAAGCAAGTCCTCGGGTCGACATAGCTTCTTTAGCATAGAAGGTCGATGAACTCGAGCTTTCAGAGCTGCGGACGCTACAGGCGAAGCCATATTGGTCTCGATTCGAGCTCAAAAGCTCCTGCTAAGGTGAGGCCTAGAGAGGCAAGCAACGAAGACAGCAGCGAGGGGCACACCAGCGGTTCTCTACTAATACAAGCATAAAAGCACAATTGGCTACGAAATCGGAGGAGGGCAGGAATGAGAATGAGAATAAGAAGAGAAGAATAGGACAGATCACAGAATTAAGAAAGAGGGTTAATTAAAGAAAGAAATGAGGAGAGGAGAGTGGAGAGTCTGGGGAAACCTCACTATAATGATCTAACGGTTCGAGGTTCGCGATACATATATAAGAGGTAGCAATTTTTGAAGCTTGGGGAAAATGGAGAACTCCGAATGCCCGCCGAAACCGAGGCTCCATAAGTTTTAAATGGTGCCACTACGGAAGCTCTCTTTTCTTCTTCAAACTGATATAACAGGTAATACAGGTGATATTAACTTTTTTATTTATTTAAAAAGAAAATTCCCGTTCAAATCAAGATCGAGAGGCAAAATGATTTTTTCATTTTTTTTTTTCTCTTTCACCCTCCGGGATGTCCTGGACAACTTAATTTTGACGTGAGATTCGAACCCATATACTGCGCGTTGCTGACTATGACGACACGTTGACGCCGTTGGCCCGTTCCTGATAAGCTAGGCTCGGCCCGAGCAATATCAAATTCCCTTTGGTCCGGATAAGGGGGAATATGAGGTACCTGTTATGAAAGAGCAATGCCCACGTTGGCTTTATATTATTATTTCCTGATGCAACAGGGATTTTTAACAATGACGTACCAGGTAACCTCCACGTCTAAATAACCTTGAATACTTACAATCCGGGGTAAAGCGAAATCGAGTTAGTACATTTAGAGGCTAGGCAATTAATTGTATTATACTATAAACATAAATCATATCTCGGGATTGCGACCATTTTAGTAAATTTGAAAGCTGAACTGTTGCATCTATTTACTTTATGGAACGCCGCAGAGGAGTAGATAGAAAAGTCTAGCTAGCTTGACGACTCCAAAAATCTCGCCACATCTCCTTGAATCCGTAATAAGGTGCTTTCGACTCGTATACCTTCGCAGTATGGCCGCCTTTCCCGAAGCGATCTAATATGCCACCAGGTATATTTCCAACCCCGTCCGATAAAGGTTTCGCCCGGCCACTAGCCCTGTCCTTTATAGTATCTGCTAGTTGCGGCGCAACATCTGCGTAGCAATTATTCAACTCACGTTCGAGTGAGAAATAGGGCTTTTTAGCAAGATCAGGAGCCATCAAATTATAAGATCGTGTAAGCGAATTTAAATTGCGAATGGAAAGGTCCATGTAAGCCTGTTCCGTAGCCAACCAGTCGGGATCTCGGAAAGGTGGCAACGTGATCTCCTGATCTGTCGCCGTATTAACATTAGTCTTCGGTACCGGTTCGGCATTCGCTTCTAGCGCCGCCTGCTGGCGCATTTTGGCCATGACCGGGTCATCCGTTGAGTTTGTAGGTACTGCTATCTGGTCGACGTTGCGCTTTCGGGGGTTGTGCAACTCTTCCGCTTTCGCGTATTGTTTAGCCCGATTTATTTGGTCTTCAAGCGAACCGCCCTTACTGGCAATCATTCGGGAGGCATGCCGTCTCCATTCGCTTCGCAGCCGAGCCCGGAACACGTGTGCGGCCTTGGCTAGTTCCTGCTGCTTCTCAATCCACGGTGGTACTATCTCTTGGCGCTTGATCATCTTGTTCATAATGTACTCGGTCGTATCTACAAAAGGATTGTCGCTTCTCGTATCGCGTTCAACTCCCTTGCCCCTCGGAATATTCTTAAACTGCCCCCTTGCGATGGCATCTTCGATCCTCTCATTAGCTAGAGAAGCCAGTCCTGTCAATGAATTTGGTAGTGCACGGGCGGCGGGTCTAAAGCGCTCGCGAAACTCTTTTCTCAACTCTTCCCTCTCTTCCTCGCTAAGGCCTGCTGGTAGCTCTTTCATACCCATACCCGCGTATATAGAAGCCTTATCCCTGGCGCTGGCAGCCCTGTGCCCAGGCTTCATCTTTAGTTCTTGCCTAATTCGCATATCGATAGGCTGAAGATCAGGCCTATTCGGACGAGCCCGCAATTCTCTTTTTAACGGTTTATGTGCGTCGTTGAGCATCCGCAAAACGGCGTCTTCAGTAGCTTCAGTACCCGTCCAGGACTGACTTGTTGCCGTAAGACGGGTACCTACGCTGGCAGCTGAGGGCATTCCGGCTTCGGCGAAAGCGGCGGCGTTTTCGGATCTAAATTCGGCATCTTTAACTTTTGCGAGAAGACGTTCTTTTAGTTCGTCCGAAAAGCCGGCATGTTCTATCGATCGTCGGCCGGCTGTCCCTCCGGTAAGCAATGCTTCTTCCGTAGCCTCTTCGAGACGGCGGCTCATCGGACCCGGCTCAGATTTAATATTCTCGTCGATTGCATCATTAGACTGGCGGCTGGTGCTGTCACTAGCCGAGGAATGAGGTGCCTTGGTCGTGTATCTTCTCCGTTGTCTACTCAGAGCAAGAAATGAACGAGAGCATCGAGCGGAGATATACGGAGACACTATGCCTCTAGCCATTTTCACCTTCGACATGGGGCAGAAGCCAAAGAAGTAACATTTTTGTCTGCGACAGTGCAGCAGCGAAAGTTGCGTTAAGTGTTAGCAATGCCGTGGCAAAAATGGAAATCACGGAGATAAGCGGCAATGGCAAAGGAAGTTGCGAACAGAGGAGTTCAACATATTAATCGTTTCCCGGACTTTAGCCGGGTCCCACTCCGGTACAGCGGATCCGTACCGAGCTATCTCTCGCGGATCCCAGGAGGGTAGGATTACATAATATGAATGCATCTACAAACAACATGAACACTTGCATCTACTCTTGCTACAAAGTTCACTTAATATAAGAGCAACTAATTTTAAGCGGATCTCTGTATTATAGGCTTAGGTGATATTTTTCAACTATATAATGGGTACAGGTACCTAGGAAATAGTGTGTGCTACGCAGCATGAACCTTGTGTTCCAGATATATGTTGTCAGTAAGTGTTTACTGGCTTTGACTATGGATATAGTCTAATGCCATGTGTCGTCCTATTTCTCTCCCTTCTCGGATATCTCGTTTTCGCCGGCCAACTGCTGGAAGTCCTCCTCATGCGTCATGAAAACATCTTCGTTAGCACCATGATGATTCCACCAGAAGATAACGGTTTGAACAGCGAGCGCTATCGCCGGAGCTGCCCAAGCCCATATAAGTGTTGGGTCGGCAATCGCTGGAATCAAAATTTCACCCAACGCACTGCTAAGGGCAGTCATGAACAGGAAGAGTGCAACCACCGTAGCCCTCATATGCTCAGGGGCACGGGCGTATGCAAGTTCGTACGCTGTTACGTTAACGAATATTTCGGATATGGCGCCCAGGGCAACATTTGGAATCTGCCACCAAATGGAGATTGGCGACACCTCATCACAATCAGAAGCATAATAGCCACAAGGCGACGTCTCGTAGACTTTCCACTGCACGATTGCTCCAATAACTAGAATAAATGCGCAAGTCAGCATATAGTCAAGCTTATTGCGTATAAATATAAAGCCACATATGAGAGAGATACGGACCTCCAGAAATGGTGGCAAGAACAAAGCCGAAAGTCATTCGAGTGATTCGGCCGACTTTAATCTTTCTGCGCTCCAAGAATGGATACACAACTTGGGCCATGAGTGGCGAGGCCACAAGAATAACCAAGGGATTGAAATGATTTAGTAGATCATTGGGGGCACCATTTGAAGTCATCGCTGCCCCTTGATTGCTTTGAAGGTTCCCAACCCCGCCGTTATTGATTAGCCATACAGGTATGTCTTTTATACACATCAAAGTTAGCTTCAATACCCACTGAATGATTTAGACAATATGGATTTGGGTGTCGGACGTACATAAGAAGATGTGGACAGCTTCCCATGTGCGTTGGGCATCAGCAACGTCTTTCTCTGAGTAGCTGGCGTGTATATTCTGCTCCGCTAGTGCCAGAGGCCTTACTTTATGCCAGAAGTCCTTTGCAAAGATGTTTCCTTTGCTCTTTTTTAAGGCGGAAAGCGTGATCTTCGTAAAACGGACTAGATCAGAACCCTGCGGTGCCTTCTTGATTGTCCGTTTATACATAGCGGCGAGAAGGAACGGTAACAGGAAGTATATGATGCCTGGTAACAGAAAAGCAAGCCAGAAACTGTGGTATTTTTCGACGTAGACAACGGCGATGCTGAAAAACGCACCAACATTGACAAAGGCGTAGAATATAAGCATGATATGGTTCACAGTTGTCTCAGGGTCAACAAGCACCTTCTCTCCTGATTTAAGGACCCTCGTATACTCGCGTTGGTATTTATATCTATGGAGGTACATTGTGTTAGTGAGTTCTTGAAAAGAAAAAGGAGAAAACATTAAACGAATTGATGATATAAGAGAATTACAAGAGATTATAGAGGCAAAAACTGACTGATCAATGACTGTAGGTGCTATATTGGGTTTAAAGACGCCGGCACCAATGGCGAGAAGAAAGAAGGAAACAAGGAAAGGAGCGACTCCTTTCCCGGCCTATTCGTATAACAAGATCAGTCATATATATCTCGACAGGAGAAGGACTACTAGAAACGCTGGGGAACTTACCTGAAGCACGGCTGGAGCAGCACCTCCGACCATAATAACGTGAGCGAAGGCACCTATAAGGACGCCCCAGCTACAGAAACGGTTTAGCGAAGAAAATAAATGCAGAGCGTACAACTTACACTATTGCTTTATAACGGCCTATTTTAACGTCCGCAATCCAAGCACCAAAGATAGGAATAACATATGCTAGGAATGTGAATAGTAGACCTAAAGCAGAAGCAGTTTGAAGACCAAGGTTGAGGGCACCAGCATGTGAGTTGGGTTTTGACCGATCTATCGCGCCGGTTCCTGGGCCACCCTCTGGAAGAGGAAACTGCCTATAAAAAGTTATTACGTAAGGTTCAGGTCTTCATATAAGCCCTTACGAAAGGTAGGCCCTTACATATAGTTGTTAAAGACAGCTTTGACACCATAGTAAGAAGCTCGCTCAGCCAACTCCACGAAGCAAAGGGACCAAGCGGCTAGAGGAATGGAGTGATGGATTTTGCGCAACGTTCTTCGTTCTTCCTCAGTCGGAGGCGGGTATTCCTCATAGTCTATAACAGGGCCGGCTTCGTTGAGTGATTCGGGCTGCGACTCGACATGTGGAGAGTCTGCCGATTTCCCCACTATTTTATGCTGTATGGGGACTGGGTCCGCGTCGGGTTCAACGACCTTTTGGACATTGAGGCCTATGGTATTCTCCGCTACAAACAACGTTAGCAGAGAGAAACATGGTAATTGGTATTGATGACATAGTGTACCTACCCATGATAGAATATCCTTTTCCTTTGACTTGAGAAATTGATCGGAAGCCTTGTAAAAGGTCTATAGCATTATAGATATAAACCAGAGGTTCTCGTGGCCCTTTTTAATCTGCGCCAACCTGCATAACCCATGTTATACAACTTAATGATTTAGAAATAACATTTGAAATTGACCTCGATGATTGGATGGGATAAACAAAGACATAGCAAACTACAGGGGGTTTTCTTTACTCAAGTAGGAAGGCGCCATGACGAGCTTGGTGGAATACGTTGCGCCATGGCAAGCCTATTATTGCGTGATTGAGCGCATATCAAAAATCAGTTACTCGTATTTCGAAAACAACCTATAATATCTGGTAATAGCGAGTCAGGTACCTCGGTAGGGATCCTTATTGAGACTATATTTACGCTTCTAATGGAAGTCTAGATCGTATGTAAATTAGTTAACCGGACACTTGGGTCATTTTGCCTCGAGATGGCGCATACCATCCGGCGCATTGTCTAAACTTTCCCTCTATCTTTAGGCTGTTACTCTCTACGCCACTTTACCACCCTTGCGTGGCAAGACATTTCCTGTTTCCTACGGCCGGTCCTATCTTCGTGTGACCATATTATGATGGTCTGATTGTTATATATGAGGTGAAACCGAGAAACTCGCGTCTTTCGTACCTATGTTAAAGGTAAATTGTTTACTGTTAATCGCGATCTTCATGCACTTCAGTCACCTAACATGTCTCAATATCGTACGTGGTTTGACAGACAAGAGCAACCTGCACGAATCGGAAACCATGTTATAACTCTAGAAGCGTTACATCTTGGGGAAGCTGAGAGAAAGCGACCATGCTGGTCATTTAACCTGAAGAGTTGACATGCATCTATAGCGCGGCGAGGGTGGAATGTTCCTTTTCAGCTGCATGTGCTTGGTGCTTCGACGTCCCAAGGAATCGTCCATGTAAGGTATCCTATCTGCGTAGGAATATGTAAATGCAGATATCCGTGACTAGATTGCACAAACTGTTTTCGCTAATTTCCTATCGGTTTAGAAGAAAATGTTACCTCGCAAGAAAATTCCGGATCCGTTTAATGCAGGGATATGAGATGGGTGACATCTAGTGGAACTATTCCGATGCATCCTCATAATTCCTGAAAAGCTCCTTCAATAATCTTTATATTATAACCGTTTAAATATCACAAAGCTTTAAGATATGTGTGTTGGTGATAATACAAGCGTCATTAGACTGTTATCAAATACAGAACAAAATGCCGAACAGTATTAAGTGCATAACAACCGAAGATACAGGTAAATAAAGGGTTAAAGTATGTGACGGCTTCGATACATACTTCAAATTGAGTAAGCAATTAAGATTTTCCTAGGAGATACTTGAGACAGCCAAGGCTGTTCGTACTAGGTAAAGATAAGGCCTCACACATATACACATTTCCGGTAATATATTTTGTACCGCAATAGGAAATAGCCTTAAGTCATTTCAGCATCCACAGTGGACGTTGCCATGATTCTCGTAAGATCTTACGAACCAGGCGAGAAGTGCACACAAGGTTACTGGTCGCTTGGTAGAATGTACTAGGCTAGCGATTTATGAGGTCACAAATGTCTGTTACAGCACCTTACTTTTGCCCACCAGCCCACCTGTATGTTGCCATAGTGATTCGTTATGTGAACATCCACCGTCCAAGGAGTGGAAATATCGAAACGCACAATATTCGTTACCTCCTATCCAAATACTTACATCATAAGCTGAAGTACCTGCGGTATGCTACGAGATAATTATTATAATCTTGATTTCGCAGATATCGACTTGCACCAGTGAAGCTTATAATTGATTACCTATTATTTAACTAGATGGTGCCTATCATTTTTCTTACCAACACAGGTATAAGCGATCTTTTTTATTCCCCATGATCCCTTTCGAAACTACTATTCGTCATGATACCACCACCGTTATGCCCATTTGCCCAAGAAACTCATTAAAACCATTCCAGCAATGAGCCCAATTCCCCCAAGAACTGTTATCATACCCCCTGCATTTGATAACTCACCACCGAACATCCAATCTCCCGCCCACATCTCTACAACACCAACCCATATGAGTATTCCGGCTGATAGAGCATCGAGAGTACCCAGAGCAATTAGTGTGCTAGGGTCGTTTCCATTAAACTGTTTCAGAACGCCAATACCGATGGCCATGCCAACTGGCGTAACCAAAGCGAATGCAGCGGCCATTAAAAACTTATGAATCGCTGGTAACGACTTTCGTTCTTTGCTCTCTTCCAGAGAGTCGCCGGTGTCCGTAATTGCGGGACCCTGCGTAGATGAGGATACATCTCTGGCTAGTTGCGGAGTATTGACGTTTTCGGTCTCGACTCTGCTGGCTTGTCCGATAGATGCAATGCGAGTACCTAGAGCTATGCCCTCGAACATTTGGTGAAAGAGGATGACGATAAAAAGAGTTATGAAGAAACTGTCCCCTGCAACTACCAAAGTAAGGCCAATCACTAAAGAATTGTTAGTATTGGTGAGATGAATGATAGGTATGGTGATTACTTACAAAGGGAGTGAAATATAATGCCAGCTTCAAGTACTGCAACCCCAACCACTTCGCTATTATACTGAGTCCTTGCCCAAAACTTATGGGCTAAGCGATGGCTCGTGTGCTCTACGATAAATGCGAAAAACATTCCGGCCATAACTATCGCAGCTGTTGTAGCTTCGTAACTGAGCTCCCCAACACATTCGTTCGTGAACATGAGCTCCGCATGCGTGAAAAGCTGGGCTTGGGTCAGCTAATACACAATATATTTCTACACGAGGAACTCACATGGACAAACGCTGTTGATATGATGACACCAGTACCAAATTGCTTAAGAACGAGGAAAATCGACTGGAATTTCTGTGGCAGTATTGGTTTAAGCAGGATTGGTCCCGCAACCCCTAAAAGTCATAATGAGTTCATCGTTACTACCCAAGCTTTAAAGAAGCCACTGAGCTTACCTAGGAAACTAGTAACTAGAATGACGAAGAGAAGTCCGATTCTCAAAGGGACGTTGTATTCCCGATCTCGTCGCGAGCAGTTCGCTACGCTACTCTCGCTCTCACCACCGCCAACGCAATGTCTACAGATGTTTAGATGCACGAGCCATTAGCAACTGGATACGGAACTACTCACTCAACACCCGCATGGAAATGGCAGTTTTGTCCTCCACTTTCACTGTGTGCCTCGCCTTCTTCTGAGTGGTTGCCAGAGTCCTCGGCATTGAGGCCAAGAACTTCAACTTCAGAGCCATCAGGCGCGAAACAAAATCTAATTTTGTTAGTTTCATTCCTAGTGTACAAGATCAACTAGCTCGACATACGATTCATCCCCGTGCTTATGGCAGCCGGTATATGTTGGCGGAATTGCGCTAATCGCCGTTGTCGGCACCACCACTTGAAGCTCAGTTGAATCATATATACAGAATCTATACGGCGTTAGACAACAATTCTAGGACGTTAATGCAACAACCTACACTGAATCACCGTGTGTGTGGCAACCCGATACGGCAGTGAAGCTCTCGGTAGCTCGAGGTAGTATGGGAGCTGATGTGATCAATGGACTTCGCAGCGCCGGTGTTGGAGAGAGGTATAATGCTTCGGCATAGGAAAGCGCGTCAAGTGACAGTGTCAGCGCAAGCGGAAGCGCTATCCATGGCTTTTGGAGTTGGCCCATCCTGTCAAAAGCACATGTAGTTGTGCTGCCACGTTTAGTACCTTATGTCAGGTAGCTAAGTCGGTCGTAGTCTCTGGTCAGTCTCAAAGTAGGTGTAATTGATTTTGCTACGAGTGGCGGGTGCACTGGATGAATACCAGGTAGACAAACTTTTTTTTTCAGAACCACATAATATAAATAAAAAAAAGATATGTATAATTATCTAATTAATACGTTGTCACTTTCGAAGTTACTATTTGGCCATCAAGGTGTTTCGGCGTTTCTACAACTTAGGAAGTTATAATTCGCCTTCTCACGAAGTACATTCTTGGCCTTTTTACCACCCCCCACACAGCTTCCCTTGGCTTTCCTCTAACCGCTTGGCAAGTTAAAATGAGAACTCAAACAGGAATCAATTACTTCAGGCTTTTATACGATCAACTTTTCTTCCTGTCGGTCTTGTCAATTGACAACAAGGACCTTGATGGACATTGTAAGACTTCGTAAAACCCGAGCAGATGGGAATACACTCAGGATACACTGATCTTCATGCGTTTATCCGCCATCTTCAAATGCCTTGTGTTCGGTGTATGTGTATACCTGAACTATAGGAAAGTACTACGTATGACGTAGATTGAGTATAATCCGGTTTCTCTATTGGGAGGTTGTCAACCTTATATTAGGTATATAAATTGTTATAGCAATGTTTCAATATTACTTAGCATACTTTAATTCACTATGCAAGGTTACATATGAAGATGCAACGTACAGTCATCAAATATAGCCATAATCAAAGGCGCTGTGCATTTAAGCTTAAAGTTGACTTGTCTTGGAGTTTTACTAGGAGTATAACACCATATTAGCTAGCTAAGCACAATTAAACGATTGCTATTATAGACCTATTGCCGCAACCGCGAGCAGTCCTCCTAGAATCACAGCGTTACCAGCTCCGACCTTTCCAACTCCACCCGTTTCTACAGGCTCTGAAGACGATGTACTCACAGTCACGGCAGGCCCATCGCAGTGCCAGTGATCACCGTGAGGGTGGCAGCCCACAGATTCCGTTGGGCTAGGTGGCAGGCTTGTAGTTTCCTCGTCGTGATGGTCGTCAGTGACAGAGCTTGTGGATGAGGCGGTCGCTGACGCAGGTCCATCGCAATGCCAGTGATCACCGTGCGGATGGCAACCGACAGACTCCGTGGGGCTTGGCGCAAGGGTTTGAGAGACTTCGCTACTTTCAGTGCCGGACAGAGTTACTAAAGAAGTGGCCGATGCTGGTCCGTCACAATGCCTATGTAATAACTCCGGTAAGCCCTTTCTATCCGTCTTCAAATACTACCGAATAAAATGAAAGAGAGTCTCACCAATGATCACCGTGAGGATGACACCCGACAGATGCGGTGGGAGAAGGGGGCAACGACTGTGCGACAGCCGCCGAACCGAACAGAAAAGCAGCGAGAATTGCGTTGATGTTATACATCTTGTCAGAAAACTTGAAGTCTCGGTGGATTTGGCAAGTTGAGAAAGTAAACGAGGCTGATGACTGATGATACTGAGGCCAATTATGAAGGCAGACAGACGGCTTATATAGTTTACGCAGGTAGGGGCATGTCCGGGTTTCAATATTTTAATATGTCAAGCTCAAGTATATTTCAAGCTGATTGCTATTGGCTAAGACAACCTATGACACAACTCTTTCTCTTAACCCATCCAACTACACTATCCTGTTGAGTACCCAATCCTAGCCAGAATGATATACTAATATAATCCTATCAAGGATATTAAGCCGGTAAGTACCGGTATGGATTATGCCAAGCTAACGGCGTCTGTTATTGTGAGCTCATGAAAAGTTGCATCCATTTCCAACTTAATGAGAATAGAATTTAGAACAGCTGTGTAATGCTCAGTTGATAGTATGTTGAAAGAACCTTGATGGTCGTTTTTATATACTATATATCTTGGCTTTTTCACGAAGAGCAACTGTCCCAGTCTTTTGCATCTTGGCGTGGAGAATTTACCTTCTACGAACTATGCCAAGGTATTAAAATTTTTCAGCTTCACCTCGCTATCCTTTTGCGTACTGATATTGCACGTCTGACATAGCTGCTGCCAACGTGTATTCAGAGACCTAATCAACCCAGCAAGGTTACAATTTACTATACGATCGGATGAGAAGTCAAGATACGTTGGTGGAACAAGGGTATATGATGGTCAGAATATCCATACGCACCTACTGTAAGCCGTTTAGTTCTGCGTCGAACTCGGTTAACCGAAACATTTTTGTGGGATTACGATCGGGCCATTCCTTCAAACAGCTACCCATGGTTTAAAAAAATTATTAGAGTACGGTGTTGGGCGTTGAGGTGACCTAAAGCTACCGAGGAAGAGGTAGGTACCTGGCAGTTTGAGCAGTCTAAAAGGACTTTGCAACTGTTTTGAAGAGAATGTTTTGAAAAACAATAACATATAACTTCCAAAGTTGATTTCTTTTTGGAATAAGAGGGGGGCTTTCTTGGTGTTTGCTGATTTGATGGCCTATCTAAATAGAATTAAACATCACCTTGGCTCTGGTAATATTGATGCAATATGGTGTATCGCGTTGTAAGGTGCTCTCATATACGCGTTTTACAGGTAGGTACCTACCTAGGTAACTATTATTAGTTGTGCATTAATCCAAATCACTCTCTTTATTTTTGTATATTACTTCTTCCTTGTCTTTTTAATACAACCTACTATGTTTTCTTAGGACCTAAACAAGATGTTTCTGCAGGCAAGGAATTTATGTTGCTCAAGGTTATAAGTTTTAGAGCTGAAGTACCCATAGTAAAGGCGTCATATAGCATAGGTATCTACCTAGGTAGGTACTTAAGGTAGACATATCATACGACTCAGTAAATCAATGTCTCTCACATGAGCAAAATAGGAATTACAGTCCTTTCCATTGTTCATATATAGAGAAGCTTCAACGCCAGAACCCTGGATCTTTGAAGTTTCCTTAGCGAACGCCGAAATATGATCCCATTGCTGGTTAAGTATGTGAGGTAGGTAGGTACCTACCAGGTACCTAATGTAATTATGAGTACGGATTTGCTCGAACTTGTTCAAGATATTGTATCGACGTCGTCCGGATTAAGAAGGTCGTCTGTGTGCAACATTTTAAGCGTTTTTTGCTGGATATCTCATTGCTGAGGAAGAAATGTTTTATCAGATGCATCCCTTGCGTTGTAGGTTTAGGAGATCTTCCCTGGGTAGATATTTTCATAGCTTTTTCGAAAATATATAATACGTTAAACATGAGGCCACCTTTCGGGTAGCACGAAAGCCCGGACTTTCACTTGGCGCGCCCTGGCCACGGCTTTTTCACGTACGGCTTTTTACGGAAGTTCTAATCCGGAGACTTTTACGAGACGGGGTCGGGTTGAGCCAATATCCCGATCCCGATCCCGAACAAGTTTGGGCAAAACTAGCCGCTAGCCGCAAGCCTAGCGCTCGAGAAGCCGTACATTAATAAGTAAGCTAGGGCAAGTTGAAGTTCGATTATCCGGCGTACTAGTACCCAAAATAGTTAGGTACCGTAGCAAAGTATCTTTAAAGATAAATGTCATGGAATCATTGCATTTATTGTTGATGTTGTAAAGGTAAAGGTTAAGGTCAAGATCCACCTAGTAGAAGTATAAATACATTATGTCATGCGATAATGTATAATGCTGTTGAATTAATCAGCATCACATAATCTGGGAATAGCTCTTTTGCTGGTTCTTGAGAGTGAGTGACGTGTAAGTGATAGGCACCTCCTAACCTAGGTAGATACCTAATTTATATAAGAAGACAAATCTTTTCTTTTCTTTTACATAGACAATACACTTATCCCACAGATACCATCACATCAAACAAACTCAGCCCTTTTTTCAGACTTACCTCCTATTGACCTAAATCATAATGCCTCAGATCAATCACGTTAAGAACATAGCTATCGTTGGCGTAAGTGGCTCCTTTTTCTTCTAATAAGATTGCATGACATATATTAACTGGGAATAAATGACTTCTAGGCAACCGGGACAGTTGGGACGTACATGGTGGCAGAGCTCCTGAAGCTAGGGAAGCACGAAATTACGGCGATTACGCGCAAGAGCAGCTCGGCCGCCAGTCATCTCCCCCAAGGAGTGAAGGTTGCCGAGGTGGACTATGACGACGAATCAACACTAGTAGCTGGGTTAAAGGGTCAAGATGTACTCATTATTACCGTGGGGATCACGGCTCCCCCAGATACGCAATCCAAGCTGATTCGCGCTGCTGCTATTGCTAATGTACCCTTCGTGCTACCTAACGAATGGGGATGCGACATGACAGACGAAGCTTTGGGAAACGATATCCTCCAAGGAGAACGTGAGCGTTCCACACGAAAGTTGATTGAGGAATTAGGTAAAAGTTCATGGATAGCTGTAGCAACGGGCTTCTGGTACGATTACAGCCTTGGCTTTGGAAAAGGCACATACGGTATGGAATTGAAGACACGGACCTGGACGTTTTTCGATAATGGCGAGACCAAGATGAACACTACTGTGAGTATAGCTTACCATTTTCATACTTGGGTATACTGCTCTAACAAGTCCGCACTCAGACCTTGCCGCAAGTAGGTAGAGCCGTAGCTCAGCTACTATCTTTGCCGATCGAACCCGAGAAGGAAGGAGCCCCGATCTTGTCAACTTACAAGAACAAGTTTGTATACGTGTCTTCATTCCATATTAGCCAGAAGGACATGTTCGCCTCTGTTCTCCGTGTCACGGGTACCAAAGAGTCAGACTGGACGATTGAGTATGAAGAGAGTAGTAAGCGTTTCCAAGACGCCCAGAAGCGGGTATTAAGTGGAGATATGCTAGCCTATTCTCAATTCCTTTACAGCAGAGTCTTCCGAGACGGATCCAACGATTTTGAGGGCAAGTATGGGTCAGTTGCTAACGATGCTCTGGGTCTGCCGAAGGAGGATCTTGATGAGGCTACGAGGATTGGGATTGACCGTGCTGAAGAATTCCAGGCGAAGTATAAATGATAAGGAGATTAAAATACCCCCCTTCTCTCCCTTTCCCCGAAGTGTACGCAAGTAAATATAGCATGTAACTAGCATTTAATATATACAAGACTTTACGGAGGCCACCAAAGCGAAGCGACTCCTTAACGTAAACTAAACTAAACCATACCCGGGCTCTCTTTGCCAAAAAGCAGTCCTGACGATGGACTCATGGATATAAAGTTGGTCAGAGTGTAGTACATACCACCGGCTATTGTGCTTGGGTCCATCGGTAGACTCGGAGGCCAATCAACGAAGGAAAACCCAGTGATCGTGAATACCATCACGCTTAGCACGCCCACCGACATCCAAAGACAGACTGTATGTGCCCAGAAAGATTCGGTACATTTGTCCAGCGACGTGCTCAGGAGCATCGGGAGGATCTCGGATAAGATTGATGTGGCACTGACAAGGCCAAGATAGACATCACGGCGTCCGGGTGTTAGCGACGACCAAACGCCCGTGAACGGGTTGGTTGGTGGTGTTATGTATGCCGCTTCTCCATTGTAGAGACGTATTCGATGGAGTAATTTATGAGGAAGAAGAAACGCGACGGCTAGTGAACTTTATGAGTACGAACGAGTCAGAAAAGGGGGCATGTCGTAGTCTGTTGAACTCACATTGAAAAAACGACCACCATATTAGTGAGATAAAAACGCCAATTGTGGTGAATACAACTCGCACAACACGCCACCTGCCGTTCATATATCGTATATAGTCCTGTCCATCTCCCGTAATGGTGTATATTAACAAGCCGATTATCATACCGCACAGCAAGGCTAGGAAAAGCAGCCTCCCTGTCCACGTGAGAACAAAGAACGGCATCGAGCTTCCCTTTGTCTTCCTTCGATGCGCTTTCCTCCTTGTGGGCCTCCCATTCGTCTTCAAGCATGTCTCGTTCCGAATCAGTATACTGTATTTGGAGTACCCATTTTCTTCCCAATTAGTTAAGACGAAGACTTTCTTCGCTAGGGTTTTGTTCATATCCTTGTTTGACACATTGCCCCCCTTTTCGCGCACGCGTCGCAGAAGCAAGGTGCGAATTTCGTTGTTTGCAGCAAGGTGGCCCATATGAAATAGACTCCAAGGATTCCAGCTCAACCCCGTTTCCCACCTCCGAAGCACAATTGCAGTTATCAAAACTATGATAACCAAGAAGACAAGGAGCGCCACGACGGCTTGGGCTTGCACTGGATTCACACCAAGGACCATGACACAAGCAGAAGAGTCTCCTCCCGAAGTAGCGCAATTCGGTCCTTTGAGGATAATGCGAACAGCTTCGGAAGTTAAGGGAACTAAAATAATACTTCCCAACACCAACAACCCGGTTAGAGTAAGGAGAATGTCTCCACTCAGCAGTGAGCGAAAACGCGCGCTTAAATTCCACATGTCCGTCGTCTGGAAGCAAAGGCTATCACAAGCCAGCGCGCCTCGAGTTGACGCTAGTGCGTGGAATGGATAATAGAGCCTCGCGCTCTGATCGATCATCCTGACCGAAATCGATACGACAATCGCAATAAACGTGGGGAGCATCAGGCCTAAGAAATATTTTCCGTTGGAAATGGGAACAACTTTTACCGCCTGTTTGCTTTGAACATTAGGGGCTACTTCTGGCGTTGGCGTTACAATAGTTGTCGTCGTCAAGGAAAGGGGGACAAGCTCAGTCTTGGTTAGGGTTGGTACACCATGCTCGTCAAAAAGAGTAGTCAGCGTAGCTATCTTTGTAACCATTGAAGTCGCAGTAGTGGTTGGATGACCGTCTACGTCGTAAATGACTTGTGTAGTTAGACCAAGATAATAATCTTGAGTTAATGTTGCCCTGCCTTGGTAGTCCGTTAAAGTCGTTTGTCTTGGAGGTCTAAGCATTATATACGTCCCGGTACTCGTGGGGACCCCATGAGCATCTCTATAAACCGTTGTTTCCATAGACGCCTGTGCCAAGACACTCTCCGTTCTAGTTGGTTTACCTTGGAAATCCGTATAGGTAGTCACATACTTCGTAATCTGATCATCCAATCCGATTTTTATCCCTTGTACGAAAGTGGTAATGAAAGCTACATCGCTCAGACTTGTCAGGGTGGTGATTGTGGTAGTTTTAGTTGGAGATGGTTCATCCGGAATTTGAGTAATTGTCGTGAACGGCTCAGGCAATTCAGTCTCCGGTGTTTCGGAAGCTGGTGGTGTCGACTGTTTCGTACGAGTTGGAAAAATCTCAGGCATTGCGCTAAGTGGTGGTGACGTTAAAGTTTCGAATTTAGAAGGGGTTGAAGATGGAGACTGGGAGGAAAATGCGGTGCTCTCATCCGCCGTGCTGCTTTTGAGTGAGGTACTTCCACTCTTCAAACTGCTGGAAGGCGCAATGGTTGGTGTTGTCAACGAGTCACCGGAGCTTTCCCCTGTAGTTTGAACCATAGTAGTTGTACTTAAAGACTGGGCCTTAGACGAACTGGCTGACAGACGTGAAGTCGTCCCTGGTGGTTTTATTATGGTTTCAGACGACTCCCTTGAAGTTGAAAATGGTGGGCTCACAGTTGAAATTGAAGTTGGACTTGAACTCGGTTTAGTTATGCTAGGGGAAGTTGGCGGCAGCGGCGGCGGCGGTGGTGTTGGCACCACCATGGTAGAGTCCGGCTGGGCTGTCCTGGTATTAGTAGGAGAGTCTGGATCCGGAATCGTTGGCTGCGAGGAGGGCAGTAATGTAGGAGTTATTGAAGTCACTTCATAACTCGTATGGGGTGGGTCCAGTATTGGAGGTTGTCCTGAATGATCTGGACCTGGATGATTCGAGGTAGGCCACGGCCACTGATTTCCCGTTGAACTTTCATGAGGCCTGGTAGGTTCTTGTGTCTCAGATGATACAATCGTTGTTGAAGGGATTAACGTGTGCGATGTTCCCGGTGGCATTGGCGACGACGAAAGTGGTAACGACGAAAGTGGTGACGATATGGATTTGGATGAGGAGATAGTAGATGGTAAGGGGCTGCTGTCTGAGGATGATAAAGGTGGAGAAGGTATCTCTACAGTCGATGTCGAAGGTAACGGCAGGGGTACTGGCGGTGGAACGATAACCGGTACACTTGATGATGTTGGTAAATCAGTTGATTTTGTGCTAAGATCCGTTGTTGTCCCTCCTTCTATCGGCGGTATTGTTGTTATCTGCGATGTTGAGCTTGGGGGCGGTATTGGCTCAGGAACGGTATAAGATGTGGTTTCAGTCGTTGTAGGAACGATTATCGGAGGCCCAGTTTCGTTTTGGCGTTTGAAAGGAGCCAAGTAGTTGAGTGCACCAGCCCCGTAATTAAACTGAAATCGAGGGTGAACGTTTGTATTGTGTTTGTATTCTTGAGAAAATGGGTTAATCCCAGCATCATTCGGAAGAAGTTGAATGGCAAGTTCAGCTAGCGCCACGAGGGATGCCAAACTTAAGAAAAAGATGATTAAAAGTTTCCCTTTCAAAGAAAGAGGTTTGAAGTTCCTATTTTCATGCCTGACCTCTTCCCCCGTCCTTCCTTCAGGTCCACGGTAGCTTATATCATGCCAATTACTATCAACATGAGGCCCCTCAGAAGCCAGACAAGGCGCAGCCTGTGCGGAATCAAATTCTAGCCCGACACCAGCTCTAGCACTTGATATTGGTGAGAGACCAACAGCTTCAGGGCCATAATATCCACTGCAATACTCCATATACTGTCCACTGTCTGCTTCTTCATGGCGCCTCAGCGGCACATCTAAATAGTCACCACCGACGAGTGTCGTATCCGAAAAGGCAGGGGAGATCCGGACGATTTCTTGAATTTTATCTTCAGATGTGGCGCTCTGTCGAAGTACCTGCTGCACCTGGTTGCGAAAATCACTTGGTGTCCATCTCCGCTTCTGCTGTTGTTGTTGTTCGCTGATACGTTCCTCGTGTGGAATTGGGGTGAACCCACCGCGACGGGCACCAGTCATCCTTTGAGGAGGTAAAAGCGTTTCAACTATCTTGCCTCATATCTTGAATCAAAGTTTGCAGTAGAGTTCTTGAAATCCTACAAGATGGCAAGGCTTTAAAGGGTCTTACCTAGCAATAATCCGTAAATCGGTATACAGCGGTGTGGCTTGGGCGAGATATGATAATACCCCTCAGCAGGGTTACAATTCGGCAATTTGATCCCAGTACAATAAAGCGGTTTTTCGAAAATGGGTGTGATGGCAATATAGTCGAACGACATGAATGGCTTATAATCCCAAATCGAGATGCATGTTGACTAGGAAAGCCAATAGTTGCATCGTACACCTGTGCAGCCTGCCTTAAATAGACCCAACATACATTTAAGCTACTAAATTTGTCTACATTAGCATCGCCATGTCTTGCATTAGTGCTGCTGCACTTTACCGCCGATGGTTTATCTTATAGACCTTTTAGTATATTGCGAAGGTAACATCCAAGCAACCGCCTAGCCAACACCCCAATATAGAAAATCATATCATAGCAACTACCAATTCGTCCGAGTTGAGTTCCTGGGTATGCTAATATTAAAACCATTCGGTATCCTCCAATGCCACCCTAGCTCTTATCGCTACACTTAGGTACCTACCTGTAGGTAGGTATGAACAGGCTTAAGTCATTGTTTTAATTGTAGGTAGTTCCTATGCCTAACTCCAAGTTCCAAATTAGGGGCCGTTTTCAAGTTGTGTTCCCGATGCGAGGAACCAACATCCAACGCAACCAGAGGAAATCTTAGACTCACGTAAACTCAGCTGATTTATGCCATGACAGTTCGTCTTTGATCAAACGTCACCTAATAACCCATTTAGCAGAGTGACTTTGATTTGGGAACATACTAGGTACCTAACTTACCTTGACACTAATTGAACTATTTTAAAGAGAGTACAACGGAGAAGTTTCGCGCCAGTGTTCAGGTATCAGAAACAGATGTGCCTTTTGCCTATAGTTGTGTCAAAGATACACCGCTGAGCCAAAAGTGTATTTCTTTTTAATAGCACAATTGCTATTACAGCCTATCTGACCTGAGTGGTATTACCACTCACAGGTTGCGACGATTTGATGCATTTCTGAAAGAAGACATACTGGCTCCATACTGGCGGCGCTGGATGGAAATTAACTTGACGAGAAAAAATAAAGGAAGAGAATAGCTTCCATGTGATACTTTGGCAAGTGTTAAAACACATAGCGGCGGGTTTTATCTATATATTAACTTTCTCTATCGACAGTATGAACGAAGGAAATAGGGCCTTTGATATGCTTAGATACCAGGTAGACACCTATCTGGTACCTACATAGTACAAGTATCTTACATTACATTAGGGGGCGAGTACCTGACTCTGCTTAAGTACCTGGCAGTAATCAAAGAAATATCAAAGTGTAGCATACTTATTTGTACCTTGCAATCCATATAGTCTACAAGGTATATCATAAACAAACCTCGTTCTGGCGTTATATCTTTGCTTCAACGTCGTATCACTGCTTTAGTTCAGCTTCTGCTTTGACTCTCTCCTCCCTTCTGATACCATACGGTGGCGGTGCCGCTTCTTGCTGGTCTGCAGGCTGCTCGGACAGCGTGTATTTCCTTGGTATTAGGCCGGTAGTATCGCCAGTGACTACGAAGCTGTGGCAAACCAAGCACGCCCAGATTTTATCACAATTCTCCCCACCTACTACCCCTCGAAACTTATAATCGTGAATGCCGGGATTGACCTTGCACATAGGGCAAACCTGCTTGCCCCAAACGCTGTCTGCTACTTGTTAGTTTCCTTCATAATAGGAGGGTTAATGTTTAGATATAGACTTACCAATATATATGCGCATATCTGATACAGCTTCGTGCATATTTAACAGGTGTTGTAGTCGATGCGGACTACATAGTCGCCTCCCAAGCAACTTCACACCACATTCACAGCCTGTTATTTCAAAAGGATCACCCATGTATCCACCCACCTTCTCAGTCAAGCCTGTACCGACAAGCGAATCACTTGTGAAATCCGGTATTGGGCGTCCTGGATGGGGTATATAATGCACTTTGCTTCCAGTGCCCGCAAGACGGTCCATAATCGAGATATTACCGTTCGAGCATTGATGGCATAAGTACTGCCTCATTTGTAGGGCAAGAATTGTAAATTCGGTGTAAAACTTTTCCCGATTTGTTGCCTCACACTCGTCGCAAATTGGAACTCCTTCTCCTATGTGTGAGGTATCTTCGCAACCTCGGTCTGTGTCCTTATTGCATTTTCCGGTATGATTCTCTTCCTGACAGGGTCTTCGCGTGGAATACATATGCCCCTCGTCCCACATACGCCGAAACGGAATTGTCGATAGCACACTCTCTGCATTCTCGTTCGGGTGACTCTTGAAAGGGTTCCTTCGGATAGCACCAAGGTTAATCCTCTCGGGACTTCCCGGCTTGAAGTATAACGAATTATCATATACGGGTATATCATCACTTTTCGTGGCCCACGGTATCCAGTACTGGGGCCGAGCAGGGCCAGGAGATGTAGGGCGGGTAAGAGGGCGTGATGCCGTGTTTCTGAGAGGCGCGATGTAGGAATAATGCGACTGCGAGCCCGGATTAAGTTTTTGAAGGTCTGCCTCATTGTAGAGAATATTGAATTCGCTTTTTTGGATTGGGAGTTCCTCAAACGAAGAGATACTCATAGACTTTTTGCTAAGATAGTATATTAGATCTCGGGCGACTTGAGATTCATTCAACGGTACGTTATCGTTAACATCCTTGGTCAAGTCCTCGAGGATCCGGTCGTAATCCACGGGGACTCCTTGATTTACTGCGTTTCGCAGGTGTTCTCCTGTTTGCTTATATTCTTTCACGACTGGTTGAGTTAGTCGCTTTTGTACCACTTGGTTGTTCAAAGCTTTCCTCCTCTCCCATTCTAGATACTCTAGATTATAATTATAAGGGACTTCCCAGGCGAAAATCTGCTGACTATGGACGTGATTAACGCCCTCGGGACCAAATCCAAGATTTAGATAGTAACCGTACATGTCATCGCCGGGCACGCCACGATGGAAACAATGAAAGAACTCTCCTGTGCACTGTTTTCCAGCAATATGGCACCTATCGCACTGCGAAATAGTCAGCATGAAATTCTCGCGGCATTAATGTCGGGGGAGATTTCGGAAACAACTGTTAATCTTAGGGGCTTCGCTCTGGCAACATGTCTAAAGAACTAGGAGGTATCAATTTTACGTACCGGTCTTTTCATATCGCAGCGTACATTTAATTCCCGACACCCGTTGCAAGTTGCCATACCAAGTTGTCGCTTTACTGGGCCGGGATAAGTTGGTAACGCGATGCCGCCGAAGACGCAGGGAAGGCCATACCGCTTACACGCAGTGCACTATAACATCGACAGTTAGTCAATAGTTTTGGAGAAAGGTTTACCTCGTAGCACGCAGGTTAAGAAGGTTGTTAGTGTATACTTACCCCGTGGCCTTCCATAGGACGAGTACATCTTGATTTATGACCCGACACCCGCAATCGGCATAATACACAAACTGGATTAGGATGTCGTCCGCCTGATCTAGCATAAGGTTGTTGCGGAGGCAGTAAAGCAGATGATTGGTCCATTTCGGTAGAAATTTCGAAAAATTGTAATATGATCAGTAGACTCAAGAGGCTTAGAGTTGATGGGATGCTCACGTAGAATCCTATCGTGTTTTACAGAATGTAGTAATACCTATGATCATCGAGACGCCTAATTAATATACATGAATTTTGTGATGAAGAGCAACAATGTGAAGCACTAGCAGTATGACAGGTAGTAAACAATTCATTTCTTCTCGACTTCAGTGCCATTCTAAGGTCTTTGTGTACTTTCCTACGGGAGATAGTACTATGCTATAGATGATACACTATTTGATCAGTATCTTTCGGATAGCTTCAATATGTTGATTGCAAGGCAATTCAAATTTGCTGATAAAGAAAGAGTTCATAGCTTTATAAGCTTTAGACCCAATAATAGCTCTACTGGACATCTAGTTTACTGGCAATACATATTTATTGTCAATGACTTTCAAATAAGCATAGCACAATGAAGCGGTAACTTAGGGACAAGTTCATTATATTACTAGTTCACTAACAACAATAAGAATGCTCAATGCCAGCATCCTTACAGATAAGTTAAGTTACCTACCTGGTACGTAACATTGTTGAAGGGACATGGGTCAACTCAAAACTTCACATACGAGATGTATGAGTAAAATACCTTGGGTTAGGTAGATATCTACCTAAGGTACCTAGTATTTTATTTGCTAGGGCACATATGTAATGTAATAATTATTTGTATAGTCTGGAACAGTCTTACGAAATAGGGAAATGTTGTTTGAAGAGGGGTGTGGAAGGTTAGGTATGTGCTTGCGTGCTTCATGGGTATAACATATAGTACCTATTCTAAAACCTTTTCAAATAATAATTCCAACTTATGACAACTACTAATAAATACCTAATGATTCAATTTTCGATGAATCTTAAAAGCCTATTTGGGACACAACTTTCCATCCTGGGTAGGGTAATAAGCAATCTGGTTGGTCACGTACCAATCCTCGGAACCAACAGCTGTCGGCGCCCATAATAGGCCCCAGGGGTCGTACTTCTGCTTAAGCTGATAAAGATACGCGTAATTCGAACCGTAAAAGGCTTGCTGCCAGTTCGGTTCGTTGATGTCTGCCTCGTTCAGATAAGCGCCAGCAGCAGGAGAAGCGTCTCGCCATGGTTGCATCATCTCGACGAGATTCTTGTTTGCTGCAGCAATATCATCAGCAGTTGCTTCCTGGCTCCAAGTAGCACCGAGTAGCGCGTGTAGAACGGTTTGGCGCCATGCCGGGTTCACGGCGTTCGTTTGGTTGGCGGATGGGTTTGTAGCTGCTTTCATGTTGTACCCGAGCATTAAGCCTGCCTTCTCAACGCTCTGTCTAAGAGCCGCATTTTGTGCAGCAAGCTTAGTAGGATCATCCCAGTTAGAGCGGGGGAATAATCTCGATCCCGTGTTGAAGTTCCAGACACCAGTCTGTTCGCTTTCAGCTGACCAGGTACCTTCAATGCCACCCAACACGCCGTCATATTCTTTATACGTAGCATCGCTAACCGTGATTCCTAGCCCCGCAAGCTCGTCGAATAAAGGAGTAGATAGCGTCTTAAGCTTGGCCGAATCCATATCATTTCCCCATTGAGGGGCCATGGAGAAGGAACAGTCAAACATGCAGCTGATAGACCAATAGTTATACATTCCCTTGTCAGCATATTCAGGGAATTTAGCGAAAACGGCGTCGACTCCCTTCCAAAACGTCTTATTCGAGACATTAGCGTTAACACCGAAGCTATAAGTGAGAGTAGTGACAGGCTTCTTTGGGTAAGCCCGGATAACAAGGGAGGTCACGATTCCCCAGGTGCTGCCACCTCCACCACGGAGGGCAAAGAAAAGATCGGGATACGTGTGCTCGTCAACAGAAACAAAGCGACCATTCGGCAACACGACTTCCATGGATAAGACTTGATCAGCCGCCATACCATGCACAGATGATAACGGGGAATGGCCGCCACCAGCAGTGTATCCACCGCCGATACCGACAGTCTAGGATAGAGCGATTAGCCTTCATTTGCATAATATAATCTCAGAATATAACACATTACTTACCCGGGTGTTACCACCAACAATGTGAAGACCCAAATTATCTGCAGCTTGATAAAGGGGAAGAGCTTGAACACCAGTACCAATTTTAAAAGCTGGTCCACGGTAGCCAGATGGGCCATGGGAGTAAGTAGAACCCAAGTACTGGATACTATCTAGGGCATTTGTCCAGATAGAAAGCGCTCCGCCGCCGGTGGACTTAGCTTTGAAGTCATGGCCCTTGTTCTTGACAATAAGCCGCAGGTTCAGGTTCCGCGCGAAATTAACAGCAAGCTGGATTTGGGCGACATTTGTTGCCTTGACAACATACGAGGGCATGCCGCCCAGCGTACATTTGGCACCGGTCCGTGTAAGGCTAGGGGGCAAGCAGCTAACTCCCTCAAAGGCATAGTACTGGATTCCTAGAGGCTGGGATAGTCTGTTCTGGGATTAGATGTCAATTTGAGCGAGTATAAGGGGGGGAATACTGACTGATACTGAGGCGTCTGCCACTCAGAGGTAATCGAAGCACATTTGGCCTCGTCATACTGAGGCCAATCAGAGTAGCATGGTGCCGCAGCAGGCACGCCTTCAACTAAAGCGCCTCCTAGCAGAATGTTAAGGAGATCCCACATAAAGCGAGCCGGCCAGCCTTTTTCTCCTGGGTAAGCTTTACATACGCGGTTGGCGCGTTTTTGAGTCGCACTTTCGGCATTGCTGAAATTAAAAACGCTGACATTAGTAAGATTATAATTTGTCAAATTGGTGATAACGTTGGGTGTAAGTTGGCTCGATTCGAAGGGGAAATAATCGACGCCGGATGGTGAGGCGTCAGCATCTACCGTCTCAACAGCTGGCGCAACAGTCTCCGGACTTGCGGCTGTTTGAATTTTCAGGGGTTAGCAAGCGGCTGCATCATTATTGCGTGCATATTATGCAAAGACGCGGAAAGAGTATACGAAGGACAAGACTAAAGCTTACCGACACCATCTTGGATTGTCTGAGCAAGCGCTAAGTTAGTTAGCGACAGAGCCGCAGCCAAAGCAAAGCGCGCCATCATTATTACTCGTGCAGCAGGTACCCACGTGAGATGCAGGTATATGCAAGCTTAAGAGGTAGCAGTCTGAGGCTGAGGAATCGTAATAGAAAAATTCCAAAGGATCGTCCCTAAGCGGTTACTTTATACGAACCGACAAAAAGGTCAATATCCCTTGATGACCACGTTGTTTTAACAGGCTAATGCATAAGTGACACGATATCAATAGTCCAGGGGAATAAGTCAAAGCTGACCAAGTGTAAACGTACACCTTTAAGGGACCAGGCGAACTTTAGCGAGAGTCTACACATGAGACGACAATCCTCTGTAATCTCGTATCGTTCGAGGAGGATACTCATTACAAGCGCGCTAGGTGAAGAGTTCCATCTAGTCCATCTAGCTACTCCATACGGCTTTTAGAAACTTCCAAATATGGACAAGAGTCCGTCGATGATCTAGCGTCTATCTAGTCTAGAACTATTTACCACGATAGCATTAGTTAAGCTGCCGCCAGTTTTCCTTTAAAAGAGTTACCTCTTCGTTCCGTAGTATCGGATTGTGGATATGATTCGCGATTGTTCCGTTGCTACTCTCGTATAAATTTCGGATATTTATTGACAGCAATTCCCGTTACTCAAGTCCATTTCTCGGAAATATGCAGGATTTTAATTCAGACATTGCATCTTAGTTTTCTGCACAGTTGTTATTTTCATTAGCACACTCTCATGTCTTTGTTTAGTCGTAATATGCATCGCATAGGTATAAGGAACAAAAATTGCAAAAGATAAACGGCCGATGAAGTTCAGCGAAATAGGCTATTATCGAAGCTTGTATAGCAGCAACTCGCAAAGACAGCACAAAAGGTTGCAACTAAGGGGTAACTACCTAGGAGGTAGGTATGTAATACCCACGCCCAACGAGGCAAGCAATCCGATGTGCCCCTTTCGACAATATTTTTCGGAGCATTCGGAGGTCAAGCGAGTGGGAAAACATTGTGCCATATTACTTCCAAAAAGAGAAAAAAAAAAAAACGTTTGGAGAGAGGGGCGATGTGTCGTGCAGCACATAGTGAAGCTGTTAACTTATGCCAAGCTGGTAGTGTATAAGAAGACCAGGATAAGAGAACCGACGCCTTTCGCTTGAAATACTTGATACGCTAAGTTGAGGTCTTTTAGTTGGCGTTTGAGGTGATGAAGCTAATTCATACTCACAGGACACTAACACAGGGAAAAGCCATATCCCTGCCAAATCGGAGTGTCCAAGTAAATGCGTATCGTCAATACTGTTATATAGAATCTTTGGGCACCAATGGCAGTAGTTACAGCAGAAAAGACTCCGACTAAGGGTGAATTTATGCTACCTCGCTTGAGACGAATTCTCATATCACCATACTTAGCAGGCTTAAATAATGACCACCCCAAGCTTTGGGTAGCTACTATAGAAAACCCGTACGAGTTAAACTATGCACCTAGGTAGTCAGTGGTTTCTCCTCGCCAAGGCTAAGGGACTATCTAGTTTTGGGCGATGGAGCCTAGATTCTGCTAACATCAGACGGGTGCCGGGGAGTCCATGTAACAGCCCGTTCCCAGCTAGAAAAAGAAGAGTATGTGCTTTGACGTCCCCTCCGATTATTGATATACAGCTAAGATACTCGGAAGCTACCTAGGTAGCGCGTATCGATCGTTCGTTTGACACGAGCCTGGTGAATCTTTCGAGGCCTCATTACCCTTGTCCAGCGTTATTATCATGGCTCTTGGGCCCCCTTAGCTTACCAAGATCTTCAATATGCTGCAATTCTGGGGAATAGGACATATATGAATGATCGCCTGCAATCCCGGCGATGATCTCTACTAATTAAGCCGACTCTTCTCTTGGATCTATCTAGACTTATCTGGAAAGGGCTGCGTAGGTGCTTCAAATATCAGTAATGATCAGTTACCATGTCAGAGCCTACTCAAGCCCTTCCAATGGCGACGAACCCTAATCCTACGAGCTGGCTTCAAAACCTAGGCATCGCCATAGAAGTAGTATTTCCGACGCTTACGCTAATAGTCGTTTGCTTGAGGACGTATATCAGGCTCGACACGAAATGTTTCGGATGGGGTGAGTTCTGAATCCCGAGATCTAAAGATAAGAGTCATATAACCTCTATACTAACTTAATTTCATTCAGACGATGGCCTTATTATTGCTGCCATGGTCTTTGCTATTGCCTTAGCAGTTGGCTCGATTAAGGGTAAGCGGATGCGAGACGGTTACTACCAAGGTCCGAACTAAATCATGTTCAGTTATGAAAGAATTATACATAGGAATCCATTACTATGATGTCCCGGCATCCTTTGATCCTACCGAGGGGTTGATTTGGATATATATTATCGGCGCCGTTTACCAACCGATTTTAACGCTTGTTAAACAATCTGTTCTCGTCTTTCTCCTTCGTCTTTCAGGCATTAAGCCCGGCGTTCGATACGTTGTCTGGGGCACCATCCTCTTCAACACGCTTTTGATGATTGCGGTTCTCCTCACCGTCATCTTCCAGTGTACCCCCATCGAGTTGAACTGGCATCCATTAGTACCCGGAAGTTGCATCCAACAGTTCACCTTCGGTGTAGCTGCTGCATGTCTGACTATTATGACTGATATAGTTTCAGTCGTCCTTCCTTTTTACATCTTTCTGAGCTTGAAGATAAACAAATATAGGAAGATGGCATTGATTGGGGTTTTCATGCTCGGTGTAATGTGAGTAACTTGAGCACAACTTCTCATCTACATCAAAGAACAATTTAGATACGCGTATAAGGAGAAAGCTCTAACATAAGCCTTACAACAGCGTCACCATTGTCAGCATTATTCGTCTTTATTTCCTTGCTCAAAACTTCCACGATACAAGTCCGGACAAGAACTTCTCTCTCGGCTTCTGTGTCTCTTCTATCGAGTGCAACTTGGCTATTGCGACTGCATCAGCACCCGCACTTTGGCCGCTTATTCGTCGTTGGATACCACGTCTCAAGTCAACCGGCGATCAATCTTATTACGGCCCCCGTAAATATGGCGGCACCTCGCATGCACATTATGTCAGGACAACCGATGGAGCGGATAGCAATAATATCGGGTTAAAGGACCTGGACAGCCGGCGAACTCACACTGAAGTTCGGTGCACACGAGATTCAGACGAAGAAATTCTTACAGGGACAGGAATCATGCGCACTACACAATTCAATGTCTCAAATGAGGATGAATATTCACGAAACGGGAAAGGGGCTAATTTTGACGATCGCACAACACACTCAAAAGTATCTAGCAGTGGTTCCATATGAGAGGTACCTAGATAATCATATATAATAATAGCTACAGCAAAGGGATTGTTCAATAATCTCTACGGTTGAGTTTCGCAGATTTCGGATGTATAGGTATTAGATATGGAAGGTAGATAGGGGTAGGAGGTAGTCTGGGAAAAGCTGAAGAAAATAATAACAGAAAAGTTCGAAGCATCTCTGATCCAGAGTGACTTCACAAATTCCAAGATAATTCACAACAAGTTTTCGGCAGAGTATCTACCCCCATCAGCTGATTCACGCTAACTTGCAAAAACTACGGCTTCTACCTAGTCAGGAACACCAATCGTAGTTCGGTGAAACTGAAGAGCTAGTCCCAATAGTTCGAGACGGAAAGCTACGATTACCACATGGCTCAGTAATTAAAAAGACCCTCTCTACCTCTCTCGTAGTTACGTCGTAAGATCCTAGTAAAGTAGGCGACAAACTAATTTGCAGACTTTCAGCATCCTTAATATATACTATATTCCCAGAAGAGCGATCCATCCCAACCAGTATTCAGAATTTGACTTTGAAGGACCTCAAGGTTCATTCAGACTTGATCATTATCCCCATGCATATACTGGGGTTTTACCTCTGAATTTAGGAGTGTTAATGTTGTTATGTTTGCAATTTATTTTGTCGTCTACTTATCGGAGAAATACGCCAATGAAGGGCGATAGCAGCACTAGCAGATCTAATAAGGTAAACGTTAGAGACTATTACTAGTTTTTACCTACCCTACGTACCTAAGGCACTCAAGTACTCTTTCAACATCGCCGACCATATTTCTCACTAAGACAAGCCAAACGGAAATTGTTCACAGAATAAAGACAGTCTATAAGCCCTTCAACGACGATAGTTCAGGGGGTCAGGATCATCCGCACATAATCATACCCCAAGTAATACACTTAATACGCATATCAGACGATTGTTCATAATGATGCATGCCTCTTTATACTTGCACACTTTTACTAATGGATCCCTATTATAACCCCGTTAACCATTTTCAGGTAATGAATTCTCAGGTCCCTCTTCCAAAGTGCAACAGCTCCTTAGCTCCCCACGCCAATCCGCTCGCGTGGCTTCTTCCGGGATAATTGGAATATTCGTTTAAACTTACCTGAAATAGAATGGTCTAATGGATAATCGCCACATCTAGAATTCAAAGTAGCGGACTGTCCCGATATAGACATTGAGGATCGGTCATACAAAGTGTCCACAGTTCAGCTTACAATAACCGAAAAAAAAGAGAGTTGCAACATCTCGGTCTTTACAAGAGCACCCTGGTAGGGAGGACCACGAACAATCTAATTCATAGCGTCCCCTGAGGCGCACAGTTGAGAAGGCTCTCGTGAAATACTTCAACTTACATTCTGAGTCAGTAGTGAATTCTGAGTCACTAACGGCAGCGCTTAATTCAACTCGTAAGTAGTACCCCTATAAAAGAACACTTCCTTGCCGTAACTGAGGATATTAAAAATCCTTTAGCAAATTTATAGCTTAGAAAAGTAATCCTTCTGGACTTCGTAGATAAAGTTGTTGGACAATCCTCGTGGTATATCATATCTCCAAGCCATTACCTGCAAGAAAAAATAATCTCGAAAGTAGACTAGGTAGCTGCAGACAAGCTATTTGCATACCTTTTGTGAAAGTAGGATACCAGGCACCTAGGTACCTAAGCTAGCTAAATTAGGTACAGCATTATACTCGAGTTAGTATCAGCCCCTAAGAAGGGGGGAGGGGGAGGAAATTGCTTTACACGTGGTAGCAACATACTATACGCAATGGTTGGTTGACATACTAAACCTTCTCCACCATAGATGAGTTACCGACGATTTAAGTTACTCTACAAGATAGATATTAATTTCATTAATTTTTGAATCCATTACATACGGCCTCGGCCTCGGCCCCGGCCGCTGACACTGCCTCTCCACCTCCCTCTTCCTCGGCCACGTGCGCTAGCGAAAGACTTTCTAACCGGCTCGATGTCATTGCTTGAAGACGAATCGCTATCGTTACTGTCATCCGAAAATGACAGCCTAACAACGGTTGGAGTCCCCAGTTTCCTGGCTGGTTGGCGTTGTTCTGGAACTTGATATTCTGATCCGAAGCTAGACGAGGAAGAAGATTCAGCTTCCTCGTCGGCGGGTTCGAAATCATCGTCAACCAGTTCCTTACGACCATGTTTAGAGCTCGGTCTGCTAGTTTCCTCCATCTTCTCGGTATCCGGTATTGGTTTCTTTTGTGTAGTTGAAGGTGTTGAAGTTCCTTGAGCCGAAGCTGCTGCAGGACTGCCCGTTGCACCATCTCTCGTCCTACGCGAACTAATCCTAATTCTTTTGCCTCTTAGAGCCGCTCGTTCTCTCATAGACATGAAACGGATATCTGGAGGCGGATCTACGTTGTCTGGTTTGGCTGTGGCGGGCGATTGCGTTACTCGTCGTCCCGGAGGCCGACCTCTTCTCCTTACAGAGCCTCCGCGGACCGGGGTAGATTGTGACCGTTCTCTGCTCTCATTCGTGTCATCTAATTCTCGCGCCAATTGGGCTTCAAGCTCATCCACGGTGACATCATTCTCATTCTGAGAGCTGTCTGGATCATCGGCATCAACTGTGACACTGTCCTCATCATTCTCAGCATCATTAGATAGCGATTTCTTCGGCCGTCCTGGTGGGCGGCCACGCTTCTTCGCGATAGACGGAGTAGCACTCGTTCCAAGAGAGTTTCGGGGTGGTCGCCCACGTCTTTTAGCCCCGGGCTGCGGTGTACTTTGAGCAATACGTGACTTCTCTTCGCCACTGGGAAGTTGCGTCAGAGCGCGAATTGCATCGGCTGCTAAATCTACAGGATCTACATCCTCTATCGCGTTATCTTCGCCCTCTGATCCTAAAATCCTCAAGGGTTTAATGATGACAGTATCATCCGGGTCTTCTGCAGGCTCTTCGGCTTCCACATACGATGCTCTTGGCTTAGCATGTCGCAATGTAGGTCGTAGGGGATCAATACGGAGAGATGGTCTCGCTTTCTTTGGCTGAGCAATTGGCTCAGGAGCTTCTTCTGGTTGCGTCTCTGTAATGGCGTCCCTCGGTTGTTCATTGGAGTCAATTGGGGCAGCTGACCCAGATGGTGTAGATGTGCCATTACCAAGGGCGCCAAGTAACGCGGGATCCAAGTTGACGAGCTGATCAATATTTCCGGTCTTGGGCTTTTTCCGCGGTTGACTCCTAGGGCCTCTAAAATCGGGGTCATCGTCCAGCTCAAGTCTTGCCTTTCTCTTCGCAAGCCGTAGGGTCTTTTTAACGTATTCGGACACTTCCGGCTCATTACCTAGGGCATCAGCAGATGGCATCTGGAACGGGTCAAACAAGATTCTATCTGCACTTTCATCTTGGTCGTAAAATCCCATTCCCATCATTCGTCCACGCCCAATCACAGAGGGGTCGGGGTACTGCGACTGATCCTGAAGAACAGAATCGCCTTCTCCATTTTGTATAGCAGACATGTCCCCATGATCAACCTCGTCCGCGTGTTCGCGATTTGACATGTCAGCAGCGGATGCTTGGCCGTTCTGATGACCAGAGCTGGTCGTCTCAGCATGATCTAGGAGATGGCTTTGGTCTCCGTAACCGTTCATGATTGAATCTTGGAGGGCCGAATCCATCTCGTGTGGAGCATCATCTGCACCGCTCAAAGAAGCTAATGGATCTCTGGCCTTTTCGGCATCTGCCTGCTGCTTCAGACGTTGCATCCGCTTCGTATCCCTACCCCGATTTTCATCGCCAGTAGCCTTTAGCCAACCAAGGTTATGTTGCCTAAAGTCGACAATTGATTCAACACTGCGGTCATCCGCTATTGGACGTGTATCATGCCCAAGAAGGGTGTTCTTTGGGACATATGGGTGTGAGTTACCACTCTGTCTACACGACCCGCAGTTGCAAATATTCAGGCATTTAGGACATCGCCAATGTTCCTGCTCCATTGCCATCTGGGGCATCGTATCGAAAGCTCGCCACAAGACACCGTAACAATATGCGCTTTGACACGTCGTGCAAAAGTTCAGTTTGTATGTGTAATCTTTATGGCAACAGACATGGCAGCGGTAGACGTCGCCTTTCTTAGCCTTGCGTTTTGGTTTCGGCTTCTTCTTGATGCGGCCTTCATCGTCAACTTCAGGTTCATCAGATTCTTCTGCTTCAGGTTGATGTGGTTTTGTGATATCATTCCAAGGTCGCCTTCGAAGCTGTTCTTGACATATCTGGGCCACCGACTTTTTCCCTGTCTTTTTCCGCGCAACTTCGATAGGTTGAGGAGACAAATCGATGTCGACAAATCCATCTTGTTGAATAACCATAGACCGCCAAGCCTCATGCTTTTCGATAAGCTCGAACCATTTCCACTGTTCGCACCATTGAAGGCCTGATATACAGACACACGAACGGCCCATAACATAGCATTCCATGCAAACATCGTATGTATCTTCGTCGCCGTTGATTAGCGTCCGTACGCAGCACTTGCAAGTTAGAAAGCGGTTGAAAATATTGGACCGGCAATATGAACATGTGATATTCGAATCGAAGGGGATATATTCAACGTCTGGCTGTTTGTAACCGAACATCTCGTCAATAAGGATCTCGGTGAACAAGCCAAACAACCGTTTGAAGTCATTGGCCATCTGTTTGATTCGCGAGGAGTTTTGGATTAGTTCTTGGTCAAGACCTAACAAACCAACTTCAGGATTATCTTCGTGGGCTTGGAGTTCCCTATAGTACTTCTCCAAGGTATAATATATGATGGCCTTATTTTTATATTGCTCGTCTCGGCAAACCAGTCGCGCTTTAGGCAAAGCCTCGTGAAGAGCTAGGTCAAGAGTTTCGACCGTTGTCCTATTCCATGCAACTTTCATAGTACGTGTCCCGCGGTTCCAGACTTGGTGGGGAGCTAAAGGAGGTATAAGGATGAAGTCACCAGCCTTTTGCTCGACCACGTAGACGGGAAAATTGGCTTTCTTCCAAGCGTTGACCTGTGCGAAATGTTTCTCGATCTCAATGTCGTGGCCTAGCATAGAAAGGAAGTACTCTCGAACTACCTCACGATCCTTGGTTTCGGTCATGAACCAAATCGAGCTACCCGGTTTCTCTCCATTCTCGTCTCCTGATGCTTCAACCATGATATTCTGGCCCAAGCTCGCGCACATCTCTCGATGCGCAGGTGTATACGTTCCTTCGTGGCCAATATAGCACATCAAGTTTTGCGCACGCATCTCCTCAGGTAAGCTACTCATGAGATCCCCTGCCGTGGCAGGGGTTTTTTCCGGCGCGCCAAAAATATCATCATTTCGAGTGTCTGCTCCTGGATTCTCGCTGATATTCTCGTTCATGTAAAAAACGTTTGGAGGGATAACCTTCTTCAGATGGTCGTACCATTCTCGAGGACAGTCTATATCTTTTAGGTAAAGGCGCTGGCGCCGTTCGTCGCGGAAATTAGTAGGGGTCCATTGGTTGGTCAACTGTCGCATCGATCGCAAGTAGTGGCCAGTGGTCATGGGAATATCGGATTGCGCTGTTATATCGCGAACATTTTCCTCTGCAGGCTCTTGTCAGTACTATTAAGCACCATACATAAGCAAACCGAAAAACTCACGTTTCTTGTCGTAAGTCTTCTCCAACCAAGTGGCACTGAACAAATCATTTGGTAAGACTTTATTCCATCCTTCTATAACCAAAGGCCGACCGCCCTCGATAACATGAAGTTGCACCAGCTTCTCGAAACCAGATGGGCCAAGGCGCCTGATCTGCGCGGTGGAAATCCGTACAACCCAGTCAAAGTTCGGCGTGCGATCTACAAGAGAATGAAGGTCGAGATCTGGAGGGATCGGATCGAATTTGGCTTGGGGATGTAGTGCTGTCGGCATTTTTGCTATTACTTGAGATTTAGGCCAAATTCCAGCAGATTAGGTAAATAATGGAAAATTGCGCGAAAAGGTCGAGATTCTAAGAGGCGGAAAATAGGTGTGAGGCGACAGCGGGGTTCGTGAAGATGGTAATCGCCTTCAGACGCGCCTCGCAGTGTTTTCGCAATCGCGACGGCGTCCCTGATGGATAGCCAACGCAACCTATGAAGTATCCCATACGCTTTTAAATGGGTCTAGGGTAGATGACGCATTTTTAATACAGAGGATGGTTTATGAGGTTGACGGTTGACCAGGGCGAAAAGGTTGTTTTTCTAGAGCAGGTTGTAAATGTTCTCGGTCCAATGCGACCACCTGACAGCATGAGGATGGAAATAAGAATAAGGAAGCTATGACAATAAATTTAGGGACGATAACGGAAGGCGTTAAAGAGATAGGGATGGCAGATATAGGCGGGACCCACCTAGTTACCTCTGTACATAGTAAATGTACTTTAGGTAACCTAACCCATCACGGTAGACTCGGTACATGCACACGCCCTTTAGGTTAGATATGTACAAATCCGGGACTTATAAGAAACTTTAAGAGGTTTCTTCAAAATATCCAACAGCATTTCAACATAACTTGATTCAGGATATAGAATGATTATGAGCTTGCGGTAACAGGTATTTTCGTTTCACTTGCGAAGGTGGGTGTTGATTCCTTTACTTCACCTTACCCATAGAAAGTAATTCACTACTCGAAAAAATAATGAAAAATAAGTAGTTCGTTGTCAAAAAAAAGAGAAAAGAGAAAGAAAAATCAGATGGGTTTATTAAACAGTATAAGATCAGTATTCTATACCAGAAATTCAATTTGATCCGTGTAGCATACATATATCATATTTCTTCTCATTATAGAGCTTCTCAAACTTATATCGTCTCCGTCCCATTAGTCAATACTAAATCGAAGCCTTCACCTCTTACAAGAAACCCAGCTAACAAGTCACTAGAAGTCGATACCTACACCCCCGAGCAGGATGCACCGGCTCCCTATATCTAGAGGGACGAAGTGTCCTCTGTCCCATAGCTTATTGACTCCAATTCCAAGGCTATCGAGACAACTTCATCATGTCTCCAGAGGTGTCTCGTACTACCTTCAAAGGGGGACATCAGCCTCAGCAGCTCTCAGTTTTCTGAAGCCGAGGCAGCTAATCCCAGTACCTCATTCTCAACTTACAAGCCAGCGAGGAGCTCACACCATTGACTCGCCATCCTCAGCAGCCATCCCGGAGCCCTACTCGCCGCCCACGTCGGGCATCCTCTCCCATCTTCCTCGATCGTGGGTTCCCTACGCGGAACTCATCCGGATCGACAAGCCCACGGGAACGTATTATCTGTTTTTCCCGTGCCTGTTCTCAACGCTAATGGCCGCACCGCTGGCCACCCCCGCGGCCACCCCATTGTCTGTTATCGGGACCGCCGTGCTCTTCTTCGCCGGTGCCCTCGTCATGCGCGGTGCCGGGTGCTCCATCAACGATCTCTGGGACCGGAACTTAGACCCGCACGTAACTCGCACGCGGCACCGGCCTATAGCACGCGGCGCCATCACGCCCTTCAACGCCTTAGCATATACGGGTGCCCAGCTCCTCACCGGTCTCGGGATCCTGTTGCAATTCCCGACTCCATGTCTCTTCTATGGCATTCCCAGCTTGCTGTTCGTGGCTTCATACCCGCTCGCCAAGCGTGTGACGTATTATCCGCAGTTCGTCCTGGGTCTGACTTTCTCCTGGGGCGCTATTATGGGATTTCCGGCTTTGGGGGTAGACCTGTTGTCGAACAGCGCCGCCCTGAGTGCCGCTGCTCTGCTGTACGCGAGCAACGTGTCCTGGACCGTGCTGTACGACATGATATACGCACATATGGATATCAAAGACGACGCCAAGGCAGGTATCAAAAGCATTGCCCTCAAGCATGACGCTGATACAAAGAAGGTATTATCCGGGCTAGCCGTTGTGCAGGTAGGCCTCCTCGGAGCTGCGGGTATGACAGCAGGCGCAGGGCCAGCTTTTTACATGTTCAGCTGCGGCGGCGCAGCTCTGACTTTAGGTTGGATGATAAAGAGAGTCAATCTTAAGAGCGTGAAGGACTGCTGGTGGTGGTTTGTTAATGGATGTTGGATCACTGGAGGTGCAATCAGTCTCGGTCTCGGGATTGACTACCTATTAAAATACGCCGACAACGAGACCAAGTCCTTAGAGAACTAGGCTTCTACAATGTTGTATACTTATTTTTGTATATATTAGAGTTAGACTTCAGGTCCAGGATAGAGGGTCCTTAGATAATAGGAAGTGTACACTCCAATCCAACCCATGAATTTTCACATGGAATCATCACGAGCATCACAAAACTAAGAGGATTGCGGGTATTTACTTTGGCGACGCTGAATCTCTATTATGGATCTCGTCCGCCTGTGAAAGAGTATCAAGGCCCGAACCTATGATGCCGTGATGAAACAAAGCAAGCCGTATCGACTCCGCATGCCCAATGAACCTTCTCTCGTTGCACGTTTTCCTCAATTTCCTTCGTCCCCGACCGAGCATCTATGATCTCGGCTTCTCCTTCTTCTCCTTCCACAGAGCTAGCAGACCAACACCGGAAACCTTGACGACCTTGAATCGCACACCGGGAATATCACCCTTGGCCTTGCCCTTACGACCGAAACCGGCAAGTAGGACTTCGTCGTTCTCGTCCACGAAGTTTAAGCAACCGTCGTTGGGGACTAGAAATCACATGGCGTTAGCAAATTCGCACTGAGGATCCCCAAAATTATCGTTCCTAGATAGATATTCTTTCTCGTGGGACTAGCCGTTTAGGTAGGCTAGTTAAACTTTTCTAATCGCGGGTAGAGTATATATGTAGGGAGCAGTTGAAGTAAGGGGGTTTCGTACCGAAAGCAGTAACCTTCTTTCCGTTCTTGATGAGTTGTACACGGACACACTTTCGGATGGCAGAGTTAGGCTGCTTGGCTTCGACACCGACCTTCTCGAGGACGATTCCCTTGGCGTGGGAGGAACCACCGAACGGCGACGACTTGAAAGCGGTACCGAGAGCACGCTTCTTGTATCCGAGATCAGCCCACTTCTGCTCCTTTCGGTGCATCCGCAGCTTGCGGGCTGCGTTGAGTCCACGAGGCTTTCCTTTACCCATGATTGCTGTCGCAGAGAGGTCGCACGGTCAGCAAATTCAAGATTTCGAGGTGTGAAAAATTTTTTGTTTATCGTCGTTGAAGGGATGACAAGGTTTAAAAAATCGGCAGCAACGTATTGGCTAAGACCAAAAACTATTGAAGATCGATCATTGATGAGGAATTAAAACTTACCGATTTGTATGTGGTATCGCTAGAAAATGGGTGTTTGAAGTCTTGCTTGGATGGATGGATAGATTGGCTAGCGGTTCGTGGATGTGATGTTTCTTCGGTTAATTTTTTCCACAGACCAGAGGTCGAAAATAATTGCTAAGGGTTTCCTCGCCCTAGTCTCCAGCTGTGGCGGGAATGCTAAATGATTTAAAGCGGGTCTCAAAAAATCTAGCCAGTCCATTTTGTGGTTTACCTAATCTTAGTAAGCAGCTGCGAACATTAGACAGCTAAGGTACGTACCTTATATACCTAGGTACATACCTCATATCTACATGTACGAAGTACGTACCAACCTCAAGGTGGCAGGGTGGCTGAGTTATCTGAGGTTACATCAAACATGAATAATTCATCAAAGCCACCTTCTAATGTCGAACCATGACGCGTCAGGTCCATAGGTACCTCAGGTATGCGCTTTTCGCATCTTTTCATAGGCAACTTCAAAACTGACCAGTCATATTCGCCAATTGCAATAACCTACCTAGCTCATTCTTCTTAGCAGGGCTACTTCGTATTTGAAAGTGATTGTGTTGATAAGTAAATCGCATTGTCATTCTGGCAAAATGTAGCGATGGATAACCTCAAGTTAACACGGAGCAATTCCAAAGCTCGCGAACCTCCCAGGTTATTCCTCCATCCTTCTTCAACAACTTCACATGTCTCGCTATCAGGAGCCATGGCTGCCAGCCCGGCAGTCCCTCCTACTGCTGCTGTTCCTTCGATGTCCAGCAAACGAGCAAATACCAGCGGCGCATCTATACAGCAGTCCCAAGCTACCACTTCCCTTGCGCGAACGGGCTCGTTATTGAATACACGAAATCGCGCCCACGTTGGCCGACTCCAAACTGCGGATTCTACGCGCACCGCCGATAGAACCGACGCCTTGTGGGCTGAGATGCAAGCAACTTTAGAAGAGGTGGAACTTTCAGCGAGTGGAGGTACCCACGTTTTCGGACCGGAACATGATCGCAAGCTCGCCGAGTTGCGCGCCGCCCAAATTAAGCTGGCGCAAGCATGGGCGAGAAGCGAAGCCGACGACTCAATCGAAACCGCAGCGGCTAACAAGGTGCCAAACCTCAAGGGAGCTTTAGGTGAGATTGGCGCGACCGCTACCGGGGCAGCCCTTGGTCCTACGATATCCTCGAGCGTCGGAAAGGCAGCGGTAGAAGGTACCTATACAGAAGGAGCGAAAAGCACAGTAGGTACAGGCAGTGCACGACCCGGTAGTAGTGGGACTGGCCGCGAGCGGCTAGGCGCTAAGCTCGAAGAAGAAACAGAGAAGGATATCCTTCTAGCGAGAAATAGAAGAGAGGCGAACGATCGCTATTTTTCCAAGATAGACCAGGGGGTTAGGGATGTTGTTGAAAAATTAGAAGAAGTGGCTATCGCCATGAGAGCTGTCGAGGAAGAAACGCGTAATATCTGGGGCGACAGCGCTATCCTGGATAACGCAAAGGTCTAAACAGGACATCCTAGAATTGTGCATATACGTTACGAAGATCTGATGACCCGCTCATCGATCTGCTATGGGTATTCAAGCATAACGATATTGGACGAGGGTTTTCACTTATGCATTGGGCGATCGGCGTTGGTACTTAAAGCGACAAAGGGGATTGTATTGGCCTGAAGAGGCTGCTAACACACCAGCAACAACTTGCTAACCTAGTTAGTGCATGATGGTTGAGGAATGGATGGCTTGTACCAGTAGCCACTCGAGATATAAATCTTCATCATAGGGTATCCTTAACATTGCTCCACCTGCTGGGCCTAAGATTCGTTTCTCATAACGCGTGTCCTGCTCATAATATGTATAATCACTCCACACGCCTACATCTCAGTCCCAGCTGAGTCCTTTGTTATCCAATACCCAAACTTTCGTCTTGCCTTATGGATACAGATTGGATCTGTGGGTTGTCCTGGGTAGGGGTCGGGAATACATCCCTAACCCCTACCAGTAGTCAAGCAGACTCGACTGGGCCCCGCGGCATCTGATAACTCCAGTCAGTACGTAGATCTCCGTAGGGCAGAAGAACGCTCGAGACTCACAGTCACCTCCGCAGTAGCGGAGACAATGGCCACGGCGGCCATGACAGCGACAATGATGGAGAACATCTTGACGGCTGACAAAAATAGGTGGAAGTTGGTTGGTTGGGTTTGGTGATGTTGGGTAAGGCAAAAAAAAGCCCCTAGATCCTCCAAAGAAAACGTCTCGTTGCCCAGAGAGGGTCTTTGAGCTTTTATACACATACGCTTCTCTTCATACACATGCATATTTCTTACCTTAGATCGGTCCTAGTTTGCGCATGCGGGCACGATGCATCTCGCCACCCCTCATTATTGATAGAGTTACGGTCAAGACTTAATCGAGGTTGGGAGGCAGACTCTAGCTATTTCATTGGACAATTCGTCCATTCTGGATCCAATTTGGAGGGGTTGGGTCAACTCCCCAACCCCTGGGCCTCTCACCGCCGGCCGCTGTGAACTCGGAGTCGGGGACGCAGCAATACCATGTCGACCCTTTTAGGCATGGTAAAGCTGTGATAAGATCAAATTCTACCAATGAGCGAACACCATGACCGTTAGATTCCGGGCTTCGTGGGACCTGGCAGCAGAGAATTAACGTCTTGGCGAACTTCATTACCAGCACATGCATCACGATGATTTTATTCGACCGATTCCTACTTTGTACTTCCTCTACGACGGCCGACAACCGGATCAGATAAACCAGAAGAGGATGAATTATAGACCAGGAATAAGTACTTTCGTCTTTTGGACGCAATTTCCAAAAACTATGCCTCAGCATAATTGGAATTCTATGTAAGGTACACTGACATGCTGATATAATAACCTACCAGTCTTACGATAACAGACCAGACCACTTAAGCGAGATCAAAAAAAAGCATGCTCCTCGAGACAGGGCATCAAGCCGTCGGGGAGTCAAGCCAAATAGAAGTAAGCGTTCTTATTTTACTTGGGTAGTATGTTAAACACACCACTCCGAAACGGGCCTCCGGCTCTTCCGTAAAGGTCAGATTCAAAGAACTTTCCTTTTATTTTTTACTTATTTTCGGAACTGTCTGTCTCCCTGGGCTCATCTATACGTGCTATTCCAAAGTCGGCCTAGTATCCTGACTGGCTGGTCACGTTTTCTTACCGAACCGTCCGGCCGAGGCACTGTAAGCGCTCGGGGCACAGCGGCCCCGTGCGCCATGCCACTTACTGTCAGTTCTTCGGGAAATTCTCTTTTGTGTAAATTCTCTTATATGTAGAGTATCTTCCACGCTATATTCGCTTTGCTTAGGTTATATCTATCCTATGGAGCAAAGAAACATAATAAGTGGCCGTGTTATATAGGTATATAACAGGTACCTAAGGTAGGCGAATTGTAGTCGAATTAAACGCAAATAAGTACCAGGTAGGTATATATGGAACAAGCTAGTAGCCATAACGTGATTAAAATCATAGCAAAATATACTGCATATGTCGACGAACCCAGCATCCAGACTTTATCCCTAGTATTTGGGTCGGCGCAGGGTAATCATAGGAGTTATTTCTACCCAGCAAGGCATCTCTCGCGATAGCAAACGTCGTTGCCAAAAAAAAGCAGATTCCCAGTGGAAGTCCTCGGTTGGAGGATTTCGGCTGTATTAATATGGCCTCTCCGCACCGCTAAGATGCCAGATATAATAATTCCTATTATGGACAGCGATACGACCCTGGATGTTGATAGCTTCCCCGCGATTTAATAGACGGACGGTCGAGGACCCTCCGCAGTTTTGGCTAGGAACCGTGATCCTGGCGGATGAGAGATCAGATCGTGAAGGATACAATCTTGAAAGAAAACCGTACGACATACGTATCACAGACTACTCGCTAGCATCAACCGCGTCTTTCCCCGCGTTTAAATCTGACCTCCTATCTTGGCTTTCCAAGGCCCTGGTAACGCCCAACAGGTCTACGATGTCTTCGAAAGTTGCTGCCCGTAGTAGAAGCCACCTTGTGCATAGTCACGCGAAGGAGGAAGGTATACCAGGAACAGTGAATTTACAAGTCGCTGGTATGTCGCTGTATAGTTTTTTTTCCGACGTTCTGACGCTGACTCGATGTCTTGTGGCACTTCGTAGAGGGCGACGATACGGGCTATGGCATGGCCCTCTTTCCAGGTGATTCCGCTCCCCAGGCCCATTACATCTTTAATTGGCTTTATTCTGTTTACTAACGTTATCAAAGTCCCTGCTGAGGACCCCAATGATCCTTTACAGGTCTGTTTCTACGAAAATGTGAATAGGGGCATGTTCTAACGTGGTCATAGTGGTCCAGTTTTAAGAAGACGATGATTCTTATTATTTGCTCGTTTTATTCTTTTCTTGCAAACGCAGCTATAATTGGCCCGTCACCATACATCGATATCTGGGCTGAAGAGTTTGATATTTCGCCAGCTATGGCGTCCGAACTTGTATCTTATCCCAACCTCGCTTTTGGCTTTGGTATGTGGTCCCCATGAAAGGTGAAAGAAAGCAGCGTTAATACAATGAAGGTTCCTTAATTTTTGTGCCCTTATACCTGAAGTATGGCCGCCGACCAGTCATGCTGTTCTCACTCGTTACATTTGCTGCTGGTTTGATAGGGGCATCACAATGTACTTCATTCGGCGGTTTAATGGTAGCTCGTGTAGTTCACGGTTTTGGATCTTGCGGGTAAGTTTCACCTGAAATACTTTTATACAGTAACTAATATCTAGCAGTAAGCAAAATAACCCTCTCTATTTTTAAGTCCACATTTGAATATATCAGCTTATAGAATACACCAAAACCTCATGAATCTATCAATTAGATGAGTACTAATATAACGCCTTCATATTAAAATAGTATGCGAAGCATTGCCAGTACAGCTAGTCAATGATATTTTCTTTCTACATGAAAGGGGCAAACGTATTGGATACTATACAGGTATCAAGCATAGTATCTATCCCCTTTTTGCTTAGTACATCTCTAAAGTTAGCAGTCTGTCTATGTCTCGGTACTCTTGCTTCATTGCCTGCTGGGTATATGCTCTCTGGCGGCTACGGCGTATGTAATATCAAATTCTCTTCTCCCTTGTCGGGCCTATATCCATGGGATATTAGAGCGTCTCCCAACTCGCCACCAAAAGATGCAACTACTAACACGTTGTCCATCAGTGGAGACTTTTCTTCTACGTGGAATTTGCGTTCGCCATAGCATTGCTTATACTAGCTTTCATCCTTGTCGAAGAGACGTCCTATGATCGCCGAGTCCTCGTGACACCTTCCACGCCACCAAACGAACCCGAAAAGGAACGTGCCCATGAGATTGAAAAGGGGACCCAGCATGTTGACCTTATTGTTCCACCGCGTAAAAGCGTCCTAGAAACATTGAGTTTGCGGGGAAGGATTGATTCCAACGTTCCATTTTTCACTACAATGATCCGTTCGTTTACTTATTTTCGTATGAGGATCCCTTTTCCCTTTGTTAGTCGTTTCGGGAGCGACGACGTCCCATTCCGAAGCATCTGGCTGCATTACCAAAAGAAGTACTGACACCATCCAAGTTGTTCCCCAATCACTCTGGGTTATCACGACGTTTGGAATCAATGGTAAGTGTGAAAGCCGGGTTTTTATTGGGTATTATACCCCTTGGCTTACTATGAATGCTAACTTATTTGCAGTACGTCTTATAGTAACAATCTATCCCCTTGAAGGAGTAGTTCTATAATTACGAGGTAACATCGACGTGTTAACGTGCAGTAGATTGGCTTATCGGCCCTGTCTTTTTCGTATACGTTTCCGATTGTTATTACATCGCCACCTTATAACTGGACAGTGGTAAGTTGATTTTGTAAAAGAATTATCCAACCACTTGGGTTTTGACTCACGTATAATAATGATAGACCAACTCGGGACTCTTCGCCCTTGCTGCTATCGTGGGTTACGGACTTGCTGTCCCTTTTACCTCATCGTCAGACAGGCTTGCTGCTTTCTTTACGAAACGAAACAATGGAATTCGGGAGGCCGAAATGCGCTTGGGCGTCATGACAATTCCAATGATTGTTGGACCTGCAGGAATCGTTCTGTACGGACTAACGGCAGAGCGAGGTTTACATTGGATATGCTTTTTCATTGGAGGGGCGATGAATTACTGGGCCGCATATTTTTATTTCTCCTTTACGCTTGCATATGCAGTTGACTCTTATTACGCTAACACGTCTGAGATGCTCATTGCTATGAACATAGGAAAACAAATTATCTCTTTCGGGTTTGGCCTGAAAGTGCTGACCTGGGTATTGGAATCTGGGTATGGTGTTGTCATGTCCGGGATCTTTGCCGGCGTGCTATTAGCGAATAATCTTGTTCTCATAATCTTCATGGTATGGGGGAAGAGGATTAGAATATTTTTGTCGCAGACATGGCTTGCAAGGTTTCATTTTCGGAGCATTCGAGAGGTCACCACACATTAATGTTAGGATTACCCAGGACACGGATAACTGCAAGATGGTGAGCTCGACTCCATAGAAGGTCTCCTCTCTGGTCCAGACCAAATCATACCCCAACAATACACGTAAATAGTACCTCCCTACACGTATAATCTAGACGGCTTTTTTTTTTCTTCAAAGCATATGTCCTTGATGACTTATGAGATAAACACGAGATTTTTCAAGAAATGATTCACGATTCACGTGAACAGTTGAACTCATCATATTGTCTCCTGTTTTTTCCTATTTTCTTAACGAAAGTCAGGTGCCGAACTTATTAGTTGCGCAACTAATGCAGCTTCTGCAGGCCGCGGGTTTTCCGGACGCTAACTCATCTCAACAGAAAACTCAAGAGCGACGACCTTCAAAGTCTTTTGAACTTTGCCGCTGGACCGATGAGCCTAACAGGGCTTGTGACCGGATTCGCTACCACCCAAGAGATGAAATGAGGGAGAAACCCTACTATTTCTGTGTGATTTGGAGCAGAGCACGGTAACAAGGTCCCCTCCAAGCTTATTTTCGCAAATTAATTTGTAGGTTGGGTGTCCAATGGTGATTCGGCAGACCGATCTTTTCTTTAAGGCTCCCGGCGGCCGAGTTCCGCGGTCAAGCATCCAAGACTAAGGAAAATGACATCGGCATGAATTGCCGCATATCGTCCCAACTTTCTCCCCGGAAGGTTTTCAGCGTCCCGTTCCATAGTGCTATGCACAAAGCTGTCCACTCAGAGCCTGTTTGGCAGACCTTTGCCACAATGGAATCAGCTGCGTATATTAAAACAGGGGAAATAGCTTGCACAGCTTGCAGCCCGCGATGCGCTAACATCACACGTACATAGTGTTTAGGTACGCGTACTTCTCCAGAATAGAACGCAAGATATGAAGATTACGTGGATAGGCCCACAAGTAGAAGCCTTAAAAAAACTCAATAGGTTCATGAAAAAATACGAAAAAATTCACTACGGAAATATCTTATTTCCTTACGGCCTATACGCTAACTCACCAACTAGGTATAGGGGTAATATCATATTACTGATTTGTGAGTAATTTCGAAGTAGGTAAAGAAGAACTGGTACGCAGATTGCTCTAGATTCAACTGGCCCTGTCACTCCGCCTCACGCGGCCGCATCAGCCATCCGTTTGGCTGGCGTGATTTTCGCTACACGCTCAAACCCTAAAATTTTACCCAAGCTCCTGTCAGATCTGGTTCAGCTCAGATCCGTCGGTGGAGAATTGTATTAACCAACCTATGAACGGCTGCCAAGATCTTTTATACACCCCAAGGAAGTAGTGTATTATGTAGTTACTAAAGACAACACAGGCTTTGCGGCTGAAACCTTGTAACATAATTATGCCGGGAGGAGATGATAAGATTATTATTAACAATTATTATGAAGATAGTTACTATTAGGTACCTAAGCACGTACATAGGGCTAGGAATTTGCGGGGGTGACATTATAGCTGAACAAACCCTGTCTAGCCAGGCACACGTACATACATTAGGTACTATTACATTGTACAGTCTTCATACGGGTAGCTTATTATACGAGGTCTGCAATGGACAATGCACTGGTCTTTCTCCTGGGATTTGAGTAGGTCGGTATGGAAGATAGGAGTTTGGATAGGTAGTGAAGATTTGACCGCTAAATCTCTATTGTATGACATGAAATCATCGAACAGGAATAGGCACCTGTATAAGCATTGGGTAGCTTTGAACTTACATACAAGGACTATTCTAACATTCAATACACCCGAGGTAAAATATGTGCCTTCCAACTAAACTGCTCCAGTACATTGGCCACAGTCTTGGCTGCTTGCGTACCTAGTTGATACCTAGTAGTATGGTCAAATAACGGGTTAAATGAAACATAGAGACTACAATCGACGTCATCTATAAAGTTGTTTAGTGATACATCCTAAGGAGGTAAAGCTGGTACAGGAAATTGCAACATCTGATTGCAACATCTAGAATCATTGTCGTAGTTGTCTCTCATTGGTTATTTTCCTTAAACCATTCAGGGTTTGCTCTATGTAAGAGACACTTCAAATCAACTCCATAGAGTTTTAGTGATGATCATTTACCTTATTGAGTAAGAAGAACCGACGACACATACCCATGTGCTGTGCATTCAACTCTTCATCTGCTTGTACGGGAGTTGTTTCTATCGTTTGGTTAGCTACTTTCCAAGACTGAGGCTAATAGGCTGACGACTGTTCCCCATCAGCGTCAAGTGAATTATTCTGGGTCACTGTGCTGGTTTTGTCCATGTCACCGCTACGTTGCAAGGAGTCACGATGTTGGCAAAACCACGCCGAAAAGCCTTGACCATTAGAAGCCCTGGTCATAAGTAAGAAGGAGAGACTACCGTCGACTATAAGAAGTCGTAATCCTCCCAACTCATCTAAGGTTTTCCACCATCATCAACCAGTTCCATCTTCACAAACAGATCAACCATCACTTCTGCTTCTTACACATTCACCGAGCCTTCAAGTTCCAGAAACCCCAAACCACCATCAAAATGCAGATCTCTACTCTCTTCGTTGCTGTCCTGGCTACCGCCGCCGCCGCCAGTCCTGCCAAGCGCGGATACCCCGATGGATCCTATGACGCTTGCAGCGGTCTCCACAACTCTCTTCAGTGCTGTGCTACCGATGTCCTTGGTGTAGCTGATCTGGACTGCCATTCTCGTAAGGCCATTTCTTGAATTTTTACATCAACTGAGCGATTATATACACTTAACTAACCACGCTTCTACAACAGCTGGCAAGGTTCCCTACAGCGCGGAAGACTTCAAGGGCATCTGTGCTGCCGCTGGACAGCGAGCTCGCTGCTGTGTTCTCCCTATCGTAAGTACCCGAATATTAACGAGCTTCACAATTACTCGCATACTAACGAGTCTCTACAGCTTGGCCAGAGCATTCTCTGCCAGACCCCTATTGGCATCTAAGAGATATGAAGATTGCAACGCGAGAGTTCTGGAAAAAGGCAACATTCTGATGGAAGCTGTTTCCCTTCACGACAATATTCGACTTACTAGTTTCTCGGATTGGGCTGCGGCTTTTGAAGATGTGACCAAGCAGTTGTGATGGATTGTCACTCCTTAAACCTATTTAATTACCTATATACATCAATTGAAACGAACACTTTCGTCTTCAAAGGGTTTACTTGAGTTATTACGTGATTGTATTTGAAAGTACTACATCTTATAGTTCGTATTGTACACGATTAGTTATCTCGAGATTTGAGTGTTCAACTGCATGGGACCTAGGCTCCATAGAGTAAAGAGGCTCGCCCTGTAAGGTGAGGCTGTATCTGTAGGCAGACTATATGCAGGTATTCCACTGCCGAAAGACACTGCGCCTCACCGGTCCAGCGGAGGTCGAAGCCTGCCCCACGAATAAGTGGCACAGTTTATCGATGAAGATGTCGAGTGGATTTGTCAGCCTTGAAAACTCTAACGGGCTACACATAGACGGGAACATTACGGAACGAATAAATTGTCCACATTCCTGATGATCCGTCCAGGTGAAGGGTTATGAATTATGGGTCCATGAAGAAAAATAAATCTATAAAATCACATGTTCAACTGTTTGAAAGAAGGGATAGGTTTGCCGAGATATCTCCCTGCCAGTTGGATTTGCCACTATGCTGGCTGTAGGGGAAGTCACTAGCTTCGACGTCATCGTAAAAGGGATAGGTTTGTTTCCATATCTGGTCGGTGTGAAATGAAGGTTAAGTACTACTCTCTTTCGGCCTTACTAGAATCATAGGTACGGTGTAACGCCTAGTCCATCTACATCCGGAGATATAGGTAGCTATTCTGGAGCGCGACGGCTGCGCGGAACAAGTATGAATTAAGTGTATAAGATCTAAGCACTCGGACTGTGATACATGTAACTTTCCTCCTGGTGAATCTATCCCAGCTGTTGGGCACAATGGACACATGGTGCCTAGGGGGCGACCACCGGTCAAAGATTGCATGCACATATGTTCTACTCCATGCTAAGTATACAACAAAATACAGGCTATATCTGCAACATGAGCATGAATATATCACACAATAAGCTAAGGTACTTAGACTCGGCCTACAACCAAATGTTCCTTGCTTGTCCAATGCACCCCTTTTCAGGTACATCTCACGGTTAGTACCAAACGCAAGGGATGGAAAAGATTGAGAGCTCTTTTCTACTTGTGTAACCTCTCGGAGATTACGCTGTTGTTATTGCGTAAGGTAAGATGAGTTTCTAGCTTCAATACGACACCTATTAACTGATCCATGACAGCTATCGCATAGAGCTTTGAGATACACACTTCTTAATTTTATTACATTTCAAGAATCGGATATTACGGCAACCGTCGTGTCTAAAATTTCTACCTAAGGTAATAAAATAATAGCGGCTCTTCGTGTATTCGCAAAGGATACATTTCATAATAAATCTAACAGATGCAATAATACATAATCGCGTTTAGTTCCAGGTAACTAACTCTACAGTAACATCCCACTATAAGTTATCAACATAAGGAAGACAACATTGACCACGGAGAATAACTACAAGCACGTTAGATCGAAGATAAAGGAAGTTCTGTGGTATTTCAGCTCTCAAGAGGGTCTGCTGTACTTAGTTATAAATCTCTCGTCCAACCCCTTTACACATCACAGCATCAAAGAGGAGCCTGCTAGAATCGGGAAAATTCAACGACCGACAGTTCCTTCAGCAATAACTATCCCATAAACACATCCTAGCAACGATTCATTTCGTATCCCATCCAGATCATTCGTTGTCTGCCGTAGAGAATATCGGGGGTTGACTAATTAAAACTTGAAAGGGAAGACCGCAAGGGTATATGGTGGCGTTTTCTTTTTCCGCCGGTAAAACACCGCAAACATCTCCAAATACAAAGTACAACATGTACAACATGACGCGAAGTGAAGAAGTGAAGTATTGAACTCCCGAAACGCCTCGCCAGACGTGCACTATGTGCCTGGTAAAAAACAATACAGAACAAGTTCCCAAATCAAATGGCGTGATTGGGAGCATGAAGATACGCCTACATAAACGCAGCTGGCAGAAGCTGGCTAGAGGCACGTTATGCCAACCTCGCGACTAAAAGCAGTTGAGGCTGCCCTTCTTCTTTTTCTTGTTGTTGATAGCGTTCATACGCTCTTCCAGATGGGTTCTAGCCCTCTCGGCGTCTTGGCGCTTCTTACGCTCTTCCTCGATCTGATGAAGGCTATCACGCCATCGGTTGTCTTGTTGGGGTCGCTCCTTAAGCTCTTTGACTTCAGCCTCAAGTTCCTGGGCGCGTTTCCTCCAGGCTTCGCAGTCAGCCTTCATCTTCTTAGACTGGGCTTCAAGATCCGTCAAAGCTTCTTCCAATGTAGCAGTAAGCTGCCTTTCAGCTTTCAAATGTCTCTCGATGCTTTGTATGCGTGCCTCCTGGTCTTCTCGGATCTGGGCTAAAGCGACGTCATGGCTAGCTGGCCGGCCACCTGTTGGCGTTGCTGGAACGCCTTGAGTTGGCGAAGTTGTACCATTGGGTGGTAGAGGGGGAAGAGGAATGGCGGGTGGTGGTGACGGCAAAGATATGATAGATGATGTCTTGCGGACCTGCGAGCTCGTAGAATCGGTCCGCTTTGGTCCTTCGGCAGCGCTAAGCTCATCAATACGGGCCTAGATATGTGTCAGTCTACTATTACAAGTGATCAGGTATATGTAAAATAAGCTTACCTGCAGTGCCACCATTTCCTCCCGGACAGTTTCTAACTCCGTCTGCGCCTTGATTCTAGCTGCATTAGCCTCCTCTAGCTGCATATTGCGCTCAGACTGGAGTGTAGACAATCTGTTATTGGTGAGTTGAGCTTGGTCGTAGTTAGTCTGCAGTTGGTCCTCTAACTCCTCCACTAGACGAGAGTGTTTCTTATTCTTGTTCTCGAGATCATGCATTCGTTTCTTCAGGGCTGTAAGCTGCTCCGTTATAGAGGAGTAGGGGTTCTTGGTATCCTCGCCGTCAGGATGGAGTATGTCATTCAACGAAGATTTCACGGTCTCAAGGTCACGCATAATCGTGTTATTAATCGCCGATAGCTCATCGATATGACTTTCAAGCTCGACGGACTTCTGTTGTTCAATGTTCAAGGCCTTTTGATCCGCAATCAAATCCTCAATACGTTCGCTGATCTTGTCAACGCTTATATCAAGGCCCAAGGCAAAAGCAACTTGAGTAGCAATCTTCATTAGCCCATCGCGTGCTTCCGTGACATCGCTTTCCAGTAATTTTATGTTTTCGGCATGTTCCGACATAAGGATATCGATTTGCGCGTCGTACTCCTCCTTGGAGCTGGTTCGAATTTCCTCAATTTCCTTGGCGTGCTCGTCGTGGAGCTGAGCAAGGTTTTGCTCGTAATTACGGAGTGTTTTCTCATGCTCTGCAATCTGAATTTCGAGCCGGCTAACAAGTTCCTGATAGCCACGCGATTCTGCAGAAGCAATATCTCGCGCTTTGAAAGCTTCTTCCAGTTGATCTTTCGCGAGAGCATGTGCCTGCTCCAGTTGAGTTACTTTAGCAGCATTGCCATCAACGATCGACTTGAACTTCTCAATCTCACTGCGCAGCGTGGCGACAAGATTTTGGTGCTTAGCTTCCGCTTCGTCGGATTCTTCATCGCTCTTTGCCTCGGCGCGGGGTTCGTCGGCCTTTGCATGTGCAGCTGCAACCTCAGCCTCAAGATCGCTGATGGTTTTCTTCATTTGCTGCTCGGTTGCCTGCAGAGCATTTAACGCAGCGTCGTGCTTACTTTCCCAATTGGCAAGTTCGGCTTCAAGATGAGCAATCTTAGCTTCATGGGCTGCACATAGCTCACGTTCTTGTTCGTTTCCATCCGGTACTGGGACCGCTGACATCGATTTGACTTCATCAGCCTCCTTGACCGAAACGCGCAGAGCCTCCAACTGGTCAACGAGTTGTTTTTCACGAGTAGCATGATTCTCTTTCATGTCTAGAAGCTGTCGTTCGTTCCTCTCTAGCTGCTCCCTCAATGCAGCAACCATGGAAATATCTATCGGGCTAGACTTCAAGCTAGATCGTTCACGTGTTAAACCTGAAATTATTGTCATCTTGCTCTCCATTTCTTTCTTCACAGCAGCAATGTCAGCCTCCAATTCTTGGATACGCTCTGATCTAACATGGAGCTCGTGCATGGCAGAATTCAGGTTACGATCGAAGTTTTGCATGACGGCAGGCTGGCCCTCGAAGTGTTCAGCTGCCATATTTCTGAGCGTTGCGAATGATCGATGTGCACGGTCAATGGTCATCACATTCTGGCTGGACTTTCGGCGAATCACTGGCGTACCCGTCCTTGGAGAAGGCGGCTCTGCGTATTTGGCCTTGGCTACTTCGGTTTTGAGTTCTTCTACCATGTCTAGCGTTTCCTGGTGCTGTTCCTCCAGTTGAGCGTACTTATCGGCGAGTTCTTTCTCGGCTGCCTGCTTTTCCTGAGCTAATGCTTTGAGCCTCCTCAATTCAGCTGTGAGGGCTTCATTGTGGTCGGCGCTTGAAGTATCGGCTATCAGAGTCTCCCGGGACTCACAAGACTTGGAGGTTTCGCTCTCCGGAATATCGAGAGTAGTAGGGGAGTCCATAGCTGATGATAATTCCGAGGATAGAGATCGCGATAAGTGTGTCCCATCTCTGGCGTCGCTTGACCTCATCTCGGATAAAAAACTCCGAGGCCTCGTCTCGCTCGGAGATGTTATAGATATGATTGAATCGCGTGGACGGGTTGGGTACCTTGCCTCATCGACCTGGTCTTGTAACTCTGCTAGGGAACGCAAAGCCTCTTCGTATTTCGCGTGAAGCATATCATATTCGTTGATAGTTGATTCATGTTCAACCCGTAGAGCAACGAGTTCTTCGGTGACAGACTCGAGTTTGTCAGCGACGTACTTGTTTTGTGCCGGGCTTTGAGGTAGATAATCCGTAGGCGTGGGCACCCTTTCTGGCGTTTCGATAACTTTGTCGAGGGATTCATGTTCAAGAACAGTATCGGGGTGATCTTGGTCGTTGACTTCTTCCTCGGTACCTTCGGCGACTTCCGGAAGAGTTCCCCTCATGCCTAAGCTTTGTCGACTAGCATGGCTCTTAGTCGATCGCTCTGAAACGGTACGACGATGTCCGTTGCCATTTCCTAGTTCGGGTTGGGCGTCGGGTTCCTTGCCGTCTTGCTGGATATGGTCGAGTTCGTGAAGGAGATTGTCGAGTTTGCCGAGGCTTCGTTGGCGTTCAATAACCTGTTCGAGACGATCAATCTCGCGCTGCATCAACTCTTGGTCTTGATCAGACTCCGCAAGTCTCTCCTCCAAGGTTGAAATATACTCCTCACAAGAGGCTTCATTCTCTCGGATTCGTGCGATCTCCTTGCGTAATTCCAGGACAATGGTGGCATTCTTTTCTTCGCCAGATGTGTGACCATCAAGCTTGGCTTCCAAGTCGTGAAGATAACTCTCCGTGCTGGCCTCGCGATCCATCAGTTTTTGCAGACGCTTTTGCAGCTGAGCATTGATGGTTTCAACGTAGGCGCATTTAGTTTCCTTCTCAAGAAGGCTTGTTTCTGTGCTGGAGAGTGTGGCCCGTGTGCTAGTAAGTAGCTGCTCCAGTGATTGTATTGTCTTTTCGTATTCCAATACAACCTGTTCGACAGCCTGAGCAAACGAATTAGACCGATTTAACCTCTCTGTTGCTGTATCGCCGACGTGATCATCAAGAGACTGATTTTCGGCAGCTTCGTTGTCACGGGCCTTGGCCATTTCGGCAATGAGCTTAGCATGGCGCTGGCTTAGGCTGTTGTAACTTTCCTGGATGTCCAAGAGCTGATCTTGCAGTTCCGACTCTCGTTCGTTTTGCCGCTCGGACTTCTCGCTTGTTGTAACATTGCGACGCTCACCCCCACTACGTTCCGTGTTTCGAATCTGGTCGCGCAAGAAAGCCACTTCGGCCTTTAGTCGTTCAATGATTGCCTGCTTATCACCCTCCTCTACCTGTTGGATCCTCGGCTTACTCTGAATGGCACGGGCCCTTTGCGCGTACTGTACTGTGTTCAGGGTTTCGCTTAGGTGGAATTCCGGCGGGGTCACACAGGCAATCATATAGGTAATGGCATTCCCACCGAGGGAATCCTGAAGGAGTCTCGTTAACCTTGAATCACGATAAGACACGTGCGATCCAGCCTGTCGAGATGAAAGCTGCGATATAACCTTGCCCAAAGCAGCGAGACCAGCATTGATGGAGATACCTTCCCTAGCCCGCTCACCCTGAGCGCCAGTATTCTTTAGACGTTCACTACCTGCTAAATCAACGAAGTGAAGTTTGCTGTCTGTGGTGACCCATGTATCGGTTCCCGTCATGGCCTCTAGTGGAACCGAGAACCTCTTATTGGCTCCCTGAGAGCTCTGGGATTTGTTTTTGCGCTGGACTAAATTTAAACTGAAGACGGCGTGCGAACGCGAAGATTTAGCGTTAATAGCTGTCGCATCAGTCTGTCGGATTGTCGAACCAAAGTTTAAAGCATTCATAAGGTCATCCACTGAGTTAATGTCAATCTGTTGCAGGCCGGTAAGAATGATGTTACCCTTTTGATCTTCACGAATCGTGACATTGCTCCGCTCATATTGCTGAAGATGGTCTGGCACAAGCAAGTCGCGAAGCTGCTCATTGTAAATTTCTACATATGTCGCTTTCAATTGCCAATTCTTCTCGCTCTTCGGCGTTGGCGTTTGCAATGAGTATCGCGCTGGCGTTCGCAATTGGGATGTAGAACTGCGATTCGAATTTCGCGAAGAACCTTCTAACTTCTCGAATAAAGCCATCGCGGCTCGTGGGATCACACCTACGCAAGATATATGTCAATAGTTAAGTATGTTGCGATATCAGGCTTCGCTTACCCATGGACTCCATATCACCCTGCTGCAGAGGTCCAGATGTTCCCATCGTATAAGACTTTCCTGCGCCGGACTGACCATATGCGAGAAGGGAGACGTTATAACCTTGGATAAAGGCGCTAATACTATCTTGCAGGTATTCCCAGATTCCTTCTTGGTCAACATCGGGACCAAACACTCGATCGAAAACGAATAGTTTCTTCCCCTGCGGTGAATCGATGGAAATGCTCGTATCCGACGTGGTCTGTACCATAGAACGTTGGAATCGCTGCGGAATCAGCTCATAGCCGGGATCCGTAGGTTTCAGCGGTGGCCGCACGCGAACGGCTACCCGTCAACCATTAGCGTTGTGATCCGCCGTTTGAACAAACCTAAGAGGGCCTCCTAGAGGTGTAGGGTTACTTACCAACTTTCACGGCAGTGCGACCTCCATCTTCATCCGAAGCCCTGCTCCCGCCTGCTTTGCTATTCATGCTCATGCGGCTGCTACTTCTCGGTACCGGCTTCATGGCGCTTGATGGTCGTGGTAAGCCTGGTGATCCGGGAGGAGATGTTGCCATAACGGCGGTGAGAACCGGCCTGGTAAATACCTATAGGTGTGGTGGACCAACCCAATCCAGATTATACGATATTACTGTGTGAAGTTCCCAAGAGATGGTCGATCCGGGGTCGAGGGAAGGCGTGGAAAGTGGAAAGTGGAACGTATGATGTTGATGCGAGAAAGTCAAATAGGTTCGTCAAATATTCATAAAGTCTTAAACACCCAAAAAGTGCGTTTTTAATATGGACAGAAACCCTTCAACCCAAGAGAAAGGCTGTCGAGATACTTGCTTGTTGTATACCAACGTCATGCGTCGCATAGATTCGTAACCGTTCGTTTGTGTTCGCATGTATTACACGATGTCGTCGCTAAATTGCCCAGTACATTTTCTCTTGTCGCGCGTGGTCGTAGAGTTCTCTCTGACTCTGCTCTCGAACGTGGACCGGGAATGGCGATCAGAATTAGGGGGTGGAATGAAAATTTGGGGTAGCACTTGTTTATTATTTAGTCCAGGAACGTGCACTAAAAAATCCATCGTTGATTACTTTATCTACCTAGGTAACTACGGGCTTGCATCTAATCTAGGAATGTACCTATTACCTCTGGGTAAGGTACCTGGTATTTCAGGTAGAAATACCTATTGCTGCTTGCTTCTTGCGCAGTGGGCAGTCGCAAGAGCGTGGGTGCAGCTGTGGGAATTAATCGTGGGATACCTTATGTACCTCCTAAGCAGGGGGAAAAACAGGGGACGCAGGGGTGTCGCGCGCAGAATCAACTACAGGGGGGGTCCACTCCCCTATCAGAACTGCACGATTACCCAATAGAGTTAAGGGCAAATTAAACACGTCGCTTAATGAGAAAATACATGCCAATACAATATAACTGTGTATTACTACCTCAACGGCTGCGGTTCTCGGATTATAATGAGCAGTTGGCACAATTTTTACGAGGATGTATTTTCATACCTTAGATATTCATTATCCTCGATGAAAAAAATATATATACTAGGTACCTAACACCCACCTAGAATACCTATCTACCTCAAGAAAGTAACAACTTTTACTTTTATACACACTGCATGGCTTATACCACGTACACTGCATATGTTAGGTACCCAATGTAGTGTAAATCTGTGTGGAATTAGATGTTGACTTAGATCCTGCAGGTTTTGTTTGAGTTCGCTCGGTGGATGCAAGGCAAGTTATAAAACCCCGAGGCATACTTTGTGCAGTGAGGTCCTTGACGCCTACCTAAGTACCTACCTAAGGCACCCGATGCTGTCATCCCCATGTCATACCAAAAGTTCCACGTCGCCATGGTACAGGTACTAAAGGTAGCCAAACAATTCCTGTGATGCTGCTTGGCAGATATTGTGTTGCGGGACAAACTGTCTCTCCGCTCCCGTCTTTTATAACCCGATACCGAGAATGGCAGTTCAACGTCCACGTTTTTTTACCATGCATACCGAAAGGCATAATAAGGACGTAAGAAATCTTATAATTGTTTGTCTTTCAATATCCACACGGATTGTGCCCTTGTTCCACTGCATAGAGATATTTCTTAGACGGGGTCCTTTTTAGTCCCTCTAATAAATTCGACCTGTACAATACGTACCGGATTTAACATGCAGCCAAGGTCACCTAGCGTTATAGCGTTGAGATATGTGAGATGGGAGACAAAGCCCACCTGCACCTATGATCTGCTTCGTACACGTACAGGTAAACAGGCTACTAGGGAGGTATCTTGGCTCCTACGGAGCACATACCCACTTGCGTAGATGCTCTAGCGCTGACTGCAGCACACGAGAGCGGGCCGGGATGGCCAAATTAGTCCAAGTGAATTCCGAAAGCTGATTTTAGGAAACCGACGGCGCCAGAGCGGTTCCTCTTCACGAAGTCTAGAGCAATATTAAAGAGGGATGGCATGCCAAAGGGGGAAATCTACTGCAGGCACAAATGCCACACTCGCATCGTCAGTTTCGACTCTGTCCAACCAACTGCTTCATATCCAAAAGAGGGTCAAGTACTTCGTAAGCTTGCTATGATCGACCTAACTAAAATGATGCTGCCAGCCAACTTTTTTGGGAAAAGTGACTGATCATCTAAGCTCACGAAAGAAATATTTTTATGTATGTTAAATATTGCTACTTCATACATCAACGGTAGTTCAACAGCTATACAAATCTTCCCCGATAGATAATCAGAATGAACTATGGCGTCGGGTGGCAAGTCGTACACACATATCATATCATACACAGCTGGCTTGGCTTGCCAATCATAGCCTTTTTCTCTCTCCCCGAAAACGCCATTTTCGTCTATCATAGGTGATCGTATCAAAAAGCAATCATTTATCAGTCTTCGATATGCTATGCGATATCGTAAAACAAAGAAGAAAAAAGTTGAAAAAGGTACACAGCCATAGAGCGGTATCAATTAATTATGATTCAAACATATCGGGTCACAATCATAGTGATGCTCATAAATTCGAGGCGTCTTTGATGGCTCATAAGCTTGGTCCATGGCTCACGGACCCCTTGATCTTGCGGATATCACGTGTATGTCGCAGTCTTAATCTCGAACCGCTGTTCCACTCATGATTCAACCGTCAAGACGCATGTTTCAGTTGTCTTGCCGGAACGCCTTCGCCGGTCACCCTTTGATCTTAACTGACTGGCCCTGAGCGTTTAAGCGTCTAACTTGCCTCTTTCCAGCTAAGCCAAGTCGGCAGACGCTTAACAAGAATGATGCTAAAAAAAAGATTTTGTATCAAATATTAATTTAACACATCTAGATCGTCATGGTCAATGCTTTAGCTAACGCTCGTCTGAGTCTGACCCGACAGTTGGGGATGGCTGAAAAGAACCAAACTACTCTACTTAGTTCCTAAATCCCAGGTAGACAAAGCAGCCTGAGGTTACATTAGCTCATGTTGTCGAGTCCAAGTGCCGGTGAAACTAGCGTCCACGATATGGAAAGTTGGGGGTTTTAACATATGCTTAGGCGGTGATGGAGTTAAATAATTTTTATGATCGATTTTGTTCCTTATAAGGTATTCTCGTTAATGATTACATCCAACATACTTACCTGATAGACGCACTTTACAACCTTAGTTAGGTAGATAACATAGTTATAACTGCCATGTTTAACTCCAGTGCTATCTATTCTCCTCATCTTGATAGAATAACCAATATACTAACCTAGCAAACTAAGGCTAGTACTTATTAACCGAAAGCAACCATACTATAACTTACAACCACATCGTATGCATACGGAGTTACGATATGGTGTAATAGAAACGACACTTCACCGCTCTATCTTGCGGTGCATCCCATAGTCCACCCCGCACAAGTCAACAGTGATACATACCTTTTACATGTTGCCTTATTCAGCTAATTTGGTTTGAATGATTTATAAATGAGCGTTCCTAGCATATCAACGCTACAAATTTGACTGGGTGAGAAATTTGCAATAACCAACTACTATTTCGTTCTGACCTTACACTTCATTCTCTACGGCTCACCATCTAGTTTAGCTAGATTCTGCAGCTGCGGAACGCAATGACCGTTGATCATGATCTGATGCGCCAATCTCCACGGCCCAAAAAACAGGCTTCTTACAGTTGAAACATTAGAAAGTGATCGTGCGCAACCCTATGCGGCACGGCAAAGGCCCACGATGCCGTAGCTAAGGGAAGTTACCCAGTTTTTCTTGCCATTTTCTTCGGTTTCCACTGATCCCACTCAGGTGCCTGAGCGTACATACATATATATAATAGGAGACATGCATGTACGTAAATGTACACGCATACATACCTATACCAAGGAAGGCACTTCATGGTTTGAGGGAAATTCTCCTATTGTTCGCAGTGGATCCCAACCTATTACGCGCAGCAAAATCCAGATCGATGTTCGAGGATATCTGACAGATATATTCTCAGCCGTACTTTGCAAATACATTTTGCAAATGCCGCAGTGGCGCGCTGTCAGCAGAAAATTAATCTTCATTTGTATCACATCCAAACTACACTAGATGGATAACTTTGGACTAGGTAGGATCTTTACTCAAGTGAGGCTGTCAAAACCTCCTTGTCAGCAATCAAGAAATATTACTTTTAAAAGTGGCTACGCGTTAAAAGGGGAATTGGTAAGTGGAAAGACCCAAACCAACGGCACATACTATGTATTGATCGGATCCGAACTTGATATATTGCATAATGAGATATATAGTACCTCATAGATGTATATACGGTTGCATGGGTAAGGGTCAATTCAACAGGAGGGGTTGTGTGGCTGGAAACAAACATTAGCAGTTTGTGTCACGTGCCCCGCGTCACTGTCGCGCCTCAACAAACACGCGTTGTTTGCTTGAAGTGAGATTTTTGAATTTATTGATTGAACATTTCGTCCACAGTTAAACACAACTTGTCAATAAGTACCTAACTAGCCGTCCCAGCTGCAAGCTTTGCTACTTTTGGCTGTTTTAAATTCGCATGTTTCAAAGCTAGGTACCCAATTGCAAGGTTTATTATTATTATTATTTTTTTTAAAAAATGCGAAGATGCCAACCGAAGTAATAAGTCTACTTTCCTCGAGTCCAGCTGCTCCATCCAAACCAATTCTCGCTACCTCCCCCGAGATTTCACCACGAATATGCCGTGCCGCTCCCTCCAGATCCCTCGACTACGGAGTTCATGACCTGACCGTGGTGCCGCCGCTGAAAGAACCCCACGAACGACTAGACAAAAAATCACAGGACCCAGTCACTGGGACCAGAAGAACCAGTAACGGACATAGGCGTGACGATATCGACTTTCTATTCCTCTCGGATGAATCCGACACGACTGGCGATCTCGATGGAAATTTATCGGAGAAAGCTCGATCCTCAACTTCTACAGCGCATCTCAAGAAGAGGGAGGATGTAACTTTGAAGATCAAATCCGCCACGGTTTCTTCCAAGGGCAAACGCCGGCTTTCTCCAGTTGGATTAAAACGATGGAGCTCCGCAATTGATCCGATAGAAAACAGCTCTCCCGATATCTTCGCGGCTCGAAAAGACAAGAGTAAACCAGATATTTTTTCAAGTGACCCATTTCGAAGTTCTCCCGAACGAGACAGTAACATATGTCAGCCATCGAAAAACTCTAAATTCGAAAAATTGTCAGGTGACGACACATCCGGTTTTACTAAGAGCAAAAAAGCGTCAAAAACACCGGTAATTATAGACCTTTCTGACGACGATGCCGAAAGTTTCGGGGGGGATGGCCCGTCTAAAAAATCGAAGCAAAATGGGGCATGGGATCCAATATCCAGCTCGATGCCAGAAACTAGAGCGCCGAAACAAGACAGTCTGACAGACTCCGACTCCGATTTGCCGGAATTGAGCGAAATTAGCTTCTCAAAGTTAAAGAGGCGCGCGTATAGTCTATCGCCTTCTCCGCCTCGTAAAAAATCCAAGCCCACGGCGAAAGCTTCAACAGCCAAAAAGGCGGTAGAGCCGAAGAAAACTGACGAGGAGAGGGAGCGAGAAAAAAGGGAAAAGGCAGAGGCGAGGGAAGCGGAGAAGGAACGGAAACGAGTCGAGAAGGAAAAGGCAAAACAGCAGCGAGCAATCGACAGGGAAAAGGAGAAAGCCCTAGCTGAAGTCAATAAACTCAAGACCGACAGGAAAGCCGCCGTACCGGAGATGATCGTGGACCTCCCTGAATCCCTAAGTGTCGGCATCAGAGCCCAGATTCAGAAGTTACTCGGTGATATCAATGTCCAGTTCGAGTACTGGCATAGCCACATTAGCAACGTCGTAAAATGGCGGCGGAAAGTAAGCTCTAAGTACAACGAGTCGCTAGGCCACTGGGAGCCGATCCCGATGTGCATCAAGCCGGAATCGCACGTCATGGTTATCATCGAAGCCTCGGAATTCGTGAAGCTCGTTCTCGGCCCCGAAGGCCAGGACCTGGAAGCTCACGTCCTGAACATGAAGACGAGCTTCCCGAACAGTACGTTCATCTATCTGATCGAAGGCCTCATGCCCTGGATGCGCAAGAACAAGAGCATCCTCAATCGGCAGTTCGCGTCGGCGGTTCGTGCCCTCGACACTACCAACGCTGCGGGATCGACTTCGTCCGGCCAGACTCGGCGCCGGAACAACGCCCAGCAGGAGTACATCGACGAGGATATCATCGAGGACGCGCTCCTATCCCTCCAGGTCGTCCACGGAGCTCTGATCCACCACACGAACGCGCAGATCGAGACGGCGGGGTGGGTCGCCGTGTTCACGCAGCACATCAGCACGATCCCGTACCGGAAGGCGCGGGACGCGGCGGCGGACGCCGGCTTCTGCATGGAGGTCGGGCAGGTGCGGACGGGCGAGGACGCCAAGGACACCTACGTCCGCATGCTGCAGGAGGTGACGCGCGTGACGGCGCCCATCGCGTACGGCGTCGCCGCCAAGTACGGCACCGTGAGCCAGCTCGTGCGCGGGCTCGAGGAGAACGGGCCGCTCGCGCTGGAGAACTGTCGCAAGTGCGCCAACCGGGACGGCGCTTTTTCGGATCGCGTTATAGGACCCGCCGTGAGCAAGAGGATATACAAGATCTTTACTTGTCGGGATCCGGGGAGCATGGATGTGTAAAATAGAATAGCATAGCATTATTGGGTTGTGTGCTTTAGTGAACAAACGTTGAGTTTGAATCGTGTAACTACTATGTGGTATGTACATACCCTACATATTGGGATGAATTGTCGTATGTCCGACACTTTGTCACGTCAGTCCAAGACTTTTTTTGCCTCTTAAATAAATGCTTGTGTCCATCACGAGTTTATGGTCCCAGCGCCCGAGATGGGGCGATTATGGGGAGGACGGGGGGGGGTTGGCCGCATTACGACGGCCCACGCACTAAGGCAGGTTTCCCACTAGGCGGGAGCCAACAGGAAGTAAGTAATAGAATTCTTCTTCTCGTAGATGGAACTAATGACGTGTCTCGAATTATGCTTAGATCATGACTAGGTGGTTTTTATATGTACATAATATGCGCGTATGTAGGTATGTTACGCTTCTGGCCCCCTCCCCCCCGCCGTGGTACTGTCTACGGCCCAATAACCCCAGATCTGTCGGGGTGGGGAGGAGGGGGTTCGTGCTCAGCGGCGTAAAAGAGCCAAAAGCGGTGGTGGATATTGGCTCTCAATACCGCCGGTAAATAGAGGTAGGTATATTAGGGTCGCGTACAAGCTCTCGCCTGTGGGTGTTTGAAAAACCACATATGCCAGCCAGCCAGCGAGCGAGCGACTCTGAGAAACTTGCCGAGCTTTTGGAAGCTGGCTTTGATAATCTCCATGCGCTCTTAACAGCATGAGATATCGAATAATCCAGCTTCACTTTTGCTAGGCTTAGTATTGATAGCAAATACCAACAAAAGAAAAATTCGCTCATGGTTTAGCTAACAGGGCTTCGGGCGTAGCGAATCCGGTCTTCTTGGCCTGGGCGGCGAGGTGTTTGAGATGGGCTTCGGTCAGCAGCGAAGGGATAGCGTTCAGCGTGTTTTCGACCTCCGTCCGCACGCAATCTGTCGAGCCGAACATGGAGTTGTGATGGCTATCCTTGTTGATCTCGACTTCTATGAGGTGGAGTTTCTGAGTAAGAGTCGATACGCTGTAGGGAAGATCGGTTAGAGACTCTGGCATGGGCCAGAGCCCGTGGCGGTGGAGCGCCTGGATGATTTTCCCAAGCGTCAGTGCTAGACACCTGTTTTTGTTGAAGGAGTCGCATTGCTTGCAGAATGATACGTCATTCCGGACAAGACGTCCGATAATATCATTTAATGGCTTGAGAAGCGATACGATTGTGTCCAGCCGGACTTTCTCTATCCTCTCTGTGGTAAAAAAGAATTCATAAGCTATAAGAAACAGATTAGGGGGTTTGACAAGAGGTAGACATACCATATATTCCAGGTGGCTCCAAAGCGCCCACGTAACGCAGATTATTACCTGCCGAAGAGCAACTATCCATAAGCATCGATCTCGCCATCTTCTCGAACGCGACCCGGTCCCCAAGCTCCCACGCAATCCATAACCGTTCGTGACAAAATTTCGTCCGTAAAGATTGACCAAGCTTTTCGCACTGATTATGCGTAGACCGCGACCAGCCCTTAGCCCACGGCCGCAAGACGTGGGTCATGCCGTATTTATCCGTCAAGACGCAGAGGTTGTAAAAATGCGTCGTGTAGACGAAATCTTCGTAGCCGGGGACCTTGTCAAAGCGACCGTGGATGATGTTGAGGATGATAGTCATGGCGGCGACGTTGTCTTCGGGAAGCTTCACCACCCAACCGGGCTTCCCGTTTTCCGGTTGTGCCTGTGTCTTTTTGCCCTCGGCGAACCCGCCGTAGAGCATCTTCTTCCAGAAGGGCGACGACCTCGCCAAGGTTTTAGAGCAGACTATGAATTCGGCCGCCTGCGGACCCACCGTGAGGCACAGATCACCATTTGGGTCAGCATGGGTCTTAAAGGGCCGAGGCGTCGGCGCTCGTTCAGAAGCTGAATGTGATTGCGAAGTAAATGAAGTAGCGGGGGTTACAGTGCCGCTTGATACTGAACTCCTTGATATTGAACTCCTAGATCGCGAGATCGGCGAAGGGCTAGAAGGTGTAGTAGACCTTCCAATGCTGAAGTAGCTTAGTTGTGGGTTGACCGGATTTCCCGCATTTTTCGCTTGAGGCGGAAGGGTTTGGGGAGTGAAGCTAGCGAAACCATTGGTAGTAGTTTGAGGAGTAGTAGTTCCAAATAAAGATGGAGGAGTTTGACTGGCTGGTTTAGGACCGCCAAACAGAGTCTTATGAGACCTCTTGTGTTGAGGAGTTGTAGTCGGAAATATGGTGTTATTTCCAGCTGTCTGCTTAGTAGTAGTAGTCTGCTTAGGTACAGCGAATGTCGATGTAGATTGACCCGACACCGTGGTCGAACTTCCCCAGAGGTTGCCTGTCGTTCCAAAGGAGGTTGGCTGGTTCGCGGTAGGCGGGCTCGCTCCGAATATGCGAGGTTGGGAAGCCATCGCTATCGCATTGCTTGGTTCAGGTAAAGCTTGCGGGAAAATTCTAACGCGTAAAACCCCAGGTTTTTTTTCTTTCTTTCTTTTCTTTTCTCGATCGCGGCCGTGTTAGTCCTCTAATAGCCTTCTAATAGTAGATCAACTCGGACCAAATTCGAACTAAATTAAAACCAGATTATTCGGCTAAGCAAGTATCGGAATATGACCCAGATAAATCACAAAGTAGGGTATTTATGATCGCGAATGTTTTTTTCTTAAATGGTCATGCATCAAAGTGGCCTCCGGTAGGGGGTGAGTCGATGTCCCACTTACCGCCAGACGCATTGACCACTTTTCCTGTTTTTAGCATAATACAATTTAAAATAACAAGATGAGGGTATTTTGACTTCAACCACAACAAGTAAGACCAGTTTTCTAAGATGTATGTATGTAAGAGATCGTTGACGTACTATATATACACATCAGGCACCCGCTCATATGCATGAGCTGGGTTACCTATCATCCGCATTTGAACCCCGCCTCACAATAACAAAGGTTCGAAAGATCGTGATGTAGATTGTGTATCCTGGGGCTGGCGGGGAGACACGTATTGGTATCCATACAGTCCAAGTTGGAATAACAACACTGTATTCACAGGATCTGCAGATACGGGGCCCAGCTCCATGTTCTTTCTTAGTGACTAAAGACGCGTCGTGACATAATCGGAGATTTTCGAAGCTAAATAGTGTATTAATGGCGTTTCTATGTGAGATGTGCACGTCCAATTTTGCGGAGGTGACAAGCGTGCGCTGGCATGAATGAGGAGTCATGGTATTTTCGATGGGTTCTTAAAGGTTGGTTTGAAGTGAGATATGATATTAAAGGTCAAATAGGAACAATGCCAAACCCTTTCGCGCCATAGCATTCGTCTGAATTATTTCAGTTTGCGCCATCACCCATGAATGACTGGTGAATTCTACTGGATGTCACTACCTAGGTAGACTACCTATGCAACAATGTCGTATTCATATATGTTAGGTACATGTAGGCAATACTAGGCATACTCCTAGTTGGTCGGCATAGACTTTATAGGTTAGGTAGCTTTATAAACGGCCATTGGTTTTTTGTATTAGTATTCCCAAGGGCATGGGAACAGATTAGCGTCAAAGACGATTTTCATTAGATTACACTTTGATAATAAGCAACCATAGTACCCAAAATAGGGCGAACAGCAGCGAAACCCTAACTAATCCCAACCGATTACGAGGGTTACTGTAACTGTCAAGAAGTCTAGCTGAGGTAGGTACCGACTCTTATTGCGATTTCCTCTCCTTTGTCTAGCTGTGCAACGGTTAGGTACACAAACTTGTTAATCCAAAACAATCTCGTTGGAAGTTAGTACGTAGAAGCACGACTCGGGGATCATAATAGACTTCTCGCAATGCAGCTAAGGTTAATATCATATGGTTCTGTATCGACCTGGGTATAGTAAGGGGTATAGTGAGGTAGTTTAATAGGCGAGTAATCACGCTTTCTAGTCAATATGGCTTGATTTGTAGCGCATTTGCGTATTGATATTGATAGCATTGGTTCAAGAACGCAGGATCTGAGGTCTTGAAAAGACTATGAGAGCCTTCCAGATGTGTACCTCACATAATAGGTATACGTAGTAGTACTCATAACAGAAATTTCCAACTTATGAAAAAACTACTCATTCATCCTGAGTAGTTATCGATTATCTCATGAGTTTCTAGCTAAGTAGCATTTCTCCAATATACTTAGAGGGTAGTTAACCTAATTCAACATGAGTAAGATTTGCTCCTGTTCCCTGCATAAGGTATACAGCGTCCTGATGGTGTGCGTAAGTTGAGAATTTCAAGAAATGATATCAGAATAATTACCTAAAACTACCTAGGTAATTACACAATAAAACTTTCAATGCCATAGGTACCTAGTTGGTTCAGGTAGTTTACGCAGCAAGGCATACTTCCCAACGCCCTACTGCGCATCCGACATGCATAAGGCTGTCTAGTAGATGCGGCTGTGCTGCGCGCCAGAACTGTCCATGGCCTGATAACGCGAACGACAGCTTAATCTCATCTTGTGAACCTACCTAAGGTTGTGTTATATAATGTCTTCTATTGAACTTGTCCAGATGACTGTAACAGAACAGCATACATCTCTGCCACCTTCCCGTGATGGTCAGGCCGACACGCCCGCGCCAGAGCGACGGGCTGCTCCAAGCCTTGATCAACATATCGTTGGCTCAAGGGATACACAAGCCTCCAGCACCTCGTCGGAGGAAATAGACATGGTTGTGACCGACCGTGCTCCGTCGACAAGTATCACCTCGTCAGAGCGCAGGGCAACGCAGGAACCATTGACAACGCAACATCGGTTTCTCAAGTCAAACCTCGGCATTTCTGAATATATCGCTCTAATATCTCTTATGTATCTGTTATGGTCAGTATCGGGGCCTGGCAAGCAACCAACAAAAGTAACCGCATCGGATTGGCGAGGTACGAGGTATCAGCGTGAACACTACCTAATGTAATGATCACGAGCCAGGCAATCCCTTAGACTTTCGGTTTTGTACCTGGTATATATAATATGAGTAACTTGCACGCGACCAAGGACACGCCACAGTGTAGGCAAATCATCAAAGAGTGGCATCGATAATATGGCTCTTGTTGAATGACAGCTTGGGGGTATATTATCATATGGGCGATCGCTTGCTGGTGGTCAATCCCACCCTCCCGGGACTCCAATATCAGCTCCCCCCAGAAATATAACCAGACATTGCCCAATAAACCTTTCAATGAACAAGAAGCCAAGGCCTTAAGAATAATCGCCTCTATCTGTCTTACCACCCTCGTTCTTACCTATGCTCTCTCCCTTACAACATGGGAATGGTACGAACTGTCTGACCAATTGAATTTGAATGTTGGTAGTGTATTGTAGCAGTCTACTCATTAAGTGTCACGACTAATAGTTGAAACCACCTGCTTCCATAGGAATATAAATATGCCTACCAGTCTGATTTCTTTGACGAGGCTTACCGCAGCAATAGGTATGATCCTATATGTTATGATTATAATTATGGAAAAAACCCCGCTGTCTGAAGAATATTCGGAGTAGGAACTTGAAGCATATAAACCACAAGTGTAGTTGAATCAACAGACCGATAGACATCTAGGTACCTGTTAATCGACAATCTTTACCGGCGAACTTCTGCTAGCTTGAATACACACGTACATTGAATATAACCTACATTAGATACTACATCATATTATAATAGTAGTAGCCCGTGTGATAAGTACATCGTCTAGTAGTAAAGTTCTATATCACCATGAGCCGGGACAGCGTCGTCATCAGCTTCAAATGCCAGAAATAATTTGCGAAATAACAACCGTTCCTATCCTCGCATATTGCACGCTATTAAAGCTTTTACCAGCCCAGCTAGTACAACCCGGATGGGTCAAAATTCCTTCGTAACATCATTGAATGGCGGCGTGTCGCCTATTAAGCCCTCTTCCCCATTCATGACTTCGTCGGCTAGGTGACTTCTTTTCCTTTTTGTCTTGGGGCTCTTTGCCCTCCTGGTTACCTTTCTCTTTCTCCTCTTTCTCTTTTGCCTTCTCCTTGCTTGCATTCATTGCCTCTTCAATATCCCTAGCAGCCTCGCCATCTGCTGGGACGCCGTTCTCGACCGGAGCCTGTAGCCATCCATTCTTCTCAACTTCGATAATCTTCTCTATGAAGATGTCTCCCATCTTGAAATAACCCTTGTCGGTAGGGTGCATATCGTCCTTTCCAATATCCTCCCGCACGACGCGATGTGGCAGGCCCTGATCATGATGCATCTCAGCCATGACCACTGGCTTGCCCTCGCGGATAAGGTCAATAGCAACCTGACGTATCTGGGCATTGGAACTCTTGACGCATTTTTCCGTACCTTCCCACGGGCTCATTATAATGGTGGACATGATAATGGTGGCTCGCGGCGAGGCTTCGAAGATGAAATCGACCAGGTCACGCATCTTCTGGAAGACGTAGGCCGGTCCCCAGTGGTCTAACTGAAAGCAGTCGCTTGATCCAGCATTTATGATGACCAAGTTTGGTTGGGTTTGGGGAACGATATCTTTAAGGCGATCGAGGGTCGGTTTTATAGGCTGGGCACCGAAAGCTTGGACGTCGTTGTCTTTGAAATCGCCATATCGGTTCTGGAAGCACGTGAGGGGTTTAGCGTAAAGGGTCTCTTCGACGAACAGCTAGTTATAATTAACAAAGGGAAAAAAATACCTGGCCGACATAGTTAACTGGATTTCCCCGAGCAACCATCCAGTCTCGAATTTGTTTTCGGAAACCGACTTCGCCAGTTGAGTGCTCGCCGAGAGTCATAGAAGCACCTATGAACATGACACGAAGAGGGATTCCACCGGCCAGAGGGCCAGTGTCGGAGTGAGTGAGACGGTTCCACCCATCGCGTGCAACGTCGGGATTAGGCTGAATAAATATGACTACGTTTCGTCTTCCATGTTAGTGTATAGGGCGCATAGCGTGCGTGCTTCAAAAGAAGAATTAACCGACCTAGTAAGAAAATAAATAGGCCGGATATAGATATGACCTTGTGAAGGTTGGGCAGTTGTTTCCAGCGCAGGCAAAGCGCGGAAAAGGGAGAGCTCACGAGCATTTTGGCAGGAAGTCCATTCGCTCGAGGAGAAATTGGTGTATGTAAATGGTATAAAGAGTTGGTTGTTCAAGTTTAGGTGACTAGTAAGGAATCTTTTAACGAAGGCGCATCACGACGAAGTAATAAAAAAAAAGAATGATAGAAAAGAACACCAAAATTATTTCAGGTCAGAGCTTGGCAGGGGGCTTCTTGACGTTTGACAGAAAATGCAGACACGAACCTTGTGCTTACCTCTTACCTTCCTACAAACCCCTACGCGGCGGGAAAGAGGTAGGAAAGTGATCTGCATCCCTGTCTAGGTAGGTAACTGCGTTTTTTTAGTTAGTCCCGAAATCCCCTTATTTGTCGAGAATTCGATATGGAATCCGCTAGAGTCCAGCCTAACAGGGGGATTTGGGGTATTTAAAGTTAGTTTGGTCTTGGCGTTATCTGACAACCGGGCCATCGGCACCGCGCAGATCTACGTAATCAGGTACCTCCTAAGGTACCTGGAGTGTATAAATAGGAGATCCACTGTGTCTTTACATAGCAGAATAGCACTAAAAGACAACTTCATTAATTCATCCATCCATCAATATCGTCTTAAAATAATTACCTCCGTTAATAATATGGTCTATTATCTATTATGCTCTGGCGAGATGATATTTCAGGCACGTAGTATCCTAAAGAGTTATAATAGTCATAAGTTAAACTATTCAATCGGAGCTTCGTTTCGACACACATATAATATTGGTCAATAATCCGTATGTACAATATAAATAAATTCAGAGAGCACCACCAGGAACGTCACCGAGAGAATTATATCTCCATATCATCCTAAGACGAGCTATTGGCGCTCTCTATGCGGTGAATGGTATCTCAACCTTTGGAGCAGCAGCGTTCTTGTCTGCCTGGGCTACCTGGAAAGCACGGACAACAGCTGGGTACCAAACGTTCATGATCTTGGTGTCACCCGCGTCCTAGAGATAGACAAGTCAGCCAATTACCTCACACGATTCCAACTAAGAACTTCAAAGACTTCTCTCTAAATCTTTCAAGGACCCGAAGACCCGAAGAAGGGAAATCTTAATGCCACGTACATTGGGATGGACACCGTCGCGCAAATCGCTGCCGCTGAAGCCTGTGTATTGGTCCACGACCCAGATAGGCGACTCGGTGGTATTGAGGCCCTGAGCCCAGGGAATGATGGCCTTGTTCAAGTTCTGAATCTGGGTGTTGTAGTTGCCGAAGCCCATGGGAATAATCTGAGCCACCTAGTTGTGTGAAAGTCATAACCATTAGTGCGCGGGAAAAACAGTTAACTGGGAGCCGATGAAAAACTTACCACGATCTTCATCCGAGGATTGCTATTTCTCATCACGCTGATTAGAGTCGTGAAAGCAGTAATGATATCGTTGACCGGCTTGTTCTGCTGCACGATATCGTTGGTGCCAAGATGCATCGTGATAACGTCTGCTGGGTTGGTCTGGAGCCATCCGACAAGCTGTTTCTTGTTGGCAATGTCGATGGCCAAGAACCCTGAGTGACCCTCATTGTCGCGGTCGTACGTGTTGTCTCCGCAGTTAAAATCTCCTTTCCCAGAGCCGACCCAGTCCACGGATCCCCACTCGGTGGACTTCAGCTTCTGCCAAAGCTTTGAACGCCAGCAGATAATCTCGGTGATGGAGTCACCAAACGGCATATATCGAAGAGTGGCATTCTGGGCCACAGATGCGCCTAAAAGCGTAGCGAGAGGGAGAAGCTTGCTGCCGAGCATTATGAAAGCTTTGTATTTGGAATGGCTAAGACTTAAGAGGTATCGATGTTGATGATATGATATCTTATCTTTGACTTGATAGCCATTCCTAACGTGGATTTTATACAAAATCTCTATGCCTTGAGTTGGAGAGCAACTACGACCGGCTAAATTAAGTGGCCACAGACCATAACGACCAGACGTCAGTATAGGCACTTGTATAACCCCTTGCTACAGACACCTTGATTAGGACTCTAGCGGAAGATTAATTCCGCACCCCCTGAAAATTGCGTAAAAAGCTTCCTTTCAGCCGGGTCCCCGAGCACATGGCTTCCACGTGGAATATACTCATTACTACCCTCTCAGGCGAAAATGTCACGCTACGTTTACCGATCTTCGGATCCGGTTGATGCCCGGTGGTGGGATTGACGATGAATTCATTTGATTCAATCTATCTTCTTGAATCCTAATATAATTTAGTTTGTCCATTGGTGTCGAGTCTCACATATTTTCCACGACTCCCATATTAAACCGTACTAAATTTAGTATCCCACGTGGCTTCTCCAACTATGATTCTCCTGAAACCCTGCTATAGTGAATTATATAGCTGTAGGCGATCTTAGCGGGACTCCTGCGCACCTACCTGATAGATTGGCTCCGGCATATAGACCTAATGTACCTGAAATATGCCGCCTTGGATGTATGCCGGTCAGGGAATGCCCATCAGCTCACCGAATACTACATGCCTACCTAGGCACTTGGAATATTCTGTTGGAATTCCTAAATCGGTCAAAACTACCGGGATGGAAAGCTTTCTTAACTTGCAATATGAATAATCCAAGTAAGGGTTTGGAAGATAGCTATCAAACCGCTACACTACCAAAAGGTAGATCGATGTCAACCCGAGTAGTTGACGATGCTATCTCCACCTATAAGGACCTCACGGACAGTACCGTGATAATCTACGTAGGGGATCGTAAATAACTACCGTAGGGCTAGGTCATCAATACACGTGGATAATCCAATAGCTACTTCATAGGAACTTCTGAAGCTGCGATATATGGTGAACTACGTAGTGATTCTCCCGACTCCAAGTAAAGTATGCCTCCTCTTTCTACGGAATCAAATAAACGGAAAAAGGTGCTTATGGCAGATTGTTGTATGTTATATTTCCTGTGAAGCAACATTGGCAATATAAGCTATTACAAAGGCCGAGTCAGCGTTGTCTAGTTCCATCCGAGCCTTGAATGTGTCAATTTAACCGATGTAGTCGATCCGCCTTCCAGAGCTCATCAACGTAACACTCCGGATCGATAGATATGTACTTTGGGCATCAACTATATAGTATAATATATTTCATAAAACTTGCATCCACGTGGAGTTATATGAAGTGGCCTTGTGCCCTAACTGGTAAAATATAGTCGTCAGGGGTAACTCGCTTGGTGCTACATCATATCGATGTGGCAGAAACCGTAATGCTATGTAGATCTAGTGACGTTCATATACACCAAATGAGGACCCAATGGAATTGTTTTACGAAGAAGCCTGGATATAATGGTATACAAGCTAGATTGTCAACTAGGAGAGTTCAACGCATTGGTATGACTTCGTTCAGAGGGGTCATAGTCAAAATGCCTTACTCTATGAGCGGAAAAAAATAACTATTGTACGTAGATAATTCAAGTATTGAGTATATCATTCTTTTATACAACCCCGTAACCTCGTAGCATATAAAGATCCACATTGCAAGCACGCTTTTGCAGTGAAGGGGGAAACCGGAGCAACTATCAAAGATGAGACGCACCGTACGAGGCATCTCCATAATCATATCACCGCTGGTTAAAAAAAAAGTACCGCGAAGCAGTACACTTGGAATAAGGCTAGATTGCAGTAACTTGATTGAGCTGCTTCTGCTGTAACGACCCTAGTATCCTTCTATAGCATCGTCGCCTGATTGAATATAGAGCCGGATAAGCTCAGGCAAACATGCCAGTTCCCGCTAGGGCTTCCCGTTCGATATACGGACTCCCTTGACTATTACAGCAGAAAATCCCAATAAGCCAAAAGCGGAGGGCTTCCGGCCCTGCCTGAATATGCTCGGTGTATGGAGGATCTATGAGGGTAAAAGATCGAATCAATTTTTAATATAATAGTATTAGTCACGAAGATTCTCCCATCGGTATATATCTTAAAGACAACATCGAGGTCTAGAAACACTATTTTGATACTCTATTCCGAGGCAAATGTATACCTTTAGACTTTGGATATTAAGGGACATTGCCTTGTAGATATTTTTGAAGTAGACGGTTACTCCCAATATCATAAGGTATAAGAAGTCGTCCGCTCATCCGGATACTAATAGAATACGCCATTCGTTATTACGGTCCCTCTTGCTGTAACTAAGCAATGTTAATCCCTTCTCCATACTAGATTTGTGTAGATATAAGGCACTACAACGTCTGTTACCTAGCGTACATGTACAAGCTTGTGTGAGCTTGTAGCTGAGAACAAGGGTTTTGGATCATTATCCGTTAGTGCTCCGCGATGTCGTGATCAAGTGACTGGGTAACACCATGTCACGGTACTGCCCTTATAGGTGAAGATAGCATCGTCAACCCCTCGAGTTGACATCGATCTACCTTTTGGTAGTGTAGCGGTCTGATAGCTAACTTCCGAACTCTTACACACTACGTGATGTCTTCGGTTGATTTAGGCAATATATGCTTCATAGGACTAAGTCATACGGGTTCTAAGCAATACTTACTTAGTATGCTTGCTACTTCTATCCTAGAGTCTTTGCCTGCTGGGCCTGGAATGTTGAGCTCTTGGGCGCGGGTAGGTTGTGGCACTGATCATGTCTTGGGCAGTTAGGGCCCCTAACTTAGGAGGTAACCACAATTGAAGGAATGTCAGATTAACCAGTAGAGTATCGCTAGTGAAATAAAAAAGAAGACCATTGTTCTATGTAGCGATGAAACCCTCTCCTTTCACGCCGTCCTTTTCTCTTTCCTCCCTAAGCTACATGTAAGTGTGGAGGACAGCCACCCAAGCGTAGGTGCACAACGTCAAACGGCAGCTATTGAAACTACATTGTCTGCGATTAGAAAACCGACGCAGCCTTACAGCTTGAAAAAAGAAAAAAAAAAGAGAGAGGGAGAAGGATCGAGACTGTACATGTAAAAAGAGTCTTAAAAGTGAGGCTCTCGCTTACTAAAAAGCAAATGTGCACTGCCTACCTCACGATACATCTATTACCGTGGCGGAGTGGGATCAACCCGCCCCCAATCCCACGCCAGCAGCCCTACCTATTTCCCCAACTCCCACGCATAGGCATAAGAAGCGGGACGACCTCATTACTGTAGGGGCGCGCATATGCGACGATGACGAGCTTGCAACATGCCGAGAATAATCATTATCCCCCATTCTTCATTCTTCATACTTCTTTCTTCGTAGTATTATTTTTTTTTTTCGGTGGGAAAAGACGGAATGGACCGGGATGGGGCCATTTGCTAAATCGAGAACAGGCCAACCGGGGCGCCTACCGGCGTATGACTACCTCTAACCTAGTACAATACATAAGATGACTCAGGAAAGGCGGCTGGCCGCCCCCGATCTTACCTCTCACATCTTACCAAGTTTCTGTCCATGTCCAGACGACTGGTCTACCTAAGTAAGACTGAAGAGGAAAAAAAAAAGTTTGCTTATCCCATGCCATGGCAGCCTGCTCGCGTCCCGCATTCGACGTACAATATAGGTTCCTAACCGGAAAAATTCTAGGCAGGAAGAAGGCTCCAAGCTGCGAGGTTTGATGAGTGAGGCTGCACGGGTATACGAGTACATGCTCCATTTTATACCTCGTAGAGTAACATGCTGCCTCCCATCCCTTTTGGTAGGCAATTCGCATGCAAGTAAGACGGTGGGCGATTGGTAATGACGACATGAACTTAAGTCTCGTAGTTGCAGCCTTTTCAGCGTGACATAAAACTTGAGGCTATGTCTACCTGCCGACAGAATAGATCTAACCCATATGCTCTACTTACTATTTACTTACATACCCTCCTAACACAAGCTATAAGAAGACGGGACCTCTAACTCAGGCTACGATATACTTAGGTATAGGTTCAGTACGCAATATCGAGTATGCCGACAGAACAAGAAAAGCGTAGGGCTGCGTTAGCTTCGAGAGGCCGAGTTCCTATGTTCCCCCCTCCGCCAGCCTCTCCGAGGGGTAACGGCGCACAAGCATCTCCTAGCACAAGCGCGAGTAAAACCACCCCGAAAACATCGGAAACACGATCCGGTAGAACCGGCTCGCCTACAGGACAGCTTCAACATGGCCAACCGCTTGAGGCCGCATCCATCCTCAGCCATCCGCGACTGCAGCAGGTGACGGGTTTACACCCCAGGAAGTTGGGTTGGTGGAAAGGTGTCCATCCTCCAAGAGACGAGCTAGAGCGGCTCAAATGGGTTATGAGTCTACCGGACACCTATCCCATCAAGCGGCCGAAAGGAAACTTCTAATACCGCAAATCACAAACGAAAAAAAAAAGGAATATCCAAGAAAATCACTACTCAACATATATTTCTGCTGAATGCCATTCTACACTCACCCCTATACGCCGAGGTTGTGCTTTGAGGTATCTAAAAGGAGAGAGTAAACAAGGGAAACAAAATATACTATATACATGAAATTCGCGAGGACGAACGGCGGACTAAGACGTCGAGAAGAGAACCCGATAACGTTTAAAGCGCGCAGCAGCCATAAGCGACCGACCCTTCAATCAACCATTGCCTTTCCGATCTCGCTCTGCCAGTCCTTGGCCCGCTCGAAGCCGTTCATGTGGAATTGGTAATCTATCAACGCCTGCCGCACATCTTCGGGGGAATTGGCCACGAACGGGCCGTACTGAACGACCTTCTGGTTTAGGATCTGGCCGGCGACCAGGACGAAGCGCGCGTTCTCCTTCGCGGTCTCGGGAACCTCGACTACTACCATGTCGCCGTCGGGCTCGAACACGCAGTTGTGGTACTGCGCCACCGTCTGCTTCTTGTCGCCGGTGCCGAACACGGCAGATCCCTCTAGCTGGTAGGAGAAGGCATTCCAACCCTTCGGGAGGGGCTGCGCCAACTTGCTACCCGGCTTCATCTCCACGTCGAGCAGCCAGACCGGGGTATACGCCAATTCCTTGAGGCTTTCGACACCACCAGCTTGTCCCGAGATGACCTTGATGCGGATCTTCCCGTCGTCCAATTCGACGCTCGGGATCTCGTCCTTTCTCAAGTCGCGGTATCGGGGCTCGCAGGATTTGAGGTGGGCAGGCAGGTCGACCCATAATTGCAGGCCGACGTTCGCGCTGCCGTCCGGGTTCTGGCGCGGCATCTCGGCGTGCATAATGCCACGACCGGCGGTCATGAATTGAAGGTCACCAGCCTCGATGGTGCCAGCGTGACCGGCAAAGTCTTCGTGGTCAACGGCGCCCGCTAGCAGATACGTGATGGTTTCCTGTCCGCGATGAGGGTGGTCCGGGAAGCCGGCGCCGGGCTTAATGCTGAAATGGTCTAGCATCAGAAAGGGCGAGAAGTTCCGCAATTGCGGCGTTCCTACACTTCTCCTGCTAATAGTTAGCTTGACGTTCAGATCGCATACTCGGCGCATGGCCGCTCGCAAGTGGTTGATTGAACTGACCTGACCCTAGCACCAGCTCCTTCGGCCTGTTCGACCGCTAGGAAGACCTTGCGGATTGCGCGCGGTATGGACATTTCGGTTACGACGAGTTTCTCGGAAGGGTTATAGAAGGGAGATTCGGATTTAGAGTCGGCAGTGGTGGATTTGATTATCGTATCGCTGTCAGTCATAGTAGTACTGCTGCCGGTACTACTACTTTTACTGTTGCCGTCGTAGGCCTTGAAAATCTCTAGGACAGAATTGAAAGTTGTCGTAGTCAATTCGATAACTCGTTCCCTAAAGATGATTATAGACAGTATAGCTATAAGAAAAGAAAATGCGACAGTTCTCATGAGGGGCAGGACAGAGAGATGTTAGAGCTTTAAGAGGGCGTCTATCTTATACGGGATCGAACAGTAAGACTGAAGTAGGTAGATCGCGAATCAGGGACGAGAGTGGATGCATTATGTTAGGTATTATGTTAGAGGTACTTAGGCTAGCTAGAAATATCACGAAGATTCGCCCGATTTCTTTCGATTCAAGGTTGGTTTTCTGTTGATAGGTACACCTAGTATGATAGGGGGGAGAGAAAGAAAAGTATCACGAGAGAGGGGAGAGAAAGAAAGCGGGGCAATTTTCTTGTAAATCAGGGTTCGTTTACTGGTGTGTTCTGGGTGAGTTCTAGCAGTGCCTTACAAAACGATTAAAAATTCCCGACGGTGGGTACCTAGCTACCGTACCTAACGTAGCAGCCCCGCTACCCAAGCCTTACCAAACCGTTACATCAGCGACCTTTGCCGCGTTTCGGGCCCGCGCTTAACCTTAACAGGGCATGGTTTTAGTGCTGACTGGTCGCTAGTTCTGGCTGACTTAATTCTTCCAAATCTCCAAATTAAATTTCCCGCCTTTAAAAAAACGCCGTCAGCACCGAACAAAGAATAACAATTGCTACTTTGAGAATCATCTCCGCCGCTCCGGCAAAATGGAACATGAGGGAATTTCATTATGTGGATTTGCTTCTCCTATCTTCATAAGCTTTGACATATAATAAACATAGCGAGGGCTACAAGAAATGGGCGAATATGTATAAAGCCGATTACTTCGAAGCAGTAGCCCTCCACTGCTGAATTTCACCCTCGCTAATCTCCCTCAACTTATTCACCCCAGCCGGTTCGCCTGTAATAGTGCCCTTGGCGATCTCCGCGGCTCTGCTTACTATCGTCTTGCCCGTGACGGCGTATGTAACGGAGCTGGTTTTAACTTTCAGCACCGCGATGCGTGGGTCGTTCTCGCTCCCGTCGTGAACGCCGTCGCCTAGATCACCCATCCAAGCCTTGAGCGTTGGGCTGTAATACTTCTTCACCACTTCTCGGTCCGTCTCGATGCTTGCCTCGCCCGCGATCGAGGCCCATTGGCCCGAATTGTCGTAGAACGAGACGTTAGTGTGATTATCCGCCTTCAGCTCATCGGTCTTGTGAGATTCAGTGTTGGTCGTGAAGGTTAGGTCGATATCGCCACCTTCCTAAAAATTAGAGGTATCGCAGTTAGTTCTCTGAGTACCACTTTATCCTGATCTGGACGATTATATTGGTAAAGACATGGATGTTCTCAGAACCATCTGCGTCGCATTGATAGTATAAGCGGATAGCTTACCTTTCCGGCAATAGCCATGCAGCGGGAGACCAGCTTTCCGCTTGTAGGGTCGCGCGTCGTCATCATGCCGAACTTGCACGACGACACGAATTTAATCAAATTCTCGACCTTCTCCTTCAGGCTTATGTCTGTGTCGAGGTTCTTTTCATAATAAGGACCTGACGGCTTGTTGCCAGTGTCCGTGTTTGAGAACGACGCCATCTTGCGTGTAAATTGGTGGTTCAGAGTGATATTTCTGGGATGCTGCTGTTGAAATCGAGTGACTGTCGTTGCAATATACAACCGATCTGTTGGCTTAAGATGAGTTCTTCTGATATTGATTCTGAGTGTAACTCTATGAAGAGCCGTCATCTTTCCAAGCATGACTTTTCATCTTTATATCTACAAAATCGCTATGCGCGGCGAAGTTGATTTATTATGCCTACTACTTATTTCCCCGCCACTTGGCATTCTTACCTTGATGCCGGGCAGATAGGTTTCACAGACATCATCATACAATTTGGTTTGAGAGAGGCTGTTGGTCTACGAGGCGGACATTCAATATTATGACGTCGTTGATGGTTAGAGCGCGTCACGATTACGAACTGAAGGCTGAATTCTAGATTGGCCCTCCGAAATAAGCAAGTGCACATAAGTACAAAGCCCTATTACTCGATGCCATATATATGCGTCCTGCTTTGTATAGCAATGAATCTAGGTTTAGGTAGTGTCGATCTGGCTGCGATCCCCAACCGTATGTGCATGTAGGCTCTCGCTTGTCCACGTTCTCCGGAAGAAGTCGACGTTCAATCTAGGGCAAAGATGGACGATGGATCAAGATTGGTATTTTCATAACTGCTTTCTATTGTGAAGATATCTTGATTCTTTACATAGCATGCAAGGTATCTAATATACAAGTAAAATCGCATTGTAAGATTTGCAGAGACGCATGAAGTGAGTCTATGACGAGCTCAGCTTAATTTTCGCTCGAAAAAGGCCGCCCTGTTTCAATATGGTATGTGGCTATTTGATGTAAGAATAAAAATAGGTGTTACTTGGTAACTCGTTAGTACGCAGACATATATTTCCTCCCAACTCCCTGGACCCTCCCTCCCTTGTAACGCTTCAAAATCCCGGCCTCCTAACCCTGAATATCCCGTTTACAGTTTCGATAAATAAGGAAGTACCTATAAATAGTCGCCCGAGTATGTGTCACGGGTATACTCTTCCCACGTAGTTGAAGTTTGACGGATCCGACGTGTCGAGCGAGTACTCCAAGATCTCGTTGTTAGAGATGCCGTAAAACATGGCATCTGGCGTCATTGCGATGGCCGTAAAGTTAGTCTCCGGTCCGGATTTGAACTGGAAACTCGAAATCGAGTTCATCTTTTTACCGTCCCAGTAGCTGCCTTCAGTCTTGCCGTTAGAAAGGAGCCCGAGATACAGGGCCTGGTTCCAATGGTCCCATCTGGTAGCAGCGAACTGTTGAGACGGCGCGGGGAGTGGTATGTCAGTTTGAAGTTCGGTCACTAGGATCGGTCAGCTTCACAATTTTCTTAACAAGCTCATAAATGCTTGCTAATAGGCTTACCTCGTTGATCAGCATTATTCCACGTGTCGTCGTACGATGTCATTCTCATACTTCCTGTCTTGCCCGATGATACCTTTTCGGAAACGAGTTCCAGACGGTCTAGCCATGACCCGCGCAGCTTGGGGATAATGGCCAAGCTGGAATTCGCAGCAACATCTTTGGACTCGACCGCCACAGTCGCAGTACCCCAAGTGCTCGAGTTGGCCGTTTTTATTGCTCCCTCCGGTCGCTGGTAGGCGACAATCCAAGTGCCCGCACAGTCTGCACCCCAACAGCGTTGCCACATAGCGGCTAACTGGCCTCCAGGCCACGTTTCTAACCTTGCCCCGTCGAGCGTATCATTATCCCAGCTGTCGGGTCGGTTCAGCGCATCGAAGGAGGCCATGGATCGTATAACGTTGCCCGGGTCCGTGAACCATACATGCGTTTCGAACGTCTGTTTATAGTCCATGGACGCGCTGGCTAACGGCGTCCCCGGCTGCGGGTTGAGAGGTGTCGTCGTCGCAGCCATCAGCTCGGTCAGGTTATTCGTCTTCCACGATTTATTTTTCGAGTCCCACCGACGAGCGATAATCGAGTTATACGCATCCTGGAAAAATATAGTCCTGTGAACGACCCCATTAGGATCCGTCCAGTTAGAAGCGGTTATTTTCGAATTGGCGAGTATGAGCGGTCCGTCTGTCGAATTCGACGGCAGATTTCCATTACTCGATTCTGGCCCTGACGACTCCGCAGGAGCTGCTGCCTCTGATGCATGATTTTTACTAGACAAACCGGCCGCCAATCCTGCTACCAGTGCAATAATGATAACAATCATTACTCCTATGATTATAAAGAATGCTTTCCTTGAAAGGCCCCATATCGTCTTTGCCGGAGCTCCCTTCTCTATAGGGGGTTGTTCGCCGCCGAATTCGGCTGCGCTTAAGGGTCCGGGTCCATAGGCAGAAGAGTTTATCGGGTCACCTACGCTGGTAGGATACGCGCTATTAGGATACGCTGATCCATCGGAATAAATCGTGCTCGGGGGGTAGCCTGCGCCGATAGGGTATGCTGCTGCTGCTACGTTGGGATCTTTATAAGGACCGGGAATGACGCCGGGATGTAAGTTATATGACGGGTTTACGACTTCTTTCGCGGACTCGGAACCATAATATGACTGCGCAGCTCCCGCGGTTGCGTGCTCGACTGGGACAGCTTGCGGATAGTTGTAGTCGGGATGTTGTATCACCTCCTTTTGAAATGTCTCCGGATCTCGCGTAGAGACCTCAAGCGTGCTGTAAGGCGTGTTATCGTCTGGTGATTGGTACATGACGTCGTCTCAAACGGCCAATGGCGTTCTTATAAGCAAGAATTGCTCAGCTAAAGGGACTTCAATTACTCGATAACCTGAAGTTAAGCATGACTCTTCTGACCAGGAAGCGCTCGAGACAGATTTGGTCACAACACAGCTGACGCCATGGCGATGATGGGATGGAAACTTGCTTCAGCTCTTACACATACACAGTATGTGTCCAGGGGGGGCTACTCAACTGTTTTATGAATCTTTCCATATCACAGCAATCCCACCTAGTCCACATCGTCCCATGTTCTTGGCAAGCTACTTACGGGTTCGTGTATTACAGCCTGCTTCTCATTGCGACCATGGACAGGGACCATGGAATCCTTCTGGGTCTCACGTTCCGCTTATCCTATCCAATCCCATCTCTAAGCCGACAAGGTGTGCAGAGTGCCCCGAGCAGGGTCGGACTCTGTTGATACATGTTCTCTACTGTTTAAGTCGCGAAGAGCACGACATTTTGACAGTTATTCTATGAAATATATCTCTTTACAATGATCCTCATTCTAATTCCTACAGTTGCATCTTCAGAGCGTAACCGCTCTATCGCCCAATAGGCCGATAAGTTAGGTGTGATTATTGGACTGCGGATCTTCAGCTAGCTTCCAGACTAACGCCAGAGCCTTAACAGCCCTATCAGGACCGTGCCTCCAGTAACCACCGATTCGTAGCCTAATAAAAAGCTTAGCTTGTGATCAACACAGCATACGGATAACCCGTTTGTAGTATACAATCTCGTCTTATCATCCCATTCTAGTCCATTAGCATAGAATCGAATCGTGGCTTTATTCTACCCCATTGGGTGCCAGGAATTCCTCTTTCGTCAGTGGACAGCGTTGGCGGAATCCTTCGTGGAGTTCTTGGAGGGTACGTAATAGTAGCTATACAAATTATTGGCAGGGTCTAGCCCCCCCGTAACATCGCAGGAAGTCCCTGTAGAATCCAGGAACGGGCGTAGGCGATGCCGCACATAGATACTACGTTCAGCTAGATCGAGTAAAGGAATGATCGATGACTACTGAAAACTTCTCCCTGACAGCATGGTATGTATTGTCGCCAGTCAGTCAATCGAAAACAATACCTAGTGATCTTTACCCACTTCACCATGTACACGATCACTACATGCTCCCTCCCCGCAACACAAGCATCGCTCTCGTTGGATCAGGAGCCGCGCTGAAAGCAAGCATTATAACCCAAAGAGGTGGGCAGTTTACTCATTCGAGTTTAGTATGGGCTCAGTAATAGTAAACGCGGTGTGAAGTATTCATAACAATTAAAGGTAGTTATAATATTTATATACCTACCTCCTAGGTACTTTTGAGATAAAAATGCTTTCGAAGACCTGAGTGATAATTCGTGCAGTAAGCAGCGCTCATAGAAGCATCGACATTCAAACCATTTAAACTTCTGGGGGCGCTTTAAAAAAAAACTGTCGAACAGTAGTACCCTTTCCCGTGACTGGCTTGACTGGTTAAGGTAGGGCTCCTTGAAACTATGCATGGCCTCCTTCTCGGACCCGATCCTTCAACCCTCTACTACATACCTCATAATATATCTACCAATCCTACTCCCATCCCGCCCTCCCGGCACCCCCACCCCCTTCTCCTGAATTGCCCTTCACGGGATTTTCATAGAGGTCCAATGCCGATCCAGACAGCTAGGTATATAATAAGACGGACACGGCGGCCATTTTGCTATTGTATACATATGAGCTTTAGACCAGATCATGTGTCGCTCGACGCTGATCAATATGAACGTTGCAATCTCGAAACTGTTGAGAAATAGGAACCACGAGATGTAAAACTGAAATTACTGGAACAAGTTGAGTTAATTATGCCAGCATCGACGAAAAGAGGCGAAACTCTTTTGAATGAAGATCGTTACGGACCATTCGCGGGGCATTTTCTAGTCGTCGATCAGAGATATATATGGTATAGCACGCTTCGAGCGGGTGCATTGGAATATTAGCGCCTTGTTGTCGTCGAAGACGGGTACCCTTAACTACCGATATCAGTCGCGTAAGTGCCTAAAGTCAGATCCAAGTGGCGAAGATCTAAGAGTTTGAACTTTATCATGCCTCTACTTAGAATCAATGACTTCAAGTGACATATGTCATAGTTAAACATACGAGCTAAAAAACCAAGATAAGGCGCGGTCGAGGTGATGAGCGACATCTGATATACGACGGAACGTTTCAATAGCAACACCCCGAAAATGGCTCATACCAATCTTCGACACGATAGATAGGGGCCATAGGGATTTAAGTTCAGATCGCTGAAGTCAACTTCTACCCCTCGGACTCCTGTGGCCCAACAAAATTCAAAATTTAGCTGTTGTTGTCGGAATATCGCACCCAAATACCGAGTCCCTAGGTTATTTATAACTTGACTCACGATGACTTCCCCTAGGAGCAGAAAACGTAGAGCTATTATTATGCGAATACCTATCTGTTAGCAACCATCCTTCACAAACACGTATATACCACTACCACACCCGTCATCATGTCAAGTCAAGACTCAGACTCAGACTCCATAGATCCTGCAGAAGAATCACACCCACGTTGTGCCTGTGAAAGGAGCTTCTGCATCCGACGACAAAGTACGAGTCCTATCTTGTACCGCGATTCCTTTGAATTGCACAGAATAAGAGGCGCTCGTAGGGCTCGCGACAAAGCGATAGGCGCCTGGGCCTTTGACGACGAATTTGAAGAGGGCATGATATCTTCTCTGATGAACCGACTCATTGCCCGACTCCGCCGGGCGTGGGCCGCACTACCGTGTTCAGCCGCTTCAAGAAACCGACAGAAGAACCAAGCGGAAAAGTTGACATCCGGCGAGGATAGGCAAGCACATTTCGCCGACGAGAGCTCGAGTTCAGCATCATAGCGCCGTAATGCCGTTCAACGCGAGAGGCACGACGAACCCTCCGAAGAATTAAAGACGAAAGAACCGCGCAATATCTTCAATATTTTCCCAAATAATCGGAGTGGCTCACGACTACACTGATTCGGCAATGAAGTCTGCCGAATCCACGCTATATCAACACTTCCATATACGTTAGCATAGATCAAAATATCCGGCGGAAACCCCTCACGGGGAGGGGACTCGGTGTGACGGTTGGAAATTTATGTACGATAGTTTGACGATTGAATATTAGACTAGACATTTTTGGACATTTTTGGTATCATACGAGTAATCAGTAAAAGAACGCTCCACTTGAAATCGATAGGGGAAGGTGAAAAGCCACCTAACGCCAATGAGGCGATCATCAGGTTGATTTGAATTAGGTACCCAAGACCCTTAAAGCCGAACCGGCCCAGACAACTGATTAAAGAAAATCTGGCCTACCTATCTACCTACCTTACATCTAGGTAGCGTTCATAGCTGGCTCAGGTACCTCTTGCCTGGTAATGGATAAGATATTCCCGACGCCAAGCTGAGACATTGGATCTTATAAGTAATGTGAAGACTTTGTGACGCGGTGTGACACTGCGTTGTCAAATCTCCGAAACTGCAACGCCTTAAAGCCTAAGGAACGCGCGAGAGTGTCTTTCCCAGTGGCCTTTTCCAATAGATGGGGACCACGATCTTCGACCACTCGTGAAATCGGCCACTTCATCATTGATCTAAAGTCGGGCCGCTCTGTGGTAACGCCCCCCAAGCAAGAGAACATTGTGATCTCGGTCGTTTTTTTTCTTTTCTTTTTTTCCCTCATCCCATGTGCTTACATGGCGCTAGGTTTGGGCTTTTTTGTATTCTTCATTGTTCTTTGCATTAGGGGTACATAGAACGACCAGTAGCGTACCGGCGAATGTGCGTTAGGACTTGGAACCGCGGCAAAGCTGTATAAAAACTGCAGGGGTTCTACGCACCGAGGCGATGATCCCGCAGCACTCTCTTATTTAGTTAGCATTACGGATCCGTACAGGGCCATTGTTTACATTTTCGGTTTAGTTACGTAAAATATCATTTGCTATCTGTCAACGCCAACAGCTTTCTCGACGTCAAGCAGTGCTGGATGTCAAGGAATAAGCTTGATTTTCCCTTCCTAGAAAATCCTTAGCAAAGCGGGTTCGCGAAGTAAGCCAGCCCACTGTATATGATGCCGGACGAATCGGGATCAAGTCCCCTTTTTTCCATTTCTTTTATTTTTGGAAGTCTGCATTACCAAAGCAGGCAGGACGACAAGGCAGCGAAGCTACTATGTCGGTCACTTTACATGGTATAAACCTACATGGTATAAAGAAGAGTCATGTGTCTCCAACGCGGAGTAACGCAACGCTAGCTCTCTGCTGCTGTCTCTGTTACCTTAGCCCTACATCCATACAAACATAACTTACACACCTATTTACACTTACATGTCCTACATATATGCATTCATATAAACATTATGCATATAATTATCTATATTTTAGGGCTATATCTTGAAAGGAGGTTAGCTATTCTCAATTAAGATTACCTGCCGTGCTAAATTTACCGGTTTAGATATTTTGAGTAAATTCGAAAAAAAAGGGCGGTCCCCTCTCTCCCCTTTCAAAAAGTGAACTTTGGGAAAAACACCCCCGTATACCTCCTATGCTCTCCCGAACATGAAGGACAGGCTCCAATCATCGACGAGCTTCGAGTTCATAAGATTTAGTCTCGAAGAGCCTTCTGCTCCTTCTCCTTCTCCTTCTCCTTCTCCTGACCATGACCAGCAGAACCTGTCCGTAGAGAGGGATGCCTTCTGGAGCTACTGCGGTCCCTTGCTTTCCACCTTAGATGACCTCCCGGCTAGCTTCCACGACTGGACCCGTGCCGCGCTGTCCGGGTCCTTGCTTCCGCTGCTGCTCCCCTTCCTCACCTTCGTCAACAAGTTCATCCGCGCGAATGGCCTCGACCACTACTGGCTCACCATCCGCGCGACGAAAGCGACCACGGAATACAACAAGCCCCGATGGCACACGGACGACATGTTCTTCAGCAGGAGCAGTAGTAATAGTAGTGGTGGGAACAGCGGCGGCGGAGGCGTCTGGGGTCGGAGAAGGTCGCTAGTGATGGGGAGGGAAAACGCAGAGCTGGACCTGCAGACGGACTGGAAGTTATGCGCCACGCTGCTCGGTCCCGCGACCATGTTCATCCCCGCCGAGCACCAAGCAGCAGCACGGGCGACGTCGCGCTCGACGAAACGCGCGCTAGCTACGGAACACGTCTGCACCTCAATCCGGTGTCCTGGATGCGGGGCTACCGCCGAAGCGATCCGGGAGAAGCTCGCGGATGAGTTCGCCCCCTTGGGTCTGGTTCAAGCGGCGCCGGGTGAGTGCAGCGTATTCCGCATCGGCCAGGAGCGCGGAGCTGTGCACTCGGAGCCCTGCATGAGCAAAGGAGACCGGATATTCGTCAACGTCGTGCCGGGCAAGGAAGATGAGCTATCCTCCCTTCTAGCCAAATGGGGAATGAGTTATCCAAGGTCATGGTTTATCGCACCGGGCTTTCTACGTGGCCATGGATTAACATGATTTAGGTAGTGAGGTATATGCTTAGGAATTAACAAGAGTTTAATAATGTAGTAAATTAAGCATCGGTGTTATTACGGGCCCTATTAAGAGGAAAGGAAGATTTGCGATGAGAGTAGGAGACATAGATCAACCGAGATCGAAAGGGGGGGAGGGGAGGGACTAACCCTTATATCTTATAACATCTCCGGTCTAGCTTTCTAGCGTTAACACGATTCAATGGACACCCTGTTCGAACCTCCTTCATCTCACGTGCGCAAAGCACGGTAATACAAGAGGCCACCTGCTAGCTACCTGAGCTGTCCCAACCAAAGTGGAATGGAAGGCAGAAAGTGCCATGGTTACGGACCAGGGGAATGTACTTTACCAAGGGGTGAAGCAACAACGAATACGTACCTCCTAAAAGAAATAACAAACAAATGAGAAACATCAAATTACAAATAAAAGCAAGAGGGAAACAAGGAAAGGTAATACATTATCATTATCATTATCATTACTGTTTATCTGTTTACTAGATGGGAGAGTCTACACGGCACAAGTCATAATGGGATTCTCAACCGCGTTCGTAACTAGCGAAACGGGGCATCATTCCATCATCATGTCACCTCACCATACGAAGCCGAAGCAAAGCATCCTCATCTTCATATCCAGTTATCGCCGATGGCCTCGCGGATCTTCTCCGCCTCCCGGGCCCTCTTGGTCTCGCGGTGCTGGTTCACGAAGAAGCCCAGCAGGTGCAGGATCCGGATGCATCGGTCGAACTGCACGTCCTCGCGGCGCCTGACGACCAGCGGGTCCAAGCAGACGTCGTACGCGCCGCCCTCGGCCGTCCTCAGGAAGTCCATGATCCGCAGACAGAACAGCGCCGTGTGCGGCATCAGGTCGTACGGCTTGACCTTGCAATCCTCGTCCACCGCTTGCGCCAGCGTCTTCTGCGCGCGCCGAACCGCGAACGAGAGCCGCACGTGCTGCATGTAGTTGTCGACGTCCTTCCAGTCCGGCAGTTCCTTCGTCAGCGAGCCCGCCGCCCCGAGGCACCTGTTCATGAATATCCGGGCCGCCTCCTTCACGTCGTGAACTTGAACCAACGCCTCAGCGTTACGATAGCTCTTCAGCCTCAGAGAGATTTGAAGGTCCTTGACTGTGTCGGGGTGCTTGGCAAACATTTTTGCTGAGAGGAGGTATCTATAACGTTAAGGAGGTGTATTAAGGTTTTTGGACTTGATCTGAGTGGAAATCCCAGCAATGCCTAAGGCTGGCCTGCTTTTATAGTCCATGGGGTGAGCCTATTTCGAGAGACAGGGTATTATACATTATGGTTAGAACAGATTATTTACAAAGAGCTGGTTTTTTCCCTCAGTTGTTTGTCGTCCATTGTTATCGGGGTTTGGTTGTTGCCAAGCCGAGACGAACATCAGACAATGCCTTAGTAGTAAGGTAGTTTACAATATTGTTGTCCCCTCCTTCAGGGGTAGCTGCAGAAGAATTAGATGATCTGGGGAACTTCGTATACGCCAATCTTCAAAGGCCAAGGTCAAGATACGTACCTAGGTACCGAGGTATCTATAGGGGGGCCATCACACCTTCATGTCATATCGACTTATCTTTTTCCTTGCCCTTTGAATAACTCGCGAATATTTAGACATATCCTTCAAATGATCGATTCAATTTGTTTGGCGCGTTGATACCCGTTGGAATAGGTTAATCCACTCCTCGTCGGTAGCATGTTGCTGTGCGGTCGGAATCGCTCCCAGAGAGGGATCATTTACAAGTCTCGACTCATCTCCGCCATAGAAATTGTCCAAAGTATAAGGAAAATTAAAATCTAGAAGTAGAGGGTCTTTACTAAATTAGTTGTATGTATCATTGAGTGCGGAATTGCAGAAATGAAATGAAATAGGAGCTTTTAATGTGACATACCTTGCAAGGCGAACATCGGAGTGAGCTCATCCTCTGTATTAGCCGGGCTGGCTGTAGGAGTTCCCGTAATTTCTAGAACGAGATTGATCGCTTTAATAGCCCTCCGCGCGTTTTTAGATACGGCGCTATATCTCTTCCAGCAGTCCGCGGATATTATGAGAAGCTTGTTGACTTCTTCGGTGCCCGTTCCCTCCACTGCGCTCTTAGGGGTATCGGCGATCTGCTTAGCATAAGCACACAGGATGCTAGTTGCTAAGAGAAATTCGTTATTCATCACAGATGAAAGTCTCCACCGAGTTTCGTAGAGCAGGCCGCCTGGTTTGACTAGTTCGTAAACCATATGCTGATACTCGAGAACTTCCATGGCCGCTTTCAAGCAGACTTTTCGCGAGTAATTATAGCGCTCATTCTGAGTTGTAGGCAACATAAAGTACTTCTTATGTAGTACGATCTTCAGCCGGAGGAAACAGATATCCAACCAAATTCTCTGCATTACCAAATTCGGGGAGTCTGTGATGGACAGATGTATAGGTCGCATTTTTAAGACGGGTGGAATGCGGAGCTGATCAGCTTGCACTTTTTGATCCATCGCCAGGATCTCGTCATATTTATGAGGCGTTGTGTCGGTTACCAGATCGCGAACCTTGCCCCAGGTGCGCGAGACACGGCTCCTAGTAATTATATACAGAACTGCCCACTCTATTAACTTTCTAGGATTTTTCAGGGTTCCGTATATGGCATAGGAAGTTACTGACCTGGCGTCACTTCTGTCTCAGGCCGAGATGGAGGAAGCTCGGTTGTTCCCTCGTCGAAATCGGAGTCGGCAAGATTATGCGGTTCCTCTGTATCTATTTGGTTATCTTTTAGCAGACTCGGGAGGCCCATCTGGGAGGAAAAGATAAGATTCGCTTGGTATAGTGTCGCCCATATGCGCCTTCGCATCTCGCCATCGAAAGGTGATATAACGGGAAAGTTTTTAGGATCTCTATGATATCCCATCCTCATGGCAATATTTAAGATCATGCTTAGTAAAAGGTGAGTACCAAAATCGGGATCCTCCTGGAGAAAATGTTCTATAGCAACGTAGATGACTAGAGTCTGTATGACATTTTCACCGCCCCTGGTATACTTGCCCAGTATCAGGCACTGGACGACCTTCTCCCGGTAGGACCGTATAAGGAGCGTATTGTCAGCGTTAGGGCCTACGGTACCAGGCACTTGATCACTGTAGCGCTGCCAAAGCATAGACGAGAAACACATGATAGCGAACAAGAGCCCTATCCATACGATCGGAGCTGCGAAGGGGTCTTCCCAAAATCGGTTGTACTTGTAACAACGTGCGTTAGTACCTCATCGGAATTGTAAGACAGACGGAACATTAATAATTACCTGCCGAATAAATTGGCCACTGTGTAATAATGCTAGGTGCATAAAGAATCAGCTCTGCCATATTCCTCGTCTTAGAAAGTGGAGGGAGGGAATAGTACCTGACGTTATATCGATAGATGTAAAGAACTTAGAAACTAATGAATCGGCCACACTCCGCGCTGGTAATATACTTAGTATCTCGCTTTTACTGGCATGGGTAAAACGGCCGTATAGCAATAGCGGACAAGGGCCGTAATCATGGGCAGGCTGTAGAGGGATCTGGCAATGCGGTCCTGATTCCGCATTATCTTGAAAGTAGTCCTTCAATTCCGATATGCTGTCCAACAGATCAATCCAATGTACACCATCAACGTAGCTGACGCCGGCGGGGGTATCTGTTAACGTCCCACCATTAGACGGTTCCCCTGACGCGCCAGCCTCGGAGTCAGGGGAACCTTCGATAGCCTCCGGAAGTGTTTGGACATTGGAGGAGTTTTTAGACGCCGCCCGTTGCATGAGAACATGCACGAGACCCTCTAACTCGCGGATCCGATTTTGCACCGTAGAATGGGTATCACGATCTGAGGGCCGCGACATATGATCCGGAGGGTAGTTGCAGGAGGCGGCAAGCCCCCGGAGGGAACATGTTCTACATGGCTGCTGCCGATCACATTTAACCCTAGACGCTTATGTGAATAACCAGGGTGACTTAATTAGTAAAATTTATTGGGGCGGATGAAGACATACTTGCGCCGGCGGCATAAATTACATGAGAGCTATAAGCAATTATTAGGTGCATACTCCCTAGTTGGTTTTTAATGTATTGTACCTTACCTGAGGCTTATCCCGTCTCCGATTTGGTGGAGGTAAGGGACGAGGTCTTGTCGGAGGAGTTGCCGACATTCTTTTCGCACATTATCGGGTAAAAGCCGTACTAACTGTCACGTACAGCCTTGGCTTTCTCATATGAAGAATTCTCTCTGGATTGCGGATGGCTGAAAGTGAGACGCGAACCAACCGACAAGAGTCAGTGTAAGTGGTTAATTTAGGTAAATCCGACGTGTCCGACCATCCGGGACCATCCGAAGCCTCCGCAACCCCACGGCTTTTAACCCATTAATTACCTAGGTAAATAATTAACAATTTAGTAACATTGCCAGAGACGTAAATATTAGGATTGACTTGACTTGACTGACTTGACTGACTTTAGAGTTTGACGAGTCAAACTCGGTTTTGTTTACTAACTATCGTCGGTTAAACCGTAGACATTTGAATACCTTTAATATTCAAAGGTGTTACAAAAGGCTTTATGAGAAGTGACATATTCAACTCATCTCTAATCACTCGGCGCAAAACATTTTTCTTTGTAATTTGGTATTGTTCTTCCTTTCTCAAGCGTCTGTGACGTGGATTTTTCTGTTGAGATGCACCCAATAGATGAATTTTGTAAGCCACAAACCAAATTATAAAAATAATACCATTTACAATGCTTAGGTCTTACTTATATACATATTATAATCTATTTAAGGCCTGAATTATCAAATCTTATAGCATCTGCATACGACCTGAGTAGAATGACAAATACTTCATCAAATCCCCCTTTAATTTCTGCAGCGGATATGAACATCATTGGTGTTTTCATGATGTCAGTGTGCTGTAAGCTACCTACACAGCCCAGACAGCCTAACGAAAAGGCAGTGCTCAATACCCCACGTCTAAGACTTCTGCCGAGACCAATCTTGAGCTTGCCTGGATTCTCTCCCTCAAAAAAACGTCGCATACATAAGAGTTGAATCGCCCATGATGCGAGGAACCGTGTGATCATGATAGCCTTGGTAGCTTAACCTAATACACACCTAAAATATAATAATACTACCTCCCATTCATAAGCTACAACCCACCACCACCATCACCCCACCCATCTTATCAGACAAGACAATGGCAACTTTGGCACAAGGAGAAGAAGAACCCCCACCTTATATCCCAGATAACCGTAACGACGGGGACGACATACTTCCGCCGTCCATCTTCGTACTCGACGGCCAATTCATCCGCGCCCAAACCGCCGACGGCGCGCCGCTATACGAGCTCTCTCGGGATGTTAGGAAGGCCCCGACGAGCGAGGCCCGACTCGCCCAGGTGACGCTCGAGCGGCTGATCCGCAACGTGAGAATAAGCACGAACGGCACGCCCCGGGTCACGAGCCGCAGCCGCCACATCTTCGAGCTCAAGCACCTGCCGCCGGTGATCTCGACCGGGTTCCCCTACGTGCTGGACGCGATGTCGCGGCAGTGCGTCGGGAACCTGGCGCTGAAGCCCGCGTCCTTCCCCCGCTCCGGGTACAAGGTGGTCAAGACGAAGCCGGAGAAGGAGAGCGGGTTCCCCAAGGGGTACCAGGCCAGGAGGGAGTCGATCAAGGGGGACGAGGTGCTGTTCGAGATCCTGAAGAAGCACGACCACTACGAGTGGATGCACGCTGCCGACGGGAGCCGCATCGCGGTGGAGGACGAGATGGACAACCAGCACAGACTGATTGTTACGACCCCTATAACGCGGAAGATGACGGATGCCATGGTGGCTAGCTGGACGTTACGGATTTGGCGCGACGGGATGAAGGCGCATCGTGAGCCGCGGATAGGGGGTAAGTTTATTTCACTAGGTTAGGTACCTAAACTATAGCTGTTAAATATCGGCACGTCCACTATTGACACGTTTAAGTCGATACCGAATTACGGAGCGTACGAGAGGTTCTTCCAAGGTGGTGGTAAACCGGGAACACGAAAATCAAAGGGTGTTTGCCAGTGGTGTTAGGAAGTACCTAACCTACGCTTTTGCCATGTCTCGAGAACTTATCCGATTCATAGGCGACAAGGGAATTGGGTTGGTTCATGATGACGGCCTCCGTCCCGATTATCGAGAAACCCTAGACTGAAAGGGGGCCTCGGGGTTTTGTTTGAATTTTATTTGACTACGGAGCTAGGTGTCTACGATCTTTACGACGTTTATATGTTTAACCCCTCTCCGGGCAAGCTGTATGTATATATTAAGATTATTTTACGTATCTACCTCCTATCTAGGGACGCTTGACGCAATGAAATTCCAGCCGACGATACATATGTACAATACATCTCCCCCTTGCCTCCCCCACACATTTCATCTCATCTTCGACGAGACGTGTTATATGTCCAAAAATAGCTACACATATCGAAACAACCATCTGTCTGAGCCCGCCGCTAAAACTTCTTGAACGTCCAACGAAGCTAGACCAAGCTTGAAGAAAACGGGCAGCATCGTCCTTGGTTTGGACGAATTGGATATTGCTGTTAGTGAACCTTGGCGCCAAGGCGATCAACGGCGGGCGGTTGAGGGTTGAAACGTCCCATTGTCAGTGCTTCACTCATAGAGGGTTTCAAATCGTCTCGGCAAGTCGTATCTGAAGATTTGGGGCGGGAAATGAGCTCCAGATAAAAATGAAAATAGAAATAAAAAAAGCTTGGATGCTTTTGTACGCACGCTTGTATGTTTGTATTAAAGACATGACGCCTCCAAAATGTTTCTCGAAGGAGAAATCTTCACCTGCGCTGGATTGGGCAACTGAGCACGTGTTGTTGCGTCCCAGGTCACTTCACTTCACTTCACTTCGAGATATCGGGCTGCGCCCTCGCTATAATATTATTATCTACGGCTGGGCCTAATTGAATAAACCATTCCTTTCGTTGCGGTTGACTCTCGTGTCTCTTCCCTTTGTTTATATCAATTCTTTTTTCTCAAGTTCGGCTGGTCGAGATTTTAATAGTGCTGGGTCATTCATAATGAGGTGAGTATCTACCTAACCTTAGGTACCTAGATTTAGTTGATAGGCTGCGTTTGTAATCTATATTGGTCTTTCGATCTGACCGAGATGAAGGAGCTCAATGTATCGAAGAAACGCTCGCCCGAGTAACTTCCGGGTATTCATCCGCGACCACGTCCCGGATACCGTTGACGATTCCGACTCCGACTCCGACTCCGACTCCGACTCCGATGGGGAACCGGACACGCCATCGCCGACGACAACTACGTTCCCGTCGTCTCCTGCTGGAACCGGGACTCCCGCGCAGCAAATCGGAGCATCATCAACAACCCCGGGGTCTTCACCGACAGAAACTCCCCAGCCAGCGACAGATGCTTCTCTGTCAACAACAACAACACCCGCTGCGAGCATCGACGACGCATCGCCTCAATCTACTTCAGCCGGCGCGGGCCTTACATCAACTTCGCTACTACCGCAAAGCAACGAACCGTCACAAGCCCAACTAAGCCAACCCGAGAATCCCCAGCGCATAATGAGCAAGGGCGGCGCCATAGCACTCGGCACAATTGGTAAGCTCCACCTCGCTTGCCATCCCCCAACCCCCCTTTCCCTTTCCCTTTCCCTTTTCTCTTCTCTCTTCTCTCCGCACACTATGCCCTAGGGACCTGTAGGTAACCAACGAAACAACAGGAGGCACCATAATCCTCGCAGCCATAATATTCCTCCTCTGGAAATGCCGGCGGCGCCAGCACCAGCGGCGGGCCCTCGCGAACGGAAGCAGCGACAGCGACAGCAACAGCAGAGGTCGAGGATTATTCTCCCCCTTCGGCAGCTTCTTCGGGTTCAAGAGGATGAAAGAAGAAGAAGAAGAAAAGTGGAAGCCGCAGCTGCAGCCGCAGCCCCGGGGGATATACACGACGAACCGGCGGGTATCGGGCGGCAGGAGGACGAGCTCCAAGATCATGGACGACCTGATGGCGGCCGCGTACGCGGCCGAGGACGGCAACGCGTCGCAGTACGGGGTCGCGTACATGGACGAGAAGCAGCCTCGGCGACTGTCTGGCAACTCTTCCTTGTACGGCCCGGATTCGAGGCGGCGGTCGAATATGCCTCCCCAGGCCCAGGCGGCGGCGGCGGGTCCGGACAGGGGCTCGAACTCCCTCTACGTAAATCAGCTCCTGTCCGGCTTCTACAAGGGCCGGAGGGTAGACGGGCTTACGACCCCGGCTCAAGCCCGAGTCGCCCCTCCTGTAGCTCCCTCCGTCTCGGGGCAGACGGAGGTGACGGCTACGACCGAAAGTACGTGGAGGACGTGGGGTTGGTCGCAGAAGAAGCCGCCGAAGGAGTCTTGGGTTGATAAGTGTATTCGCTTGGGAGGCCTACGATAATTTTCGGCCTCGCTTCGGTAGATTCGCAGCGCAGGTTCGGACCTAGTTATCGAAGTGCTACAAAATATTCGTTTTGGGTCTGCTATCTATGGCTCCTTGTAGACATGACGTGATTTCAGAAGATCGTTAATATACTAATTTTCCATTAGGTACTAAGCTATATCTTTTCAGCCATGCTAATCATGGTAGGATGAATGGGCAAGGGGGTGTTCGAGCAGAACATCTAAACCGCTATATGCGAGAAATTCGTCAAGGAATGAAAACAAGCACCTCCTTCCCCGAGCTATGTAACATCGTTAACTTGATCCACGGTAACTCCTTCCCCCGTACGTTCATATTTCCCGGTTTCCTCTACAGGCGATTATACCGACAGCTGCGGCAGGCCATAGTACTGCACGCCTGACATTCGTACACAAAGTATCTCATACGATCGCCACACATATCACAGTAGTAACGTCCCCTCGTAGAGCGCCATGTGTGGTGATTACACTCATCATTCTGTCTCAGATCCTCCGCGAGGTCTTGAATTCTCCTCATAGCCACTTGGCGTACATTCGCGTTGGGGGCTCTATTATATATTACCGCCGCGCGGTGATATAGAAGCTCTTCGTCCCACTGGACGCAGACGCATGTTTTCCAGCGTCGTCCACAAAGGTAGCAGAATTGCGCGCCGCAACGGCAACTGAGATGTACTTAGAAAACTATTCGGGAATTTCGTCTAGAGCTGAAAATACTTACGTGATGTGGTAGCAACCGGTGTTTAGCTCAACCATCGACCGGCAGTTAGAGCATCGCCGCCATCCTTGCTCTTGGGCTAATCTTATAACTTGCTGTAGATCTTCATCATGGGGACAGTCACCGTCGTGAGATTGCCTCTTACACGTGATACATGTGCTAGATCGACAGGTACGGCACGTTGCGACGTTGTTGACGTACGTATCAGGATGGATGAATACGGAGCATGTTGCCTGGTGACAGTATGTTCTGTTCGGTGTGGAAAACTCGACTGCTTTTTCTCGAAAAGTCGTGACTAGATCATTAGGAAGAAATCGTTGGTTAGGTTCAAGGGGAATTTGTTGGCGGCAGCAGCGTGGAGGATAGAGTGTCTCATCAGTTGTGGCGTTCCGGAATAGCTGTTCTAGACAGTGAAGACAATACTCGTGCTCACAAGGTGCTTCTACCAACCTGGCAAGTTCTGTCATGTCATTACAAGCAAGACACGGTCTTACTTCAATGATATCATCGCTGCCCTGTAAAGAATTATGGTTAGAACCTAAGTTTAAATGATCTAAATGATGGGAAATATAGGTATAGGTACTTACATCAGATTCGGGTTCAGATACTGTATCATAACCTACCCCTTCTTCCCGTCTCATTCTCGAAGTTATACGTCTATCAGATGCAACGGTGGCTGCATTGTTAAGTTCTTCGCCGTATAACCGAATTGCTAGTTCTACGTCCGAAAGCTCTCCTCGAGCATTCCCTTGGACATTCTCGCTGTTGTCAAGTGCAGCAAATTGTCGTATATCGTCCTGTTGGAGGTGGATAATGAGATTTAATGTCTCATGGTCGATATCATACCACCCTGCGGTCGTAGTATTATTCGGTGCCGCCATCGTTATGGATGTTGTACCTGGTGTATTCAAAGGGTCATTGGAGGCGTGTGTGAAAGTGAAGTAGACAAGGACGTGTTTCCATGATATGACGACGCGCTTTGCTTTAAAAACGAGTGCACCTGGCTGGATTGATGGGAGGTTGTTTGGGATAGAATCACCCAGACGTGTAGCCCCAATGACTACAACATTCTTTTACATATTCGGGTTCGAAAGGCCATCTCTCGCAAATACCGGAAGTTAAAATAAGATGTAGGAAGTACAATACCTAGGTACCTATGTAGCTTAAACTTATAGGTAGGTTTAACCCCTTCCAATCTTTCTCATAATTGATCTTCCCACCTTCCGCCTCGAGGTTGACGTGAGGTAGTTACCTCCTACCTGGTACCTACCTAAGCTTAGGTAAGGTAGGTAGGTAGGTACTTCTACACTCACTAGTTCAGTCATTCATTTCATTTTATCTTATTTATTTACTAGTTGTTTCATCAGAATATTATAAAATGAGTATTTCTGTCTGATGCCTTATAACCCGTGAATAATATTTTAATGAGTTTCTATGAATAACCCACTCATGTTATCCTTGTGCACATCTCCCCCCCCCCTTTTTTTTTTCAGGAAAATGAATAGTGTGAGCGGAACTGCTCCTTAGGTAATATTTCCACCTTATGAAACCTCTCTGTCCTCATTTTGACGATTATGGTATAGGGGATATGCGTATCTAGATCCAACTGTTATGTCGTTATGACGAAATGTGATATAAGGTAAGGAGAATATTGAGGCTTGTCCACTTTTCGTTCGCCACCCACGATGCCGAGGTCATCTCAAATAAGTACCTACCTAACCTACACCTTATATAACTACCATCCCATAGAAGCTTAAACGTAGAATAATAAATCTCAACGTAGAAACTTCACAATTCCATCCATGTAGTTTGCTCATTGGCCATCACATAATATAATTGCATGTTACTGGAAGACACTTAAAGCGCAACCCCCCCTTATTTTCATGGTCATTAAACTACCTTTCAGGAAAATGTCTGCCGGGCTCTCAGAACTCTTCAAAAACACCGCGCAGACGCTCCCGCCGATAGAGAGCAATGAGTTCGGAGCTAATTTCGACGTATTTGGAAATTCCCGCTTGGTTCTCATCGGTGACGGAAGGTTAGTTCAGTACCTTTACCTTACACCTTACCTCACCTAGGTATATTCTACCTAGATCAAGCCTTGACGATCCGACCCGACTCGCCTAGGTAAAGACAGTATGATTGACATAACATATTAAACAAAAAAAAACTAGCCATGGAACGTCTGAATTCTATCGAGCGCGCGCTGCTATCACCAAACGCCTGATCGAAGAGCACGGCTTCACCCACGTGGCCATCGAGAGCGACTGGCCGGATGCCCGCGCCATCGACCAATACGTGCGGCAGCATCCTCGCCGGTCCGAGGGCGTGCCTATTCGCGTCTTCGACCATTTCCCGCGCTGGGTACGAGAGACACCTCCTTAGTATTATTTTTCAGCCAGTTATTCTAATAGACCTATTTTCTCGTCTTGCTTTAGATGTGGCGCAATACCGAAGTCCAGGAGTTTGTAGATTGGCTTCGAGAGCACAATGCGAAACTACCCATGAGCCAGAGGACATCGTTCAACGGCTTGGACCTTTATAGCATGGGGGCGTCGACTCGGGCGGTGGTTGAGTATTTGGATAGGGTAGGCTGTCAAGCTTCTTAAGCACGTATCAACCGTATTAGGGTACTGGGTACTGATATCGTATCATAACTAGGTTGATCCAGCGCTTGCCAAAGCAGCTAGGAAGCGGTATGGCTGTCTCGAGCCGTGGCTCCACGATCCGCAGGAATACGGGCGCAAGTCATTCTACGAGGGCACGGCCCAGTGCGAGCCGGGGGTAATCAAGATGCTGCAGGAGCTCCTCTCGAACCGGATCCAGCTGGCCTCGCACCCGGAAAACGGCGAGGCCTTCCTGGATGCCGAGATGAACGCTCGCGTTGTTCAAGACTCCGAGGTTTACTACCGGGCCATGTTCTACGGCGACAAGAGCTCGTGGAACATTCGCGACACTCACATGTTCAGCACGCTGTCGCGTCTTATCAAGCTCAAGCCCGGCTCCAAGGCTGTCGTGTGGGCTCACAACTCGCATCTGGGAGACGCCAGGGGGTCGAGCATGGGCACCAAGCGCGGCGAGCTTAACTTAGGACAGCTGTGCCGCGAGCACTTCCCGAACGAGGTCTCCATCATAGGATGCGGGACGCACACTGGAACCGTGGCTGCCGCGGACGAGTGGGACGCGCCCATGAAGATCATGCACGTTGTGCCCTCACGTCCGGATAGCTATGAAAGAATGATGCATGACACTGGAATCCCGTCCTTCATGGCTGATCTTCATGGCGTGAAGACCGAGCCCATGTTGCAGCGATTTATTGGCGTCATCTATAGACCGAGTACTGAAAGATGGAGTCATTATATTCAGACCGTTCTTACTGAGCAATATGATGCATTTCTTTGGTTTGACGAGACAAATGCCGTCCACGCATTTGAAACAGCACAACCAAGAGAGGCCCTCTCAGTAGGAGAAACCTACCCGTTTGGGGTGTAGAGCAAACATGATTTTCAACCTTACCTCCTTATTCAATCTGGGTAAAAAAAATGGTGTAGAAGATAAATGTATAAATAGGAGGCAGCCACGAAAATTCTAAGACCAGACGGTATTATTCTTTTTACCAACGCTATCATTAAAATTTTAAAATCACCATGATATCTGTATACACAGCAAGGATGATGGTATAAATAGTAGAAAATGCCCGTAGGAACTCCGCTAGGATGCATATCAAATTATGGTCTATTAACACGCTCAAAACAAATTGCCGCCGCCCCAGAATGTCGTCCCGCGCTCCCTTCTGTCCGATGCCGTTTTTGGAGGTTCATTTAGTCGCTGCCAAGCCGTTTCTTCATGTTCATCTCCTAACCGGGAGAAAGCAAGCCCCAATGGCCCATCCGAATATGCGATAAACAAGACTAGGAGCAGAGCCCCGAACATCACGACATGTAATCCATCTTTACAATTTCGTCGTGGAAGCCCACCTCTTCCGAAGGAAAAAAGTATTTGCGATGCGTGACTGAGAAGCCAAGCATACCTGTATCGCCGAGCATGCTCATGTTTCGTCCCATCATCTCATCGTACTCAGCCCCATCAATGTCGCACCCATAAACCATCCCAAAGCAATAAAAATTCGTATGTTATACATTTTCTCCTTAAAAAAAGAGAGGTGATTGTTCCTTCCAACGTAACATAAACAGACCGCCCCGATCCCTAGTTACGACGTAGTTCGTCGAGGCTTTGGGTCATGTTTGATTAAAAAAAAAATATCAATTAGATGAAACTAGATTTCGTACGAATATTCGCCGTTCGTTCATCTTCAACTGTATTCGTAGCGAAAAGCTTGGCCTTTTGAGCATATCGCTCTTAGTGGCGGCTATTTTTCGCGTCTGACATACAAGTGGATTGGCTCGATACGTGCCAACGTATTTCATATAAGAGGGTAGGTAATTATGTAGTAAATAATTATTACCCTGATGCGCTTGTGTAGAGGCATCAACGCCCCAGTGTCATATCAACCTTTATCGGCTTTGCACGAATATCTTCTTGGCTGTTCCTGTGCTACTGATACTTGTTTGTGTATCGCGCCTCTTTGGGCTTGATAGCGTTCTTCCTCGTGGGGAACTGGTGTGGTCTTTGCCAGAATTTCGCTTCTTAGGCTTCATGACGAGACCTTCATCGCTGTCGCTGCCGTCGTCATCATCGACTGCCCTCGTGGTGAGGAGAGACGATGTGGCTAAGGTGCGATGTGGTTGAGGAAGTAATAATGTGTGGAATTGTTCATCGTCGTCCAAGGGAAAACCTGAGATCGGCTCCTTGATAATAGCGGGTGGTGTTAGCGAGTCTGTGGTGTCAATAAGCGAGGGGCGGTCGACGGAGCCAGGTCTCAAAAGAAATTCTCCTTCGGCGTCAGCAGAAATCGAGCTAGCACCGCTGAGCAGCGCCGGCAGCGATGGGTCTGAACGGAAAACTGGCAAATTTTCAATCCGGTCTGGCGGACTTCCTAAGCCAACTGGACTCGCCGATTCACTTGGACTGGTCAATGGAGTCATCAGCGTGCCAGTGGAAGCCGATGCTGATGTCGTGACGGTCCCAGTATCTGCCCTGGACGGTGGCTGTGCATGGTCCAGATCAAGCTCTTCTTGAGACGGATAAAAAACCGGCGTACCATCTTCTTCGTGAGGTCCAAATTCGTCACGCTTTAAATGACCTTCCATTTCATGTCGGCGACGGCGTATGGTATGTTCATGAATTTGATTGAAGGAGTCTGGAGTGGATGGGTTGTATATCTTAGGCGGAGGGGTGTGGCTTTCCACCTCTGTGGCCCGACGGGCAGTCATAGGCCGCGTCTCTAACTCTACGGTACCCATGTGGCTTTCATGCATATTGGGGTCTGAATTTGGTTGTCCATGCTGATAGGCACCGACCGCTCTGGAAGAAAAGAACATGGGGGAAGCTAAGGCATTTCCCCGGTGAAACGTATATGATTTGGGCTCCGGGGGATGAACCGAAAGGGGGCGCCGGGGAAGCTCCATACTACCCGGAGCTACAGCTGTGCTTAAAGCAACCTTGGCCTCCGCGCGTTTATCATTGCAGCCAAACAAGCCACGATCGACTGACCTTGATCGGGACGATTCGTCCGTCGAGCCGATATCTCGGGTCTTCCGTAAGGCAGCGATTGGATCATCTCTAATACAGGTTTCAAGCGCAGGCGAGTTCGGTGTGGTATATGGGTCTCTTACGGATGCGAGAGCGAGTATTGCGTTAGTAATCGATCTTGTTCGGCCGTGGCGGTGACTTAGATGGCCCTTGATTGACGAGAAAGAAGTCGAGGTCGACGGCGGTCCTGCCAGATCTGGTTGCGCGTTAAAATCGCTGATAGAGTCGCTCAGATTGCGTCTAAAATCTCCGCCTACCAAAGCCGTCCCACGTTGGGCAGAATCTGGTCCATCATGGGCCGGAGACTCGTGAGGAGTTGCAGTAACACTCTGCGATAAGGGGTGATCGCTTTCTCGAACTGTAGCAAAATAGTCGTCGGGGCGTAAACTCTTTCGGCGAGCGTCTCGGATGTGCGATGTCGATCCTATAGTTGGGGGTGTATCTCCCGCAGAACTAGCAGCACTGCTAGCCGCCCTTCTCCTCGAATGGCCTTCGGTCTTCTCAGTGCGCGGATGCATAACCTTGCCGATGGTCTTCTTCACAACCGATCGTGCCCTTTCCAAAAATGTAAGAGGAACAACAGCACGAGTAATTTCTCGTTCGTCGACCTCAATTTTCCGACCTGAAGTACGGCGTGAAGGGTCTGTCTCGTCAATCCACGCTATAAGGTTAGGAATATCTTGCACGACCCAGGGATGGCGCTTCACCTCCCTTAGCCGGATCCGTTTCTCTGGATTCTTAGTCAGCATGCGGTGTAAGAGGTCGTATAACAAATCGTCGATCTCTTCATACGCAAGGACACTATCATCACGGTACGGCTCGTCGTTAACGCGCTTGTAAAAAGACGTAGATGATGGAGAATGATGTGGATCAACCGGCTTTAGTCGGCGGCGTGGTATATACACTTCCTCCTTGGCAATCTTATGAAACATCTGGTATTCATCCTCGGCCAAGAATGGAATGCGGGCGAAGATAAGACAGTAAAGTGTCACTCCCAAAGACCATACGTCAATCTGCTCCGAGATTTTTGGCTGCTTTTCGTCCGGGTCCGAGTAACATAGCTCCGGCGCAAAGAAAGCAGGCGTGCCAACAGTCTTGGCTAATTCAAGGTCGTCGTCGAAGTCGCGGGCCTCGGATTCCGACACGAGCTCATCGGATTCACCCTCACGGATGGGTCGACCGAAATAGGAAACACCGAAATCGGAGATTTTGACCCGATGCTCTCGAGTCCATAAGAGATTAGCCGGCTTGATATCGCGATGGACTACCCCTTCATAGTGTAAGTACTCCAAGCCCAACACAGTATCCCTAAAGGTGGCACGGGCATCGTCGATTGTGAAGCAAGGAACATAGGAGTAGTCGTCTGCAAAAGGGTCATGCGGTAGTGGATTGTAGTCGACCGATGACATATGGGAGATGATCGAATCAGCCATGCTCGGAGATCGGCCACGGAACATAGCGTCCTCGGGGAACGCCGAAGTAAGGGTCCTATTCAGGGCAGCTGATGATCCGGACTGAGAACGCAAAGGCCCCGGAGTCTCGATATCACTTTCCGCATCTACACCCCTGCCAACCGACGAGGCATCGTATTCGGAGGGCAATGGTGTACCCGCATGAGAACCCGAGGGCGCGGAATGAGTAGTTTGCGAACGAGTCGGAGATGTGGCTCTTGATCCGGTTCTAGAAGAGGCTATTCTGTGTGAACGGATAAGCTCGCTTCCTGCCCTCCCTAATGAGCGGGGTTGACCCTCGGAGTCGTCATCGTTCGCGGCACCGTACTCGATACTCCAGAAATCCGCTGGGCCCTTCTGAGTCTGCATCATCTTCGCCCTTTTCACGTCATTGAGAGCCTGCCGTCTTTCGAGGAGCTGAATATACCGCTCTTCCTCTTCAGTGCTCAATTCACCTCGAACTTCTTTCTCGATTCTTCGCCTCTCAATGCTGCAGATGTGAGGTAAACCTTTCTTTCGCCAAACAACTTCTCCGAGTTCAACGTGTTCCAGGACCATGTAGATCTTCTTAAACTCGGGGTCGTCGATGATTTCGAGAAGGGCGACGATGTTGGGATGGCGGATCTTTTTCAGTATAGCAATCTCCCTTTTCGTCTTGTCTTGGGGGCAGGCGGTCACTTTACCCAAACGGCGCTTCTTAGAAAACCTGGGAATAATTTTGATCGCGACATTATCGCCCGTCTCCAGATTTCGAGCTAATTTCACTTTACCGTGTACGCCCCGGCCAAGTTCTTCTATTACTTCATACTGATTAATAATCTTTCGTCCCGTCATCAAGTCCATGTCAACGAGAGCTTTGTGTGTCCTAAATTTGCCAAGGTCAGTTAGCTAAACACGAACCAGTCAAAATACGCAAACAAAGATCCGAGTTGGAAACCGGGCTCGGCCTCTTCCTAGCCCCGATATCTGTAACGAAATTCCGGATAGTGGATAGTGCCTATGCGTTCTGTACACCAACCATGCAAAACTTACTCTCGAACTCTATGAGTCTGCAGGGGGTGCAGATAAGGACTGGCTGTGGCAGCCATCGGCGTAGAAGATTCGGAGGCAGAATGCGAGAAGACATTGGGACGAGAATTCGTAGGACTAAACAAGCCCGGGGAAGAAATCGGAGTGCTATTCGCAGTCCTAGAGGGAACGGAGGAGGTGAGGGGTGAACTATTGTCGGTAAGGAGATGGTGAGGTCGATTCGGTTGCTGCTGCGGATCCATGGCGGCAAGAGGATGTAGGTGGCTTAGGAGGTATTGTGATCATCATTCTGGGTGAATATCGAAGCATGTCGTCGCTTGGTCCTGGTGGACAGGAGGCGTAGAGGAAAATCGAATTTCAAGAAGCCATTGTCGTGGGGAATTAGAACCGGGTAGTACACACAAATAACAGGGAAGTTAGAAGCTAAAAGATAAATTGGATCTCGATGACACTAGACAAGTGAATCGAAGTGGGCAGTGAATTTTGTCAAGCAAGTCGTCGTCATATCAAAAGGGTAAAGAAAAAAAAATAGGTCCAAGAAGAAAAAAGGAAATGGAAAGAATTGGAATGATTCGTCGCAGAATGGAACGATGATGAATGAACCAAAGGCGACAGATGCAGAAGTGGGCAAAAAAAAAAAAAAAAAAAAAAAAAAGGCATGAGAAAGTTTGGTCTAACTCTCTGGCGCAAGTGGAGAGATTGTTGCAGCAGCCAGCCAAAAGCCCAGCCCAAAAGACACGAAACAAGCCAATGACGAGGGGAAGGTTCCCACTAATCCGTAGCTACCTGGCCGGAGCTAACATTGATAATCGGATGTCTTTAAGGTCTGTGCTGCACACCATGCAGGCCACGCTAGGTTTATGTATTATGTATATGTGGGTACCTTATTTGTGACGCTACGCTATACTGGGATATGCACGGTACACGATTTGCACTAAGCTTGCCTTGGCTAGGCACTGACCAACACAGTTCGAGGAACAAAAGCCAGCCTGCCCCTCCACACTAGCTACCTAGGTACATAATTACATGTACCTTGGGTACGTACATAATTAATATACGAAGTACATCACACAAAGCCCCTCCTATGCAAAGCCAGCAGCCAGTAAATAATGAGCAATGGGCAACAACAACAACAACATCCTCCATCAATTATTTGATGATGTGTATACCTAAGTACAAGCTGGACCTGTGCTTCTAGGTACCAAATGTAAACGGGCATCATGTCTTTTCGGAACGGGAGGAACCTAATTATCCTCTAATAATGATTATACATTCAATATCGTATGTGCATTTAGGTAAGGTCATTATTTACCTTAGGTACCTAAGGTAAGTACTTACAGGTTTAGGTACCTACCCTATCTCAAGCACATTGCAGGCTTGCATTAACTTTCTTGGAGGTTCAATAGGAGTATCAGCATAAAGGGTTTCAAAAACTTTGAGTATATTATTTCATCATCCTTGGTTTGTATAAAATTTAATTTGTATAGCTGTCCATAAGTATCGGAAAGTGTGCTCCAGTCATCGCAATATATGCAGGTTTGTTCCTTTTTTTTATACATAGTACCCTCTTTTCTTTTATTATCCTCTTACAAATTAACCTCCTATCTCGGATTAGACAGATGGGAAGTCGTTATCTACCGACTCGGAGATGTGGAATTAATCTCCTTTGTTTGCCGCCCGCGTCCTAGGCTCCCAGGCTCTCAGGCAAACTGTGATGTCAATTACCTAGCCTGCTTCAAAGTGAAAAGAAAAAAAACTTCCGTAAAAAGAAAAGAAGAAAAAAAAGATCGCCAGGTACCCCGTTGGGGATACTGTCAATTTTTTATTTTTTTTTGCTTTTTTCATTACCCGTGTTTTCTTGATTGATGGATCCGGAGAAAAACGCTCGGCCATTGTCTTCGTCTCCTTCCTTTTATACAACCAATCCATTGTCTGTAGTCATGTATTTCCTTGTACATAGGCAGTTAATCCTTTTAAATGGGATTAAATGGGATAGTTACCATGCCTTTGGAGGGTTGCGGCTATGTACTATGTAGGTGTATGCAGCACAGTATGAAGACGGTCTATTCAGGTATTTATAAAGGGGGTGGGATCGACGCCAGCATGGATCATGGATAATGGGTCAGGGATGTGGCAGCTTATCGCACAGTCTCCTTTCGTTACTGGGATTATGATTGGCTTTTTTTCAGGAAGACATCCAAACTGTTTTCGGCCGTCTGGTGGGTCGATGAACAAACGCCGTTACGTTCAACATACGCAACATCGAAGTTAGCTCAGGGGAGTATTCATTACTCCTTGCGAATCGACGAACGCTGTATACACCAGACTCCAGAGAGAGTATAAAGTGGTGTGTATTAGGTATAACTGCCACGCTCAAGCCATTTGTTTTGATTTACCATAACAGGTACCTAATGTATAATTGTCGTTCGGAGTAAGTTGTTGAGAGTATCGGCGTTAATTCGACGATATTAAACTATCGGTAAAGACCACTTTTTGGTATTTCCGGAGACCTGACCTGGTTCCAGTGTAACTGAATAAAAAGGACATATTACGTCGTACAGCAAAGGCAGGATTTCCCGGTTAGAACCTATGCTATGTCGAGTTACGGTGCTGTTATGGCCTTCAGGCTTCAGGTCCTCCTAGAAGCGTTGGCAGGTAAAAGGTTACATATTTCTGGGCGTAATTTCTCGGACGGGAAAAGATTTATTAGTTGGGAAAGGATCATATGCAAGAGCGTTGACTCTTCACTAGGTACGGTTCCTCGTTAAGCAGGACGCCACCGGTTAATATGACCCATTCACATGTGTAGCATCTGTAGAGCGATGTTGACAGGAAGGCCTTCCACGTGTAAACACATAAACCTCTGCTGATCCGGATCTGCCCAGGTTGGCTCATAAATGTATATACCATAAAGCAATCGTTGATCGACAGTTCCCACCTTGAAATATTATCGTCAATCTGATCGACAGCACTAAATACGTGACTAAGTAACGTAGTAATGATTATTATTAATACCTATTCGTTAAAATTCTCGTTGAAGAATAGACAGATACATGAAGTAACTAGGTAGTAATAGGGTTATTATCTTAAGCGATCGATGTCTTAAGTGGTCTGATATTCTAGTATTCTATACTCATATGCTCTCCCTACGATACACCAATGGGTAGAAAGATTCGTCACCGCGATGAGGGGGATCGCCCGCCCTCTAAAAAAAAAAAAAAAATGTTGTCCTTGTTTACTGTCGAACGATATAGATTGGTTGACAATTTGATGAATGTGGCGCGGTGACGTCTCTAGTCGGGATCAGAAACCCCTCAGCTTAATAAGTAAGGAAGTTTAGACGGCTAGGGCTGGAGAAAAAAGGAGTTATCAGGTCAGGCATTCACTAGCGGAATTCCTCGTATTCCCTATTTCTGCCCATGTAAATTGGCATCAATCGCCAATACCATATCACAATCCCATAGTCGTTTCTAGATTAGCTAGAGAAGTAAGCACATAATGTCGTGTAAACCAAGGATTTTAAGGGGCGATAGTTCTCCAAAAACTGAGAATTAGGTATGTAAAATGTGTGCCGGCTCTCCGTAGAACTGATTTATATGCAGCCGGTAAGCCTAGCAACTAGGAAATACATCATCACACTGCAACATTTTCTCAAGAAGGACTACATCGACTGCAATCTAGACCGTAAGGACGGCACACCGAAAGCCATGTTGAACCCGCGACGCCATATCATTCGCGGTAAGGAATACCAGGAGGTCCGATACTACACGTGCTCTAACCGTAAGCCAGCCATCGCAAGATCGACGAGTCACGAAAAAAAAAAGGCGATTCTTCAAAGACCCTATTTCCCCACATCCGCACACCCTTTTCCCCAGACTCTCTACTCTTTCGAAAAGCCACGCCTTTCGAAAAGCCACGCATTGGAGAATGCCAATGCAGGGTTTGTGCAACTCCTACGGCCAGGGCCCTACCTAGTTACTAAAGCCTACTACTGTGTGCGGTAGCAGTAGTTAGTACTATGTAGCAGGCATGAAAGACGATGGGATATTGGCTTCCTAGTTAGTATCCAAGTAGTTAGCATCCCCGCGTTCACCCGCCACCCAAATGTAAGTAGTCATGAATGACACCCCTCTCGCTTCGGACCTACAATGCTGCGACCCTGCGACATGTTGTTGCACTGCAGTAAGATGCTCTGACTCTGAAAGAAGAGTCTGCCTTCAAATCTTCGATTTACGCGCGGATCTAATGGATACACGTTGAATCGGCAACTACTACTCTACCTCGAGAATCGACGATTGCAATACATTAACGGAATGGCTCGGGAGGTGAGTCCCAAGTTGTTCTGGAAATAGAGCCTTGCTTCGGATCCTTCCCTCGATGCCTACCTAGATGTATAGGTAATTACCAATATCCAGCAGCTGGCGGATATAGAGCGATCTTCATTGGCATTTTCCACATAGCATAAGGTGATAAAGACGGGTCAAGGTGCAGGGATCTAATGATTAAAATCACGCTACGACATCATGGGAAAGAGAGAAATATGCTCTTGTTCAGGCACTGCACTCCGAAGGCGAGGCAAAAGATTCAGCAAACGCCATATGCAAGCCAGGCCGGCGTCATCGAAATCTACCTATACCCAATTTACTAACTAACATCCCTCCGCATCGCATGAGGGGGCCCCTCAGTCCAGTGAGCGGATAGGGTGGACTGGTGCTAGTAGCGAGTGCCTTGCAGAAACCTGGGGTAATGGATCCCGCACAGCATCACTCATCCCGCTCGTCCCGGATATTCAAAGGGTTAGGTGTTCTATTTGATAAAGGGACACTTGAATTCTTTCCCGACGCAGCTCCTCCATATTCTTAAAGAGTCATATATCTAAACGATATAGTCAACTAAGGTGCCTACTAGTAGGTAGGTACCTAGGTAGGTATTTATAAAATGCACTTATAGTCTTGATGAGGGAAATGCGTATACCTGGTAAACAAGCCATGCTGTGCGGCACAGTGCTAACATATAATATACCTCCCTATATTCATCCCGTCTCGGCGGTAAAGTGCAGTCATAGTACAGTCCAGGATTTTTCATGGCCTAAATCCTGATATTACTTGCATCAAGTCCTTGCGTTGATGGGTGATCGTTGTCCAGGTATGGCCCATGGGTATCGCACCTTGTTCCCGACGCTCGACCCCTCCCAGGGTCTTGCCGACCAAAAGAAAAAAAAGGAAAAATGACCTGTCACATCATATCACCTGCTGCTGTAATATGTACGCCAACCGTAGTGAGTCCAAAGATAGTTTAAACTGCCCAGGGTTATCGCAGCAAGGAATTCATCAAACAGCTGTTATTATTATGTTGGGAATGGCAGATCTGCGTTTTTTAGTAGCCTGATCATCATCAGTGGGCACGTTGAAGATCTAACAGCCGCAGAAAAGTCTCAGTTCGAGCTGCAGATACGCGGCAGTAATAGAACCAGTAGAACGTAGCACAAGTCCTCTTCAACGTCTATCGATTTTAGAATGAGGGTGGTTGTACGAAGAATAATCCTGCGCCGCTCTAACGTAGGTAGCCAGCCTTCCGCCTCAACTCAAGACAAATCGGGCATAGAAATGAGCCGCGCAGATTTGCTTGAACAGCTAGTCAAAGTTCGTGGAACATGCCACAGTAGTTTTTACTTCCAGAGGCAATATCTTGCGACTTTCCACCAAAAAGTCAGGCACAACTTCCTCCTAACGCCAATTTATTCGAGCCCAACCAAGGAATGAAGCACACGGTATACTAACTTCAGTTAACCATCTTTGCCAAGTGAGGAAAGGATCATCATTTCAGATCCAAATCGATACCTGGCTCTATCCCGAATAATGCCCCTTTCCAGTCAGAGTCCATTCCGTGCTACGTCTAGTTAAATAGCAACTAGGTAGTAAAGAATTAATATAGTGGCCTTTTTCTTTACTTTTTCTTTTTTCGTAAGCCCAGTTATTCCTAGCTTCCACCCAGCTCGGCGCCAGAGACAAGTGCTTTTCGGCCGAGTAAGTCATTGGAGCGGTGCGTGGCCAAAGTTCCATAATGATCACTGCTGTCATGCTCCTAATCGTTCGTTCTATGTCACAACGATGCGGGAAAAAAAGGATATCATATTGGGGCATACCAATGCTACCTAAAACTAACGTATCCATTTACGGTACTACCTGTCAACATGGAAAGTATCAAAAAGTAACATGATTCTTACGTGACTCGAGGCGTATATCTGTCTTAGATACCTAAACTTAAAGGCATCTAGGTACGTAGGGAAAAAAAGGGTTTATCTTCATCCTCCGCTATAGGATGTTTATGAGCGAATGAAGAGCGTCTTTTTGTTAATTGGCCTATTCATTATCCCCCTTGATCCCCTTGATCCCTACCCTGTCTATTCTGTCCTATGATTGCCACACTTTCAACTAGCCACAGCCGCAGATACTCTCGTCCTTTACACTAGGTAGGCTAGACTGCCTAGCCATAGTTATGTGCTCTGAATTCTTCTGTTCTCCACCTACATTTATCCTTCTCTGTCGTCGTTCAGGGCTACGCATGAACTCGCCTCATACTTAGTGTCAAAGATAACGTATCGCCCAATAGGGTCTCTTCCGGTTTATCTTCTACGCTATTTATTATACATGGCACACGTACATACATACACTAGGTACCATAGTAGAATATTCACGGCTTCTCAGCTCCATATATCTGATCAACTGTAACCAAATAATGACGGAATGTCGCTTTGTGTGAAAGAGGGGTGCCAGTCCCGTCTGGTCGGCACATCTCGTCTTACAGCTGCAAGCCACTTCTAAGTTCTTACCTACAGCCCCCTCCAGAGCGCTATCTCTGGTAATGACGATGTGTATGCACCCGAATATGCTCTGAAACTTAACAGCAATACTCACACGTCGCATTAAGCCCACCAGACCCTCCTTTTTCCCTTCCCCAGCACTTGCTCACCAGCATCGTAGCGATCACCAGGCAGCCCAGAGTGGCTCTCCTTCTCATTTTTAGGCTAGTTAAGAACATGTGATATTGCCAAGTCTTGATCTTAGATCCTGACAGGTCGAACGGCTCGCCATTTGTAAGCGATACGAGCCACACAGTTCACGCCAAGGCCCATTTTCTTTGGTCTATGAATATGCTCTTCTCATTTGGTGTCTCACCTAAGGTATGGCTGGGATGCCACCGAGTTGTTTCTCTCTCCACCACCACCAGCCGCAAGCACAACCACAACCACCACCACGGCTGTACTAGATGAAGATAGAATTTGTCCCCAGCTTGGCTAACGCATGGCTGCTCATGTAACAAACTCCACCATTTAAGGTTAGAAGATAAAGTAAGTCCCTGCCTCCGTTCATGACTGTCTCGAGTCTCTCATCACTCTTTGCTACTGTCGCTCTCGGCTAGCGCGTCCTGGCCCAGATCTGCTACACACACCTCTCCACACCGAGTGAGGCGAAGGTTATTTGCTCAAAACGTGGGTGTAGGCGCATAGCGTTGTCTATTGGCTCCTTAATAACGGCGAGAGAGGTTTATTCTCGGGAACCGGCAGACGCGAGATAAGGCCCATGGGACCCGCCGCCTATCTTCCCTAACTCAAGAGGGTGTTTTTCAGTGTCTCAACTGTTTAAGACACCTCCAAACACTCCAAACATCCCAAAACTCAACTTACCTGTAAGTACCTCCTACACCCAGCCAGCACGGATCTTCCGGGAAAAGACAGCGCGCCGGGCGGCATTCTACGTGTACCTAAGTTTGGCATGTGCTTTAATCTGTAATTTGCCAACAGATCACGGATGGGCACCATACAATAATCAACAGGGCCAAACTCCTCGCCACAGACGTCAAGTATGGTCGGCAAGACAATGGACGTCTTCAACTGTTCCTATTGTATCCGTAGTAGATAATCACTATATAACAGCTTCTGTTACTACGTTTTCCGGGATATCTCCGAATATTAACTACCTTCGTTGATATGCCGTATACCTAGCCCACGACCCCTATGACGATCGTAGCAACTCAGTGTCTAAGCGCAGGTAACCCCTCCCCCTCCCCCACGCAAAAACATTTCGCAACGCCACCCCAGACAGACACAGACAGGCAGACAGACAGACGAGGCGACGCGGTCCGCTACAGCCTGTCTCTCCGCATTGTATGTCTCCCACGCATTACCGTCGCACCGCTTATCCGATAGGCAGACAAGCTCCCCCCAGCTCGGTTAAGTACTAGTCGCTTCCAAGGTAGCAACAGATCGGCGGTGGATTCCTCAGTCATTCCCGGAGGTCCTTGCAGCTGCAGCGCGGGGCTTGGGCCCGAGTTTTCTTCTTCTTTCTTTTTTTCTTTCTTTTTTCGGCCGCCGGTCCTCCGACCGTTGCGCCCCGGCCTTGTTCTACCTATTCCGGGGACTAGACTTGTTCCGAACGTAGAGTCCGCTCCGGGAAGGTCAGGCGCTCGCGCGGCAACGGTAATCAAGGGTCTGCCCAGACGACGTCATAGTTTCGTGATGCTGCGTTGCTACCCACGTCATGCGCGCGCCTCCGGACCAAGGCGCTCGTTCGACGGTTGTCGTATTCGTAAAGCCGACGCGTCCGTCAGCGTAAGCAGCGGGCATTTCCACCGTATGGGAGCTACGAGATTGTAGGGGCTATGCACGGCAACGTGGCTGTCGAAGTACCTACTATGATATTCACGCACGCAATGCCCGGCTCGAGGTTGGCTAGATCTTCCGGTTGGATCATGACGCTTTGTAGTTAGTTTTGCTTGCCCTATTACTGTTTCGCTCAGTCTTGTCAATATCGTAGGTTAGTCCGTTCCACCTATAGTAGGGTTTTCGCCAAGCTACGAGAAAGTAGGACAGGGCAGCTACAGACGCCGTGTCCCCTGAGAAGGTCTGTGTATGTCTAGAAAGGCCGATAGAGCCTCGGGCGTAATAATAGTACATGTGTCTCGGAGTCTAGACTAGAGGGAAAAAAAAGATAGCCACTTAGTACCAATCCTGTGAACGATATTGCTGTGCTGTCAGGACTAGTTAGCGGTTTTCATGTTGATGACTGATATATCAGTTATGATTGCGGAGGAGACGGCGGGACACCGTGATCCTATCGGGATTGTCCAGACAATCTGTCGGGGAGCTGAGGACGGTTCATATGAGCCTCGGGCTCGTACCCAGGTGGACGAAGTAGAATATGTGGTGGAGCATCTACGAAACAACTAGAAGACCAGATGATAGTGTTACAAATTCATTTATACAGCACCACACGTGTAAGGAATAACTACCTAACCTATATATCTCCTTTGCGCATTTCTTTCGTCGCTGTTATGGCTGCTGTGACTATCATATTCGATCATTCAGCCTTAAACCACGTCGTAGCTGAATGGACTACACTCCAACTCTCTCAGCCTCGCCAAACGACACAGCAAAAGACGTGCAAGTTTTTCCCTTCGCACCAGGTGTGAGTGAAATAAAGTGTACCTACCTAGGTAGTTTCGCTAAGCCCAGACAAGTTACCGTGCGAATGGTTCATGGCTGACAAAGTAATATGTGAGCCAGTGCCGAGATGACGTTGGACCGGGTCTGAGGATCTGGAGAGTCTAGGTGGAGAATCTAGAACGTGCAATAAGGCGAGGGAGATCTCAGTTTCGAAGGTACCTCCAGATGGTTAGCTTGGCTGACGATGGCTGCATCCGGGCGGCGCCCAGCCCCTGTTGTCCAGGGTCGTGAGAAGCATTAGATCCAGTAGGTTTGCAGCCACATGGGGTGGTCTAGACCGCTCCGAAAGGACTCATGAGATACATTGGGTTCCTAGCAAACCACTGGACGCGGAAATTGAGGACGAATTGGGGGCGAATTTGGGGTAACGTCAAGAAGACCCCATTGGAAACAGAATGCCACTCGAGATAGACTTCGTCACCACTACCCTGGCTAGCCGGCTCGCAGGGCATTATCCCTGGAGTTGATATCCCGCTGGAATAGATAACCATGCTACCATGCACTAAACCAGGAGCGGTTGGCCCTTGATGCTGGGCTATCTACCTAATCATCTATATGAAGTAGCTCAAAATTGACACGCACATCTGCATACTGCGATGTGTCTCTGCATGTCGTCTTGTCGTTTACCAGCTTGCTTTTACCCTCACGGACCGGTAATTTGCCAACTAGAACCACAGGGTCTAGCCAGATCTATGCATGCCTAAACTGCACGAGGAAATTGAAGTACAGTAATCCAGTCGATATGTGCCTTACTCACGATCTGATGAGTGCTAGTCCTGAAACCCTTCGTACTTTCAAAAGGCAGAACTAAACCGAGACGACACGGTGTCGAGATTGGGTTACCAAACAGCAATATTAATTTAACAGCCACTCAGCAGCGTCGGCATCTCCCCGTCTAGACTTTCCATTAATCAGTAATGTCGGCAGTAACACAAGCTTGTTTTAGCTTTGGGCTCTGTTAGGCTTCTTGCTTTCTAATGAGGCTCTCGTGCGTCAGCTTGAAAGGAGGCGTAAGCAAATAACTCCGCTGCCCGCCTTTGCGTTGGACGCCTGTCGTGTAACAAGTTCAGGGCGAAATGCTCGAATGTTAATGGCGACGATGCTGTGCTAGGGTTCGGTAGGCTCCGACCTACCTATCCCATGGGCTGATAGACTCGGCACTTTCACGATCAACCATTTTCGAGATCGCAAGCTTGTTTCTACGATGACCAGACGCGGTCCTATCTTCTGTAGGTGTCTAATGGGACTGAGTTCGTCAAATCGGCTTAATGCCGCTCTTACGGGGGTGTCATGAGTTATTTGACTTCCAAAATGATATGATACTCACAGATATACCACACTAAATAGCTCACTTCAGTTGAATATCAACTCAAAGTTGAAAAGAAAATGAAAAGGTCCGACGATGGTGCCTAGGTAGGTAGAGCACATTTTCGTGCACTGAGCTATAACAAACAATCAGGCAGTGAGGTTAAATCATATCTAACAACGAGGATATCTCATCTTGTTAAGGTTGCTGAGCCTGATACTTTGAAGTTATCGAGTTGTTTATCGAAATGCTTGAAAGGAAAAAAGAAAAATTCTGCATAATTACCTAATCTAATCCCATAGGTATATTGGCGATCCTAAATATCTTATTTTTGCTATAGAATAAAAGTCTCCTATTTTTTTTTTACTCAAACTACGATACCTATGACTTACTGGGACCTACTGTAACTTTGAATAATCTAATTTGAAAAGTATAAGTAATTGACAAAGACGCTTGCCAATGGTAAAGAGAGAGCTGAGTCAATAGTAATAGGTTGTCCCAAAATGTCTATTAACGTTTACTGCTATAAACTTGAATGAGGACTATAAGTCGATCATGTAAAACATTGTACGAAACTTAATAGAGACATATAAACTATGCATCTAGGAACCTGTTACTTGAAAAGGGGGTCAATATTATCTACTAGAAAGTATAGACTGTTTATATATTTCCGTATCATTTCTATATCAGTTAAATACAGTAAAGAAAGTACAAGTATTCTATCTGTTGCTAAGTTATTGTATAGCCTTGTCACTTAACCTCCGCAGAACCACAACACAAAAGAACTCGCCATAATATAACAAACTGAGCTTAAAAGGTGGTTGACCAATCATATATAGAATGCTTAGCGCCGACAAGGCTATGAATTGCATTGCTCCATGGATAAGGTAGAATAAGATCTGCATGAGATGAAACAATGGGGACTTCAGAGATCATCAGCCAAGTAGGTGAATCGCATCATATGACAATATATATTTTATTTAACAATTGTTTAGGAGGTAATTATACAAATTCTCTCTTAACGATTGATATACCAAGTCTTTGAATAAAAATAACAGTTATGTTACGGGGTTTACCATAGAGAAGACAAGGCAGTGCAGGTCAAGTTCATGCGATGGGGAGGCAGCCGTCGCAGGATTCAGCCGGCGGGCCAGCCACGTCTCATCCCAGTACCAACACCGCCTTCGGAGTCGGCCCTTGTTAAGACGGTGAGTAATGCTTCCGAATGTAGAATTCAATTAGAAGCTACCTTGCATAGTTGTCTCTGGTTTTGCACGAATTGTATTCGATGTCATTTCCCATACAAAATGACATATTTGGGAAGGATCGTGCCTCTGTATAATCAGCCAACTTTCAAGAAGGATTATAAAAAACATAATATCGACAGGCCTTCTTGCATATTCTCCCCTCTCCCGTCTCACCTGTATGAGCGGAGCTTAAGCATAAAAGAGCTTGCACAATTCAACGAGCGAGTTAAGAGGCTAGATGAAAGAGTCTGGCGTAATTGCAACAGGCGCAATGTGTCTGAGTTCAGCTGGGAAGTCCACGCGTGGGAGGACGTGTTCAACCGAATTCGGGACGAAGACGCATTTCGAATGTAGGCGATACCTAAAACGCAATTCCAATCTTGAATATAAAGCTGAGATTATGCCAGGGACAAAATTGACTACACAGCGCTTGAGAAGGACTACAAAGGTGAATGGAAAATAATCAAGCGAACGCCAGACGCCACTATCGGCTTCCAGCCCACCCACGGCGGCTTCGAAACCGAAGTCCAGAGCGCAAAGGGATGGGTTCCCCTCTCGCGGATCTGCGAGGTGACTCGCGTGCCCTTCGACCGCGACAGCGACGCGAGCGACTTCGTGTTTCCCTTCGCCATCTACGAGGCCAAGAAGAGCTACGCCTCCGACTTGGAAGCAGAAAGGCAGATCGCGCATGCTTGCGACCGCTACCTGGGCCTGCTGGACGCCGTGGTCCGCGATCCTAGGGATCCTACCAGGTACCAGTGGCGAAGCAGTCGTGAATACCAGATGTTTGCTTTTACCTCCTGTGCTTCGGATTGGAAGGTATACGTGGCTCGGCGGTACGGAGAGTACCACGTAAGTGACAGTCACTCTCTAAGCAAGTACCATCACGACTAACTCCAGCAAAGAACGTAGAGCTGATCTGGGCAGGCGACGTGAGGTTCCCAGTAAACGCAGCCAGCCTGCTAGGTATCGTGGATCAAGTCCAAAAGTGGGCAGCCAACGTCTTTCGACCCTTTGTCATCAAGCATCTCGACATACGGGCGAAGCTCTCCATGGACGGCACGCTGAGATGGAATAGGCAAGGCTTTCTTGGCCCCGAAAGCGCAACACCACTGTGCGTTATGCGAACATATCGTTCTCGGAATGTTTATAAGTGTACGACGCGGCTCAAATTCGTACAGACGGACGGCGAACCAGTTCCTCCGGAAGTATTACAACAGGTTTCCAGTTTATACTACGGCGACGTAATAGTTAGAGAATTTGTTCACATAGACTAGGGGTGGTATAGCAGTGGGTATTTTCTAAGACTGGAGTATACATTGGACTTGGATTATTAAATAATTTTCATATTGTTGTGTGGTGCCTGTCTTGGGGGTAGCCTCGTGATAGAAGATACGCATCATCATATTAGAGACGTCTATATTAGAAAAGACAGTCTATGAAACTCACGAAATGCATATTACTACATACCTAGTATTAGGTATCAGATATGAGACATAAAAGAACAAACGAAATGTCTGTATGTATAGCCCTGGGAATCAGAGCTAGGTATCTTATTAGACACTATTAAATCTAATATTTCAGAACGGAGGCAAGCTAGCACTTAGAGCAAATACATCGCTGTTTCTTAAATAAATACTACTATGCTGTACTATATGAATACAGCAATTCCTTAGAGACAGTTCTTATTGCGTAGTTGTATGCAGACAAGGACGTTTGCAATACGCAGAGTCCCATCATTACCTTACCCAGTGTATTAATAACTTTTCCCTCCTCTCACCTCATACACTAGAGCACCGCATTATTGACGTTCTGTCAGAAATATGAGGGAGATGTAGATACAACATGGGCCTATTCTCTATATAAAGGGTAGCCATCTCCCTCGACGGAGGTGAGAGGGCTAAGCGTTACTAGATTTCTACAATAGACTGTATAGTGGGCTCCTGGAACTCACTCTTTATATGACATCCATCAAGGGCACAACCTGACACGTTCACTCTATGATGGAGGAGTCATAGTCATTGAAGGTTGCGGACTCCTAGTGCGGTAGTATTGGCCAGACGAAGCGAAGAGTGACATGTATCGCCGAAATTTGGACCCTTGAGCCTCCTTGGTGTCGTTTAAGCTCGTCCGGGAATCATTCCTCTAGGGTTCCCCCTGGCCTTCCTGTTCCTCATCTTACATCCAAGTCGACGCTACCCGCGATCATAACCCCTACTGCAATACCTAACAGACAGCCATGCCCACGAGCTACGTACCTGAGCTGAGTGATGAATATATGGCAATATGAGATGTGAAAGGTTGGGATTCTTAAGAATGCATAAGATTTAAACGAAGGTGGATGATTCCCAAATAATATTACTTCGCCTAGTGGTCGTTCCGAATTACGATTAGAAAAGATTGAAGCTGGACAAAACATGTAACTTTCCTATAGTTTTGATAGAATTGTTTAATATTAACAAGAGACTTCTTAACTTCATGTCTAACATCATAGTTATCTTAGATGTTATGATAATACGGTTAACTAGTACACGTATACTAGTAACCAACTCATATACCCCGTTATTATACGAAAGGTGGTCCGTGTGTTGCACCCCGTCTGGGGAAAGATGTATCTAGCAACTTCCATCCACGATTAAGCGCAGATTCAAGCGAAAAGCTAAGCAAATTCCTACATAACCTACCTTGTATGTAATTCATCATAGAGACTGGGATATAACTTAAAATTGTCACTTTTTTATCTTCAAGCAAAAAAGAAAAGAAGAAGAATAGCCAAATGGTGAGAATTCTTCAGACGCAGTTACCTCTCAGAGTCCTGAGCCGCAGCAGCAGTAACAACAACAATAGCCGACGCCAACTATACCACCGTCTATACCGCTCTTACCCGCTGTCATTTAATACCCGAGCCATGTCATCAGCGCCAAACTCGAATGCTAGCGCCAGCGCAGAGGAGCAGCAGCAGCAGCAGCAACAACAACAAGCTTCCGAAAGCAAAATTCCCCTGCCGCTCCCGGAGCCGGACCAGACCGGCGACGCCACGCAGGTGTCTGTAGGCGGTGAAGCTGTGAAACTAGACCACTGTAAGTGTGTTTGTCCGCTTATTTTCTTAGAAATCCATCTACCTACCTACCTGTATATTTAATCCGCCCTGCTATCCCCGTTTTATTCCTCTTCCTCTTACAAATACACTATACACTACCTACCTTACCTACCTCCACAATATATCGGGGTTATGTATGCGCCTGCTAGTCAGTCGTATAGGGTGATGAATAATATATATATATATATATACCTATACATAAAATAAGCAAGCAAGCAAGCAGCATCGCTAACTCTTACCTCCCTCGAAAAAAACGCAGTGGGCCCGCTTGTCATTAACGAGGACGGGACGATGAGTCGCATCAGCAACTGGGCCGAGATGGCCGAGATCGAGCGGAACAACACCCTGCGCATCCTGGGCAAGCGAAATAAGATGCGTCTAGATGCCCTCCGAGCCAAAGGTCAAGCCCAGCCTTCCGAGGGTCAATCCGGGAATGGAAGCTGAGATACCTACCTTAGGTACCTATACCGGTATCTGAAGTACGGATTATTCATGTTGTATATGTATGCAACATATTACTCTTTTTTACTTTTTCTTTTTTCGTTCTTTTTTTCTTCCTTTTCAGGGGAAAAGGATCGGCGTTTCGGCGTGAGACGAGACGGAAAAATGACATGTGTGTACATCTAAACGAAACGAGGACTTTCTCGGGGCTTCTCATAAAGGAACACCCGGATATTATAGGTATTAAACATAAAATGCACACCTAATATTTATGAACTTGTTCCATTATCCCCTAGTTATAACAATTTTTTCTATAATTGTGGACAACCTATAGCATAATGGGTAGTAACAATCTTTGTATTTATAAGCAATCGTAAGGGGGTTAACCCGTAAAGGAACAGATTTGCCGAAGCGCTAAACAAAAAGATGACAGGCTTTCAATACGCCAATGAAGTCGAGGGAGCCTCATATGCCCTCACTCACCTAACGATATTCTTGACATCGTGCAAAAACACCACAATGAGATGATCATGGGGATAATCTGAAAACTCATACCACGGCAATGCCAACTTACTAGGTAGAAACTAGGCATAGTCATGTTTAGGAGTAGGGTGTTTTACCCTCAAAATCTTATATTAGGCCGGTAGACCTTTGCAAAAATTGCTTCAAAATCAGACGTGATATATCCTCAAAACTTCCGCCGCCCCCCCAAACGGTAAGCAACCGATATGATTTCCCCGTAACGCCATCATCAATGTTTCAATGGTATCATTATGCTGAGTAAACTCTACGAGGCCTTCTCGGCTTCCGTCTTCGCACTGCTTTCTGACTCTTTGCCGGCCGGTTTCCTCTCACTGTGCTTTTCCAATAGTGTAGAGATAAGCGTCTCATTTCCGCCCGTCTTTTCCATGACAAGTTCTCTTAACCACTTGTTTTCGGTTTCTAACGTTTGAATCCGTCCCTCGAGAGTCCCGACCTTCTCACTCAACTCCTTCTCGCGCTTTTCAAGGGCCTGCTCACGAGCTTTCTTCTTGATGCGGAATCTGGCGCTGGCAGCCGTGTTCCGTCTACGCTTGTCCTCTTCCGCGGCTAACCGCGACTGCTCCTCGAAGGACAGCTGCCGGCGGGGTGGGACGGCGGGATCAGCAGACTTTCGCTTGTCACCCGTCTGGGGGATTGATGGGCCGTAGGCGCTCTGCGGCGAACCATTGGGAGGGAAAGTTGGCGAGGGCTGAATAGGTTGTAGATTCCCCAGGTTGTCTGAAAAGGCCGAGACATTCGGCGTTGAATAAGGGTGGAAGTCAAACCCGTTGAAATCTCCTGAAGACATGACGTGACGTTAGAATTTGTGAACCAGTTGACAAATACAAATCAAAATTGTGACAAAAAAAACTTTCTGAGGTGCTAAACATCATCGATGACGACTTAGTGTCGGGAGAGGATATAAGTTTAAGCCATGCTGCGAACTCTCGACAGCGGACTTTGGTGGATTTGGGATGGCTATTGATCTCAATAACCTACTCCAGATCACCTAAAGATCACGGGATATTGCACCATAGCTCGATTGCGCAATTGCAGGGGAGTCTTTCGCGACCGCAATAGGCACTGGTACAAGACGCAGAGAACACACCCAAAACCAGCGATCGCTGCAGTCCAAATGCAACATGGAGCATCCCGCAACCAATCACAGCCCATCTACGTGAGAACTCATAGTGGGGCGAGGATAAAGAATTGCCAAATAGGCTCCGAGGTGCCAGGCTTATGATAAGATGAGGGACTCCGCTTGGTGGATTTTGGTTGGATATGGCGGACGCAAACCCCAACTGGTCTCCCGCTGACTTGGGTGGCCGTTGTAACAAGGCGCAGCAGCACCTACCATACGCTCACACGCGCATGGAGGCGATTGGAAGGACAATGGCCAGTTGCCAGCTAGGCACGAAACAATTTCGAACAAGGCTGTTTTAAGCTGTAGGTGAAGATCCTCGAAACGACCCTCGATGAGCGCAACGCACACGCCATCGTGTAACACCAAAGCGCAATTATGATGCGGGGGAAAATTGATAGCGGATATCGTTTCGTCAATTGACTTTTTTATGAGGAATTGGGTAATAAAGAGAAAAAAAAAAAAAAAAAAGTCGAAGGATAACAGTTAAGTTAGGACGAAGAGAAACACAAGAATACTAACCTGGCAGGTTGAAGTCAAATCCTGCTAAATCTCCTCCCATTGGTCCGGATCCGTCATCTGTAGGCGACGTCGTCGACTGCGTATCTACACTGACACTTGACGATTGTTGCTGTTGTTGCTGTTGGTGGCTCTCGTTTGCATCCCAATCGATAAAGTTGGTATTAGTGAACATGGCGAGTTCATCGTCGAGGTTTCGTAGGTTCTCCTCTGGTACTGCAGGAGGCTCTGGGACCCTGTTAAGGTCCTGTAATAGCTGTGACACGTTCACGGCCTGGCCGCGCCGACTCGAGTAACTCGGCGGCATCTTTTTCTCTTTTTTTTTTTTTTTTCTAGCGAGTTCACGGGAGCTTTCGACGTTCGATAGAGTCGAACCGGGATGCTGCCACCACCGTTACTGCTTGAAATCAAAGCGGTGGTCTGTGACCGATATAACTGTTAAATTCGCTTGAGCGTTTTGACAATATTTAGATCGGGAGTGATGACGGCGGGTGGGATTTGTATGAAGATGTAAAAGTTAGAATTAGTTGGTGGCTCGGAAGAAAAAGTACTTCAAAAGTTGTTACGGTGGGTCAAAGGACCGCCGGACAAAAGCTAGTTTGCTGCTAGACACAACCGATTTCGACCGATGGGGCGCCTATAATAACTTAATAACAGCTGACGCTCGGTTGACGTTTTAGGGAATGGGCTCTTGCCCCTCTTTCCTTCGTAATCGGTATTAGTCAGTATACACTTTCTTATACACATACCTAACCTATGCACTTCTTACATGTGCTCCTACACAAATATGTAAATGTAACTCTATTTATTACAGAGTTATGTTTTAACACCACACATTTAAGAAGCAATTGATAAACTGAAAAAAGGACCCGAGTATTTTGGGAGAGGTAAAAAATTATTATCTGATTTTATCTAATTCCAAATTAGAAATGTAGGGGTTCGCTTTAGTAACCATATACTGCAACTTGCTGTATTTTTCACTTGCAGGTTGGTTCCTTTCACGGTCCTACTACGTACATAAGTTAAACCGAGTATACCAGAAATGGCATACAACCCGCCGTTCGAGTGGATGAAGCTACCTAGGTATTAGTCAAGCGAATTCGCTCAGGCCAATTAGATCTTACAGAAAACTCCAAACTTCCCACATCGCCCCATATAGCCCGCGCGCCCGTGTAAGTTCAGACAGGCATCACAGGAAAACCCCCACTTACAACCTGTCTGGAACTACTTGGACCTTGACCAACTTCAGCCCGTCCTGCATGTTGATTAATAAATAGAAAACTTGGCCTCGTTACTTCCGACAGCTTTTTCTACCCGTTCTATTCCATTCTTGTTACATAGTTCAATTTCCTATACTTGGTGGGAGGGGACCCCTATTCTTTTCTTTGACCAAGCAATATTACTTTTATGCTTAGATATCATTTGCCAAACCAATGAGAGTGGTTGAGTTGACGGAGACGTGCACAATCGCCAAGGCCCTTACCTCGATCCCTTGTTTTGCGTTGCGAGTTTTATTCTATCTCACGATAATATCAGGGAATTGCTGCTTGTAGGTATGTCTGATACGTGCCGCAAAGTAGGACCAGTGGCGAATCCGGATCGACAGTTCTATGATGGCATGACCTAGATGTGATCGTAATATGCACGGGAGAAAAATGACGATAATTTCCTTGACGTCAATTCAAGTACCTAAGGTTAGTTAATCCTTTGTTGGACCGAAAATCGACTATCTATAGTTTTTTTAGGGGTTTATTTTTTTTTTTTTCTCACCTATTACGCCAATCATTTTAATAGCATGTCGTTGGTAGGGTCGATATGCAAGTACGTGCATATAATATCACGGGAAAGGCCCTGATATCTCAGAGGATCTCACAGATTCACACCCCCGAGAGGTATTTCTTGCCTTACCCAAGCGACCCAAGAAAAATCAGACCTCCATCCCGCACACGTTCGCCAAGAGCTCGTCCGCTATCGGGTAGCGTGGGGTAGGTTGTACTCTTGTACATTTTTATGCATGTTTAGGCTCCCAATGTGTAAGAACCTATCGGGTGAGCACATGCGGGATCCCTTATCAGGAAGGAGAATCTGTCAGCTGTCTTGGACTTTTTATATAAGTCAACTGGGAGGTTCACATATGTAAATTCTGCTTTCCGAATTATTGTATAGCCAGCCAAAGAGAGTTATGGATTGGTACATGTGCAGTAGAATCTGTGAGAAGCGTCCTAACTACTCGCGTATTTTTATATTTCCGAGGAAATACTGTCTTGTTGCGCAGTCGGGTATTTTGGTTGTTTTAGTGTATGGACCATGCCCGTGGGGAAAGGCTGCTTTGAAATCTGAAATCTGAAGTCTGCAGTCTGCAATCTGCAATGACCTCACTTATGTAAGGTGGATCTACATACCTGTACCTAATCTTAGGTTATGTACCTAAAGTACTTCGTACACACGCATCTTCAACGATGACATAATCTTTTCGGTTAGCAGCGCCTAAAACTTTGCGACAAGTTACGTACATGGTACCTGAATCTAACAGACTTAACATCCAAACTGTGGTTGCAAATTGTTTTTCGAATTTTATATTCGCTCTTCACATGTCGCTACATACGATTGGGTAAATGTTACATTTTAATAATTTCGATAGGGTCTGGCTTGGCCGGCTTGGGTAGGACAGCGTCAAACCCGACATTTACACGTACCAAAATGCAATAGATTTACGCGTCGCGTGTCCCGCTTCAACGTCTAAAAGCATCTAAAAGCATCAATTCATACCTCCTCATACCTGGATTATTCCTGGGTATCAATATATCAATAAACACCTGTTATTACCATCGCTTGACATTACTGCACCTAATTAGGAATAAGAAAGATACGAAGAATTGATGCAGCTATGGCACGACTATCGTTGCCAACAACAGCTCGTCTCTCCCCATCCCTACGAGTCGATCCCGCGAATAATACCGTCATCAAAACTCTTAACCGACTCTCACGATCCTCACTACTATCACTTGTGCTGGACTGGCTAGATGAAAGAAATCAGTATTTATGCCCGCCACTCCTCCGTCGATCAGAAGCTCCAGACGAAGACGACGAAGATGACTTCTACCCGCCTGCGGAATCTCTCGAGGAGCTTAGGGGGCTCTACGAATCTATGCAGGCTCGAAAAGGCGGCCGGCGCGAAGTAGTAGACCGTATACTTGAGGGCGATTGGCGGTATGGCCTCAGTTTATATCAACTGGCAATGGCAGATCTACAGTATTTATATGATCACCCAGGCAGTCTCAAGTGGACCGCTTATCGCATCCAACAGCTCAAAACCCCAGCTCATGAGGATGACGTCGAAGGCCCGGAGAGAACAGACAAGGAATCGCTTACCGTACCACGTTTCCACCCGTCTACTTTCTTACAAAATCTACAAGCTGAGGTCCTTCCCGACGTTAAGGCGCATTATAACTTCGACCGGCCAAAGGATATGCCACTTCTCCTATTACGTATATTTATTATCGATTCTCCATATAATACGGATTTGGCTGTCTCAACCCGGCACCGTGGCCGACCTGGCAGTAATGGCAGCGGTAAGAGCCCAGCGACGAGCTTCGACGCCTCACGCACTATCTATATTGCTTTTCCAGATGCGTCGCCACACATTTATATATCCAAATCTGCTACAGGGGGTACTTCCTCGGCGGCGGGCGCAGCGGGCGAAGCAAAGAGTCTGCGCGCTCTGATCGTGGAAGGTATCCCGAAAGCGCTATCGCGACCACGAGAAAGATATACGTTGAAGGGAACAAATTTGACGACAAAGAACATGGCTACCATGTTAGCTGTAAAGGGTGCAGGCCGTACAAATGCTGCAGGTGGCGGCTGGAGCATCTATGCCGGCATAGGGACTTCGGATTTAAAAACCGACAGTCCTCTGCAGGCATTACTACCCACGCCTCCTTTATCAGACGCATCGTCTGCCGACATCGATAAAGCCGACAGCGATAGCCGGAAGCGAAGGAGACCTGCGGGTGATCCAACGGATGAGGAGGACGAGAAGCAAGCCAAGCAAGCACGGTTAGCGGCACAAGCGCGCTTTGGCAATTCCGCGAAAGTGGACGATGGAAAAGGGATAGAGAGACTTGATGTGTTAATCGAGGACCCCTTTCCCACAGATGTTGCTAATTTCTCGGACGAGGGAGAGTCCGAATTACCAGACAGAGCCGCTGCACTGTCGCGAAATTCGTCGAAAGGACGTCGAAGCACACTCAACTTGAGCACGGTGCTGGAAGACCAGGAGAATGCAGATGAAAGTAGGGGAAGAAGGTCAGGGGAAAGGAACAGAAGAGAATGGGCCCCTCAGGTTAGGGTGTCATTCCATGGGTCTCACGTCTTTGCTGGTGTAAGACAGTTAGTCGAAGCAGGCATTATTGATGGCAAGAAGATGCCTGGGTGGATGACAGGTGAAGAGGGCGTGACAATCGGAGCTGTACGGCACGGCAGGATAAAAGGTTTCAAGGGCTCGGGGTTATAAATTACCTACGTAGGTGTGTATATTGCATTACGAGCGCTTCGTCGTAGCTGGCGGTGTTGGACAAGTAGGATATGTGGAAGTATTCATCGTGTTTGGCGTTTACTGTTCTGATTTCCGGGAATGAGGCATGTCGGATAGGTTATCATATACCCCAGTGAAGCATTTCGGGAACGGCCTAATACGAAGCACAATTACCATATTCACTTACCTCTTCCGCCTGGTGCGTGCCTATGAATGTGCTGCTTTTAATGTCTGTCTATGCATTTTATAATTATATGCTGTTTATATGCTGTTCTAATCGTCTACGGGGAATACTTTAGTCGTATTCCGCCAAGCTGCCTCGCATACCTCTTCTACCGACACTCCTTTGATGCCGGCGACAATCTTGCCCACGCGCTCGATCATACACGGCTCATTCCGACCCTTTACCATCGCGCCCTCGACCCATTTCTCTTTCTTAACGACTTTGTAACGCTCTGGCACCTCCGGCTCCTTTTTCTTGGGTTGTTTCTTAGATTGTTGTTGTTGTTGCTTGCCCTTGGGTTGCTGCTTGGTCGGTTCCGACGGCGTACTAGAACCCGTGGTCTCGGCGCTGTTCACCTCGGCACTCGCGGCCGTACTGGCACTCGCATCTACTGCGTCCGCGGGTTTCGGCGGCAGCTGCGGCAGCTGCTGCTGCTCGATAAGGTACTTCCAGCCCTCGTGGCTAGGGCGCACCTCGCACCAGGGACCGTCAGTCTCGAGCATGAGGCGGTCGAGGTGAATCTCGCGAACCACGGCGCAATTCTCCGCGGTCTTGAAGCTGCAGCCGTTGGTGCCGATATACAAGCCGAGATCCATGAGCTCGCGCATCTCCTCGGCGGTGCCCGTGAAGCTGTGGACGACGGCGCCGCGCTCAAGCTTCTCGAGCCGCGGGCCGAATTTCTCCTTGAGCAGGCCCACGAAGTCGGCGTGCGCGGCCCGCGAGTGCAGGAATAGGGGCAGTTGCGGCCGGAGGGAGAGGGCTAGGTCGAGCTGCGCGGCGAAGGAGTGCAGCTGGATCTTGCGCGAACAGTAGTGCAGCCGGTCGTAGTCGAGCCCGAACTCGCCGAAGGCGACGAGCGGGCTGGCGCCGGAAGTGCTGCTCCGCGCTTGTTCGATGAGCTCCCGCAGCTCGTGGATGATTGACGCCGTCCGCTCGACGTCAGGCTCGTCATCTTCCGGGATGGGTTTAGAGGGGTCCGGGTCACAGGGCATAGTGTGCCCGTTTGTATCTATGTGAGAATGGGTTGTGCTGAATATCGCGCTGGAACATGGGTGTATTCCGGCCGTCGTGTATACAGTGCCGGCTTTCGTTCGGTCAGCAGCTAGTCCTGGCTCAGAATAAGAAGACTCAGTGGCGTACTTACGATATTCTTTCGCTATCTCAAGCGCATCTCTAGAACTCGTGAAGTCGGAGCCTGTGACTATGAGTTTGTGGCAACCGACTTCTCGGGCTCTTGACACAACGGCACTGAGGTCATCGGGGTGGCGTTGGGTGCCGTGATACTGGCCACGGAAGATGGGATCTGCGAGGTTGATACCAATCTAGAAAAGGAATATTAGTGACTGGATGAAAATAAAAGCAACAAGAAAAGAGAAAAGAACTGAAAGACTCTTTTGCTTTATGAAATATTCATAGTGGCTAGTACATATGATGAATGAGGGTTACGCTGGTGGCGTTAGAGACTTACATCAAGATACCGTGGTTTGTAAGTTGTCTCTTGTGTCAGACCAGATGACGGCGCAGAAGCCGGTTCACTAGCAGACATCCTCGAAGCTGAGAGACAGAAGGCTCTATGAAAATTCGTGTAAATTGGTTGGAGTTTTGGACTCGAGCGTATGAGACGGAAGAGCAAGGGGCTCTGAGGCAACAGTAACATCAAGGATGGACTATCCTGAAGACTCAACAGGGACTCATTATTTTCTAAAAAATAGGCAGGCAATATTTATACTCTCATTTGTTTATCGAACTTCTTTCGGGCTAATATGAATTAGATGTCCTGAGTCATGTTGAAGTGTAGAATGAGCCTCGAGGTTCTATCAGACTTATTAGATCTTAGATAGGTACCTAATATAAAGGTACATTGCTGATGTATTTTAAGATTTCTGATCTCAGTTAAACTACCTAGGTACCTAGGTATTCTGACCCACGTGATTTCGTGAAGTTAAAAAAGACCGGGGGCAAGTTCACATGTTGTGTAACACAGAATTGACAAAATGCTTTTTTAAGGAACGAAGGTTCGGTATTACAGATCTTGTCAGTTAATGGGTCAATTGAACTTCCCTGAATATGATGAGATTTTTACAATGAATAAGGCAGTTTTCGATGAGTCTGAACCTGCCTAATGCTCTTATTGGAATGAAATACATAGATACGTACTACATAGGTACCTAATCTTATCAAACAAGGGTATCATGAACTTGAACTAACTGCGGGGCAGAGAGTTAAGCAATGCGCGTTATGAACAGGGATTGGGTATGACGAAAATCCTGCAAGCACTTAATAGGAACGAAGTAATATAGGTATTCAGCTTAGACAAACCCTCAAAATACAAAAGCTTCAAAGCAGGATTATTTAATATAAAATGTAAGTTAACAAAGTTGAATCTGAGTAGATAAAAGTTTAACTTACACTTAGGCATATCAGGTTTATAGTGCATGTGAATTAGATTGGAGGTACCTAGGCGATACGTATCCTTATCTTAATCCGACTCTTGTCTACAACCCCGCGTTGAGACGCGTTTAGTGGCTTTTTTTTCTTTTCTTTTTTTTCTGCCAGTCATGAACCAGCATCGGCAGGGGCAAGCCTTTGCTGATTAATTCTTAAGCGATTCCAGCTGGCAAAACATTACCAACCGCCTGCTAAAAAGAATTTAATTTGTTCCGAAGTGTTTTTCTTTACGCGCTAACCCATAAACGCGCCTTTCAATTAGATTGGACGCGTTTCTACATAAAAATCCACTGCAGCTCCAAAGTCTTTTCCTTCCAAACATTTCCCATTTCAACATCAACCACAACAGGCCATAACATCATACTACATACATCAGATCTGCATGCTCCTGCATACAGATTGTTGTGGCTCTGAATTAATCATTGTCATTATCCAGATTTAAGCTTTTATACCTTCTTCTCCTTTCTTAATTCTTCATTTTCCACCCCACCGCCATTCCTTTCCTGGGTCTTCCTAACCCCAACGTTCATCTTCACATTTTACATCCACATATCACCTTCACAATGTATGTCAAGAAGCGTGATGGACGCCAGGAGCGTGTCCAGTTCGATAAGATCACAGCTCGTGTTTCGAGATTGTGTTATGGTCTAGATACCGACCATGTCGATCCCGTTGCCATTACCCAGAAGGTTATATCTGGTGTCTATGGTGGTGTTACTACAGTCCAACTTGACGATCTCGTAAGTACTTCACATCTTACGGAAATTAAGCATTGCCTTCTAACAAGTTATCTCTTATAGGCAGCTGAGACAGCCGCATACATGACCGTCACCCACCCGGACTATGCTATCCTCGCCGCACGTATTGCCGTGTCAAACCTCCACAAGCAAACGAAGAAGCAATGGTCTTCTGTCATCAGCGATCTCTACCACTATGTTAACCCCAAGAACATGAAACCATCTCCTATGATCTCCAAGGAGACATACGAATGTGTTATGAGACATAAGGAAGATTTTGACTCGGCAATTGTCTACGACCGAGACTTCAACTATCAATACTTTGGCTTCAAGACCTTGGAGAGGTCCTACCTACTGAAGCTCAATGAGAAGATCGTTGAGAGACCGCAGCACATGATCATGCGTGTGGCTGTTGGTATTTGGGGCGATAATGTAGAGAAAGTTATTCAAACCTACAACCTCATGTCCAACAAATATTTCACCCACGCTTCACCTACCCTTTTCAATGCCGGAACACCCCAGGCACAACTAGCATCCTGTTTCCTGGTCGACATAAAGGACGACAGCATTGAGGGTATCTATGATACACTCAAGACTTGTGCTATGATCTCCAAGACAGCTGGTGGTATTGGTCTCAACATTCACCGCATCCGTGCTACTGGCTCCTACATTGCCGGTACAAACGGTACCTCTAATGGTATCGTGCCCATGTTACGAGTTTTCAACAACACTGCCAGATACGTGGATCAGGGTGGCAACAAGAGGCCTGGTGCCTTCGCCATCTACCTCGAGCCCTGGCACCAGGATGTCTTCGAGTTCCTTGACCTTCGCAAGAATCACGGCAAAGAGGAAGTCCGTGCTCGTGATCTTTTCCTTGCTCTATGGATTCCCGACCTTTTCATGAAGCGAGTTGAGAAGAACGGTGAATGGACCCTGATGTGCCCTAGTGAGTGCCCAGGTCTTGCCGATGTCTACGGCGATGAATTTGAAGCTTTATACGAGAAGTACGAAGCAGAAGGTCGTGGTCGCCAGAAGGTTAAGGCCCAGAAGTTGTGGTACGCCATTCTGGAGGCTCAGACTGAGACCGGAAACCCCTTTATGCTTTACAAGGATCACTGCAACCGCAAAAGCAACCAGAAGAATCTTGGAACTATCCGAAGCTCCAACTTGTGCACTGAGATCATTGAGTACTCGGCTCCTGACGAGGTGGCTGTCTGTAACTTGGCGTCTCTTTCGCTGTCCTCGTTCGTCGACTATAACGAGGGTACCTATGACTTCCAGAAGCTGCACGAGGTTGCCCAGGTCGTCACCCACAACCTGAACAGGATCATTGATGCTAACTATTATCCCGTCCCCGAGGCACGCAACAGCAACATGCGCCACCGTCCCATCGGTCTGGGTGTACAGGGTCTTGCAGACACCTTCCTGGCACTTCGTATGCCATTTGAGTCCCCCGAGGCCAGACAGTTGAACAAGCAGATCTTTGAGACTATCTACCATGCTGCTCTGACCGCATCCGTGGAGATCGCCAAGGTTGAGGGTACCTACTCCACTTACGAAGGTTCTCCTGTTTCTCAGGGTATTCTCCAGTACGACATGTGGAATGTGACCCCGAGTGATCTCTGGGATTGGGCTAGCCTCAAGGAGCAGATTAAGCAACACGGTGTACGGAACAGCTTGTTGGTTGCCCCTATGCCCACTGCCAGCACTTCCCAAATTTTGGGTAACAACGAATGCTTCGAGCCTTATACCTCAAACATCTATTCTCGCCGTGTCCTCGCTGGCGAGTTCCAAGTCGTTAATCCTTGGCTGCTAAAGGACCTTGTTGACATGGGTCTCTGGTCTGATAGCATGAAGAACCGCATCATTGCCGAGGGTGGCTCAATTCAGAATATTCCCAACATTCCCGCGGAACTTAAAGCCCTTTACAAGACCGTTTGGGAAATCTCTCAGCGAACCATTGTTCAGATGGCCGCTGACCGTGGTGCCTTTGTTGACCAGTCTCAATCGCTAAACATTCACATGAGAGAACCCACCATGGGTAAGATTACCAGCATGCATTTCACTGGTTGGAAGCTTGGTCTGAAGACTGGCATGTACTATCTCCGCACTCAAGCGGCTGCCGCGCCCATCCAGTTCACCGTCGATCAGGAAGCCCTCAAGGTTGAAGACTCCAATGCCGCCAGGTCAGGCACGCTGAAGAAACGTGCTCCTCCGGGTAATTATGTGTCTTCCCCATCAGCAGGTCTTTCTACACCCCTATATGCCAAGCGGGATGACTCGAACAACAGTCTAGCAGCGCCAATTACTAATGGGATGCCGTCGCCCAGCATAACTCCTCCTCCAGCCACGGAGGTTAAGGTAGCTCGACCTGTTGCATCCCCCAACAAGGCTATACCTTTCAAGGCAGACATCGAAGAGGGTGATAGTCCCAAGGCTCTGGCCACCGAGCCATCAGAGAAGATCAAGGAGGAGGAGCTCCCTGAGCCGGCCATTAATGGCCAGAAGCCGAACCAAGACGAAGACAAGGAGGACACGAGCAAAGAGCGCGAGTACGACATCTACGCTGATGCCGTCTTAGCTTGTAAGTCAAAATACTTAACTGATTTGGTGACGTGTTCTAACAATTAAACAGGCAGTATCGAGAACCCCGAGGCCTGCGTCATGTGCAGCGGTTAAGGGATTTCATGAGGACATGGGAATGATGATGCTATGCAGTTGACGACGGAATAATGGAAACTGGGGGTTGTTAATGGCATGAGTCTCCCTGGGACGGACCACACGGAGAAACGTACTAAATGAGACGGATGCATCGATGCAGTTGCATCACAACTAGGGTTCATAGGGCATTCATTTGGCTCTGCGCATAGGCTTTGTATAACTATTTTCAATAGTTTTCCCGAGGAGTCATATTTGGCGTTGGTTTTTGACACGCCCATTGTGTATTTAATTGTAGCTCCTGGCTTTTTGTGCTGCTATGCCTCCAGGAATAAACAAATGAAGTTATTATGATAAGCCTGTCCCGTTTCTTTTGTCGTATAATAGAAATTACTTGCTACGCAAGTGATCTGCTATGCTCTTTTACGTATACATACCTTTCATATATATACATGCTCACGCCGTGCTGTCGAGGAAAGGAAATTTATTTTTCTACTTGACAATAAATCCAAACGTCAATATTATTCAACTATATGAAAATCAAGACCACGTTCGCATTCCGAGACATATAGTGATCGAGAAAACTTTATTCAATGTCGGTCTTTTTAAAGCCAGCTGTAGGTTAGGTACCTAGTATGAGGTAGTAACCAAGCTGCCAAGGAGATTTTCTTCTCCGCCAGACAGACATAATGATCTAGGACTCGGCAGCGTCAAAAACAAGATTGGGGAGGACAGAGAGTAGAATTTTCCCACGGGTCCGAATTTTAGGGGTACTCGACACGCGTTCCTACGACATCGGCAAGACATGGCATTAAGAAAAGAAAAGAAAACACCAGGTTGGTGTTGTACATGATCCTCTATCACGGAGAAGAAGTAGTGTACCTATGTCAGTCAATTAGGGAGATAAGACTTTTGTTTCTCCCTTCCAAAAAAAAAAAATTAAAAAAAATTACGATGTATACAGACAGAACCTGCTGATAAGTTTCGGCTGCGACCACGACAGGCGGGTTTCGGTGAAACATATAAGAACGGGCATGACCTCAATACACATACATGCCATGTACTATGTACGGTTTAGATGTTGGATGTTTGTTGGTTGGCCAATCATGATGGTGGAGCCCAATGGTATTATGCGGAAGATTGGCCGAGCTTGTATTGTACATTAGCGTCTCTGCCCGTCGACGTAATCAATAGCTGCGCGGGCTGGGATTCTGCCCGGGACGAAATACGCTGTAGGTTACCCAGGTAATGACTGTTGATGTGTGTGTGCCCCAGCTCTGGTCCTTGCCGTAGCACAAAGCATCAGCTAAGTATTGATTTTTTTTTCGGACGGGACAGGTTTTTGCGGCAGCTTTGCTAGCCGTCTGGGGGAGCAATTTATGCATGACAAGGTTGCACCGGGAATAGTGGTGCAAATTTCCAGCTGTTTCACTTGGCGAGGCTGTTTTCTCCCCGGGCGATATTTTGTTTTATCGGACCCTACGTCGTCTCCTTCTCGAAGATACCGGGCGAAGAAGGTCTACCCTGTTGATTTAAGTCCTTACGAATGTAAGAAAATTCGGCCGCCGATGGGCGATTTAGAAACCCACGACTCCCCCCTTACTTAGGTGTTATCGAGTCGTGCCACGATGGGAACCCCGTGAGACCGGCATCGAACACTAGCAACGGCGAGAAGCCGCCGTCTAAACGGATTCAGCTGAAAGCTGGCGCTAACCAATCTTGACTTGTAAATAGGAAAGTGTAGTGCATAGTGTATATGCCTAAAATGACTAGACTCGATAGCTTGTTGGGTTAGAGTGCTGATGCATATATAGTACATAGTAGAGTATCAAACCATAATGTCGGGACATAAGTACCTATTGAGAGTTGTCAATGGGGAAGTTCCACTGTTGTTACTTGAAGTGACATCAACGGACAACTCATCATTTGATGGGGCCGTTTCGCTGAACAGGGTTTCTAATCTTGCTTTTTCTTTTTGCTTCTCGTAGGATACGATACGCTTTGCTGATATGAATCATTATATTCAGTAAAGATATAACACTAATAAATACTTGCATCTTTATAACTGCACGATCTTGATGCTCAGTTAGGTGTCCCCAAATTGAGCTGGCTCTTGAACTCGGGTTAGAAAAGTATTTTGATATTGATTGATAATGGACCAAATTGAAGAGTGGAGAAAAGTTGAGCTGGGAAGATGTTCAGAATCCAGAGACGAACAACAGAAGCTGATGCGGGGCAAAAATTCTAAGCATGGATTGGTTACTGGGCTCCTCTAATCCCATTGGTTGAAAAAGGTATGACATCAGTTATGTACATAGTAGACCAGGATAGTTGCAACCGTGCCTTGCATCTTGATTTTCGAAAACCCTGGTTGATCAATTGTGGGTCCACAGATCTAGCACGGCTAACGGCACTGGTAGTGATAGTCTACAATAGGTTTACATAATTAGCATATTCAACCAATCAAATGGCTAGATTACCATGTTCAACTGTCCGTATGCAGTAATCGTCTGAATGGTAATCCTTGCAAGTAAAGTAACTTTGGAGTGAATATTCAATTCAACTATCGTTTCTGTATGTATCATGTCAACACTTTGGAGTCTATGAATCAGTGGTTGCTTGTGCGACTACAAACATGTATCACGAGCTGCTTGGGTACCTCATGAAAATACATTTGCTATGACTGTCGAGTACCTAACACTTAAAGAATGAATCTCTTTAGTTGAAAATCCAGCATTGCCGTCTACAATCCACGGAGAAATGATAACATATATAAACTTTTCTTTTTTTGACGAGGCCTAAACTAGATACAGACGACGTATAGGTAATTACAACTAAATAGAACTAGGAGATATTGATGAGCTCATCACTTATTGTACATAGCATTTAAATGGTTTCCACATGATGATGCAACTCGACTCGTTATGGGCCGTCAAGTCCCATGCCAACTGTACGACCTAGGTAGGCAAGCTATCAGGTACTGGTCGATCAGTAGCTGGGTTTTTAGCAGCAACCAAACAAGATTGGTGATCAGGTACAAGTTAGGTACGCTAGGCTTCTATTAACGGTACTTAACGAGGTCGCCTCAAATCATTGCTATTAGTACCTACATTTAGCTGTACCTGGACCTGTGGATGCGGGTACCATTTTTTAATGCAGGTTTGATGCAGAATACAATATTTGCTAGGCAACGCCGTAACTGCAGGATGTACCTGTATAATTAAAGGAAGGTGCTGTAGGTACAGTGTTTTGGTGTTTGTGTACATGAAATAAGTGCTACCTGCCTGTGGATCAGCTAGCCATGTTACTTGTATAAATTAGATGTACTTAGGTACCTTAAGGCACTCTGCATGATACATTGATAGGTATTCAATAAGATCGACTTCCAGGCATGACTTAACCTCTACGGCCAACTGATTATTTAATTGCCTTGGGAACGAACCATCCGTACTTCTTTCCTTGTAGCTCCTTCACAAATTTTTTTAAATCACCCGTGTAAGAAAGAATTATCAAGCAAGCAAGCAAGCAGTTCCTAACGCTTGAAACGGCTGCCTTCCCGTCCACTTTCTTCCACTTTCACTTTCACCACCAAGATCCAATCCTCAAATCTACCAATACAAGTCGTGATAGCCTCAATAGCCACAGCTTCAAAGCTCTTACCTAATTGAGTTTTACTCTATCTGACTTAAAAAAATTAGTAAGTATTTATTTCTCATCTCTGTCAATGCCTACCTAGGTAGTTCGCATCTCTCTGCATCACCATTCTCTACACATATTTGCACAAGCATACCTACACTTCATCTCCATCTCCATCATTGCCGACTTTCAAACCCTTACCTAGACCAAGCATCATACATATCGGCGCGTGTTACCTAACACATACCTAACTTACCAACCCTTTTCCTCTATTTCCAAATTTTGATCACCTTTTATTATTGCCCTCTGCACATCCGTTTCGTGTCTTACATCGCACAAGCAGATAGCTGCCTAGGTACACAGCTACAAAGCTACACAGCTACACAGCCGAAGGAAATTACCTCCTTGACGGACATTCAGGTGCGCTTTCCTCTTGTGGTTTGATAATTCTTGTATTGCACCTGCCTTTTTGCAGTTGCCTGCTTCGCAATCTCTGTTCGCCGATAAACATACACAGTCCCCTCTTCCCCATTTCAACACAACACAACACTACACTACACAACCCAACTCCTTTCTTCTTCTTCTACAACATTTTCCTTTTCCTCATCCACAGTCTCAGAAACACATGCATCTTCCACCAAACATCACAACTGTGAACGCTCCCTCATCCACGCATACACATTTCCAAATTTTGCAAGCTTTTTGAGCATCCATTTCTTTGATTTTCTAAGATTTCATTTTGACAGCAGCAATTCTTACCATTCTTGGTTCGCAGGCAACCAATCTCAATAACATCATCAACCTTTCAGTCAGTAATCTGCCTACAGCATCATCCAAGATGAAGGTCTCTGCCATCCTCCTTGGCATCTCTGGAGCCGCCGCTGTTGCTGCTCAGGCCCACGGTTTTCCTCAGGGCTTCCCTGACTGTGGTGTAAGTGTTATGATCCCTTCCCTTCCCCATCAATCTCAGAGGCCGCAACAAAGATTTCTTGAATGTAAACTTGTACTTACTCAACTTTTTTCTTTAGATCACCTGCATTAACAACATGCTGGGCCAGGCTGCTCAACTTGGCTGCTCTGATGTTGCCCCTTCGTGCCTCTGCACCAAACAAAACTTCATATACGGAGTTAGAGACTGCGCTACGGAGTCGTGCCCCGACCAATCCGTTGCCCAGCAGGTCATCCAGTATGGTAGTCAGTACTGTGCTGGTAAGTCCCATTATAACCTCTTTAATAAATTGATCGCATTTTGAATGCTAACCATTCGGTCCAGGTGGCGGTGTTGACGTCTCTGGAATTCCCTCTGCCGTGAGTTTTGTAGTCCTGAAAATTTGGCTCCAACATGGACTAACTTATAATTCTTAGACTGGTTCCAACCCGTCTGCCTCTACCACTGTAGTAGCAACCGCCTCTCCCACTGTCAACCCCAGTGTAGGTCCTCTTCCCATATGTACATAATTCCAATACAGCCACTGACAAAAAGCAGCAGTCATCCCAGGGATCAGCCTCGACGGCTTCTGAAGCTTCGACTTCTGGAGGATCAGCAACTGAAGGGTCAAGCGGTAAGAACCTCTCCTTTACCACTGTAACGGGCACCTATAGTAATGTCTATGTTTCTACAATCACAGCAAGCGAATCGGTGTCTGGTACCGTTGTGGTGATTCCTATCACTACGGAGACCGTTTCAACTACTATCACCGGTAGCAATGGCCCTGTCACTTCTGCTGTCACTAGTACTGTCCTCTCCACCTCTGGAGCTTCGGGCTCGGACAGTGTCACCACTGGCACAGAGTCTGGATCTGTCACTACGGGTGTGATTGAGTCGTCTGTTACTTCCAACGGCTCGACCCTGGTGACCAGCATCACCACTACCGGACCGGCAAGCAGCCATACTTCTGAGGGAAACAGTGAGTCTTCCGCTGCTCCCAACGAATCGACTTCATCTACGTCGAACCCTGCCGCACAGCGCACTGCAGCACCGGCTGGTCTCATCGCCGCTGCCGGTCTGGCTGCCTTGATGCTATAAACGACTTGGTGAGCAAGTGATTTGGGTCAGGCTGAATCTCAATTCAGAAAAAAAGCATTTAGGTTTGAGAAGGGTATCAAAACTGGTCACATAATGTTATTGGTCGGTTTGTGCGTGGATGATTCACGATAGCTGGGATTCCCCTTCACTTGATGATGCGATGACTTCAAGGTTGCAGGCGGCTTTTTTACGATGTATAAATGATTCAATGTCCTCGTTAGGACTACTAATACCTGTTTTAGAGATACCCACCCCCTGAGCAGATGGCATCAGGCATCGGGCAGTGGAGTCGGCTTCTCGCTTTCTTCAATGGAACTAATGAAATAGTGCTTCTTTCATCAACACACATGTCCTTGTGACACAGTTTATGTTATGTCTAGTTTGCAAAGTTTTTTGGACCAGGCTATGTCTGCCTGATAGCTAGAGTAGTCGTACCTCTATGCAATCACCCATAGCCATTAAAATTAAAATGCAAAAAAAGTGACCCCCTCAATACAACCATAAGGTTGTGTCAAGATATTTTTTTTTATTTAATGAACGTACTAGTCCTTCACGTCTGCTTCCCTTTTTAATTAAGTAACTGGAAGCAGTATATCATTGTAACTTGAATGAAGAGGGATAGGGGTAGACATACCTCACATTTCACTACCTACCTAGGTACCTCTAACCAGAGCCTTATGTTCTCTTTTGATCTTGATCACAAGTTATTTTAACCGCCTAATAGATTTTAGGGAATATTTTGTAGATTTTGTTTCACAGATCCTTCTTTTTGTTATATTGGGCACATTGCTGCAAATGATTACCTACATGTTGAGTTTGCAACCCCTTTCTTGTTTCCCAACTTGCTTGATATCATAGGTCACAATAAACAGGAACCTATGCATGTCTCTGGATTGGAGTGTGTAAGTCCATCCACGTTATATTGCCTTGTCTACCCAACCTACCTGATACGTGGTACATATAAATACTGTAAATAGGTCGTTTCTCTTATATAGATAAATCCTGAGGTAGGTAACTCTGTAATAGGTACTCTCAATACCAATTTCCTATGACATACATTGGGTTATTTGCCACGATCCCAATGCCCAATGCCTTCAAAATGGACTTAATGTAAGGCTTTCCTGCCAAAAGTGTAGTATGAGTGTTTCTGACCCTAGATCGCAAGGAAGGCCAAATCGTTGAGGTGGGCTACGTTTGAGTTGGCTTTATTTCTGTTTTTTGCATCCTTACATCGAAATATCAAGGTCTGCTTATACCCCTAAAGACGGAGACACTATCATACCTTTCGAGAACCTCCATATCTTCTTCTAACTTCATAGGAAAAAGTCTAAGTCAGACGGCCGTTGTTGGCGACTATAAGACGGTTCAAGTCTTATATGAAGCTTAAGGTTATATTATGCATAGGTAGAGACTTACTAATCCAGAGACTGCGATGTTCCTGAGCGATGAGTTATTGGCTACCCTGCCTATAGACGGTAAAGACCTACTTTAGTCAGTCTACCCCTTATCCCCACATATCCTTAACATCTTCTAGGTAAGGGGGGTTTGATAAGGGGTGTATAACTTCTCCCAATTTTAACGACTTCCATTTCAGAAAGTTTAATCGAAATGGCTGACCGACAATGTACTGAATTTACATGGTACGAGTAAACAGGTAGGCTGTACTTAACGAGTCAGAAGAATCTTATAATGGTATAACATATGTTCGTCTAGTATTCATATACACTATAAATCGAGATACTAGGCCAGCTCTCATGATGATGGGCAAGAATAACGATGCAACAACTCCAAACAGACCAGAGAGCATCTATTATAAGCTTGATGGAAATAAAATTAACAAAAAAAATTATTATGTCTATTACCTTTGCATTAGGTACCTAAGTGATCTCATGGGAATGCCTCAACTAAATGAGATGGTTAATAATGTAACTGATGGACTAATACGCTCTAGATCACGAGCGGTGCGGGGTATTTCAACTTATTACCTAGCTTCATCACTGAAAGCGAGATCGGAAAGATTCCATGTTAGTTGAAATATCTCCGAGTCTTGTCCAGACAGCAGTATTTATCAATCCCCGCCATATTATGTGACTGATTATAAACCGAAGCGTATAGGGACCAGGAGACACACCTAACCTAACCCAAGTAGTTTGATAGCAGGGCATCCTACATCTAATCCTAAACGCCCAGCGAAATTTACTTTTAGATACCTACCTACCTACCTAGAGGTAATCATGACACTCTCCACGATCCGGCTCGCCACGGCGTCCCCGGGCACGCAGGCGACCACCAAGGAGACCCTCGCACAGCTGCGGCGCATCGCGCGGCGCGCCGCGGACCAGAAGGCGGACATCCTGCTCCTGCCGGAGGCGTATCTCGGCGGGTACCCGCGCGGCGCGGACTTCGGGTGCAGGATCGGGTCCCGCACGGCCGAGGGCCGCGAGGACTACCTGCGCTACTTCAAGGCCGCCGTCGATCTGGGGGATACCGTGGGCGACGGCGCGGGGGCCGGGGAGGCTTGGGTTAGGAGGCAGTTGGGGAGTGTTGATACTATTGCTGGTGGTGATGCGCAGAGACAGGAACAGGGACAGGTGGATAGAGGGGATGGGACGAGGGAGGAGTTGGAGAGGATCGCGAGGGAGACGGGGGTGTTTATCGTGGTGGGACTCGTGGAAAAGGCTGGGGGCAGCTTGTACTGCTCTGTTGTGTATGTCTGCCCTAAGCTCGGGGTTATTGGGAAGAGGAGAAAAGTGCAGCCGGTAAGTGCGATGTTTCTTACTCCTGTGTGTGACTAGTCCATCGGATGGCCTTTGATGGGACAGGAAGCTGCCTAGGTCAGAGTTGGCAAGGCTGGGCCCTATAAGGATGGGGAGTTGGGAGAAACGATGCTCTTGAATGTCGTTCATAATAGGGTAAATGCCAAAGATACCATTGTCTACCATGGCGCAAAGAGGTAGACTATATGACATGAACCGCTTGAACGTTTCTATAGGAGGAGAACCCTCTTACAATATGTTAGAGATACTTGAACATGAAGTGATGCAATCTTTAAGGAGTTTAAAGAGCTAACGTTAGGTAGACAGGTACAGAACGGCTTGTTTGGGCACAGGGATCTCCTGCCACTCTCAAAGCAGTAAGCACCATGATCCGCGGTGTTCGTATCAACCTGGCTGCTGCTATCTGTTGGGAGAACTACATGCCCCTCCTCCGGCAGAGTCTCTATGCCCAGAACATCAATTTATATCTTGCACCTACGGCAGATGGCCGTGATGCCTGGTTGTCGTGTAAGTTACCTGATCCCCCCTTTTCAGACCTAGGACTAGCCCCGGGGGTTGGGAATTAATACATACTCTGAAAGATACACTCGTGGTGCCGCATCTTTGGAGATACGGGATAATAGTAGTAATAATAGAATAACTAATGCTGATATATATATAGTAATGCGCACCGTAGCCCTCGAGGGCCGCTGCTTCGTCGTCAGCTCGAACATGTGCGTGCGCGGGGACCCTGCCAACCCTACCGCCAATCTGGCACCCTCGCACAACCACAAGCAGGGCGCTGCAATCCACAGCGAGCACCAGAGAAGCGCGACGACCGGAAGGCGCAGCTCGTTCATGACCGAAGACGGCTTCGAAATCGCCCTGCCCGTATCCCCTACCTCCCCAAGCGCGTCCGGGAAGCCCAGGCTGGCGAGCCGCGGCAGGAGACGCTCCGTGTTCGACGAGGACGGCAACGAGATCGCGCTGCTGCTGCCGCAGGGAGGGGACTTGGGTGCCGCGCCCGCGGTAGTCGAGGAGGAGCAGGAGCAGGAGCAGGAGCAAGAAGAAGCCAAAGAACAGGCCAAAGCCAAGACCGACGAGTCGCCATCGGCACCGGCGAGAGCTCCCGTCGCGCCACCAAGCCCTCGAGGTAGTTTCATCTCCCGCGGCGGGTCGAGCATCGTTTCTCCGTTCGGAGACGTGATTGCCGGGCCGCAGTGGGAGGGGGAGGACAACGAAGGGATTATCTACGCGGGTGTTGATTTTGACGACTGTGTTCGTGGCAGGCTGGATTTGGACGCGGCGGGGAGTTATTCGAGGTATGCTGCGTGTGCTGGGTTTACTTACCCTCCCCCCCTTTGTTTTTTTTTTCTTGCTCGCGATCTGTTTATGGGTTTACTATTCCGAGTACACTACACTGGCAGCTCTTTTTTCCTTGACTACCTGATACCTGGTATTATCAGTTATACCGCTGTTAAGGGTCTGTTCGGCTAACATATCACTCTAGGAATGACTCTTTCAAATTATCCGTAGCGGGTTTGGATCTTGATCCCTTACCATACTACTAATTTCATCTTTTATATATTAGGTATATATATATTTGCTCTTCGTATACGCCATTCTCCAATCATGGCTGTGGTCGAGTCGAAAATACCACGATATAGGGCACTCTACGGGCCAGTCTAGTTGTACAAGTCTCCTTAGATCGAGTGATATGGATCGGTCTTGGTATATAGTAAAGAGATCTAGGCTGCTAGGTAAGAAAGTTTACACATATTACGATGAATCAACCCCATATATTAGTATTAGGCACAAACCGTGGTTCAAAGACTACCGGTAGGTAATAAGAGCAACTCAATCGCAATCTTGTTCTAGAATTCAGTTACAAGTACAGTAAACGGGTATCTAATTTCGCCATCAATTCCAGCCGTTGCCTGCCTGCCTGCCCGCATGTCTTCCGTAGCCTAGAAGCCATCCCAAACACAAATAGGAAAAATGGAAGACAGGAAAATAGAGGGAAAAAAAACAAAAACAGAAACTCCCTGTCCATCGCCCATCGCCCACCGCGAAATAGTGTCGTGGGACGTCGTCGCAATCGCAAAAACAGAACCATTATCATACCCGTCTGTCCTAATATACCAGTAAGCCCGCTGAACACTGAGACTGAGTTCTTCCAAATCACTACGCTACGGAGGCGTTCGGTTCTTTATCCACATCCAGCCCCTTTTCTTTTGTGCGTGCCCTTCTCAACCGGATTTCTTCTATTCCTTGTCCATCGACACGAGGTTTTCGTCCTTCTCTTCAGCTACGGCACCCTTTTCTGCCGCCTCTCGCGGAGAGGTGAGGGGGCTGTTTACGCCACCGACGCTTCCGCTGATGCTATCAGCGCGGCCGTGATTGAGCAAGCCGCTACGCACGCTGGCACCATCACCCGCGAGGCTCTGCTTTGCATAGAAACTGTTGCGCTCGCCAGATAAAGTAGGGGTAATTCCGGTCGTGGAGTAGATGCTTGTACGTTCGTTGGTACCGGCGATTCGTGAGGTGGACTGGTGCAGACCTGGGGTTGACATATCACGACCACCGCTACCATCGATATTGGCACTGAGGACGCTCAGCGGCAAGGATTCGCGGCTACCTCCCCAAAGCGAAGACGGGGCAAGAGCACGTACCGAGGCATCGGTATCCATGGACCTTCGGCGACGCCTCTTGCTGGAGGAAGCCAATGTAAGAATCGACGCATTATCGGTGAGAAGATTGTTCGCAGTGGCGGAATTGTAGGTGGTTGGATGGCCGGGGATCGAGTGGGGTGCTAGATACGGCGGGATGGCCGAGGCGGGAGAGTTGGTAGGGAAAGGCTGGGTAAATTGGATAGTCTGGTAGTTGCCTTGGTTGGAGGAGTGGCCCCCATGAGTTGGAGCATTGACTGCAGCATTCGGCCCCAAAGATTGGATGGTAGTGAGCGTGGTAGTTAGAGACCGCACAGAGGGCGCAGGCGAGGAGAAAGTACTGTCTCCTCCCCTTCGAGATTCGAGACCTCCACCCGCAGTACGACTTGTACCGGCGACTGATGATGCTATATGCGAAGGAGCGTGAAGAGATTGGGCAGCATCGTAGTCGGTCGATGTAGTATGTGCTACGGACGGGGCACCGGCGGTAGGGGGCCCGGCTTCTTCGGTGGATATTCGCGTAGAAGACTGACTTCCCTGGAGTAGAGATGGATTTGATACCCTAGCGCTGCGAGAGGTCGAGAAAGAGGGATCGCTCTGATGGGTAGGTACGGTAATACTGATGCGTCCAGATTGCGGGTATGGGTTATTATTTTTTGATGTACGTTTCTTGGCACCTTTGGGGATGGCATCGCGTTTAAAATGAGTATGTCGGCCTCCCTCGGCAGAGGAAGCGGCATTCTTGAAGTTGGCCAGCTTCTTGACCCATGTTGTGAAAGGCCGCCTACGACCCGAGCGTTCTTGACGATCTGTCATGATACGATCAGTCATGATGAAGAACATGTCAGAGATGTAATGGTGCGTCATAGCCTAAAGAATAAAGAGATGGGAAAAGATGGGAAAAGAAAGAGGAGAGAGATATGAGATATGGAATATGAAGTAGGAAATATGGAATATGGGGATAGATGGGCTTTGAAAGAAGCTTTAGAAGTGGGAGGGAGAGAGAGGGAGAGTAACTTACCAGTAGGGAGAGGAGATGTCTCAGTCATGGCCATCTGGGGGCTAGAACAGAGTTACAAAGTGGCGATTAAACTGTAAATAGCCTCGGGGTTCTTAGGTTCAAGGTTTGATTCGGGTTGATTTGGTGGAAAAAGTAATTGGGGAAGTTGGCTGGTTGGGCAGGTATGCTGTATGCTGTATGGCCCAATGTGGCAGAAATAAAAACCTAATAGGACGTTAGGGGATGATATCTTTTTAAGACACCATCACCAGTAATGATGAGTGATTGAAGTAGTGAATGAGTGATGAAGGTGCGTATGAAGGTGCGTGCGACGGGGCTAAAGGGATCCAAGTGCAGCCAAAGTTGGATAAGCCGGATGGATAATTGTGGGTAACAGAAATCCACCCCACTCCCTTGCTCCAATTCTCTAATTTAAGCTCCGCTTTTCAAGGCTGATGCAACTTAACGCTAAAATTGAAGGGTGCTTGGGACGTCATTAGCCACATTTCATCTTATACCTGGTAACAACTTTCATTCCATTCTTTCACTCTACTTTCTACTCAAATTGTAAAATCAACTATTCAACCTTGACATCTGCTCGTTTCTCTCTAGCTATCTTCATGGCTTAAGGCGAGATTCCAAACCAAACGAAATATAATCAGACAAAAACGAAGATGAGATATGAGGAAAATATCCGTACTCAGCAATGTCAGGTATCCAGCACTTGCCGGAGCATGTCATTGCTCAGATTAAATCGTCTACCACCATAACGTCGCTTAACAGTGTTGTCTGCGGCTTGGTTCAGAATTCTCTTGATGCATCAGCTACCAAAATCACAATTTCAATCGACTATATTCGAGGAAATTGCTCTGTCGAGGATAACGGTTTAGGTATCGCTCCAGATGAGTTCACGCCTACCGGTGGTCTCGGCAAACTTCATTATACGTCTAAATTTCCACCTAGTGGCGATATTCATGGACGACATGGTGCTTTTATATCTTCCGTCGCTGCATTGTCGCTATTGTCAATAACATCCCATCATTATGGTTACCATTCCCATAACTCGATTAAAATTCACAACACCGAAATCTTGGCACGTCATACCCCCTCGTTACCAGAGCAGAGATTGCTAAGCTTTCCTCATGGGACCCGCACAACTGTTCGAGATCTATTTGGGTCCATGCCGGTGAGGGTTAAACAAAGGGCGATTGATGCTGAAAGAGGCGCCAACGCCAAGAACTGGGAGTCACTCAAGCGTGCCCTCGTAGCACTGCTGCTCGCTTGGCCAGGCCAAGTCTCTATATCAATCCGCGATTCCGTAGATGGGCGTAGTCTTACAATTCGTACTCCCGAAGAATCCTCAACCCCCGGAGATGGTAATTACGATACGCTTAACCTTATTACTCGTGTTTCGAGGATAATCTTTCAAGCCCAGCTATCCGATGATCGCTCTCGGGATTTGTGGGTGCCCCTTAAGGCATCGGCAGGGGCAATCTCGGTTGTAGGTGCGATATCACTCGTCCCTGTATCATCTCGACAGATACAATTTATTAGCATAGGCGTACGGCCCATCTCTAATGACCACGGACCAAACGTCATTTATGAAGAAATTAACAGGTTATTCGCGAACTCGAGTTTTGGGGTAGAAGAAGAGAGCGAAAACTTCAGTGAGAATAACCAAAATAAGCAAGTTGACGACCGCCGAATGAAACTAGATCGGTATACCAATCAGGATCTGAAGGGTAGAAAGGGGGTCGACCGGTGGCCTATGTTCTATATTAAAATTACTCTAGGGCAAGTCTCTCGAATCGCTCACTATGACGTAGAAGAGATCATAGATGAGCACCACAAGAGTCTAAAAGCAATCATGGACGTTTTATCCGCGGTCGTGTACGAATTTCTTAAAGCCCATCACTTTCGCCCAAGGCATCCTAGGTCTCGTAGGATCACATCTAAGCGTTCGAGTTCTTGCGACTTACGCAGACACTCTTTGTCTAGAAGCTCCACCCCGAAAGATGAATCTCGAGTGGCTGGGTCCAAGCTATCTCGAACTCATATACCATCTGCCGGGGATTTAGCTAGCACTCGTCTTAATATCAAGTCTAGCCACTCTAGCTTGCGGCACCCTACTCCTTTCGATTCCTGGAGTCGTATAAAATCAGGACAGCCTCAGTATGCGCATCTGTACGAGAAATCTTCGGATTGCAACATTACGGGATATACTCGTAGCCAAAACCAACCAACAGCGGATATATCACACTTAGAAGATAACGATAATATTTCGGATACGCCATTAGTTGCTTCGGATGGTACGCTTCTCCGTATTCCCTTTCCTGATGTAGAAATGGATACACCCTGGACTATCCATAGATCCACTTCTGAAGAGGAAGGTCTAAGCAGAGCACAATTGCAATTAAGAGAAGGCAAAGAGCTCCTATGGACCAACCCGACAACCAAGGATACCTTGGTTATCGATACTCGTACCGGTTCGGTGATTCGACCATTCCAACCTGGAGCTGGGGGATCCGAATTGCCTGACGAAATCCGTCGTCTACCTTTAAGAAAGAAGCTCCGTATTAACACCAAACCAATTGCAAGCGATATAAGAAGTGAGTGGTTATGTAGTCTGATATCATCCTGGACCAACCCGGTTTTTGAAATACACGAGCCACCGATCCCAGTTGCGTTTGACGAAGGGAAAGTACTCTTTCTGGCAACAAACACAGCTGAGAACGGCTGCCATGGGTGCGATTCTGGATTATTGGAATCATTTCAAACCAGTTATAGTATGGAAGGCCGCCTATCTAAAGAAAGTTTACGAAATGCTTCTGTAATATCTCAAGTCGATCGGAAGTTTATACTGGCGAAAGTTCCTTTACCCTCTCCGCCTACCGTTCCAAGTACGGGCGATAAAAGCCAGCCTTCATTGCTAGTCATTATTGATCAGCATGCTGCGGATGAACGCTGTCGGATCGAAGCTCTCATGAAGGATTACTTCATGGTTGTAGAGGATTCTCAAGGCCCAGTCACAGGAAAGCCTCGGTTGCGGATTCATGCCCAAGCCGAGCTTCTGGAGAAGCCTATCGTATTTGACATTTCCGTTCGGGACAGTCGCCGATTTGAGCAGTCTGCCGAGTACTTTAAGCATTGGGGAGTTGTGTTTCAAGTAATCTTGGTGCAGAAATCAAAGCGCGACAGCGTGGAGAAATCTAAGCTAAAAGTATTCGGGTTACCACCCAGCATAGCTGAAAGGTGTCGCTCAGAACCTCGGTTACTCATCGAATTACTAAGAAAGGAGATATCAAATCTTGACGAACATGGGCATAGTACTTCTCAGCAAACGAGAATAGAGGCAACTCAGGGAGCTGCCGATGGCTCCGCTGAACTACACTGGCTGGCTCGGTTTCACGGGTGTCCTAGTGGCATTATGGAAATGATCAACTCGAGGGCGTGTAGGAGCTCTATTATGTTCAATGATGTTCTTTCTCACGAGGAATGTGTCAGCTTGGTGAGCCGGTTGGCGGACTGCACGCTACCTTTTCAATGTGCCCATGGACGGCCATCGATGGTGCCGCTGGTAGATCTAAGCAGAATCCCTACAGAGGTGATAGATGTAAAGAAACCTACGGGTAGATTTGGGCAGCAGTTCAAGAAATGGAAATCAAGTATGGGCAATAGTTAAACATCTATATAATTGGAGGAAGAGTGTTGACTGTTGTTCTAATATATACTTGTTATACTATTTGCTATATTAAGTACCTAGGTACCTAGATACCCCATATGCTAGAGAAGTTCTGAGAAGCTCTTATTTATTATAATTGTCTTAATAATTCGAACTCTAAGTACCTCCTTAGGTACCTAGATACCTAGGGAAGTACGTACCTGACAAGGGTGCTAAAGATTAGGTACCTAACCTAAAGTATCTGTGGAACATTGGTGTCTATCGATAAAGCAGCTCCCGTCTTAGAGCTTCGCTGTGACGTTCCCCCAATCCGTATAAGCCATCATCAACTTCCAGGCAATGATGAACTAATGAGAACTAATGTGACTGTCGCAAGCATTTGAGCACACACCATGGCTTTACTTCTTGTGAGTTATCAAAACCATACTTATTTTATTCTTCCTGAACTATTCTGTTCCAACTAACCTGCTCGCAAGTGGAAAGCGTTCGACTTCTTTGAAGTAAGCCAGGTCACGCTCGGCGACGACGAAACACGATCATTATTCGAGAACAACGAGATATCAAGTGTATGCTCTGGATCCGACAGCCTATTCTTCGGGAGCGACAATGGCTATGTGCGCATCATCGGACCCAGCTGGAAGATTGTCCGGAGCTTCCAGGCACACGACACCGGCCGCATTACCCATATGCACCAGGTCGAGGGGACGAGTTTGTTAGTCACAGTCTCTGTAGGATATACGTTATAGCCTTACGATCTCGAGTGAAAAACTAATATGAAGTAGGAGGACCTCAGCAATGAACCCGTATTAAAAGTCTGGGCTCTGGACAAACCAGTCAAGAAGACAGGCTTGCCTACTTGTTTAAGCACATTAAACATACACAACGGGCGAAAGCAGTTTCCTGTGAGCACATCTGGGCATGGATAGAAAGGGTCCTATCTAACCTGAGGTATGCTTATAGATATCATCCTTCACCGCTCTTGATGATCTGTCACAGCTCGCCGTGGGATTTGCGAACGGTGCGGTCACGGTAATACGAGGCGACTTAATACACGACCGAGGTACGAAACAACGAATCGTTTACGAGTCAGAAGAACCTATTACGGGAGTCGAGTTCGTAGCTGATCCAAAGCTTACAACACTGTTTGTCGCGACAACCTCCAAGCTCCTAAAGCTGGTTATATCCGGTAAAGGACAAGGGCAACCACCGAGGACGATTGAGGATGCCGGGTGCGCTGCCGGCTGCATGACGGTAAATAGCAAAACGGGAGATATCATCGTGGTTCGGGAGGATGCGGTATACTATTACACACCGGAAGGGAGGGGGCTCTGCTTCGCTAATGACGGGCCCACGAGTCTAGTATCGACTTTCCAGGACTATGTTGCCCTCATTTCCCCACCCCCGACTTCTGGTAGCGGAGGCTCTGACAGTATTGGGAGGCGTTTTGGAGGATCTAATGCAGATGTCCTTTTCAACGCTGCTAGGTTTACAATGGTAGATCCGACGCTTCAGATAGTCGCACATTCCGAGTCTCTTATTTCCGAAGTCAGGGCTATTTTCCAAATATGGGATGATCTGTTTATTTTGACTCAGGATGGAAAGGTGAGGCGCACTAATCTTTACTCACGCGAGCATGTGCTTACCAAAAGCTAGGTTAATCGCTACCATGAGAAGTCGTTACAGCAGAGGCTCGAATTATTATACCAGCGAAACCTCTTCCCGCTTGCCATCAACCTCGCGCAGAAGTCTCACATGGAGCCACAACAGCTAAATGTCATATACCGGAAATACGGTGACCATTTATATCAGAAAGGAGACTATGATAGTGCCATGTCTCAGTATATCAAGGCGATTGATAATACCGAGCCATCGCAGGTCATCCGGAAGGTAAGCGTCTGGTTTAAAAAATTCAAACTAGTTACAGAATTTCACTAATAGGAACAGTTCCTCGATACACAAAGAATACATAACTTAATCGAGTATCTCGAAGAGCTTCACGAGCATCACACAGCTACCGCTGATCATACAACTTTGCTGCTAAATTGCTATGCTAAGTTGAAAGACGTCGAGAAGCTGGAGAAGTTTATCAAATCCGAGGGAGATCTCAAATTTGACCTAGACACGGCCATAAATATGTGTAGACAAGGTGGGTATTTTGATCAGGCTGCTTACCTTGCTACCAAGCATGGCGAGAGTGACCTCGTGGTGGATATCCTTATCGAAGACTCTAAGAAATATGCGGAAGCGCTTGATTTTATATGGCATTTGGATGCTGAAACAGTACGTAAACTTGCACTCTGATGCTGATCGGATGCTAACATCGGACAGGCATACCCATCGTTGATGAAGTACGCTAGAGTACTCTTAGAGAACTGTCCGAGCGATACCACCGATCTTTTCATTGACTACTACACAGGCAAATATAAGCCTAAAGCCCATGCAGTACCAGAAGAAACCCAAACGATTTCAAGTGGCGGATTGGCAGCTGGAGCTGCAATAGCCGTGCAGAATCTGACTAGCTTATTACCGCTTCCATACATGAGCACTTCTGCCGTTCCTACGCCTAATGGGCAAGGATCACAGGCAGCCGTCAGCGACGCAGGCACTGTAATAGATCACGAGATGAACACTGAACAGAAATATACCCCTCCTCCTCCCCGAACCGCATTTTCGTCTTTTATCGATCACTCAGACGAGTTTATCGTCTTCTTAGAAGCCTGCCTAAAGGATGATTCCCTTCAAGAGTCAGACAAGGTAGATATTTATACAACTTTATTTGAGATGTATCTCCACAAAGCAAGCGAACGGAAAGGAATGCAGAGGGAGGAATGGGAGCTTAAGGCAAAGAAGCTTATTGAAGGACGTGAAGTCCCCATCGAGGACTCCAACGTTCTCTTACTATCTCACCTCTCGGATTTCAGAGATGGCACAACTCTAGTCAAAGAACAGTCGGGACTGCTGTTCGATATCTTCCGTTCCTATACTTCGGCGAAGGACACGCGCGGCGCTATTAAAGCCCTCCGCAAGTACGGACCCGAAGAGCCTCAGCTCTACCCGGCGGCGCTGGCATATTTCACGTCAGACGCCCGAATTCTAGAGGAGGCCGGACCGGAAGAACTCGCCAACGTACTCAAGAAGATCGATCGGGACAACCTAATGGCGCCTCTCGAGGTCATCCAGACGCTAGGGACGAACGCCGTAGCAACGATGGGCATGATCAAGCCGTACCTGCGAGAGACGATCTCGCGCGAGCGGCGGGAGATCGCGTCCAACAAGCGGCAGATCAACTCGTTCCGGAAGGAGACGGAGGCGAAGCGGGCCGAGATGGCGGAGCTGGGCACCAAGCCGGCGGTGTTCCAGGCGCAGCGGTGCCCCGGGTGCGGGGGTCCCCTCGAGCTGCCCGCCGTGCACTTCCTGTGCAAGCACAGCTTCCACCAGCGCTGCCTCAAGCAGCAGCAGCAGGGCGGTGACGGCAGCGGCAGCGGCGGCGGCGGCGGGGACGGCTTCGAGTGCCCCGTCTGCGCGGCGAACAACGCCGCCGTGCGCGCCATGAAGCGCAGCCAGGTCGAACGCGCGGATAGGCACGACCTGTTCCGCGACGCGCTGGAGAAAGGGGATGATAGGTTCAAGACCGTCGCGCAGTGGTTCGGGCAGGGGGTTATGGGCGCGGGAACGGTGGAGTAGAGGATGGTATAGCAGTGTAGTGTTTTGTTGTGTTGTGTTGCGTTAAGCTGAGTCGCGTTGCGTTGAAGTTTGTGCTTGTCTAACTCTATTGTAGAATTATATCCCAGGCTGGGGGTATCGCGTCTATGAGGTACCTAATCTAATATATATGGAGGCCCCCTTTTCTATATACAATGAATGCATATCTAGGTGCCTAAGTAGGTATCTATATGCATGGGTACCTAAAATAACTCGGTACTTGAGATGTAAAAATTAGTTTTTACCCGTGACCCCGAATAAATTGTTAAGCCACCTTCCAACGGCTTCGCTGTTAACTTTGGACCGCCAGTCGGTAATGTGGTGTAGGTACGCCGATTTCAGGGACTCCTCTGGTAGACCTGTCCCGGATATTTCGGTGATCTGCCCGTGCCGGACCGTCATAGCTGCGCGGAAATCCGGGGGCAGGTCGTCCGGTAGAGGCGGTCTAGGACGAGGGTCGTCGTCGGTTGGGTGCGTGGAGAAGGAGAATTGCGGCGTCTGCGTGTATATCCATTCCCGGGACTGTTTTACGAGATTTCGAGGGGGGTCTTGTTAGTTTTCCGCAACTTGTAGGTATTGTTATATCTAGAGGGGAGGGGTTTCAGGGGGCGAAATATGGCGCTTAAAAAAAGAGAAGAAAAGAAGAGGGAGAGGGAGAGGAAGAGGGAGAGGGAGAGGGAGAGAAGGAGAATAACGCACCTTGAGCTCAGCGTACCCTTTCGCGATAGCCAGGACACCATCCAGCGCCGCCTCGGCATCCGCCTGCCGGATAACCTCGGGGTCGACGTCTCCGTACATGGCGCCGAACTCGGCGACGACAGCGTCCTCGAACTCGGCGATATCCGCCACACCGACGTTGCGGATCGGGCTGCGCACGCTCTCGACGCCGCGCGCCTTGATGAAGGGGGCTGCGGGGGAGCGCAGCAGCGGGCCGACGAGGGGGAGGTTGGGCGAGCGCAGGAGGCAGGTGCCGTGGTGCAGGGAGCGCAGGCGCGTCAGCTTGTAGGCCGAGCCCGAGACCTTGAACGTCTGCGTCTGCGTGTGCGTGTGCTCGGGGGTGTCGACGTTGACGTCGAGCACTATGTCGTGCCGCTCGTTGACGCGGGACCCGGACGCGCCGAGGGAGCGGAGCGCGCGGACGACCATCTCCGCGTGCTTGTTGCGGTCGAACGAGGCGGGCGGGCATATCACGCTGTAGTTAGCGTTGCCGGAGTCGTGGAAGACGGTGCCGCCGCCGGAGCGCCGGCGTACGAGGAGCACGGGGCCATCGAGAGGATCCCCGCGCTCGTCCACGACGCTGCTTTTCCCCGGGCCCAGAAGGCCCAAGTTCACCTCGACCCACGGGTTCTGGTTGCGGCCGACGACCACGCAGGGCCGGTTCGCGTACAGGAACAAGACGACGGAGTCCGGGGGGGACGTCTGCAGGAGGAAGTGCTCGATGGAGAGGTTGAGGTACGGGTCCGTCGCCCGCGAGATGTACACCTGGACCCGGTTGGAGGGGTGGGAGACGGCGTCCGCGTTGAAGAGGCGCCGCGTGGGGGAGGGGATAGAGGTATAAGAAGAAGAGGAAGAAGAAAAAGAAGAAGGTCTTATACGCGGCCTGGCGAAGGTGTTGAGGAGGTGCCGTGGGAGAGCCATGGGGAAAGAAAGGAAAGAGAATAGAAAACTCTGTATTATCTCATTTCATCTCATACTAATTAATTTATATTGTTGTCTTATATTATCTTTGGTTATTTCATATACATGATTTTAAACTTTTTAGTTGAAATATTGGAAAAAGGTGAGTGAGGCTAATATGTACCTGAGGCAGGTAAGGTTAAGTGAGATGAGATGAGATTTTAATATTTGGCCTGCAGCAGAGTGCATATGACGGAGTTACCAATAACTCCCCTGTCCTGTCCGGGACCTGCAGTCTGCAGCTGCTTGGTACATAGTAGGTAGTATGTAGCTGGTACTACCCCACATTAAAGTTAGGGTCCGTTTTTTTATCGATAAACATCGCGGGGCTTGAATCGGAACTCTTTCCCTCCCCTCCCCCACTAGAGGTACCTAATCGTCAGACCTCGAAAATTAAATCTTGCACCCCCCCCCTTCCATTCATTTGGCTCTTTGACTCATACGAACAAAGCCTCCTATCGCTTTAAAGAAACCACGACTCGGTTTCGGAAGACCCACTGGGAAATTTTTTTACTAGGCGTCTCGTAGGAGTAGCCATTATTATTATAACCCAGTTCTACTCTACCAATTGAGAGGTAGTTACTGTAAAGTTTACACACAACTTCTACCAAGCCATCATCTACATTTCGAGAATTACACCATGTCGACTTTCGGAGAGGCCTTTCGGGTCACCACGTTAGTTTTATACCTCCAATTGAATCTATTATATCTTTCTAACGTCTAATATATAGTTATGGAGAGTCCCATTGTCGTTCCGTAGGATGTATCGTCGACGGCTGCCCCCCGGGCATGGAACTCACCGAGGACGATATCCAACCCCAGATGAACCGTCGCCGCCCGGGTCAGAGCAGTATCACGACTCCCCGGAATGAGAAAGACCGAGTCGCTATACAATCCGGTACCGAGTTTGGTATTACCCTTGGCACTCCGATTGGTCTAGTAGTTCTCAACGAAGATCAGAGACCGAAAGACTACGGGAACAAGACGATGGACCTCTACCCACGACCCAGTCACGCCGATTGGACTTACCTGGAGAAGTATGGTGTCAAGGCAAGCAGTGGTGGTGGGAGAAGCTCGGCCCGTGAGACTATTGGTAGAGTAGCAGCTGGTGCCATCGCCGAGAAGTACCTTAAACTCGCTTATGGTGTTGAAATCACTGCTTTCGTCACATCCGTTGGCTCCATTCACATGTTCCCGCCCACACCCGAATACCCGACCCCGAGTCAAAATCCCGCATTCATGGAGCTAATTCAGAATATCGACCGCGAAACAGTCGACAAGTTCTTGCCCGTAAGATGTCCGGATGAGCAGGCTTCGCAGAAGATGGCAGATTACATTGCCGAATTCAAAGAGCGCAACGACAGCATTGGTGGAACCGTAACCTGTGTCATCAAGAACGTGCCAAGCGGTTTGGGGGAGCCGTGCTTTGACAAGCTGGAGGCGAAGCTCGGACACGCCATGCTCAGCATACCAGCGACTAAGGGCTTTGAAATTGGTTCCGGTTTCGGTGGTTGCGAGGTGCCGGGATCTATTCACAATGACCCCTTTATCAGGGCCCCGGAGACCCCTGCTAGCCCGGGTACCGGTGCTGGGCTAGCTGGAACTCCCAGGCCTAAACTTACAACTAAGACGAACAACTCGGGAGGTATTCAGGGTGGCATCTCGAACGGTGCTCCTATCTACTTCCGAGTCGCCTTCAAGCCGCCTGCCACCATCAGTCAGGCACAGACGACAGCGACCTACGACGGAGAGTCGGAAGGTGTGCTAGAAGCTAAGGGAAGACACGACCCTTGCGTGGTTCCCAGGGCGGTTCCCATCGTCGAGGCCATGGCGGCGTTGGTAGTTATGGATGCGCTGTTGCAGCAGATGGGACGACACGAAGCGAGGAGACATCTCCCTCCTCTAAAGCAAACTGTGCCGCCGGCGGATAGTGGCGTTTCTAGGGATACAAAACAATAAATAAATAGGCTGGGGATAGATAGACAAAAGGAGAACATGGGGTGATAAATTAATATTATTGGTCATCTTAATATAGCTGCTGCTGCTACTAATAGACTCTGTGAATACTATAGACCCTAAGTTCAGATAACTAAGGTTTTACGTAAAGAGTCTTTTGTAGACAAGTTGAAGGCTACAACCAATAAGTAATGTTTAGTAGTTACCTGTTACCTGTCAATAAACCTCTTCAAGAAAGCAACAACAGAGTACCACAGGCTATTATAGATCATATGCTAGATGCACATATTGTGGATATGTAGCACACTATACTTTTTGTACTTCATCCTAAGCTCTCTTTCCCTTGCATGTCTACAAGTGCCGGAAGCGTTCCTCCGCTACGCAAACTACTTGACAAACTCCATCTTTTCACCATTGACGTTGAAGATCTGAATCTCTCCATCCTCGCCTACCTCGCGACGGCCCTCGGCACAACCTACCATAACGGGCGTTAGCAAGTGCACGTATAAGACAGGAAATAGTTAGAGAATTCGAGGGGTAGTAATTCCTGGGAAATCCGGATTTATAATGCCGGGCTTCAGAAAGGAACTAGGTACGGAATAATAAGAGGTACTGATTGTTCTACGTACAGCTGTTGTACTGTAGACATGAGAGAGGTTAGCAACTATTTATGCAGAGAAACCCTCTCGTCTATAAATTGTGTCTTAGAGACACGAGGGGGGGAGTGGTAGGTAGAGGACCTACAACTCCGGAGCAAGGCTCCTCTTGGCAATAATCGATGCTGCACTGGAGACAGCCTGGAAGACAGCACTTGTTCTGGTATTGGCGTTCGGCGAGGACAAGGGCCTGGGTAGGTCCGGCGTTGGCGAGGGCGACTAGGGGAAGACTGGCGATTGCGTTGAGGAGGTAGATCATGCTGGAGGAGTACATCGTGGGCGGGGCTTCTCTGTATCTCGGTGCTATAGGGGGATAGATGTGGTATATAGGGCACAATGGCTTAGGTAGTAGGTACCTTACTTATGTTCGAACCTGGCGTTGGGCGATTTCTTCTTTGGTAAAGGATCTGGAGAATCAACGGAATCCTCCTGTTGGAATTATCTCAAGCAGCCATGTTTATATATTATAATCTCTCATGGGCAATAGACCTAGTCTCCAAGACTACCATAGTAGTCCGTACATATTTTTTTTTCGACGGCGTTCCACCGAGACATAGCACCCCATTCCTCATTAGATCTTGTTGGCTTGCTCTTTCGAACCGGATACCACGGTCTAACTCCCATTTGCTGCTCCCCGCTGGCCAACTAACGACCCCAAGCAATCACCTCGGTGATGAAGGCCGGCTTCCTCATATTCACTGGCGGCGCTAGGTAAGGGGTGCAGCGGCAGGTTATCCCTTACTAAAGTTTCGAGCGAATAGAAACCGGTGCCACTTCTCATGAAGGCAAGGGACATCGTGCAGTAGGATAGGGCTCCCGTTTAAGACGTTCCGGTGGGTTAGAGATATTCAATATTATTCCCATATATAGGTTACATATGACTACCTACTTGGGGAAGTATGAAATCTACAAATATGTAAAACTGCTACTTGACAATATACATATACTCTAGGAGAAAAGGGAGTAGGATGTGGTGGATGTAACATCGTCCATGCAAAGGAAGACATCCAGCCTGGGAGTAATAATGGGCAAATAGTTGGGCGAATAAGGGTGAATAAAAAACCACTAAAAGAAAATTATAGCCCTTAAATCTAAAATTTTGCGAGGAGAGGAAGAGGAAAAAAAAAAAAAAAGAAAAAAAAGGAAAGGGAGATAGGAATGGCAAAAAAGCTAGGACTCTAATTTTTTTCTACTTAGTTGACCTGAACAGTTGGCCTGCCTGCACGCCCCTCGCAAAGGATCGAACTCAAGTCTTACGAAAAGACCCGGGAGGGTTATTTCTAACCCTACTCATTACCACTAGACCACGGCCACGTTGGTTTCGCAGCTCTGAGAGGGGGTGGAAGAGTGCCTGCCTAAGGACTTATTTAAGTCGACGGCGGGGTACGAGATGTTTGTAGTGTACATACAAGAGGTACCAACCAACCCCTTTGGTAACGGCGCGTCCTTCTAGTTACCTACATCTACATCTTTTCTCGCTCCAAGTGTCAAGATCAAGAATATGTAGTTTGTCATATTATGTATAGGCTCTGCATCTTGGGTACGCCCCTTTTCTCCCTCTATCACTTTATATGCCTGCTAACCCTTATATTCACACTGCACCCAAGACTTCGACATGGGCATCACGACGCATAGCACACGTCTTTCTCTAGATTTCTGAGGCGCGCAATGGATAAAACGCCCCAGGGTCACTACCGATATCAACACCGTGCATCATCGATCCGATCTCGACCATATATAATCAGTAGCACTTCGACTCAACCCTATAACCAGGCAAGTATAGCAATACCCGAATCCTCCTCATCCCCCCCTCCCTCCCCAATGAACATCATCACACCCCTTCCTCCGCATACAACCCCTCCTGCCGAATCCAACCCGCCACATCCTCACTGACCAGCTTTCCCAGCGCCTCCCAGTCTTTCCTCCGCACCGCCTCCCGGACCTTCGTACTACTCACCGCCACCACCTCCTCTTCCTCTTTCTCCTCGCCTTCTTTCCTGCCATTCCCGCTCCCCTCCACCATCTCAATCCGATCCACCCACTCCGTCCTCCCCCCCACGCGCCCCAGGGCCCCCTCCCTCAGACCCTTCACGTACGCCCTCTGCGCCGCCGCGTCGCCCCACTCCGCGTCCGTGCGCATCGTCACCCGCAGCTTCGCGCGCGCGAAGAACGGGTCTAGCGCCGACGCCATGGCCCCGGACCCCGGGGGCGGGGAGTAGTAGTACTTGGGGTCGAAGATGCGGATCAGGGTGTCGAACCCGGTTAGGTACACCTGCTCGGGGCCCTGGTCCTGCACGTTTTGGCTTTGGTTTTGGTTGTGCTGGTGGTAAAAGTCCGACGCGGCAATGGCCCCGGCTTTCGCGTGGAAATACGGCTCCGTCGTCACCGCGATGTCCACGCCTTGGCACCACGCGCTGCGGCGCTGCGCTGGCGGCGGCTCGGCGCAGCGCAGCAGCAGGTCTTGCGCGAAGATGTACATCATCGCGAGCCGCTGCGGGAAGGAGGCTGGTTTGGGCGCCTTGTCGGCGTTGTTGATGGCGAGGAGGAGCAGGACGCGCGGGGTGCGAGTGTTATCGCCGTCGCCGCCGCTATCTGATGGCCCGTGGTCTGCGAGGGCGGATAGCGCCATGCGCCGGTGGGCGAGGGTAGGCGGGTTGAAAGACGAGTCGAGGACTAGGAGAGATTTTATGGGGGCTTGGGGAGGATGAGGAGTGGGTGGTTCGGCTGCTGATGGTGATGCCGAGGATGGTAAGGAAGAATTTGTCAAGGAACACAGGACGCGGAAGGTCGCGTTGGACGTTTGGTAGCTCTTGAGAGCTTGGGTGAAGACGGAAACGAGATTCGGTGGTAGTCGAGCCATTGATGGAGAGTCGTCTGATGATGGCATTTCTTATTACATTTATATAGGAAGGCTATTTGGGAATTAAAGTAAGGTATGGCGTCGCTAATTCTATATGAGAGCGGTATAAAGCATCGTGCTATTTTTTGTTATTGGTAAGAGCTTTTTATATAGCGATGTTAGATGTGATGTCAGTGAATGGAAGTTGACGATAAGAGGTGGGATGAGAAAAGGTGGAGACGAGGGGTGGTTCCGAAATCTTGGCATGCGGGTGATCCCGTTATAAGTGGGTATCTACCGGGTATGTATGTACCTGCGTAAACTCAGAGCCGGGGGTCCAAAAAGGTACCTAATGTTATTTACCTCGTCATAAACAGGAAAGTTGAAAGGAAATGTGTAATTAGAAGCCGATTACCAGCTTGTCATATGCTAACGAATAACCTCTCGTAGTGCGAGATATGCTTCCTTTCAATGCAATAAGAAATCGTAATAGCCACGGGGTATCGTAAGTTATAAACCAGTATTCCAGAACGCCTAAGTGCTTCGATATGCGATCCTGCTAAACAACTCGCTGCCACACGCCCTCAACGAATTTCCGGCTCTCGCATGAAGTCGGGGATGCTCAGTCCGCCGTCGCCAGGGGTATACTTTCTAGACTTCGCCTTCCGCTCTCGCTTGTCGGCAGCGAGCTTCGATATCGCCTCTTCGTCGTGGTCGTGAATGTTCATGGCCGCCATCCTATCGCGGTAATCATCGATTGCTTCGACCATGTCTTCGACGGGGTTGTTCTCCGCGGTGTCGGCGCTGTCGTCCAGGGCGTACACTTCCACCCCGCGTATGTGCGTGTCCTTCCCGTTCTGGTGGTTCTCGAGAACGATAACTCGGACAAACCAGCAGCACAGCGAGTTGCCATCATGTCCGCCGCCGGCTCCCTCGATAGGTACGTCGGCCCAGCCTTTGGGTTGGTTAAACTCCATCATCACATACGGTATAGTCATGTTCGGACTAAATCCGGCCGTGATCTGGATCTTGGTGGGCGTGTAGCTCTCGTCAAGCTCGTAATCCAGGTAGAGTCTGAGCTTGCGTATCTCTACGCGCTTGATGAAATGAATATTTAATCGGTGGGGCTGAGGCCCGTCAGACCTAGAAATGACCTGTTAAGATAGGATCGACGTGTGGAAATAATGCATGTGCTTACTGCCAGTAATGATTGACATCGTCATCTCGCAGCTCCTTAACGCCACAGCCAGGTTTGTAGCTGCTGACGGTGAAACTAGCCAGGTTGCTGATTTCCTTCAAACCAACTAGGGACGCGTCGAATGCGGCCTCGTCGTTGAGGAATTCTTCTTCCTCGTCTAGTTCTTCTTGCTCTATATCGTCCCCCTCGATGCCCTCAAAATCATGATCCTCAAAATCATGGTCCTCAAAATCATGGTCCTCAAAATCATGGTCCTCAAAATCATGGCCCTCATCGTCTTCGCCTTCATCCTCCTCAAAGTGCTCGGTGTCCTCTTCGGTTGCAGCTGTAATATCGTAAGATGATTGACCTGATGACGAAGTATGATGAGAAGACGCGTCACTCCTCTGGTCTTCTTGTGCGGCGGCTTCACCGCGAACCCTGAGAAGCACGAGCCATAGCTGATCCTGGGTTATTGCCGGCCGAGGCGGACCATCCCCACTTGGGGCCGAAGCTGAATGTTCTCTTCCAAACTCTGGGTTATCCATAGCATATATGATAGAAAAAGCTTTAAGGATGAAGGATGGATAGGAAATGGTAGATGGTGGAATGAGAGAGAAAAAGAGAAAATATTAAAAGTGAAATTCAAGCTGACCTTGAGGTGTCTGCAAGCCTACAGGCCACTGCAAATCACGTCTTCCATTATCATTTAAGGCAGAGTATAAGCCGGGTGTCTGGGTGACACTAGGTCGGCTCGGGTCTCCGGGGAAACCTGGTGATGCCCGTGAAACGCGGTCCGGTCGCATCAAGCGCCGTCGGAATTCTTCTTGTTGTTGACGGAGGCTGGCATGGTTTCTAGCTGTGCCGCCGCTGCTGCCAACATCTTGTGGCTCCATCGTTAAGTAAGGAATGGTGAACGGAAGTTCATCTAAAATGAATAGGAAGTTCTATTTTGTTCAAAATCAGGTTGTTTTCATGAATAGGCGTTTATGAAATGTGAATTCGCCGGGATGAAATTATTGATGTTTTTGTATACAAAGTACGTATTTGTATATAAATATTAAAGTGGGTTCGTTTTGTTACTAGCGTCGCTTTCTTAAGGTATTTTGCGTCTATGTATTTATACACCATATGTATCTAACGAGCTACCTAACTCTTGCTATTGTCAAGCCATTATTTATGGACCTTATTTTTTATTTCACTCTTAAACCTTCTATTTTGAGCAATTTGATACTCACTTCTTTATGACCTACCTGCACACATGCTGCAAGGGCTTTGGCCTAGACCATCAAAATATCAACTTTCTATTTATTCCATCAAATTGCCAAGTCCTCATTTAGCCAGACCTACCTAGGCACTTATAGTATGTGACCTTGGCCAGCCACTACTGCTGGATTACCGTGTCCGTATTATATCACCGTATTACCTATGTCATGTCATACGCCATAACTATCATCTAATCCATGACTTTTAATTCGATGCATATTTTGAGATACTATACTAGGTACCTAGGTAGTTAGTTATATGAGTCGTCTATAAAGCATATAAACAGCAGGTTAGTATGAATTCTACTTGGGGATGTTCCACTTCATAATATATTACCATCTCCCTCCATCTCTCTCTTCATCAATCGAGCAGTCGAGGTCCCCCTCTAGTCCCCACTTCGTCTATGTATTTTACATAGTACATGTTCGTATCTAATCCGTACCTAGGTACTACAGGCTACAGCACGGGATAGGTATCAGGTGGGTACCTAACTCAAATGGCGTTATCCGGTACCTTAGTAACCGCTAATACCGGACCAAGTACGCTACATTTAGGTAATACCTATGGAAATTAATAAGTGCCATGTAACTTTATAGTTCAAAATACCCTAAAAAGAAAAAGAAAAAAAATATGGCCTTTACTTCGGTTGATGTCATTGGGCGGTCGTATCGGCTCGCAGTTCCCCGTAGCTTTAGTGCTACAAACACCCGAAATTTAGTGAGGGGCAGCGTGCTTCGCTCCAGCTCCAGCTCCAACTCCAGCTCGAAGTCTGCTATCGTTTTTCCAACACCCTCAACACCTTCAACACCTGCTCACACGACATCTGGTTCGTCTACCTCATCTCTCCCCAAAAGTCCAACAGGAAAATATAACAATTCACCTTCATCTATTTCATCGGTATCTACCGTACGAGTTGATTGCTTTTTCAAGCCATCGGACAAGGGTCATAAGACATTCGTACCCTGTCGGTTATTCTCTTCTTCTTCTTCAACACCTGCCAAATCCGTCCATCTAACCTCTCTTGATTCGCAACATCATTTTCAAGTTAGATCCAGGCCCCACCATAACTCTTCCAGTTTTTCCCATCCTCTCCTTCGTCTACAACGTGGGGCAGCCCCTCTACATACAAATATATCAGCACGTGTGCCCAACAGCCGGTCCTTCTCGACCTCTTCCCCAGTTTGTTGTTCAGCCATCATACCCTCATCCATCATGGCAGACCGAGACGTTCTCCCTTCTACCGTTGTCCCCTCTCACTATGATCTCTCCATATCTTCCTTGAATTTTAAAGACTGGTCCTATGAAGGAACAGTGGACATACAAGTCTCCATTGCCGAACCTGTCAAGGAAATAGTCCTCAACTCTATCGAGCTCAAGCTACACGCAGCTAAGATAACAGTCGATCAGACCAAGTCTTCTCAGTCCCTGGAAACCACTACGTTCAACTATGACGAAAAGAAGCAGCGTGCGACCCTCGTCTTCGCTGACGAGGTTCCTGCTTCTCAGAAGGCCACTCTTCATATTACGTTCCAGGGAATCCTGAACAATGACATGGCCGGTTTCTACCGGAGCAAATACCAACCTACCGTTCCCGCTGCAGCTTCGGTACCCAGAGATGATACCTTTCATTACATGTTCAGCACCCAATTCGAGGCCTGCGATGCCCGTCGCGCTTTCCCTTGCTTTGACGAACCTCGACTTAAGGCAACTTTCGACTTCCAAATCGAAATCCCCGAGGACCAGGTTGCCTTGTCTAACATGCCCGTCAAAGACACCTCGAAGAGCAGGGACGGTTTCGTGACAGTTTCCTTCGAGCGGACTCCGGTTATGAGCACGTATCTTCTAGCCTGGGCCGTTGGCGATTTCGAGTACGTTGAAGCATATACCGACCGAAAATACAATGGAAAGCAGATCCCCGTACGTGTGTATACCACCCGGGGACTTAAGGAGCAAGGTCGATACGCTTTGGAACATGCCCCTAAAACCATTGACTTGTTTTCCGAGAGCTTCGGTATCGATTACCCCCTGCCAAAGTCCGATTTGCTTGCCGTTCACGAGTTTACGCACGGAGCAATGGAGAACTGGGGTCTGGTGACTTACCGTACGACAGCCGTCCTCTTCGATGAGAAGACCTCTGACGCCAGGTTCAAGAATCGCATTGCATACGTCGTCGCTCACGAACTAGCTCACCAATGGTTCGGCAACCTTGTCACTATGGATTGGTGGGATGAGCTTTGGTTGAACGAATCGTTTGCCACCTGGGCAGGATGGTACGCCGTTAATGAATTCCACCCCGACTGGCAGGTCTGGGCCCAATTCGTCAACGAGGGAATGGAATCGGCCTTCCAGCTTGATGGAATGCGCGCATCTCACCCCGTTCACGTTCCTGTCAGGGACGCTCTGGATGTAAACCAGGTCTTTGACCATATTAGCTACCTCAAGGGATGCTCTGTCTTACGAATGTTGGTCAATCATCTCGGTGAGAAAACCTTCCTCCAGGGTGTCGGAGCATATCTGAGGAAGCATGCTTACGGCAATGCCAAAACTGAATATCTCTGGGAGGCATTGGCTGAGGCCTCTGGAACCGACATCACTGCTCTTATGGGTAACTGGATAGAGAAGATAGGTCACCCAGTAGTGACCATTGCTGAGGAACCTGGGCAAATCTCGATCAAGCAGAATAGATACCTATCAACAGGCGATGTTAAGCCAGAAGAAGATCAGACTATATGGTGGGTACCTCTCGCCTTGCAGGGCAAGGTTGGACAACAGGACATTCAAAACTTGGCCCTCACCGAGAAGAGCGCAGTAATTCGCGATATCGACGACAACTTCTACAAGATCAACAGTAATGCCACCGGCTTCTACCGAACAAATTACCCTCCCGCTCGTCTTGCGAAGCTTAGCAAGCAGCTTGATCGTTTGAGTAATGAAGACAAGATCTCTATTATTGGATCTGCAGCAGATTTGGCCTTCTCCGGTTATGGTACTACACCTGCTCTCCTTTCTTTCCTCGAAGGGTTCAGAGGTGAGACAAACCAGCTTGTCTGGGCTCAGGTGCTAGACTCCCTTGGTCTTGTTAAAACTATCTTTGGTGACGATGAGGCTATCAAAAATGGTCTCGAGAAGTTTACTCTGGAACTTATCAGCGACGCAGTAGAGAAGATTGGTTGGGAGTTTCCGGAAGGCGAGGATTATCTCAGGGGTTTGCTGCGAAAGAGACTTTTGCTCAGTGCCGCAGCGAACGGTCATCCAGAGTAAGTCCCCCCCCCCCCCCCCTTTTTTTTTGGAAAAAAAAAAAAGATTACGTGTTTCGTTTTCCTGCAATCAAACCCATAATACTTGACAGTCATTTGTTTCCCATATACTCTGGTCTAATAGCTAACCAAATATTCAGAGTTGTTGAGAAGGCAAAGTCACTATTCGAGGCCTGGGTTGATAAGGGAACTCCTCTTCCTCACCCGAACTTAAAGACAGTGGTCTACCGTGCGGGTGTGAAGACCGACCCGGCAAAGGCGGTGGAGGCCCTCAAGAAAGAGTGGTTCACCGGAGCATCCTTTGATGGCAAACTGGCCTGCCTTGCTTCGCTAGGCCACGTTCGCGACCCCGAACTTATCTCCAACAGCGTCCTGCCCTTCAACAGTGACTTATCCCCACCTGCCCCTCCCTCCGAATCGGTGCCTTCAGGTGACATGCATACCATTGGTAGCACCTTGGCAACCAACTCAGTTGGTCGTCCGATCCAGTGGAAGTACATCCAGGAGAACTGGGACAAACTGACAACCAAGATGGCGAACCCGGTTGTCCTCGACCGCTTCGTCAAGCTTACGCTTTCGAAGTTCACTGACGCTAAGTACATCGACGAAATCGACGCCTTCTTCAAGGACAAGGATACAAGTGCTTTCGACCGGACCTTGGAGCAGGTCAAGGACGCTATCCGCGGCCGGGCTGCCTACCGCCAGAGGGATGCTCAAGCCATCAAGGAGTGGTTGAAGGCTAATGGTTATCTCCAGTAGAGAGAATACGTGTTAAGATATCGTAGACATATTATCTACGAAGCTTATGAAAGGGGGAAAAAGTATTGCATGGTTCTCGGCATAGAGCATTTACATGGAAAACATTGCAAAAGAGCCGTAATTCCTCAAAAAGCATAATAAGTAAAAATAACACAGCAGTTACAGTGACTTCGCCGTGAATTGTCTTGATGAGCTTAGAGTTAGGATTGTTTTGCTCGTGGTATTTGGTTGCGTAATACGGTATAGCTGAGTGATAAACTCGGTCTAGTATAAATAGACCCTGACATCCTAACTTAAGTCTTAAGTAGTGTCTATCTTCCATATAACTTGGAAGTTACCTACGTAACTAGGAGTTAAGAATATCATCTCCCCCTTCTCTCTCTTTTTCTCGTCAACTCTATGAAGTCCAACTCATCGGTATGATTATAAACATAGGTAGGTAGGCTTCTCAAATTTACTATTTGTAAGTAGTGTAGAACTTCTAACTCTTACGGTTTGACTGCTACCTAGCACCTCCTAAGCTAGCAGCCAAGTCGAGCCTCTCTTTCTTCCCAATATGTACCCGAGGTATAGTAATCCCTCGAAACCTCTCACAACAACAATAATAATCATACCTATACCTCTCATCATCATCATTACTATTTATACGCAAGGGGAGTTTCACACGCAATCCTTACAAAACACACGGATATAAGCAAGCAGACAAGCAAGAAAAAAAAAACAAAAGTGGTATATCCTCATGATCTTGGGTCTCATTAACCATTTACGCCGGGCCGAAACTTTTTCTTCTGTTCTTCATTTTTTTTTCTCTCGCCTTCTCGTAAATGCCAACGAAGAAAAAAAAATCCATTTTTGGTACAGACAAACAAACCAGGAGAATCCTATTCCCTCACCCCCACTCCACCCAATCCGATGATGCTGCGAGGTGCGGGAAAGAGAGCCAACGCCCAGTTTGTGACCCACCATCCTGTTATGTTGTTGTTGTCGTTTTTTTTCTTCCTTTTTTTATTTATTTATTTTATCAAATCAGAAGGCCAAACCCAGACGTATCTGGAGAAGCCCGCCGATCCCTGCTTTTACAATTATCCTCCTTCTCCTTCCCGTGAGTGACACAAGCGCGACCACCGAATTGTGACAGTGCCTTAGTTTTAATATCGAGATTATTATTCCTGTACAAAACCAGACGGGGCAGAGAAGTCTAGATACGGTCGAGAGAGAGAAAGAGAACGAAGGTAGGGTAGATATCAGCGCCATGACTGCCGAGCCAGGAGCCGATCCCGAGAGATGCGACAGTAAAATCGACGGACACCGGCACGAGACTGAATCCTCTACGATTCATCAGTTCGGGGTCTTCCGCCGCGTCCCATCCCGCCGCGGCCGCGACCTCGTCCCCGTCCCCGTCCCTCTCCGTGTCCTCGCCAGCCGCCACGGTAGTCGCCCCGGCCACGTCCTCTCCAGCCTCCTTCGCGGTCACCTCGCGGCCGGTTGCGCTGGACTTGGTGGAATCCGTCGTTCGCTTCGGCGGGAGCACGAGACTAGATGATAGTTAGCACTGCTATATTGCAATCCATCTGAAAATAAAATCTGTGTTATGATAACAACTCTTCTATTTACTTACCTCTGGTGGGTTGTCGGGCTGTTCGTCAGCCCAAGATTGAACGTTGCCCGCTGCTGCGGGAGTCGCCGTTAAGCCAGTTTCTGTTTCAGTAGGATCTCGGGGGACCTTAACCCAGTCTTCCTGGGAAACCGAGGCGCTCAGCTCGTTGTTAGCATCCCATTGGGACTCGGCAGCAGCGTTAGCAGCGTCATCGGCAACGTCGGCGTTCTCGGGAACGCCAGGTGTCGACGACGGTTCGGTGTGGCCGTTGGTTAATTGGACCGTATCTCCAGTGCTGTCGATCTCTGTAAGGCCGGCATGGGCAACGGTCGGGTCAGTTTCGTTAGTGATTTCTACAGGTGCTTCCGTAACTTCAGTTGCCTCGGCAGCGAACAGACTAGCATGGGCCGCGGACACAGCCTTGACCTGAGCATCTGCGAGAAGGTCAGCGACAGGAGAATAAAAGAGGCGTACCGTATATACGAACAAGTTGTCTGAAGCTCCTCCCCGCTAACACTGGTGGTCTTCTCTTCGGAGCCTTCGATCAGCTTAATCATAGTAGAAACAGCATTCTCGTCTCCCGAATACACATTAAGAAGGACTCCCTCCAACGCCATGTTCTCGTCGAGACCAGCATCTGCCTCCTCCGTTCTTCGAGCAGCAGCGAGTCGGAGGAACTGGGAGAGTATCAGGAGGCTGTCATGTTGAACCTTCTGGACCCTTTGAGCCTCAGCGGCAGCTTGTTCCTTAAGTTCGCTAATCGCATCGGCCTTCTCCTTCTCGAATTTCTCCGTTAGGGATTTCTCTAGGCTAGCCTTGTCGGCTGCGGCGCGAGCTCGGTATTCCTCATCCACCTTCTTATACTGGGCGAGTTGCTCCTCGAGCTGGGCAAGCTGGGCTTCCAGCTGGGGCTTCTTCAGGCGCTGGGCGCGCTGGTCGGCGTTGATAATCTTGGCATTTACAAGATCATCTAGCGACTTGTCCTTGTGCTGTTCGATTATGGGGTCGGTCTTGGAGGCGTTGCTCTAAAAAGAAAAAATGTATTTGTTAGGTTGCAAGCTCCACTCAGCAATAAGCAAGAGAGGGGGGAGGGGCAGTGAAAGAGTGTGCATGAAGCGACTGATGCAACTTACGATCTTTTTGTTCACGTTACGGATGTTCCTAGTAAAACGAGTTAGCGAGAAGTAAAGCGTTAGAATGCGACGAGGTGTCACTAACTTTTGGAGCTCACGGACGTAAGGGCTCTCAGAGCTGTCATCCTGACCTTCTTGACCGGCGACGGAACCAGCCTTCTCGGGCACGGACAAAGCAGACGGGGCTGGAGAATCGGTTCGCTCAGCCTTAGCCTTCTTCTTCTTTGCAGACTTGGGTTCGGTCTGAACAGGTGGGTTCTGAACGGTAGTAGAAGGCATAATGTATTGGGATGACTTAAGTCCTGTGTTCGTCGTTTCGGGTAAGTGGGATAAATTTTTATTTTTATTTTTATTTTTTTATTTTATTTTTTGGAGGGGGAGCTTGTTTGCTTAACTTGGCGAATCGTTGGATTCAAGGTTAGGTAGGTACGTATAAAAGAGGAAGAAAAAAAAAAAGAACGCCGGATGCAAGTTGCAGTATTGTAGATCTGACAAAATGCAAAAAGGTTCTTGCGCAGTAAAATGATAGAGGTGGTTAATTTTTTATTTTTTCTTTGGAGTTTCGGTTTATAGGTTGAGTTGAGGTTAGGTAAGGTTCAGGTAACTAAAAGTGAGGTTTTGAGGTTGCGTTGTGTGGCAGTTGGAGTAAGTTTTGGTTGGTCTTGGAATTGGCCTTTGGTTGGTGCCTTTGGTGCCTTGGACTGCTTTGAGAGGTACTTTGGACCTTGGGTTTAAGAGTGCCAAGGTGGATATTATTTTTCTGCAAGTGCGAGGTTTTGGGTCCAAAGTTTTAAGAGATCGGAATTTTTTAACCAGGGTTTTATCGTTAGCTGCTTAGGTACCCTAGACCCGCCTATGACCGCCCCTTAGGTTTAGGTAGGTATCAGGCCCCGAAGCCCTCTAAACAGTCACACTGCTTCCCTCATCCAACGGCTCATGCCACAGCTTCGATCTAACAACTGTCTAACAACTGCTAAGCTTGTTTGTGCCTTTACACCTTACGTAGAAGTACCTTTTTTTGTTTTTGTTTTTGTTTTTTTTTTCTCCATCAGCGAAACTTGGAGAAACTTTAAGAATTTCAAAGTGGGACAATAAACGAAATCCACGATATTTAGTCCCATCATCGTGTTCAGATGCACTTTGCCATGTTTTGCCTTTTGCCTTTTGCCTTTTTTTAATTTCCCTTCTACTTTTCATACATCCTCATTATTCATCCCGGTTCCTTTTTCTTAAAACTTGCCGACAGGTAGCCTTAACGACCATGTTTGATATCTTCAACACAACACCACCTCAGAAATACTTATACCCGTGCATCGCAAGCAAAGCTGAGTCGGGTGTGTGTACGATATTGTGTACGATATACCTATGCGCTGTACCAATATTATCGGCGCCCACTGTTAAGTCCGATGTATAACAACCTGTATCCACCAACTTGTTACTCGCGCAAGGCGCGCTTGGTCAAAGTGAGACAAGAGTAAAAGGATACTTCAGCTAGGTAACTATATGCCTTGGCTCCAGATATTCAGTTATCTTCATTGGCCAAGACCAAGTTATATCAAGCCTAGTAGTAAACTCGTTCTATTTCATCCCTTGAACTTGGCCAGGGTGTCCTTCGAGCACGTTAGCGATTCATCTTTTGCATTTATAAAGATATAAAGGTATAAATGTGTTAGTTTACGCTTATAACTTACCGCTGTAGCTTTCTTCACACTCCTAGCACTTATACCCCTTTCGCCAGCTTGTTTCGCGTCGATAGCTGCCTCCTTCATAAGTCTAGTTTATAGGGTTAATATTTCATAAAAAAAATAATATAAAAAAAACTCCAAAAGAGGAAGAGGAGGGGGAATCGTACGTTTGCATGAAGAGTACGTAGTCTAAAAATATCTGTGGTGGTGCACACATCTAATTAGAACGCGTCGTGAACGTGAACGCGAGCCGAGTCAGCCTTACCATAACATCGACGTTTTTGCTAACGTTGCAGTTGGAATGCGCTTTTACGATCTTTTTCACCGTCGCCCTCGGGTAAAGCTTCTGTCCTGGGGCCATCTTGAATTATATCGAATAAGAAGGACGGGTTTTTGATGCGATCATGTCTTGCTTGCTCGACCAAAGAAGTTTAAACGATGGATTCTGCCCAACTCGAATTGTTGATTTTTGAAGATGGCAGCTAACGAAGAGACCCAATCGGCAGATGTACGAAGTACCTCCTACCTACATGGTACCTAGGTACCTAGAGGTAGGTACGGTTTACGCACGTTAAAGATGCAAAAGTACACAAGTACAACCAAGGGTAGAGCTTGGGCCCGGTCCCCCACTCTTTAACCCTCTTAAACCCTTGCATTGAACTTGCAGAAACATGGCAGAGCTTCTTCTTCATTCAACAACATCATCACGTGCTATTGTCAACATCAACTTTTTATAATTACAAGGATAGGTTCCTTCTCATATTACGTATATTACCAAGTGAGGTTATTGTAGGTAGGCTATCAACTCATCCAAATAATCACCTAAATACTTTTGAATTGAGTAGATGATTTATCTGAAAACACTAATAACAAATGTACAATACGATAAAAGAAATAATCATGAGCTCTCTAAGCTGGGGTAGGTTAGAGATGCTCGCTGAACAACAAAAGATGTTTCCATGCTCTCTGGGCTTGCCCCGTGACACGAACCGCAAACAGAATCATACCAATACTTCGGATCGTTCCTTCATAGCCCTATATTTCAAACCACCATTCTGCTCTGTGCTCAGTTCCCCGACAGACCGAACCCCATATTCACGTCATCCAAGTTGTTGATAAAAATTTGATCATTGTTATCGATGTCCCAATTGGCCAGATCGAGGTCATTGGATACAGTTGGCTGGCTAGTATTACTAGTAAGAGACACTGTATCCATAAGAGCTAGAGAGCTCTGGTTCGAAGTCGGATCCCGCTGAAGCCAAGGAGCACCATCATACGCTACGATGGGGCTATTATTGTACATCTGTGGCTCACCAAAACCGGTCAAATTGTCAGGATGAGAGTTAATCCCGCTATCGAGCATAAAGTCGAACCTATCATCCATTGACCATGCGTTCATAGACCCTGATGGCAAGTCGATATGTTGAGATCCGTGTACGTACCGCTGTTCATCTTGTGCATCTCCGATAATATTGCCTAGCGGGGAACACCTCGGCGTACTAAGCATGCTTCCTTGGAAGTCAGACCCAAAAGAAGTATCGCTGGTTACATTGTCCTCTGTAACCTCAACGAATCCGGTTTCTGGTGATTTGCCAGGAATTTCCCGACGTTGGCGGAAAGCTTTTGGTCGTGCCAAAATCGTCTCTACCTTTTCTTGAAGTAGATTCGTTATTTTTTGGGAAAGGTCTTCTTGATCTACCGCCCAAAATTTCGTTTTGTCTACGAGAAGCGCGCTGACGTCCTGCGCAATATCCCCTTTGGCGTATTCATAACGATCAAATACTTCGTAGTCTTCCATGACAGGGTCAAAATCTATTGCAGGTTAGCTTGGGAAAGGCATAGGAGAATGTGAGTAGGAATTACTCTGGTCGGGAATCATGCCATCTCTCGGAAATAGAGCTTCCCACAGGTGCACCCAATTTTTAATCTTCTGACCCATTTCCCTGCTCTTTAATTGTATATCGACTGTCTCTCCAAAGCCATCTTCGGGATCAGAATCCTGGGTACCTGGTATAGATCCAGGTGGATAGGGGCAAAGTCGTATATGTATCATTAATTCAGAACTCAACGAAAAAGCAGCCTGGCACCGAGGGCATCTATCTTTAAAGTGGGCTGATGTGAGGTGCTTCCTGTTGGATATTAGTTCTCTATGATGATATGATGCGATGACCTTGTCCTCATCTTGCAGTTGGGACAGCTACTAATGAGCACCTAAGGTACCTGTACCTAACGCGTCTGAAGTCTCAAAATGAATACGATACAAGGAGAAAATATAACTCACTTCAACTCCGTCATATTAGGAAATGACCTATTGGCGCATTTCTCATGGTCGCGAACATTAAACCTGATGGGGTTCCGCTTCCTGTATGGACAGCTAAATCCCTCTTGAACCCGATACTTTTTATTCCTGTTTTTAACACTAAGTCTGTTCTGCGGGGGAGAACCAGACTGTGATGTTCTCCCACCTGGAAGAATGGAACCTCCCGACGGAGAAGATTCAGATTGATCGCCCAGGGGCCGGATAGCACGAGCGGATCTACAACTCTCTCCAGCATCATGTGTGTCTCCGGGGGTGGCATCAAATTCGTCATCCTGTAGGTTATGCCCTTCATCTCGTAGTATATTGGCGCATTGCCATTTGACCTGTTCGAAGGCATAAATGACACGAAAGGGCCGTATAAGTCTAAGCAAGACTTATACCGAACCACTGCGATAAAGCATCATCTGCCGCTTTCTCGAGATCTATATCTTCGTCATCCGAGTACTTATCCACGCTATCCAAGCTTCCGTGAGAACTGGGTGTTTCTGCGCTTGGAGACTGATCACATAGCTGGTCGGTTGTACTTGGATTCGGATAAGAACTCATGGTCGATGCCTTGCCTGACGATGGCGCCTGTTTATCTCCAAGCGGCGTCGAATTCTGGTTCTTGGCAAATTCCGAGGCCTCTGGAGGAGGATGGTAACAAAGCAAAGTATGATCGGCTTCGATATTTAAGGCAGCATTGAAAGGGAAGTACCAACTTTTATCGGCACGGTTTGATTCGATGCCAAAAAGGGCCACGTCCTCGTGATCTTTCTTCGCCACCTTTGCCGGGCGTAATGCCGGGCTTGCGGGTGTCGAGTGTAGAGGAGAAGTGTAGTGGGTAGAACAGGAAGATTGATGACGAATGTCGCCTGGAGAACGTAGAACCGTGCGACTTTGAATCTGAGATTGACGTTGTTCTTGTTGAGGAGATCTCCTCTGCGACACTCTGGTTTCTGTTATAACTACTGGTCGAGGAAGACATGTTTGTTCTTTGGTCTTGTTGTTATAGGAAGTACGTGATGATTAGGTATCTTGCGGGCGCTGAGCGTATGGGGCTCTTCGAGGGTTACCGAAAATCTCAGCTTATACGAAATATAGGTATATAGGAGGTAGACATCTCAGATGGTCGGTCTGCTGTAATTTATCTGCATGTCCATAATCAATGAATTTACCATTTATTTAATGTGTCCATACTGTTACCACGTAAATTCAGGGGGCAGGGGCGGAAGGGGGCCGGAGATTTTATTATTGGTTCAGTCAAACTAAGCTGAAGCGTATATTTCGGAGCCAATCCTGTGCTACTGTCATCTTTTAGGACGTGACAACTACTACATGAAAAGTCAGCCAAGCTGATCCGGCACACTTTTATCATGATAACCTGGCTACCTACATATACTTTGCCAAGTTTGAGGGCTAGGATTCGTTGGAACGGGCTGGCGTTTCCACCACATTCGGTTCCCGGTCTCATTACCCTGTGACCCTCCTCGATCTTTCTTCTTGCCCTAGGCTACTTTTCCTCAACCAATAGGGCGATTTGAGGAGCTTTTCCCTGAGTTGGATGTTTTTAAGCCGCTAGGGTAGGTCTATTCAGATTATGACCCTGAAGAAAAGCAAGCGTATCCTAAATTTAGGATTCTCAACTTACATTCTGTAAAGTGTAAGATACTTAACCCAGCGCATGCGCAATACGAAATGCGGCTCTAATGGTTAAAGCTTTGATCACTATGCGTCTTTCCCCTATCTTGAGCTCAGGAGAGTCTGCTTGAAGGGTGTTTTTCTTGCCTAAGAATCGCTTCAGGTATACACCTGGAATTTGGATTCCGTCGCATTGTAGGCAGTGAAGATGGATGATATTATTCGCAGATAGATTTATAGGTCCATGAATAGCTACAAAAGGAGAACTTAATTTTCGCGTCTCTCAAGACATATACTGTTCCCTCACAGCAAATAACACTCACCACAGGTCGAACGACAAGAACTCAGAATCCATTCCTTATTAAATTATCCATAAACCAGCATAGTCCTTGTGCAACCGCATTGAGGGCAATATCGGCAACTAAAGCAACTACTCTATTTGTTGATATATCTATCAGATATTCCCTCGTCATCCTCAAAATGTCTCCTACTACATGTACACCAGAGACCCTAAGCAGCCATGAAACGTGAGTGTTCAGTAGTACTTATATTTACCTACTTTAGCCATTGTAGGGATTCTTTGCACCATTAGCTAATATGTATCAGCGCTGCCAGGAAATTTCTGAACTCGGTAGTTGCTAAACATTTGAGTGATAAGAGTTCCTTGCAAGACCGACTCATTCAAAGCATAGGGAGCTGGAAATCCCAAGACGAGAAAAGACGTGCCAAGGGGATACTCGATCAAATTAAAAAGTACGACGATACATACCCATCAAGAAGTACTCAAAGCCAATAAGATGTGTAAACTAGATTAAGTGTGTCAGGGGTACAGGGGTACTAGTCACTAGAATAGTGTACCTAAGGTATATAAGGAGCACGCTGCTCCCTCAAAGGTCTCTCGAGGGGCAAGCGCTAATATATCACGACTCTACACTGCATACTTGATACTTTCTACGTGCTACTGTCTCTAGTGTTCACTCTGCGTACGACATACATCACGGGATCTCTCTGACAGTATATGATATCCATCGCCGAGCATACATAACACCTAGAGAGATGATTATCCTAAAATACCAATTTGTGTTTACCTATTGTCAACCTACCTAGATAGGTACCTACGTGAATGCATTGGAAAATACACAGAGCTCAACTAATGAATGGATACCTACCTATGTAATGCTGGAGAGTTCATTAGGAGCTCTCTGCATCGTAACAGATAGTATATTATCATGTTAGGTGCCTATTCAAATGATTTGATGATATTAATAATACCTAAGGCACCTGATACAGGAAAGATAGAAATAAATTAATTCACGATGTTTTGCACGTATTTTCAGATTAAATGACAATAGGTTATATTATCAAATGTTCGAGGGGCTCAAACCCCTGAATTGTTACCTAGCTACCTTTTTTCTTTTTTTTTATGTTATAAGAGTCCCACGAGCTTAATGGGCTTTAGCAAGATATGAGAAGTGGTTCATGAGAGCGGCGGATGGTTGCAAGGAATCATCCTTCAGCCACCTAGATGACCTACTCCTTCTAAGCCGAAGCCGAAGTGGAGGTGGAGGTGGGAGCATCGGTAGCGTCGCCAGGAGTGAAGTCGCCCGATACGAAGTGAATCTTCTGCCCCTTGGCATTGAAGAATTGGAGGTTGCCGTCCCCAGTCGCCTTCCGGAAGCTTTCACCACAGCAGCTGCTAAACTATAGAGAGGAGAAATATGTTAGCAATTATACATATTAAAGATCATGGGGGAAAGGGGGTAAAGCTTACGACTCCGGAACAGGTTTCAGGAGGGCAGTCCTTTGCCTCGCAGTAGTAGCATCCGGGCATGCAGCAGAAGTTGTAGAACACCTTCGACTGGGGCGTAGTCGCCTGAGAGGCTGGTTCGGCGCTGGCGAGGGCCAGGGGAGCGCCGATGATGGCTCCGACGAGGAAAGCGAGAGTGGAGAACTGCATCTTGCTCGAGGTGAAGCTTTGTGGGCTGTCGGTGGTTTGAGTTGAGTAATAAGCGAATGTGTTTACTTTTGAGTGTGTGGTTGGGTTTGCTGATAGAGATCTATGCAGGATAGGATGATGGAAAAAGCAAAAGCAAGAATATCGTGTTCTACGTAGTATTTATATAGTATTTCCTATAAGGCATTGCTCTACATATGTAAAGATACAAGTTGAAAGTCAGGAAACAATTCTGCTGCTACATGAATGACTGCGTGTTTGTTTTGGACCAGAGTTATCACTATACACATACAGTATGTTTATTCAGTTTCGTTACCTCTACTATGCTTTAACATCTTGAATCGAGGCTCTAGGGAGGTTGTTAGGAAACGATTGCATTCTTAAGTTAGGAACCACTTACATGTTGCTATTCATTAGCTCTTTGTTTTACCCAGTCACCTCCTTTTCTCGGTATGTTTTCTCCCTAGCCCCATACAACACTAGATCGACTTCGATCGCTTTTACGAGGTACCATCTCCGTAGAAATAAGATATTTACCGGGTATAGATATAACTGTAATGACATGCATTAATAGAATGCGATTCACTGTGTGGCTCAGCCGATGGACTACATATAGGTCACTACATATGAACGTTGACTCGTGTCCAAAGAGCCCTAATACGATTTTGGGGATACCTAATATAAGAAGGGGATTGTGAATTAGGTAATAACCATGATTCAAGGAGAAAAACGGAAGTATACCAATACCCTTACATCTGGTTATAGTTAATAATAGTGATACTTTACAGTTTAAATACAGTATCACACTGTACACAGTTACATCTCAGACTCAATCAATTAACATCCACATCCACGACTCACCCAGGAAATCAATTATCAAATTAATCATCAGAGTAGTAATAATAATAATGTCCTCGCCAGTGCCCACGCCACGGCAATTCCTAACATCCCTAATAGAGAGCCTAAACTCAATCCCAACACCCACCACCACCCCCCTCCAACCCAGCGCGGTCGCAGCTAACCCCCTCAAACTCATCCCGCCAGCCTATCGGCCGCTCCTCACCACCCTCTACGCAGTATACCCGCTGACGTTACTCCCGGCCCTAGACATACTAGACAGACGTCTCGCAACGCGCATCGTCGTAGGGCCGTCTCATCCACAGGGTGGTGGTGAAGCAGCACTTTCCGGACCCTCTCCTTCTTCTTCTTCTTCTCCTTCTTTTTCTCCATCACCATCGCAAACCCGCGAAGAAAAAAGGGGGCAGCGGCAGCAGCACGTCTTCTTCATCGTGCGCTCCGCGCAACTGCAGCACCCGCGCCGCGAGTCTCCCGCCTCCGCTTTCGCTTCCGGCCCGCGGTACGTCGTGCGCCCCGCCGCCTGGAATTGCAGCTGCGCGGCGTTCGCGTTCGCCGCGTTCCCGCGGGGCGAGGACCGGGAAGCCGGCCCGTACGCCGTCGGCCCGTGTTCTCCTTGCCTAGGACCGGCTCCGGCTCCGGCTCGGGAGGGTAGTGATGAGGATGAGCCGAGCGGCTGGCAGTTCGGCGCGCTGAGCCGTGACGGGGCCGACGGGAGCGGCATCGCCGGGGTGCCCTGCTGCAAGCACCTGCTCGCATGCGTGCTGGCTGAGCGGTGGAGCGCCGTGCTGGGAGGGTACGTCGAGGAGAAGGTTGTTGGGAGGGAGGAGGCTGCGGGTTTGGTGGCTGGTGTTTAAAGGGGGTAAGTGTGTTGGAGGGAAAGGAGAGGGGGTGTCCGAGGGTATGATTGATTTTACGAAGTGACGAACGAGTATTCTACGTATGTACTCGCCCAACCTTGGGATGGACTTATTCAGGGCTATAATGTAATATGATGGCATGCAAACATTGCTGGGTACATATCCCATCACCTCACGAGGAATTAATGCCCGAGAGAGATAAAATCATGTCTTCATCAGGGTTCAGTCCTCCGACCAGAACTCTATAGATCGATTTTGCACGCATGAGGTATCCCCAACCTCCGAAAAATCAGCCTCTCATCGTAAGAGTATTAATGTACAGGGGGTTTTAGTAATTTCGTATTCCGTCTACTCATAAAAACAAAAAGGCTTTACTATTTCTTCTTTTCCTTGTCGTTACCCTTCTCTGTAGAATCGCCGTTAATGCCGTTTTCCTTCTTGTCCTTGTCGTCTTTGCCTGCCGCCGCGGCAGCTTCCTCCTTCGCCTCCTTCTCTTCCTGTTGTTGCCGGTTCTGGATCTTGTTCTCGATCAGGTCGTGGAACGCCGTGATGGCGCGGATTAAACTGCTGAGGTAGATGGCGAGGAGCTGGTCGTTCGTCTTGACGCTCATCGCGTAAGATAGTTCGCCCACGTTACCGGCCTTTCCTTCGACGCCAGGCTTAGGTGTCGACAGGTTGGGGAGTAGGTTGAAGATATCTTGGAGGTTTCCTAAGACGGCGTGGTTCACTGGTAATTTACCGTCTTGAACTTTCTGGAGGTATGCTTGGATATCACGTAATCGGAGATGTAGTCCTTGCAAAGATTGCAGCTGGTTTGTGATTCGTGTTGATAGAGTTCCGATAGCCACGTCGCGAATATCTCGGAGTAGGTGCTCGACGCCAATCTCTTCCGCCTCCACAGCTTCGATAGTGGAAGGGGTGTGTACAAAGGTTTTGGATGTGGTTGTGCCGTCCTGTTGATTCTTAGACTAAGTGTTCTTTTATATGCGATGCTATTATAGCGTTTACTTAGCTACTTACGTCTTTGATCTCCTCTACTGCAAAGTACGCATCTGTTGGGACACCAGACTCCTTAGGTTGGACGTCGATGATGACTAGAAGCGGGTTTGGGGTGTATCGCTTGAAGAGCTCGTTGATCTGAAGGTCGGATGCGCGCAGTTTGGGTCCCGAGTGGTACCAGCCTATTAACTTCTCTCGGGCGTTGACCTTCTTAAACATGTCGTTCATGTTCTCGACATAGTTGTGATCTAAGAACCAGACGGACGGATCGTCGCTATCTTCCTCGAACGGAACTATTTTAGAACGAATCAAGGTTAGCGGAGCTGATGCGGGCAACGTAGCAAGAGAGTATATATATATATATAATCATGCGACCAACCTGCAAAGCTGTTTGACACCCGTACATTATTCCCATCGTTCTGACCCAACAGAACACCGACCACCCGCTTCCGTGTGCCCTTGGCTACCCGATTGAAATGGTCTACGACGGAGAGAAGGACGAGAGGGGCAACTGTAACATTTTTGTTGACGAAGGAAAGGGTCTCGGCTGTGGTGGTAGGCATCTTGAGGGAAGGGATTAGGAAAATAAAAAGGGAAAAATGGAATGCGAAAAGGAAGGTTTGGTAACTCAAGATAAACGAGCTTGATGGAAGGTTGATAAACAGATAGATATTATGTATGTAGGTAGGAAAGGCTGTCGTATGTGAGGCTGCCTTCTTACGAAATCCCGGCAAGCTCAGCTCTTGATTGAGTTTAGTGCCGAATGTGTTATGCACAGACCCCCACTCATACGGATGACATAATTTACATGTATCTATGATTATGTACTTAGGTACCCTGATGTGGCTGACAGAGGGAGTACGGTGGCTCGTTCTTTTACTGCTGGGGCATGCCACAACACGTGCATCAATGCAGTGCAGCTACAAACGCAGAATGGTGGAACCACCATGTACCCTTAAAAAGATCCGCCATGCTCTCAACATTTTTGGAGGATGCCACATATCAGCATAAAAGCAATGTTAGAGAGTATCTGTTTGCTACTAAGCAAGGAGGGTCATATGAATCCTTTCGGTTATAAGTTATAATCTTTACCATGCTCTGACAGTTACCTATAAAGAAGATCAAGAAGATCAAGTAGGCATCCGCTTGGCCGAATACTTGCAGGTGGAAAATCACGAGCCGAAACGGGTTGTCGCTTGATACCTTAGGTACCTAAGTAGGTAGGTATACTCCCGTAGGCTTGTAACTAACTCTTTGAATGGTATAGCCGTAGAACGACTATTGAAGCAATAAGGAAAATCCAATTCATAACGTGGACGAGTAAAAGATCTAAAAGGATCTCAAATATCGTCAACCTCGGCGGTCCAACGGAATGGACAATATGTAGTAATCCAACTTTTACTTACATACTATGTAGGTCCGTAGAAAAATAGCCGAACACCAAGCCAAAACTTAACCCAAAGAGGTAAGACCTCGGTGTGGTAAGCTAAGAATTACAGGCAGGTTACTGGTCGCATGCCGCTAAAAAGTGCTGAGATGGTCTATCCATGGGTATGGGCTGCAGCGGTTGCTGTTCAGTTATGTTAGGTACATGTTACCTAGAGGTTAGGGATGCTTTCAACCACTGGGGGGCCCCAATTGCCCCGAGCTCCAGTCTTGTACCGACACTAAATTTATAGCAAGTCGCAATTGAACGTGGCAATCCGTTCCTTGGCTGGAGAAAAAAAAAAGTAGAGGCGGCCATAAAAAAAGAGAGGAAAAAAAAAAAGAATATCCCGATTGCCGACTCCCCCCGACTTCGCCTGCACGCCGCCAAGAGCACCACCGAAATTCCAGCTTCTAACACCTGGCAAACTTCCTGGCAACTTTCAACTTACAACTTGCTACTTACTACGCTCTTCTTTATCTTCCCCTATCATAAACTTCCGTTACTTCCCTTTTTCCCTTTCCTTTTTTTTCTTCTTATAATTATATTACTCACTCATTTCTTCTAGTGACCTGACCTGTCGCCTTTCTCTAAACCGCCTTGGTCCGGCTCAATTGATTCGTTTGAGCTGTTAAAATGGGTGTTATCAACGATGAGATGAAGCGGCTGCAAGACGTCGTGTCCAGCCTAGAGGACCGCGTACGACGTCTAGAGCAGCGCCAATCTGGCGAGAGCGGCGAAAGCGTGCGCATGATCCTCATGGGTCCTCCTGGAGCTGGTATGTTGTTTGGAAAATTTATTGGGGCCGAGGTAATTGGTCCCTGGTTTGAGCTTTGCGCTGACTGCGACTTGACAAATATCAGGAAAGGGAACTCAAGCGCCTAGGATTAAGGAGAAGTTCTCGTGCTGCCATTTAGTAAGCGCCGACAAGATTCTAATGCGCTATTTTTTCATACGAATCTTGGATTACTGACAGCTCACGAAAAGGCCACTGGTGACATGCTCCGATCTCAAGTCGCCAAGAAAACGCCTCTCGGAAAGGAAGCGAAGAAGATTATGGATGCCGGTGGTTTGGTCAGCGACGACATCGTCATTGGCATGATCAGGGAAGAACTCGAGAACAACTCGGAGTGCAAGGGAGGGTATGTTCTCTGTTTTTTCTCTTACGGGTTTAACGACAATTTACATCCCACAACAACCATGATGTGTCGTATTCCCCATGTAGAATTCGACTGACCCTATTCATAGCTTTATCCTTGACGGTTTCCCCCGCACTGTCGCTCAAGCCGAATCTCTTGACAAGATGCTTGCCGAGAAGAACCAGAAGCTACAGCACGCCGTTGAATTACAAATCGACGACGCTCTTCTGGTCGCGCGTATTACCGGCCGTCTAGTCCACCCCGCTTCCGGTCGAAGTTACCACAGCACCTTCAACCCCCCTAAGGTGCCTATGACGGACGATATCACCGGCGAGCCTCTGATCCAACGATCTGACGATAACGCTGATGCGCTTAAGAAGCGCCTGGTTACCTACCACGATCAGACCGCTCCCGTTGTCGGATACTACAAGAAGACTGGTATCTGGAAGGGCGTTGACGCCAGCCAAGAACCTGGTCAGGTCTGGTCTAGCTTATTGAAGATTTTCGACGAGAAGAAGAGCTCCAAGAGCAGCGGTGGTATCTTGAGCAAGCTTACTGGCCAATAAACCAGCAGCTTACTCTTGTCTTTACCTTCCTCTCTTACCCTGGCTTCCTGATATTTGGACCTGGGAGGTGAGAGACATGGGGTAATGGATATAAGAGCTTCCAACGTGAGGCGTCAGGCGATCATTCAGGAAGGCGTCATTATTGAGCTATAACGCAGTAGAAAGGGGTATATGGAGCTTAGGACGCCTAAGGTGTAATGACGGGATGAAAAGGGGTTCCTATGGAACTAACGCGCGACCTGTATCATACGACTTGCATGTACCATGTCATCATCATGAATCGAACCATCCAAAAGACACCTTGATCCCGTGTCTTTTTTTTCGATGTAAGCACTGAACTTCGGCTCAACCCGTAGATAATAAATACGGCGTTTTTCCAACGTAATATTTCTACCTCGGTTAGGTACCTAAGTTATTATATGTTGAATAATAACTCTTTTCCCGCCGGGGTGATCATTTATCCTGCTCTAGGAAAGATCTCGAAGGGCTTAGGCTATCGAGCTTTAGCTTAATAGGGGTAAACTGGATGACTAAGAGGTAGCTGGTTCGATGTAGCAGTGAAGAACAGTTTATAGCTCTAAGCATAACTATAAAAGTCTAACTTAGACTATAAAGACCAGACTCAAATACATGATCTTAGCTTACCTAAAATAACGTGAATAAGTGTTTAAGATTCAACTTTCTTCCACCACTTAAAGGCAGAGGCGAAATGAATGCAAAATATACCAATGAGTAGAGTTGCTTTATAGGTACGGATATTTTGAAGAGTACCTAGTATTCAGTTCCCGGGCTACATTAGATAAGTTATAGATCGAGATATTACTATAACTATACTAGTTGTGAACCCCAACTATAATAAAGTCCTAATCTCAAGGGGTCATTTCATAATCATTAAGATATATGCAGGGTCAACAATATTACAGAGAGCATTGTTAAGGCTTCGGAAGAAGGGAACAAGAAAAAAGATATAATTATAGATAAATAATAATATAAAAAAGGAGGCAATAGTGTTTCTTATTACATACCTCTAAAAACCCCCCAAGCCATGTCGTTACATTTCACCCCCTTCGACGTCGTCACCAACACGCCCTTTTCCGGGGCAGCCCGCTCGGCATCGTGTCCGTGTCGGCCGACAGACAACCTCTCAGCCAGGACCAGAAGCAGCTCATCGCGCGCGCGCGCCTCGCCCCGCCTCGACATCTTCACCCCACTCGCCGAGATCCCGTTCGCCCGCCCGCCACCCCCCACCGTCGGCGTCGCCAATTTACCTCCTGCACCACGTGCGTCTGGGGTCTGCGAAGCCGCGGGGTTGGTCCCCTTCAAAGAAGAACAGGACAAAAGGCGAAGACGAAGACGGAGGAGGAAAAGGAGGAAAGGGGGCGCCCAGGTCCGAGTCGCGCACAACCCCCCTCCCCCCCGTTCGCGGAAACGCCGTACGGAGAGTACCTGCCCCCCGGTCGTTAGTTAGTTAGTATCGTGAACAGCACGACGACAGCCGTCGTGGCGCGGGCTCCCGGACCTGGAGACGCCCGCGAGGCAGACAAGAGACGCAAATCGGATACGAAAGTCACGCTTGGATCTCCGGCGAAGGATAATCTTAGGTAGCATAGTATAGTACAGTTGTTAAGCCAAACGCAAAGTCTACTATACTTTGTCTGTAAGCCAAACAAGCAAGGCATCAATCAATATTAAACTACCTATCTTATGTAGGTGACTACAGAGATATACTCTCCGTAGATCTAGGTAGGTTAGGTACTTAGATGGTACCTACGGTGAGTAGTGATTCCGCGAGGTAAACCTATCTCTATCGCCAACTACCTAATGTATGCAAACACTCCAAGAAACTAGGAGGAAAAGAAAAACAAGCAAGTAAGCATACCGAGAGGTATGTAAACCATATAAAAGAAATTATACCAGAGAGAAGGTGACGGTGATGATGTGATTAGAGGTGGTATCTTCCATTATCCGTACGTACGTAAAAACAAACAAACCAACTACCTAGTACGTTAGTTAGGTAGTAAGTAGTAAACAGGTTCCCCTCCCTCTCCCTCAACTCCAGAATAGAACCGTCGTTTCACGTCGTAATCATACGAATGAAGAACCGAAAATATGAAAGATATCAGAGAGGGAGAGCGCAACGACCACAACAACAGCAGCAGTAGCAGCAGTAGGGGTGGGTAGCGGCACCAGCAGTAGCAGTAAAAGGGTTGTTATTAATAACCCAAACGAACAAGTACCGAAAAAGAAGTAAAGAAAAAAAAAATCCAACGCCGTTCCATCCATTATGTTAGGTATCTCCCCCCCCCCCCTTTGCCAGCCCTACCCTACCCTGCCCTACCCTGCCCTGCCCTGCCTTTCTCCGAAAGGACAACGCCGATGGAAATGCAGTATGTAGTTTCTTTTATTAGCCTTGAGTTTCTAATAGCCGCCGAACGCCTCGCTGTAAAAACCCGAAGCAGGGGCCTAGGACGGATGAAGAGCCCTCAGGTACCACCACCTCTCCCCTCCCCTCCCCTCCGATCCACAATTCATGTCACCACCACCATTATCACAACCGTACGCGTAAGGTTGGCTACCCATATACCCAAGGTTAAGTCAAGTTAGGTTACGTTAGGTCCGGTAAAGGTAAAAGGTAAAGGTAAGTCACCGCTAGGCGGATCGCCCCTTAGCCGCTCGACCCGCCGGCGCGCTGACGTCCCTCCTGTCTCCCGTCCCGGACATCATCTGCCTGCGGGGGGTAGCCAGTCCCTGGGCGGCACTCCTAGCCCTGCCGCGGCGTTCCCTAATCTGCGCTAGCGCCTCCTCGCGCGTCATCGTCGGCGCCATGTTCGGGTTGTTAACGTCGAACGATGGGACGCGGTTGTGGTTCTGATTCTGATTCTGATTCTGGTGGGTATTTGGTTCTCGGATGGGGACTGTCGTGGTCGTGGTTACCGTGTAGAAAGCGGCAGTGCTGTGAGGCCGCGTGTCCTGGTCTGCTTCCATGAGAGGTACCTCAGGTTGGGCAGCTTCTTCTTCGGCGTCGTCTTCCGAGTCTGAGCGGTTGTTGTGACCTTCGAGGGGTATGGTCGGGATGTCCATCATCGGGTAGTTGGCATCGCTTTCGCGGGGTGCGTTGAGGAGCGAGAGGAGAGAGGTGCGCTCCTGTGCTAGTAAAGCAAATGTTGGGGGTTCGGCGGACGGAGTTCGAGAATAAAAAGAGCGGTTTGGTGGAGGATCTTTGGGGGTCGTTGGTTCGCAAGGAGATTCCTCAGGCTTCTCTATTGCCTGGAGGTCCTGCTGCGAGATGGTCCTAAAAATCCCCTCTGATGGAACGAAAACGGTTGAACGCCTAGGCTCTTTTCGTTCTCTCGGCACTTCGTTTCGTGCAATCTCGTCCACTAGCGACTGTGTCTTCTCTAATTGGGGTAACTCCCGGTGCTGCTCTTCCGTTTGTCCTCGTTCCCGGCGTTGAATATGCCCCGTACTTCTGGATTCGGTAGAGGTGGGCTTCTCTACAGATTTGGGTTCCTGGCCTAAAATCATAAGGTCTGCCGGGTCAACAATTGTAACTGGCCCAGTCCGTTCTTGACGTACTGATGATGCCATACTCCTCCGCGAGCGAGACTTGGCACAGGAGCAGCATCGTAGCTGACACTCGGCCTGCACGAACTCTAGATGTTCTTGGGTTCGGTCAGCTCTTTGCTTTTCCCATTGCCATAGACGCGTTAACTCTTCGATCTCCTCTTCGCTCGCAGCGGAGGAAACGATGTCGGCCGCTGACAGAGAAGCACGTTCCTTTTTAGGCGACGCAAATTCACTGTCCGGATCCTCTGGCGGGAGTGGTAGACGACCCTCGGCGGCGATCCTGGCGATCTCTTCGCTCTTGGCGGCATCTTTGTAAGCATCGCGCTCCTGTTCGACAAAAGTAATGCGCTCGAGAGCCTTCTCTAACTGTTCTTGAACCTGGGCTAGCTGGTAGCGGGATTTAAACGCCTCCTGCTCTCTAGCTTTGCTTAGTTCCTTCTCCCTTGCTAGGGACTCTTCTACGGACTTGCAAGAACTTCTTGCGGCTTTGAGTTCCTCTTGTAGCTTGACGATGGTGGATTGTGTCTTGAAAACTTCCTTGCGCGCATGGCGAATCTCCTTTTCCCAAATCGTTTTACTGTGTTGGAGAGTTTCTTTCGCTTGGCCGTATTTCTCCTATTAATTGGTAAACCGTCAGCTTAGATATTCTAGCAGGAATAGATGGACATTGTGGATTTACGATACGCACCATAACATCTTCTAGTCTTTCGCCTACTTTGCGCTCTCGGCCTCGGCTCTCCTCAACTTGGCGTCGCAGGGCGCGGGCCTCGTCACGATAGCGGCGCATCTCAGACTCTGCTTCTTCCCGTCCTAGCATGGCTCGTTTCAAGGCGGCATCAGCCGTCTTTCGTTCAAGTTGTCTAGACATGGATGCGGTGCCGCCGGGACTGTGTGCTAAGTTATTGAATTGGCGGATCTTGTCGTGTACGTCGCTATCACGAAGCTGGTCGGACTTCGTGGGGGATATTGGCGCGGCTTCGCGCAATTGATTGACCTTGTCAGGGGATGCTGGCTGTAAGGGTGCCGCAACGGGCGAGCCTGGAAGGCTGGTCGAATTTTCGACGTGAATCATTTGTTCACCGCTTGCACTTGTGGATTTGTTTAGTTTTAGGTAGGTATAATGTAGATTAAATGTTATTCTGGGGAGGATGCGATTATGTGCAGCATTGGGTTTTTGGAAAAAGCCACTTTGAAGTTTGTGTGTGCAATGCGTTGAAGAATACCAGGTAAGTAGTAAGTAGTAAGCAGTAAGTAAGTAGCAATAAGTGGAGGTAACGACTTAGAAATCTGGTGATAGCGGGTCTCAATGTTTATTCTCAAAGATAAACGCGTTGCCAGGTCAATGCGTTGCAGGATCCACGTGATTATCTAAAAGTGCCCAATCTAACGGTCCGAAATGTCACATACCTAGCACTGGGCAGCTGGTACCTAAGGACATTTGAGAACCCTCCGCATTTTCTGTCGTCTGACCTTAAACTCAATTTCAGCAAAGTTTTGTCAGCTGCTAAAATGAGAGCAAATCCACTTTATTATGGAATTAATAATATACGCGCGATTGAGTTATGCGCCTTGGTATTATTATTAGTTCAATAATAACTTTTACGTTTCTCCCTTCAACATCAATTAGCTTTAATGCTGTACCGCGGAAGTCTGAAGAAGCTTGAATTCAAGTTCATATATAAGCGCGTTTGATTTTACTTAACTTAAAAGTAAGACCATATTAGAATAGAAAATCTATTATCTTTCTCATACTAGTTAGTCATTAAAAGACGGCCCCAAGTTTTGTACGAATATTTGCCTGCGCCTTTTCCCCTTGTTATTCCCTACGTGTACAATGACTCCACTGTCTCGTCTCGTCGTGGACATCTCGGCCATCCTGATGAATAAGATGAAAGTTAATGATGAAGCCAACAATACGACTGAATCGAAGCTCCGTAATGTCGATGGATACGCCTCGCCCAGTGCTAGTGCAAAAAAAAAAAAAAACACTTTTTTCCAAGCACGAGGATGAGAAGTGAACGTGAATTCCTAAGGTCCGAGCCATGTCTTTCCATAATACAGCTTCCTCAAGATTACCTGATAGACTACTTCCCAAATTGAGTACCCGGAACTTATGTTTGAAAAGCCGATGACAGAGGAGAGATGCATGGTATCAAAAAGAGACTATGCCGAAAATCGCCTCCTTACTTCCGTATTAAAGCGTCTTTTATCCTTGGTTGGTGTTTCCGTGGTTTGCCTGGCGAGATGCTTCGTTGCGTGTTTCCTTAGCCTGTACCTTGCCAGCTCGGAGAAGGTCACCAATCCAGTTGAGCGCTTCGGTTGTGACAACAAGACCGGTCGAGACGAGCGCCTTGCCGGATGTTACGAGGCCGTCACCTCCAACCTTCTTGTACTCGGAGTTGTAGATGTCGAGGACGTGGTCCTTGGTTTCGAACCCCTTGCGGAGAGGGAGGAAGAATAGGTTCTTGCCGTCGGTCAATAGCTCACCGGTAGGCTTCTTTAGGACGGGAAGACGCTCATCGATTTTGCTCAGGGCATCCTCACCAATTTGATCGGCCTTCTTGATGTAGGGAGAGACATATTGGTAGGGCTTGGCCAAGTACGGAACTACTGGTTTAGCGAAGGTCTTGTAGGCGGAATCGCCTAGCTCTATCGACTTCTGGCCATAGGGGTTCCCTTTGATGTAAGCAATGCTATCGTTTACCACAGGGTATCCTCTGATATGCTATTCCGACATTAGTCCTAGGTCCCAAGCTATATAAATTCAGATGAATGGGCGATGAGATGCGCGATGAGCTTACCGATAGAGTCGCGGATGATGGGTGAACCTCGCCGTTAACTTGGGCAGCCATAGTTGGGCTAAGTCACCTAATTAATAGGAGAGTAGAGAGATGAAAACGTCGAGGAAAACGGACAGAAGGAGCTCGAGGGCAAGCGATCGCGTATGTAAGTTGTTGGGTCACAACGATAATTTGTTTTGGGGAAGAGATGGAATAGGAGGGGGTGGAAAAGAAGGTGAATTAGGAAGCTCTTTCGAGTCTTATTCGTTCGGCGGAACTAAACAGGATAAGATTAGGTGTGATGTGGTGGGATGAGATGGAATGCAGCAAGGAATGCAGCAAGGAATGCAGCGAGGGAAGATGGTGAGAGAGAACAGATCAAGGTTGAAGAAGTAAGCAACTAATAACTTAAAAAGACGAAAGTCTGTCAAAAGGTAAAAAATGCGGGATGAAAAAAGGCGAAAGGCGAAAGGCGTAAGGCATAGTCATGTGAAATGGGGTGCTTTTAAAACAATAAGTCAACCTTGACGATGTTCCGGCGCGAACATTCTTTTTTTTTTTTTTCTAATTCTTTTTTTGCATGTGCTTCTTCACTCCTTACCTTAGGTTAGTTAGATACCTGTCTTTCGCCCTTTACCTTTAAAGATGTACCATACCTAAAAGAATCCCTCACTTCTATGTACCTATATATTATACTTAGCACCATTCCGCATATACATCGTAATTCATACCTAACCTACCCAGGTACATCATAACCGACATATATATATATACATATAGTACATGGTTTTACATTGTATCATAGGTACACGGCACACACGGCAGAGTCGTATTATGCCCTTCGTCCTTCGTGTCGGGTACAAGGAATTGACGCATTCCATACATAGTATCCAACAGGTTCCTATAGGTTTTTTGAACCAATGAAGTTACTGATGCCGAGCTTCTTCGGTGCCACTATATTTCTAGCGGGTCCCGGTCCTAGTCCCTTTAGCAGGTATCGAGCTTCAGCAGCTAAAAACAGGAACTTTTCGGTAGCGGTACCTGAATGCCTGCCGTAGATCCGCTGTCGGGTCAAGTACACATCGGAGGGGCGATAGCATGTGTCACAGGCAAGATAGAAGCTATCTATACCGTTTAAAGCTACTAATCCCGGTGAAACTTACAGGGGATTAAAGAAAGTTGTTGGGTCCAGCCTTAGGTAACTACATAGGTACCTAGTACATAATCTTTACCCCCCCTTGTCATTTGACATGTGAAAGACTCGGAACTTTTCTTCACCTCTACAACTTCAAATGCAATCACAATCAAGATCCTAGTTCCTACCTATCCGTCCTTCTTCGGCTCGCCTATCTAACCCACATAATACCTAGGTATTATCTATGCTGTTACATTTATGTAACTACCTCTTGTAACTACCTCTTTCGTCGTGAACTAGCTTCAAGTGTGAGAGCAGCCTTACGGTATCTTTATAAGCGCTTATCTTTATAGGCTTATATACCTAGGTATATATCTCACTGGTTTGTAAGGATCTCACGGAAAGACTCGCCAACATGCTTTTTAACTCAATGTCCTCTCATTCGGCGCGCCGAGCTATTATACATGCCGATTCAAAGTCTTTTTCTCTAAAGCTTTATGTTCGATCCAACCCAATGTGAGTTTCTATCAAGTATACCGGATGGGAACAAACCTACCTGAAAAAAACAAGTCAAGCTGGAACCGTATTTTCATCAAGACGCCGTCATATGCACTACTTGCCTAGAATTTGCGTTCTTACAGTGTAGTCATTGGAGACAATTTGCTCGCCATTCGCCTTCTCTAAGTTCGGGCAGGGATAAATCCACGCTTCGGCCAATGAAAGCGTGCCGCGGCGCATCTTCATTGGAATAAGTCGGAAACTCCCTCCTCCTGAATGGACTAACTTAACATACCTGTTTTGGCATTACAATATACTACCTAGCTACCCAAATGCATTTAGCTACTAGGCTAACGTTGTCTAAACGCCGAGGGATCATCAACTTGCATCTCACCGGCTCGCATAGATATTCCTTGCAAGGCCTTACTTAAAACAAATTCCCGGAGGGATCCTACACTTATCAACTTGGGAGCCTTAATTGCTTTGAAGTATCTTCAAGTCTAGGTCTTTCTACGACTCCGAGGACTACTCATATGAATACTTGTGTATAGGTAGTAATCGTTTACGAAGCTTCAACAACCTCGGCTCAAGACGATAGAATGATTATCAACCCATTTGCCACCTGTCATACTAAACCCCTCGGCCCCTGAGGAGCTTCTGTCGCAAGCATCGCCATACCGATCCAGGGGTTCTCTGATGGATACCTATGGAACCGATGGAACCGATGGAACCTGAAGGGTTGCGCGATTCCGATGCTGCATAATAAACTCCCTTGTCTTTTTCAAACGGGCTCTCATTGTTAGCACAATGATGCATCCAACTATCTAGGTATTTACTATCAGCCCCCCACTCCAATTACATGTCGTGATCCGTAATGATGCCTTTCACATGTCAAAGCCTTGAGAGGCTACGTGCATTGAAATTCATTTGCGGTGTAACAAAATAAATAAAAATTCGATACTTTCCTTGTCATCCCGCCACGCCACGTTCTGAAATAAAAAGGAAGAAGAAAAAAACGATGCCAAGAACACGCGGCTATCTTAGGTACCCATGCCCTTGGGACAGATTCAGCAGAAAAGAGAAATCGATCATCCAGAAGCCTAGGTTCTAGATATCATCTCCACAACAATCCGCGCGTTCAAAGCTACCTTGACCTATTCTTATTCTAATGATATTAGATAATTTCGATGCCCTTTTTCTTCTGGGCATTTATTTGTTCACGACACTTCCTTCGTACTAACTATCAGCTACATTATTACGAACTTACACGATAACTTGCTACTAATCAATTGCATTAGGGCTACTTCTATCTACCATATATGGTAGCAAACAATTGTTCTCTACTATGTAAATGTGGATTCGACTTAGTAAATTAAGATGGATAGGCGGCCAACAAGGTCCGCGTGTTAAAGTGTTAAAGCAGCATCGTCAAAAAGTCAAAAAGAATTGTCGTATTAGCACCTCCGAGGCCCTTTACTCTAGGTTCCTAAGGGTTCGGTTTTATCTAATCATCATACATATTCCCATTGCCACTTACATATGTGCCGAGGGACTTAGATTCCAATTGAGATTTCCTTACCGGTGTTACATCCGTGGAAGATTCAGGCCTAAGGGCCACAAAGTTAACGGAACCATTGGAATATGAAGACCGGTCAATTCAAGCCGGAGACATCAAAGCCGGAAGATTCTAATAACGCATTCCGCCACGAACCATATGGCCGGTAAACATAAATTGAAATTCCACCTAAATTTTTGGAAAACTTCTAGGCCATGATGCTAGATCTTGATTAGTGTTTTTAGTAGCTGGATGCCAAATTTTTAATTTGACATGATATATGGATGAGTATTTGAATCAAGTCAATATGAGAATAGGACCGCATCCCCCGCAATGAAGCTTCAGCGGTGAAGTTTCACAACGTCGAACCCTTGCCGATTCGTCGGCTGCTGACGCAAGATCATGTTGGGCAACTTAGAGAGTTGCTCGTACTGACCCTGGCCTTTTTTTTTTTTTTTTTGTTTCTGGTAGTAACGGAGACCAGCCAACAGGTCGATACATCGGCTGCCGCTACTGCAGGTATCTTAACTCCGGGGGCAGTTCTGGATTCCCTTACCTGCGTGGGGTGCTGAGTTACCTAACAGGACGGCAGTGCCCTTTATCCCGCCGTCTATACTCATTCAGAGGTTCGGGTGCACAACATATGAACTTCGAAGCTCCACGCATCCTAATTCGCCCCGCTCGTACCGAGGTCCGGGGAGTTTGACCAGATGTCGCTAGACGGGCTGAATGTTTGCTATATCGCATTAGTAGCCCGGATCGCTTGAGTCACCGACGTCTTCACGACTTTTATATGCTAGGTACCTATGACACTTCGACTCCCCTATTCATTTCGTCCGACGAGAACTAGAGTAAAAGAAATGAATGGCTGCCATTGTCAACTATTTGTGAGGCGTGCAGATCGAGTACGGATCTTCCGGTAACGCGTATCGTACAGGACATATGTATTCGTGCATGCATTAATATTATTATGGCATCTTATCGACTTTCCCGATCAGAGAGCATAATGCAACGCGTCGGACCGGACCTTATACGAAGGTGGATAGTATCATGTCAATACGCGGGGTACGGGGATATATAGTAACTACAACTGGTGGTATTTCTTGCTGTTGTGTATACAAAGGACTTCGGCGTGGATAGTTACATGGCAGGCGTCCAACGCATTCGCAAGATGAGGAATGCGGGAGATGGCGGTCCGATTATGACGGGGATATGACGGCATGTTTAAAAGGGGACGTAAATAATGAAGCGATTAGAGAATGATTGCGAGAGGGAGATAAAAGAGAGATAGAGAGAGAAAGGACTATTATGTGGCCATCATCCCCCGCGCCCGAGGATACCTATCAGACCTATAAGCAGTCCTATACCCCCTTACTCCATTCTAATGCAACAAACATGGCAGGATGCATATGCCGTTGCCTGTACATATGCCTGTCTCGTTTGATCAATAGCGTCTAACAATAGGGATTGTACAGTCGCGGTCGTCCACACAGGTTTTACCTTAACATTGACATACATGATCCGGGGTCATGGACTATAACCGGGGAAGCAAGAAAATGCGCCGTTAAGACTTACGATTTATACGAGGAAGCTGTCCAGGCATTTATTTTTCAAAATATGCAGTTACTCCAAGAAAGGAGATGATTGTATGTCGATCAAGTTGATACCTCAGCTTCGACCTCCTTATGCTGAACTTTAATTGGACTTCAGGAGAGTTCTCCGTACCACTTAGCAGCGAAGAAAAAAAGAAACGTATATGCCGGTTCCTATGGCAAGGCAGAGAACCTTTCTGTGTTACATTCTACAGATTCATGAAGCCGTCGTGAACGTGGTAAAGGAGAGGAGAGGGGGACTCAACAAACGTGCCTGTCTGTTGCGGCGGTGGTCAACCCCAACTGTACTTGTCACTCTTAGATAACAGCATATCCTGTGTACCATACTAAATAGTATGGTTATCTAACATGGCTCACTATCAGATCACGTATAACAGCGTCGCATCGTGAGATGCTCCCAATGGTAATACCATTTGTTCTCCTTTTTAGCCTGAGATAAGGGGAAGGTACCCGAGGTTGCATGGGATCGACACAAAGGCGAGATCGGGGTTAAACGAATGGATAACCCGCGCGTGCCTGACCTGGCCGAGTTCGAAACCGCACATACTTAAGTAATTTCTATATAAATATCTACCTTGGTACCTTAGGTTAGGTATATATCTTCAGAAGATCTCCCACCGGTCGAAATCTTCAATTGCGACGTGGAGATGCGACACACGTACCCAACTAACTAAAAGTAGGATCCACGGGCTACCTACCTGCTGCCCTAATATAAGGGCCATTCGTGTCGTACGCCGTGGTATGCCCGACGTCCGACAGGTTCGTCCGAGTATACCCGCTGCACATACGTATGGAAGAAAGAAGCTTATGAAACCGCTTCTGCTTCCCGAATTAGAGGGATGCTTTGGAGCCCAGGGGGGGGACTCGTTTGGGTATTGTATCGATGACGGCGCAGGAAAGAAACCGTCCCACGTTTAGGTATTTCGACAGCGTAATGATATAGTTCCACGGCGGCGTAGGTTTAAAAGAGGTATCGGTCGTAATGCAGTCGGAATAGTTCACTTTACGTCATGCGGCGAGTTATTCTATACCGCCGAAGTTCTGCAGTACCTAGGTAGGTAGACATCATCAAATAAGATTCAAATTAGGCACCGTGTAGCATTTGTTATGGATCCTTGGACTTGAGGAGTCATTGAACAGCATCATACCGATAGTTTCTTATCAAGCGAGGCATCACAGAGACTCCGTATGCTGTATATGTCTCGTTTAAAAAGCATCTCATCTCGTTCACCTTGTTACGATATTCCGAGAGGTTGGGTTTCTTAACTTAGCCTCTCTCGACGAGAAGATAACTGCGACTTTGAAGATTGAAATTTTAATTGAATCTTGGATAAGGGCTATGAGGCTCACTTACACTACTAAAACTAGCTTTCGTCGTTCTTCACCCCTGATGATCCTTTGGGCAATACTAGCAGATAATTAACATCTATTTGATAGACTTCTAAGCCTAGATACGAAAAAACTCTAAAATAACCTGTCCAAGACATAATCAAGGCACTTTAACGTCTTAGATTATGATTTAAGTACCTATAGAACTGGGATAGCTAGCTACGAATCTAGGACTATAATAGACAGCCAGTATACTACATCAAGGTTTAAGCAGCCAAAGTTAACAGTGGATGAATTTAAGCGTCTAACTAGATCCCAAGAAATATCTCTGGAGTTGCTATTAGTCTTAGTTTAATAAAATTGGCCTATACACCCCATCCGCGCTCTACGCCTTTCTGGACTTCTGAATATTTCGTACCTATGATAGACATTACAAGCGTGGCGTGACTCGTGGTAGTCTTCAACAATATGATTCATATATCTAAGACACTCTTTTTAAGAAAATGGTGAGCAAATTGCGGAAATCAATGCGTAGAATACCTACAGTTTCAAGACTGAGCAGACTTGTAAGCTCTACCCCTATCTAGCCCCTATCCTACTACTCTATGTTGCTGTCACTACTACAATATTCAATGGGCATAAATAGGCAGCAAAATGAGATCAGGACTAGGAGTTTACCATATAAAACGACCAAATATTTTTATTTTTTCCCTAATCATTCCCTCATCAACTACCCCTTCCCCCTTCCCCATTCTATTTTCCCTCTAGCCCAACGCACAAGTAATCTACCTACCTAATGCATATATGTACCTCCCTAATATATCGTAAATCCTCCCATACGCCCATTAAACTCTCGTTAAGTTAGGTACCCACCTACCTACCTACCTAATGTAGGCCAATCCAATTTACGCCGCCGTCAACACGGCCCTAAGCCGAACATCCCCGCGCTCCAACTTCTCGACCGCGGTCCTAACGCCCTCCTCCGTGAGCGGGAACGTCTCGGTGATAGGCCTGATGCCGTGCAGCGCAGCGAACGCGAGCATCTCGCGGTGCAAGCGGCGCGGCGCCACGAGCGACCCCTGCACCGCGAGCCCGTTCAGCACGAGCGGCAGGTACGGGATCTCGAGGTTGCCCGAGGCCACCGACAGCGGGTAGATGGCGGCCCCCGCCGCCATGATCGGCAGCACCGTCCCCCAGTCCGGCTGCGCCGACGTCGTGACTAGCAGCCGGTCGATCGGCGTCGACACCGAGAGCTGGTCCTTGCCCCGCGTCGACACGAACTCGTGCGCGCCTAGCGCCAGCGCTTGCTCCCGCTTGCGCTCCGAGCCCGACAGCACGATGACCCGGTTGCCCATCTTCGCGGCGAATTGGATCGCTAGGTGCCCGAGGCCGCCTAGTCCGATAACTGCGGCGAGCGAAGTTAGCAGCAATCCCCCCCCCCCCTTTTCTTTAAAGAGATTAAGGCGTAATGATTTCAAAGACGTATTTGAAAAGGTGCAAACTCTACCCCACCCCGAAATAAAACAAAAGAAAAAAAAAATCAAAAAAATGAAATCAAGACATACCACCAACCGTCTCCGTCGGCCTCGTCCCATGCGCCTGCAGGGCGGCGAACACGGTAGCGCCGGCGCACTGCAGCGGGGCGGCGTCGACGTCGCTCAGGCCGTCGGGGATCCTGTGCAGGAAGGCCTCGCGGACGACGGCGTAGGCGGCGAAGCTGCCGTGGCGGACCTTGGCGGTGCCGTAGAGCGCGCGGTCCGCGCAGTACGTCTCGCTGCCCGCCAGGCAGTACCGGCAGCAGCCGCAGCTGTCGTGCTGGTACCCGAAGCCCACCCGGTCCCCGGCCCGCAGGTGCGTGCTCTCGGGGCCCCGCGCCTCGACTACGCCGACGCCCTCGTGGCCTAGGATCACGTCGTCGTGGAGCTGCGAAGGAGGGGGCGGGAGGGAATTGGTTAGCGATGGGGAAATTGTCGTTATATGTGGGAAAATGCTATATGGGTAAGGAGGTAGGTAGATAGATATTGTTTTCCTTTACTAACCGAGTGAAGATCTGTTGAGACTTGGTTAGCTGCTGCTGTCCGTTGTGTAATACATTACAGGGGTAGGTTCTAGATAGGTGGATATTTAGAAAGCAGCCTTACCAGTACCGCATAACCCTGACGCCGTGATTCTCACCAACACCTTATCGCCAGTGAGATGCTCCGGCTTGGTGACGGAGCTCTTCGTGACTCCGTTTTTGGAGCCCTTGTAGACGGTAAAGGAAGTCATGATGTGAAAAAAAAAGGGGGGTATTTGGCAGAGATATGTATATAGTACTAGTTATCTAAGGCTAGGTAGTTAGGAGTTAAGTTAAGACGGTTGAAGGATATCTGTGATGTTGATGATGCATTTATCTTGAGTAGGTAGAGATATGAGTCGATGTTTCGAGATCTAGCTTTCTTTTTATATACATCATCTTTTGTTGTCTCAGAATTAGACCGTTACTGACTGATTACAATGACTGTCATTTCTAATTCGGCGATAGGTAAAACAAGCGCCCATTTGCTCATCCGGCGCTAAGGTGAGGCACGGCGGTGTTTCTTTTCAATGCCCCAAGTTATAAGTGCGCATTGCTAAGCAGTTGATGTCGTCGTACATATATCATATATCGACTCTGGGAGGTTTGCGACGGAGTTGCGACACTTCTCCGACTTTTTTCCTTTCCGGTTTCTCCTTTAGGACCAGGGATGCAAGGGAAAGGGATTGGTTGGCTGCCCGATGCCAGGTCTTAGTAACGCCCTTATAAGATAGATAAGATCGATTCTTATAACCTTATTGATCCTTCGGCATTCTAAAAGCAACCTGATGTCATTCATATTTAACTGCCGTCCAACCACTATCTCGGGTCGACTTTGGATTCAGGGGCTTGGCTTGGGCGATTAACTAATCCACATACATCAGCGCACTTCATTTATATGTAGTTCACAACTGCCTTCTCCTATATCTAATATCTGAAGAATTATTTCATATTCTCAGTAAGTGGTTACTACTTAAGTTAGGTACTTAGATTGGTAATTGCCGGGATCATTACTCACCGACCCTGTCAGTCAATCCATCATCGACCGCCGATCATCTTTGTCTTAAGTTGGATGGACGATTAATCAATTCATTCCGGCACTGAACAAACAGTTATATTGACAAACTTAGTGTATGTACCTATATTGGGTAAATAGGTAGATATAGGACTGGTTTAGGTAGGAGGTATATATGTATGCACATGAGATAAGCGCCATATAATTGATGCTCTATTACATGATTACACGACTGCTTTAGTTGACCATTCCCGACAACACCTCACCAATATCAAGGATTGGACTATACATAGGTAGGTACCCTAACCTAGGAGGTAGATACTTGATGTTTAAAACAAAAAATACATGGTTTTAAATGATATCATATCCATACGCCTGAAGCACCTTGCATCTTCATATAACCAAAATAAGGAGGGGAAATTTGTTGTCCGAGATACTTGTTATCCGTATATCCATTGGGCTCCAGGGTCGCTATTCATTGCCGGCCAAGATATCGTCCCAAAATCCCCGAAATCTTGATTGTCGAAAGTGAACGCCATATCGATAGACCCGGCTAACATGCCCTGCATAGGCAAACCGGCCCCGTCGTTATAACCCCAATCTCCGACTGCAGCCAGAGCTTCGGTAGGGTTATTATGAGCGAGTGCTTCGTCGTTTGCAGCCTCCCAACTGCTAGAACTTACAGGAGTCTCGTCTACGCTCGGCACTGATTCATGGTTCTCTTGTTGTGTCTGTTTGATAAGTATGTCGGCCTGCGCAATGACATCGCGCGTAATAGCAGCTGCACTAGCTGCAGTTTTGATGCTTCTTTTCCAGATATCAAAGACAGCTATGGCAAGATCGACAGCACTTCTCGCCTCTGGGGTTGTCGAGCTTTGCGGGTAGGCTATCACGTAGCCGATGAGTGACATGGCCGCGTTCCACTGCCACTGAGATGCCTCGTGCCAACCGGTAAGGATAGAGGTGGTTGAGAGTACTTGGTGCAAGATGCGCGTTAGTGCTATGGCATGGCGGGCGCAATCTGCAGCGATTTTGTCGGCTGTAGGAGTAGGCCCAGCCGTTGGAGCAAACCGGATAAAGGGGCGGAATAGGTTTATGCATAGGTTATGATACATGAGTTCTAATAAAAGGCGCTGCCGCTGGAGCCAGAGCGATGCGAATTGTTCGATTTCGAGAGGGGTGAAGTCGATGGAAAAGGGAACACCATCATTCAAGCGTTTAGTCTTAAGAGCATCGGGAACGGCCTTCACCCAGTCCTCTATGCGGTCTATGTAAGGTCCCAGAAACTCCGCATGAGACTCGATAATCTTTGGATTATTTCGCGCAGCCTGGTCATCGAAAACGCTGGTTGTGCCGACTTGTTTCTTATAGAAGGCCGTATAGGTTACTCGAATTATCCGGAATAGTTTCACGTTCTCGAGATTGAAGGTTAGCCATGTAGCGTCCTCTCCGAGCGGAGCAAACACGGAACCCGACAGTGTTGCACATTCCCGATCGTCGCCTGGGAGGCTACAGGTGGTATCGGAGTGGTCTAGTTGGAATGGACGGCCCAATTTCATGCTAATCTTGCTATCGAATACGTAGAGGGTCCACAACAAACGCTTCCGCATCTCTCGCTCCCGCTTTGGCATATCTTCGGGAGGTTCTAGGTGGAGGCCGAGCATGTAGGCTGTCCGCACGGCCAGCGTGCAGGTACTATCCGACATATTGGGGAAAGACGCCGAGCAGAGGTAAACAGATGACAATAGGTGGCACTGGAGTGTTAATATGGTAGGGTTTTCTAGGTCGTTAGTCAGCAATCTCTGGCAGCGCTGATAATACCACCGGCTGCCAGCGATAATATCGTTGATGTCATCCTCGAGGCCTGGCTGGAGTGCCGCGTTATAGTGCATGCATAAGGCGATGACTATGTCGACAAGCGCCGACGGCTTTCGTTCTCTGCCTGATGTCGTCCATAGGGATTGGTAATGTTCCTTGAATGTTCCCTCGTCTAGAACGAGAAGTGAGGTGTGGAGGGAATTCCAGAAGAGACTTATGAAATACTCTTCCTGTGTCGGGGTCAAATAGCTTCCTGTGATGGCGGGATCTCCTGGTGTCGTAGTAGCTGAATGAGTGCCTTGGCCCTTCGTCGAAGTCTGGCTTGTCCCGTCGAACTTCACCGGGTCTGGTAGCATGCGGTCGATGGGCCGGGTCTGTTGAAGAGAAGTATTTAAGAAAGTATTCATACGCCTAATAAAGTAAAATAGCGACGAAGCACCGTACCACGTTCCCTGCTGGGAGCGGGTAGTGGGAATATGGACTCCTTCCCTTGGCTTCTTTCCCTCTAGACTATTTCCATGTTCCCCTAAAGAATCAAAAGCTTCGGCTCCCTCGGAGCTAGAAGGTCCAGATGATGAATCAAGACTTGAGGGCGTCTCAGGCGTATTAAGCCCGGCGACAGACTTTGTAGCCTTACGTTCATTCTCAAGCTCTCGCTCTAACTCTCTCACGCGGTTTTCTAGACGCTCAATCTTTCGATAGGCATGAGGAAGTGTACGGACGGGTATCTCCCCTTGGCTACACTGGCCATTTCTCTTCCGGCAATTTGAACACGGAAGATGATTATCACATTTAATGCGATGTACACGGCACCAATCACATGCCCGAGCTACTTGACTCCGCTTCTGTCGAGGTTTGGGGGGTTGAGGTTCCGGAGTTAGCGGAGCGCTTGATTCGGTAGCACCAGCCGCCGTTCCAACGAATGTAGTGAACATTGACCGTCGGATTGGCTTTAAAAAAGACGTGTTTAAAATTTTTTATTAAAACTTTTTGATAGGGTGTGAGAGGATTGAACTTGGATGATGATGATAACACGGGCAGCCAGCCCACAAGGAACATTTGAACTAGGGGCGAATTTGAGGAGGCGGAACAAAACGAGGTGGAGGTAATTGATTTAGGTAAAGACGGTGGAGTCTGGGAAGTGGCAGTTATGGGCACTCAGCCACTAATGCTACGTAATATGTAATAATATGTAACCTAAAAGGTACTAGATTACCTAATATGAAACAAAAGGGGCCAATATTTAACCGTGGTCATAACAGCTGAGGTTGTAAGTTGGTTTTACCTATTTATTTAGGTAATTAAAGTACCCGTGGAAAAATAGATCACGGGAATTTCACGTGATACCTCGGGTCTGAAGCATTTCTCGAAGATTATGGCTTGAATCGAGATCTCCATCATGGAAAAAAAAGACAGGAGTTGTTTTCTGCTGCTATTGCTGACGCAGCTACAATTTATTTCCCTTCCCCTATAATATATACATCTCTTAAGAAGAGAATAGGTAACTACCTGGTAATTTACGAGTGAATTCGGACATGACGAAAGTCAATTACGTTGTGCAGCTTTTGAGTTGAAATATAAGCGACAAGCGTCGTACTTCAGCCTTTCCAACTTTTCTGACGCAGCCTTTCTTCATGTTCGATATTACAACAGAAGAGCATTGACGCCGTCGCATATGCCGATACCTCATATCACATATCAAAAAGAAAAAAAAACTCCTCCAAAGTGCCGCCCTACCAACCCCGGCCGCGAGGCTAATTCCTCCGCAATACCTCTATATTATACATTTATATGCTGCTGTCCATAACACCATCTAGGTTTATCCTCTATAAGCCGACGGATTTTTGAAACTCAATGCTCGCTTGCTGAATCGAATAAAATGTTTTTTTTTTTCTCCCACGCTCAAACGCCGAACTCGAAATTTGGAAACACAAAAGGACAAACATTGCACAGCCTTAGAGGGTCCATAAACCACTCCGGCGTTTGCCTAATGGGTAGACGATAAGTGCGCTTAAGAAAAGGCCTACAGTAATGCCAATGGCTATTTGAATCATCGAAGCAGCGACATTGAACACTATTGTATCTAGAGGCTGGCCTTGCGCGATTGTGATCTAGTCGGGGGTATTAGTTAATGACCTGCAAAAACAAAAAGCAGGTTGAAGGTATATGTTAAAACTCACAGTACTAGTCCCGTTCACTGGTTCAGAAGAGTTGTTCAATTCGTTTGCGGTGCTCAGTCCGCTTAAAAGGCTTCCTGTCGCCGCCAAGCCACTGGGTACCTGTACGAAGATAGCGGGCAAAAGAGCTGCTGCTGCTACTCCATGCCTTAGTCGTGAATATAGGTTTGCAAGGACACCGACGGTGAAGGCGCCTAACGTGTTGGCTATTTGGGGACTGGCTGCAAATTTGGGACTGCTGAAGAAGTTGACAATATATCCGGCAAAAGCAATAACTACCATAACAGGCATCTGCTTCCATTTTGCCTGGTTGACGAAAGCAAGACACAAAGTAAAGAGTGGCACAAAGAAAAATCGGTAGTAGGTAGGTATCGGGTTTGCGCAGGTTGTTGCCGAAGTGGCCTTGGGATCCATCAAACCGTAAAGTGCGGTTCCGACAGTGATGCCAAAACCAAGGAACAACGAATAAATAATGGCATAAACCATACGAATGGAGCCAGGTACCAGAGCCCGGGATTGAAGCTCGAGAGCAGAACACACTATAGAGCCGGTTAGTGATTTGCAAGCTCAGGAGAGCACCGAAGTTATATTAGGTACTTACAGACAAACCATCCAGGGAGAATCAATGCAATGGAACTCTGAGCCAGGGACGAGAAGCAGAACAGCTTTCCACCCGCAATACTACCGAATGCTCTGCTCAGAAAACTAGTTAATACGGCCGCAGATATCTCGAAGACGTTATTGTATAGATCGGACCGAGGCGCGACGATAATCTGCAGAGTACCAACGAGGCAACCCAAGAAAAAGCAGATAGGGAGATCGATCAATTGTCCTTCAAAAGCAAACGGAGCGACTGATGCACTCGCTAGACCGAATACTAGGACTCTAAGCCACGGGTGAAATTTATCCTTGGTGTCCATGACTTTCGTTAAGGATTCAATAGCCTCATCCAGGTCAATCTTGTCGTGGAGAACCAGCTTGTATATCTCATGAACATCTCTGAGTTTTCCAAGATCAATTCCCTGATTAGTCCGAACAATTTTTACTTCAGTGGTATGGGTCGAGCGGTCATCGAAGGATATGATCATACAGCCGGGAAGGTAAAGGAATTGTCCATCGATCTCAAGCACCCTAGCCGTCATCCGCAAATACTCCTCGAGACGGTGAGTCGGGGCTCCGTATAACATGAGTGCCTTACACATCTTAATGATGTACTTTTGTCGAGTCAGCGTCTCCGCGATATGCAACGTGATCCGAATCTCGTCTTCCATCCGTGGTCGGCCAAAACTCAATATCCGTCCACTCGGGCTGCGCCGGTGCTTGGGTCGCTTCGGCTTTGCGGTGCTCGCTCCAGGTCCGCTAACCCCAGCACTAGCGAGACGTGCAGATGCTTCGACCAAATTGGCCAGAGTATCCTGAGAGCGGTTCTTTTCATACCATTTCCGTCGGTTAGGTGTAGTAGCACCAGAAGAGCCCGGTGTGGTAAATTCACTACCATGCTCGGACTTCCGGCTCGGTGGATAATTATTGGACTGGCCAGAATCGGCAGGTTTATACAACTTTAAGAGATTGGACAGGACACTGGGACGATATTCCGTCGGTGGCGCTACGTATAGCTCATGTTTCGGCCCATCGATCGGCGTGTTCTGGCCGGAGCTCAAAGCGGTACTGGCGGTTGCCGGCTGATATCCATGGTTATTCCTTCGTGTGTGCGAACGCACAAGGTTGTACGCTTCTTTCTTCACGGACCGATGCTCCTCGGAGGTACTCTTGTGTGCTTCACCATTGGAAATATCCGCGGTATTCATAGGGTAGTCATCCAAAACCATACTAGAAAATCCAGAGGGTATATCACCGACACCACCGTTATTCACCGTTTCGGCATCCGAATCCAGAGAGGTTCTTGTCGACCCTGGGGCGGATTGCGAGCCTAGTAAGGTGGCGGCGATTTGCTGGGCACGCTCCTGTGCCGCGTGGGCCGACATCACTTTCTCGGAATCAGGATCATCGTCGTCGATAGACTCGGGCATACTAGTCACCGAGTTATAGGAATTCCCGCGCAAAACCGAAGGCCTAGGCCGCGGAGGTAAGGATAAGACATCATTGCGGGATTGCGTCGCCGAGACACCAGATAAATCAAAAAAAGATGGTGGTTCGACTCCGGCGACACTATTAAAGCGTACTCGACCTTTTTCTTTTCTCGTTCCTACATTGATAGAGTTGATGGCATTGAGGTCGGGCGACGCTGGACTCCGAGGCTCCTCAGCGGGAGGAGTCGAGGTCGCACTGGCATCATTGGGAGGTGTCCCAGGGGTTTTGTCCATGCCGAGGGAATTAGTGGCTCTAAAAAACGTGGAAAACTAACGAGGGACCAGGCGTAGAAAGGAGGTAAACAAGATTTAATCAGACAATGCAGAACGTTATCCGATATATGTTGCGGGGGAATACGGTTGGCAGCCCTAGAGAAACTCTACGTTTTATTTGGGGCGAAATAATGGGAAAAAGTATGGTAGAGGTAGGTATGGTTAAAAATAAAAAGGTAGGGTAAAAAGCAGCTAAGGTCGGTATGTCGTTTAGCAAAGTTAGAAATAGGGTTGGTGAAATTTGCAAACCCGATGCAAGACCCTAGCTATACAATAGGAAAGGTCCTATACACAATGGGTGAAGAGAAGCGAATGATAAAGTATTATCAAAGGATAAGTCGAGCCATTATTGGGAGGTTACAACAAAAGGGTTCGTAATTGTCCAAGACGTCTGTCTTTACGCTGAACAGAACAAAACGAAACCACGAGAAGGACGGTCCAGAATTTAATAAACTGGGGACAAGCTCCAGACCCGATACAGATCTTCAAAGCTCGGGGATGGCTCGTTACTCAAACTAGTATCGTGACGCGCAACTAGTATATTGTGTGTATGTACGTATGTACTGTACAATACAATGCGGTAATGCACAATTCAAGATATATACGAATGTATATACGGAAGCGGATATTATCCACATCAGTGCAAATGGCGACAACCAGGTGGGCCACATCTGACATAGATACACACCCAACACCAGACGAGGAGGGATTATGAAGGCCAGGAAGGGGTGATAACGGGCCGATGTAAGTAAGATGCCTGCTGTTTTGTTCAGCAGAGTTTGGATTAACATTCGCTTGGGATTGGATGTCGACAGAACTACCGACAGACGGGCTTCATATGGATAACGTTCAATGAACAACGAGAAGAGCAAGGTTGCCCATCAAGTGCGACCCTTCAGTGGCTAGCTAGAGAGAAGCCAGCGCCAGCCAAGGAGTCGGAAGGGCGACGCCTAGCAACAACCTAGCGACACAACCCCCCTTCCATTTTTCTTATCTCGTTGGGGGGGACTCCACCGTCCACCGTTTACCGTTCGAAGACGGTTAGAAGGGGGAAGAAGGAAATTTTTAGAAGGGGAGGAGAAAGAAAAAAAAAAAAAAAAAAAAGGACCAGGCGTTTATGGGCGATCCAGACCTCAATCAAGAGAGGGACCCAACGTCAGGTTGGGTGGAGCGGCAAGGAATACTAATGGCTCGTAATGTTGTGTCTTGACTCCTGACGTCGATGTTGGTACCGTTTATGTACAATACAGTAGAACCAAGGAGTAATCAGTCCAGGCAGTGGTTTAAAAAAAGAATTAAAAAATTTATATAATAAAAAAGAAAACGAAAAATAAAAATAAAAAAATAAAATACGGTATAGCAAAGTGGGACAGGATGATGATGTTGTAAGAACTGAAATGCACGGATTGTTGTGTTTCCCGGCTTCCATGCATTTACCATCAGTCAATCATCTTGTCATCTCGTCACCCTGGACATCTTGGACATCTTAACTGCGATGTGGATCAGTGGATCACTTCTGCTTCTGTTTCTGTTTCCCTTTTTAAAGTAAGCCAAGCATGAGCTGGTGCCCGGCACGTTTATACATACGGATTGGCCGATCCATCCTGTATGTATATAGATTAAGAATAGACAACCGCCCGGTAGTGAAACAGGGCACGGCAGAGCCGCAGGGGCAGCGTTCTGCACAGAGCTGCAGAGGTGCAAAAGGTGCAGAAGGGGGAGGGGGAATTTGAAATTTTGCTTGTCAATTTCACATGCGCGGGATGGTGCTTCAAATGCCCTTTTTGGATGATTGGAGCGGTTCATGATTCGTGGGCGCCACCATAAGAGCCATAATGGGAAATATCGCAAGATGGAAAGGAAGAGGGAAAAAAAAAAAAACTGTATGACGCCTGCGGCTGTCAACGGCTCCAGCGGTATGTTTTTTTTTTTTTTTTTTTTTTTTTACACTACTACCTCAATCCCGCTTGCCAAGTCCGATTTCGTGTCTTCCATTATGAATTTGCCAGCTGCGCTTAATAACAAAGATTTTTAATACGTGTGTGTGAATTTGAGTCTGTGTGTGAGAAAGAGAGACAAGGTGTTTCTTCTTTCCTTTCTCCTTTTTCTTTTATTTTCCATGCTAGTTACTTCCTTTAGCCCACAACTAAAAAAAAAACCGGAATACTACATCAGGATTAGCGGTAGATTAGTGCTGATCATCCTCTAAGAGCATACATGGAGAGACCCAATTATTTTCCCATAGGCTCTTAAAAAGTTGACAAGATAAGGAATACATGAATAATACATAGAGATACGTACTATAGATACCATGCACGCACTATAGGTAGTGTACTTTTTCCCTGTTCACTAGTAAATCTATAGTGTAATATGTAGTGCAATAGATCAGGTCAGGGTACCTACCATGTAAATGTAGCAATGTTACCTAGTAGTCTTGCTAAGGTACTTACTATGTAAGGTAACGTCCATATCTCCTAGCTGATCGCTGATAAGGATATCCAGTTTTGTTTATAGCGTCAATTGACGCTCGATGATATCACACCAAGAAACTCATTCCAAACAAATTCCCCCTTCCCCAACTTACCATCCTACACCATCCTACATTACATAGTACCTATGTTACCATCTACGACACCAGTCCCATACCCGTCTTTCCTTACTCGTATTCCGTGATCGTAACTCAAATACGTCTCATACATCTCATACAACACTTGCAACTTACATAGCCGGTTAAGCATACCTTAGGTACCTACTTAGGTAGACAGCTACCTAAGGTACGCGACGCAAGTGATTGATCTCCTCTCCGTGTGGTTGTATACAGCTCTCTCGATCATACGGATATGACAAACATTTATTCGGCCTGTGCAACCTTAGCAGCCCATCGTGGTGATACTGAGGTCTGATCATTTCCCTACAGGTCTTAGGTCGTGGAAGCGATATATTAGACAGATAGATCACCTTAACCTTGCCTATACATATACTATACACATTATACATTCTATACAATGTATACAATGTATAGAATTACATTGTAATCGTATACCATGTATAACACATTGATCTACACTTCGTTCCATACTTGGTACATGTCTTCGATATCCCGTACAATACCTAGGTACCTACCTAGCTAGGTAATATCACAACACCCGGTTCCGCGACCACCCCTTGTGTTCCGGCAACCTGCGATGTCAATCAGCCGCGACCTCTGCATAACATCGTGTGCTATAGAGATGATTTGAGCTAATCCCTGTCATCGTGCATAATCGGCTTGCGCCGCCCACTCGGTCGACGCCAATCGAGTCAATGCCACACCGCGGCCGATCACTACCGACGGATGTAGCTCAACAGCTTGATCCGGAGCTTCACAACATTGCTCAATCGGCGCTACGTCTGTAGTGTAGTCCTGATGCGATCGTTTTCTGGAGACTGGGGAGACTGGAGAGACTGGAGTAAAACCTTAGGATTTCTTTGTGTTGTTACCAACCTGGCAACCCGCCTCGGCCACCTCACCGAGTCCCATCATCTTATCTATAGTCCAGCCACCTTTAACCTCCTAGCATAAGCATCTTGCTGCGTCTGTGCGGACTGGGCAAACTCCACCGTCTGGACCTCGTGGGCCCTGCTTCCGAGTCAGACTTGTTGGTGTCTCGCGTTACTGTTTTTAGACCCGTAACCGGATCAGCTCGCAACCTACACTAGGCGTTTAGACTACTGACTAGGATCTTGCCCAACGGCGCAAGGGTAGCTTCAACTATCAATCTTGGGCCGAAATCTCGTCAGGTCTGGCAAAGCCGATGGGAAAGAAAAAAAAAGAAAAAAAAAAGGCGTGGCCCGATTGACCATATCTCATCAAATCTCGTCGGAACCTATGGTATTGCCACATCACCAGCACTCCGTTATTGCTTAGTTCCTCACCTCTTCTCGCCCCTGTCCTGTCCTGTCCCTCCAATTTGAGGAAATTGGTATAATATGCGAGAGCACGCTTGCTGTAGAGCTTCGTCTCCGCCGCACCCACTATCTTATTAACGGATAAGGTGCCCAAGCGTACACACCAATATTTCTTTTGCTGGCATTGATACATCCCCATTGGATGAACCTTTCCGTAAGGAAGGACGTCTCCTTCATGCTTTTTTTTCTTCCAAAACGACTCTGAGAACGTCCACTGTCCAGCGATCCCGGTTGGCCGTGGTCCCATCACGGGTATATGTGGCTATCTTAGATAGTTAAAACTCAGGTTGCTAATCCACGAGGTCATACACGTAGGATGTGTCAATACCTTCGCAAGCCACTTTCCACGACACAGCATACTACTGGCCCCCAAGCTGTAGGACTCCACCCGACGAGACCGGACAGGACTTAACAGGGGGCGCGTTTCGACATTGGTGCGGCCTGCGCGAATGCTGAGTGTCCAAAGCCAGCTATCGCAATATTTGCCAGTACCGTTGCAGATGATGGCTCGACAGCCAGAATAGTTGAAGGAGCGACACTTTCCGATAGTTTTAGACGAGAATATTCTAACACTTCGAGGATCGACAACGCGCAGTGTTTGGGCAATGCATACCAGGTAGGTAGGTTAGGTAGTTATTTACCTGCTATGGTGCCGGATTTAGGAATGAAGTTGAGTGACGAAACGTAGCAACGTGGTAACCCAGGGTGTACGAGTACGGCACACGAAAAGCACCCCTCCCTAGCAGAAATCCTACTTAGGCACTCTGCAAGTCATTCTTGGCTTTTATGGCAAATGCAATTCCCGGCGAGAAGTTTTCTGCGAATCGTAATATACGATTGCCGTACCTAATTCGCACCGCGAAGCGAATATTGCTAGCAATACCACCAGAATTGACATGAAACCTACCTACCTAGGTAGGTAGGTATGCTCAACGTTACTCTACCGAGACGAAATGACGAGCCCGTCCACCAAGCGAAATGGGAAACTGGATGCGGTGCCTGTCATCGTGGTAATTCTACGAGTATCTCTATGTGAGATCATTCTTGCCACCTATATCGTAGCTTGCTACTACTCCCTTCTTCAGTGCTCCTGGGCGTATGAGGTAGGTTGTCAAATAATAGATTGGTTGTACAATACAGGTCCATATTGCTAGTTCCTAAATCGCACAAAGCGAGGGTCACAAAACATTGGTCCTGCTTCCGGACGTGTGCCTCGGGGTTCTTTACGGGGCCAAGTTGATCGGAAGTAGTCGCAGTCGTAGGGAAGCAACCCTATGTAGCAACCAGTACCATATAACTATTAACCGGGGTTATAAAGCCACAGAACCAAGGATATCCGCGGAGTAGATGGGCTATAGAACGAAGACTATAGATAAGAAGAACAACTCCGGTCAACACGAGGATAGCGAAGAGAATAATACACTCTCATTATGACAGAAAACTCACTGCGCTCTCTCTGTTGTGTCACTGCCACTTCACACAAATAAACGAGTCGTGGATAAGATGAGTCAATGCTCCTAAGAGCTATAGATGGGCCTAGACTGCCGGGTGCTACCTTTTATTCTTGCGAGATTTGAGGGGCTTTGGGTGGTAGCCATGAACAAGTAATGGAGATAAGCACATGATTTTCTGTTTTGGACATAATGGGAATCACTTAAAATTTTTAATATGGGCATATAGAATGTCCATTGGCACAGACATAGAGATTTGCTATTGGAATCTGCGTTTCGCCTTCCAGTCTCGCCAATAGTATGGTTAACCCCTCCCATATGGTTACCAACACACGAATCTTATAGATCGGATTGCTTACATGGAGTGCGGTAGTCGGTATTTCGAATCTAGAAATGCGACGGTGACATATCTTCATGATACTAGCGTAACCCTCGCAAATTATAGAAGGGTAAAATTCTACGCGCCAATTTAGAACGAAGACATGTACGTTAGTAGGTAGGTTAGTTTATGGGAGAGCCTGGCTCTCCTGACACTGGATCTCTTGGATGCCCAATCCTACGTCGGTGGTGAGATGCTTCGACCAGAGCTTTAAGTCGGAGTTCCTAATCTAATGCACGAGTTCAAATTCCCGGACTAAAGTCTTACATCTCACATGGCTCTTACGATCAATCCAACTGGGATATAGGTACCTATGTAAGCTTTTCCTATCAACTAGACAGATAATCTACGACCACGGGTCCAGGACGTGACTAGACCACCAACCGATGGTAGAAGTAGTTGAAATTTTACGGTAAATGTGGTAAATTCGGCGATCGTCTTAGTCCATTCCCTCAGGACAAATGAAATCAAGAAGACTCGAGGAACGGTTGTTCTAACCCATATCAATTGATCGCCATAGCCAGGAAGTCGAACGGTATAGGTCGCTCTCTATCTTAAAAACTATATTTGGAACATTACGTTGGTAAGAACCGAAAGGGGGAGATTACGAGATGTGGATTGAGCGAGAACTGATCCAAGCTGTAAGCCTCAGGGGGGAGAGCTATCAAGGCCGTCCCTTGCTTGTTCTTCCTAATTCAACCCCATCAAATAAGGTATGAAGAGTTTTTCAGGGCAGTTGTCGAAGTGCTGCAGCTTCTGATACCTAAGGTACCCAAGTAGTAATATAGTCAAGTCACTCCAAGAGAGCATATTAGCTGACATATAACACTCTGCAAACCAAGAGTTTTAGCAGCCAATTTCGCTCAGCTACCAAAAGCCTAATTGAACCACTCTAGGCCAAAGGCTAGGTAAATATATGGTTCGAAATTGGAGGTAGATTGAAATAGATGGTAAATCGATTCTTTTGAATGGTCCCGCTAACTACCTAACACTGGACCTGTCCGTTTCTCCAACAAGTGTAACGGATCTTGTGATTGAGTAGATACGGTACTCCAAGTGCAACTGACACGGACATAGCATTCCTAAGGAGGGATTATTGATAGGCGTCCAAGAGCTCTTAATTGGCCGATTAAAAGGTCGAGAAGATAAATAGGCGCTCCTGTTGTATGACAAATCCTCTACTGTGGAAAGTGTGCTCATTACTGTGTATTCTCTTCTCCCCTTTACCAATATTCCATTGAGCTAGATAAATAGCACTTTTCGGCGGAAAAGAGAATATGATACGATAAGTAAAATTCACTTTTATCCATAGTATTTATTTTTTACAAAGGACTATCTAGAGACTAGACGGGGTGCCTTCTTTTTGCCCCTAAGGGATAGGCAAAGTTTAACTTGTGAACGCCCTTTCACGCCGAAGTCCCTATGTTTATATAATCATCTTGCGATGTGTTACAGATTAACTAAATCCCATTGCACCGCTTAACGGATAACTAGGTAGTTGGCACTCAGAAGCTACTGAGAGGTATTCCGAGTGGGCGGATAGCATATCACAACAGGCAAGTGTCGTTTCAATAACTGCGTAGGCTAGTTGCTTGTACCTATCCAAAAATCTGCTACGTTTCATATAATTGGATGATTCCAGTCATTCGTTATAATTCATCGAGTGCTACGAATATCACGATGTTGTCTATTATAAAAGTGTATCTATAGGACTGCTCCTTGCTGGATGAGTCTTCCCAGAGAGCTATCTGGGTGTCTTAGCACATCTAAGATAGGTTTGTAGCCCCTTTCTGGGGATGTGTAAAATGCGGAGCTTAATTATTAGATAAGGAAAAAACAATTTCCCTCTCAATGTGAGGCTATGACACGTATCCTGCCTATATACTTGCTTGATTGGAGCTAAAATACCTAGTTGTCGAACTCTTAGCCTCTAAGATAGATGATAGCCTAGGGGCTCGATTATCACAGGACCTACATTTGCGAAATTCGTACACCTTGAGATTGTTGCTGTTGGGAGTTAACCGGTATGATTTTTCACTACTAACGCTTAGAAAGACTTATTCTCAAGCTTATGTAGGTATCCAGACGTTGTCACGTCGCAGAGCATGAGGTAGGAAAACAACTTCGTTGCTCCGCAAGGAGCTCTAACTACGATAGCTCTGAAGCCAAAGCTATATATAAGACAACTCCTTGGGAACTAAGGAGTCTCAAGTGAGACTCCCGACAGACGTTTGATAGCTTATTCTTGGTCACTCTCTCTGATACAGGAATAAGGTCCTTCGTAACTCAACGACAACTTCAGGATCTAATATAAAGTGGCTAAGGGTATCATCTTCAAGGTTTCCTCATAAGGCATCAACACATATAACATTTATGATTGTGCCATGTTGGATAGGTAGTTGTCACTCACAGCACGCTTTATTTTATAATCTAGTTCCCGAAACATGACATAAGTTATTAAGAAGAATGCGACTACCTCCTCATAGAACATTAAACATTTAGCAATCATGGTATATTATAATCAGATATAAGAGCTCTTTCACTGCTACTTGGTTCCCCTGCTATGTCTACACGTAACGGAGTCTTACATATGTTGGATTTTACGAATCAATCGCTGGCGTTCACAGCTTTTAATCATTGTAACTATTATAATATAAACAACTAATGGCTGGTGCTTTCACGGTACTGTCAGTGAGGCCTTATAGGTGGAGATAGTAGCGCCAAACCCTCGACCTAATATTGTTACACCTTTTGGTCCCTAGTGTACCTAGCTATCTTCCACAACCCTTCCAAACCCTTAGACCAGGTCACTGATATAGCCGAGAACGCTGATACTAATGCCATCTAGGCGGAAGAAAAGGTATTACCCGCTACGGACTTCATAGCTGATATTGCATCACTAGCTAGCGACCGGAGAACAGGTGGTCATGCCGCCGGTACACTCGATATTGGACCGGGTATGGTCTGGTACCCATCACTTTGCTTTCATCAGGATATTTGTTCATCTATGTCAGGTAGATAAGTATATTCGTATATGCCTGTTAGCCTAATGCTCTCTTCAGCCCTAGGCTCCTCGAGGTGAGGTGTCTAGGAAGACCTAATTGGGAAACTTGAGTAGCAGTGGAGTACGTGGTATGATCAATCCAGAAACTATATAGGAAACGTGAAGCTATGGCTCTACATTTACCTAACTATCACTATGTCGTCGTCATTAGTAGGTATATGGGAGTATGATTAGTTTTATAAAGATGTTATAGATACAAGGGTACGTGGAGATAGCTATCGAACTACTGCCCCTCGTAAAAGGTAGAACGATGTTAACTCGAGGAATTATTGTTTTATCCGTATATATAAGGGCACAACACGGACAGTGACGAGACAAGACCTTAGTATGTGTAACAGTACGTCGATTGGAGTGATCAGCGTTCTAGATGCTTTAGACGGATCACCCTATAATATAGACACAATAGCTGAGTACTTTAAGAGGTAGGTACCTACCTACTTAACCTAAAGCAATATTGAAAACCTGCTTTGGTGTAGCTTGACATGTGACAGTTACACAGTTATTGCCTGTCGTCTCTTTCGAAATTGATATCGATTGTAATTTATTACTTTGTACTAATCCCTTTTCACGAATTCCGCGTGGTACCAAAAGCCACTAGGTGCTGTAATATATTAAGTGTACATTTATAATATATTTATTGTCATTGCCTATTAAGGCTGAAAGGGGCATGGAAGATGAATGACCATTGGCTTAAAGAGATACACAAATTTCCGCTGCTTTTATATGTTACTCAGTTGCCCTGCTTCGAGAATTGATAATGAATTTTACTTCAAGTAGACGCAAAGCCATACGTCCACCTGGCAATTACTGCTAACGTACCTAACACACTTAATATATTGCGCCTAAGATGTATCGATTACTGTACCGAGGACCCTTTATCTGCGTCTGGAAACAACCGGAAGGGCTTGATACGCCAATTAACTAATTCATGCCAATATAATAGATTTAGCCTTCAGCGGTTTCGCTAGGGCCCGGTACGACTCTTTTCGTAATTACTGTACCGGGGTAGTAATAGCTAGATAATTCTTCAGCTGACAATAGACGAGAGGTAGATATCACGTGTGAGAGCTGACTAGAACGTCACGCAACTACGAGAGAATGCCATGACTTCTTATCCGTTAGTTTACCAGCTATTGTCACTAGGGCAATACTGAATACGTACCATGTAAAAACTATTGCTTCCACTGGATCTTGAATAGTATCGCATTGACTCTCGATTAAGTTGAATGTAGTTATCCATGTATGCGTGGGACAAACCTCGAAGTACGAAGACGGCTAAGTTGACTTATAAGGATTCGGATAGCGGGGAAGGGATTTCACAGTTGGAAGGATTAGAAGATACGGAAGAAACTCCTGCGGGGAATACCGGAAAGCTACCTAGGGTGTCGACGGATGAAGGGATATAGACGCGCAATTCATCGGTTTAAAGTCTAGAGAAGCATGTCGACAAGAGGTAAATCTAACACCTTAATGTGGGTGCCCTGGACCGATATACAACCTGGAGAGGTACTCGTTGGCTTCGGATGCAGAGAAGAGTAGGTTAATCAAGTAGGAACACCGCCGTATATAGATTCATAGTGGTTGAGCCTTGGATATATAGGTCTAAATAATTGCCGAAAGGAATGGTCCGTTGGTTCGGGTCGCCTAAGCTGAAGAGCTCGCCTTGGAGGGCAGGACGGTTGAGCTACGCCAGCCATATAGAGACGGATCACGTGGCACAAGGATGAATCCAAGGTATTTACTTATTGAGGGTGTGTAGCCATGTGCTCGGATCGCATGCTAGACCCGTCTGGTATCTAGTGTTAGGCGAATGCAACCGAAGCCAGGGGTAAACCAAGATCTGAAGCAGGCTAGCGAGGTAGACCTGACTGGTATGAAAACAGCTGAGGTTTGTTGACATTTGGAAATTATCGCTACCTAGGTTATTAAGCATCTCATCAGCGTCCAGGCTTAGCTGAATAGAATGAGCAGCATGTGCTAGGGGTAGATAGGTAGACAGCTAAGGCTTTCAAGAGAAAGCTACCGAGCACAATGTCATATGCTAACAGCCAATTCAATTTTATTACTAGTGTAGTACCGACAGCTTGGGGGCCGTATATCATTGTGGATTGAGACACGTGGGATCGACGGCTCAATTTATTACGCGGCGAGCAAGTCTGGGGCATCTTCCGAAAATTTTCGCTAACATACAAATTGTATTGATCGTATAGAAGGTAGGTATGGATACTGAGCTATAAACAGAGGTAGACACTTTAAGTCCCAAGTTAATAGTTGAATTCGTTGCGCTGTTAATATAACATCTAGTAATCCTTATTGTACTAGGTGTATCATATGAGTAGACACGCATTAAAAGACTCAAATTAATTTCGGGAGCTACTAACTATGTAAAAAATTGGTGAAGATAAGTTGGGCATTGAATGGCATGATACCCTCTTATCACAGTACCTATTATGTGATTTAAAGCATCATACATTAGGAGGTACGCTTGGAGGACAGGGTTAGAGTTGTAAACCGGGAGAACGCTGTAATAATAGACGTGTTATAAGGACCACTTTGATCCCCTGGCAGTAGTGTAAATAAATTCTGTGCAGTAGTCGACCGACTTACCAGTAATGAAGGGGATCAGTTAATGGCCTCTGCAAGGTGCAACTGAGCCGATTGGCAGAGCTGCTGTAGCTATCACGATGCTTTGCAGCGCAGTGCATCTCGACCCAATCGAGGCTTGATGGACCCAGAACATTGTGCCCAGAGCTGCCCACCGATGGGGATTGAAGCACGTACTAGTATGTATGTTCGACATGATGCCAGTACCTAATTCGTTTCGTTATGGATCTGAATCTTTCTATTGACTGTTCGGTTTGTTGGATAGAAGCGGTATTGCTTCCCGCTACGCATCTGCAGCTATCTCAATGCGGAAAGATGTTCAACCCGTCCACCCCGCGACTCGATTTTTTTCACTTGGAACATCGTTGGAACCATCATTGGAACCAGCGTTATGCAACAGCTGGCACGTTTCAAGGGTCATCCTTTTCCGAATTGCGAAAACATCCAAGACTGCCGGGATTCTTTTTTATAGCAGGACGTGAGCCCAAACTCCTGGGTCTGCCTTGATAGATAGAGAACGATAGAAAACGTGGCTTGTGGACAAACAGATGAAGAGTCGATTACTAGAGAGTCATAGTACGTAGAGGCTTGGAAGGATCACCAGGTTTAAAACTAGACGAAGGGCACACGTGAAGGGATGAACCATTGCGATGGGCCATAGCGTGCATAAGTTCAAATGTAGAACACAGGAGATGGGAAATGAAGAATTGCCTGTTTTGGAAGTTTTCCTGAGAGTCAGTTGACTAAATTGTCCAGTAAGGTACGTAGTTAGCGAGGAGGAAAGCGACCGAATAGAGGCTTTTATGATCATTATTTCCAAGTATGGACGTTTGTCTGTCTTGTAAGATGATGGGTAGATAATACTTCGTACTGTGCGTCCTTTTATGTTGACATGATATAACAACCCTCACTAACTACAAGGCAAGTCGGCTTTTTGTGTTCCAGGCTTTTATAAGTACCTTGGGTTAGGTAGGTATCTTGTCTTTACCTTACCTTATTCGATGGATATCTCCGATACCTTCGGTATCAGGTAGTTAATAGTACTTACTTCGTATGCCAGATCTTGTGGAAGGGTCTGAGGCCTCATGTCGGCGGCAAGCTGAGATAACCGAGTCAATGGTGCCAGCCACCATGCAGGTGGTGGGTGAATCAAAGGGCGAAGATATCATAATGTGTCATGTATCATGTATATGTGTTACTACCTAGCTGTAGAACAATAACAATTCTACACCGTCTCGCAGAATTCCTTTTAATTTGAGACGTTACTTGACAGTGCTTGAGTAGGGGAGGCTATCGGATGCAATACCTATAACCCCTTACTCTTATTAATATATCGTCTCATCAGAAATATCACCTCATAGAAAACAGAATATGATATTAATCAGTATGCAAGTTCTCACTCATATTGTTAGAATGTTTTTCTTTCCCTTTTAATTTTTCTTTACGAGTCGCTACCATTCAACTTCCCTTAAGTAACTTGGGATATATCTAATAACTCGGTTCACACTGTGTTCATATTGAACCAATACGGACTATCCAAGTAGATGAATCCCAGCCAGCACTGGATTAGATACCAGACTTGCCAGGCAAGTTATTTCGAATCATACGTAACTAGGTACCTGTTTATTCATTCTTGATTTCGATATTAGCCTAAAAGTTTTGATTGACTTCCTTTTAAACCTTTTGCTAGGTGTTTGTGACATAGGCAAAAATAAACCTAAAAACGGGCTCTAGGTATCTCGATGCGCGCGAGCTTAATTCGATTGACATTGTTGCTTTTGAGCGGGTGGTGAATAAAAAGGTACTTACATGTAGAAGGTAAGTCTGACGATGGTTTTCGGCGTGGCTTCTTGCAGAGGCGGGCCCCTTTTTCAAGGCTAATCCAGCCAGTCCAGCTCTAGTCCTCCCATGCCGTCCCACTTTAGTTATGAAAGTAAGCACGTTATTTGTTAGGATGTAAAATCTGGTGGGGCTGCCGAAATTTCGAAGACGCCAGGGGCCCTAGGCTAATGCTGCTCTAACAGGAGAGCTAGTCCGGGGATAGCTCCAACCCCCCCTGCTGAATTAGGTGTCAGAGGTACTGAGTACGAGGCTAAGGTTGCATTCGCGGCCTGCATAATCAGACTGCTGCATAATATCTCCAACGATATACAACTTACCTTAGGTACCTGCCACCCTTTGAGAGTCGATCCCCTAAGGCACGCCAGTCATTTTCAGTTATCTTGCAATCTCTTGCAGGCAACTCCACTTATTATTTCCCCGTCCCCTAGCAAAATTGTGCTTTGTTACACGGCAGCTAGCACGGCCGTTCTTGAAGCTGACCCTTCTATCGTTTGGCCCTGTAGGCCCTGTAGGCCTTGTAGGTCTTGTCACACTTCGTCACTGACCAATCCGTTCCAATTCGTCGTCGTTCATTACCAGGCAACCCAGGTATTCTTTTTCTTCTTCTACCAGGGGTCGATACAAGAGGGACAATTCGGGGAGCGCATTGACTCTTTTTTTCTTTTTTTTCTCTCGTTCGTTCGGGGCAAATATCCCTTTCTCGCGCACTGTCTCCGAACAAACCCTTTTCTACCAACCGACGGCCCTTTTTTGCCTCCAAGTCCTGTCTAGTCTCTCCTTTCCTCTCTCTTCCTAGAGAGCTTCGTCTTTTTCCAACTCTCCCTTCTGCTTTTCTGTTCCCCCCACTTAAGCAGTTGCAGCAAGGACTGTATTCTGTCTCCCATTCAGACAGCAAAGCTGCAGCTTGTCGCCGTCGTCGAGCAGCTTGGTGGCTTTGTTTCTTGGTCTATTAGATCCGGAAACAAAATCTCAAGAGAGAGTCTCTGACAGGAGCAGTAACTTGGTCTGTCTAGTTACCATTCTATTATTCTTTAATTCGATATTTCCATAGGATAGCAACAAACGAGTTCAACGAGTTCAACGTACCCAATTGCCCATCATGGCCCCTTCACTTAATACGCATTCATCATTTACGCGCCCGCGTACAAGCGATCGTGACACTCGACCGGGTACGCGCGACCAGGGCGACAATAACTTGATCATCCCGAGCAGGACTTCATCTCTTCACTCTCGTATCACCCAGCCGATTCCGTCGACCCTCAATTCGAAGCCCCAGCAGCGAACACCGAAGACTCTAACCCATGCCTATATGGTCTGCGGTGTCGGCCGAGAGCCTTCTCAATGGGTTAAGGCTCCCGCCCCGACACAAGGAAAGATCGGCCACATGAAAGGTGCAGTTGGACAATTCTGGCTTCCGGAGATTCTTGGTAGCAGCCCCCGCCTTGAACAGGACAATGAAGTTGCCCGAGCCTTGCACGCTGCTATGAGGGTATGATTCCTTTAAACCTGACTTTGTCAAAAACTAACAAGACTAGGCTTGTTTTCCCCACGATGTCGAAATCTGTACCGGCCGCAGTCAACCCCACTGCGTTCACCATGCATTTGTTCTCCAGCAGGATTCATCTCACACACTCTACGGTATCTGTCTGCGCGTATGGTCAAGGGCGGATGAGAAGCGAGCAGAGACCATTAGGGACTTGAGGAAGCGAACCGAGACTGACTACTACGACAACGCCGATGAGACTTACTGGATTCCGTACTGTTTGTCTTTTCTCTCTCGATACCCATTGTACAATCTTCTAGGCGACTACTTGCGAGGGATGTGGATTCACTGGAACAAGGCCACCAATCTCTTCCACGCTGAAGAGGTATCGCGAATTCTTAGTTTCCCCGCACCGAGATTAAACGATCTGGTCCGAATCGACATGAAGGATTACGCCCTCTGCTATCAATTCCCTTCGTCCCCGACCGGTTTCCAGAACTTCGCTATGTGGCCTTTATGGACTTGTCTTTCGATCCCGAACATTGTTGGTGTCATCGAGGCGGCCATCTCTCCTACTAGGCGTATCATATTTGTCAGCCACTATCCCGCTATGCTAACAATGGCTGCTGAGACTATTCGTTTCTGCGTTCGAGTATATGAATGGAGTGGCCTTTACGTGCCCGTTGTTCACGCTCGCCATGCTAAGGAATTAGTGGAGGAGCCGGGTCCATACATCCTTGGTGTTACTGCCGAGTGCAGGTCTCTTTTCACTGCTCCGAACGACGCTCTTGTTGTTGATTTAGATCGTAACTTTGTGCTGACATCCAGTCCTCCGACTGCCCTAAATGCGAACCAGCGCAACAAGTTCGTGACGCGACTAACACAAGCTTTGAACGGCGATGTTACACCTTCCGGTGTTCCTCAACATTTGCGTTCTGCCTATGGTGGAGGAAAGCTGGTACCTGCGGGTCAAATCATCGTTATGCGTGGCGAAGTCGAATCTATTCAGGATCCCGAGTGGTGGAATCAAGATGCTGTAATGGCCGTGATGGATCACGTCTGTGAGAAGATGGTAGGTGCCACGATTCGCAGCCAAATTTTGTTAACAGCAATGCTAATTACTTCTAATAGGGTCGTAACACTGGCTTGAAGGCTGTATTGGGCGGTTCCGTCAAGAAGCCTCTAATGACAAAGGTTTCGATGAGGCATTTGAACGAGATCGTCCGAGAACGCAATCAATATTCCCGTGATGCCATGGAGGCATGGCAAGATTTCATTAACCTTAAGGGTCGTATGGAGACAGAACTTAGCAAAGTCACAAAGAGGAATAACTACCTAGTTGAAGAGTTAGAAAGCTGGAAGCAGCAGGTAAATATCTTCTACCGAGCGATAAAAAATAAAAAAAAAACGTTGAATGCTGACATACATGACAGTTCCTGAAATTCCAAGCCTTTGCTGAGACGCTTACTAAAGAAACTCAAGACCTGAAGGTTAAGATTGAGACTCACAAGAGAGAAAATAGGAGACTCGGTGGTCTCATTGACCAACAGAAAGATGACAACGCCCGTCTTTCAGTCCGCCTTACTGGTACTGAGAAGCAGCGAGACGATGCTCTCGAAGCTCTCGTTCTCCAACAGGAGATTGCCGAGGAACTTGAGCGCGAACGTAAGCGAAACAAGAAGGAATTGGCCGCCCTTCAACACACCAACGTCACCATTATCCGGCAACGTGATGAAGCACGTCGTGTGGTCTTGCATTTACGTAGCTTGATCGGAGGACAGTCGCACCATATGGAGCACTTGGTTCAGTCTTTGACTACACGCGATGACTTGGCCAGTGAGGTCGAAGAGGGCTTTGAGGAGGAAGAAGAAGACCAAGATGGTAAGTTACATAACCTATTGACCTATTAAATTTGGTCGCTAATGAGTTTCAAAGGCCAATATTTGAGGAACCCGAGCCGGGCAAACAAGCGACATTCTACTGCCAGCTTTTCCGACGTGGCCGATCGACACCTTAAGGACAAGACAGATGCTATTTCTCACATTATTAGGAATATTGCAGAGCAATGTCAGGCCGCCGTTGAGGGCCTTCAGCTGGCCCAAGATGCCGAAATCGAATCCTCTAGATCGCACCGACGAGCAAGCAACTTATCTATGGCCCCTAGCGACGACGGACATTGGGCCGCCCCTTCTGAAGTTGGCGATGACAGCCACTTACACCCTTCCGGGCGCGTATCTAGTATCCCTGCGACCCCGGACTTGATTCCCAACCGAAGCAGCACAGCGATGTCCATGGCATCGACTATGACAACTCCTGAGCGATCGAGCCAGCAGTACAACATCCACAACGAGATCCCCACCAAGATCGTGGAGGATGACGAAGATGATTTAGCTGAACGAAGCGAAAGCGAGACCTTGCCGCAAGAGCCGGGTGTGGTCGGCAAGCACGCCGAAAGTCTCATTCACCGTCCTTCCGGTGCTAGAATCAGCGCTCTCGGTGGCACCCGCTGAATGTTTATGTATTACTAACTAACTTGTTGCATGTACGGAGTCGGTGGCGACATGTTCCAAGATTTTCTGCCTGTTTAAGGCTTTACCGAGGAAGGATGAGTTATCTCTAACTCCCCCTCCTCTACCTGTGCATATTTGACTTTGCTTATACCTTGACCTATCTGTTTACGGACCTGTATGGCGTTTTACTCTATGAAGAGTTCGGATTTTCGCTCTTTGTTTTTTCCTATATTCTCTCTTGGCCCTTTTGGCTCCAACCTTAATTTTCCTTCAGGTATCGTGACAACTAGAGGAGGTACTCTGTTAGCTAGGCATTAAGTAAAATGACCTGCTAAGTCATGTTGTTGGCGAGGAGGGAAAAAAAGGATATGATGGAATTAGCCATTCTGTCTCTTTTGTGGTATTGGTTAACATCAACTTGTCCGCAATCAAGGACCAGTGGATGTTTGCCTTAATTATTCTCGAACTCATGTCTTATGTTTAGCATTAGACGAACAAGAGTTATTCAGAAAGCAAGCCTGGCTCGCGCCTCTGCAGTTTACGTTACGTGATTAGTCTTGTTCTATGTGTGTCAACTGTTCTGTAAGATAACATTGCTAATGAGGAGTGCTATGTCAAACTTGATGGTTTTAATATTACCGTCGCTGTTAGCTCAGATATGGCTCCTTACCTCAATCCTTTACATGGCATAAAGCTTGTAGCAGTGACCGATGTAAGAGACAAGCTATATCATATTGTTCACCCATCCACAAAAAAAAGACCCTGTCGAGGGTACTCTAATTCTTTGTGTATTCTATGTGGGGGCGTTCCATAACTGCGCCGTACTGTTATGGTATGATATGACGTACCGAGTTATATTTAGGTAGACAATCAATTAATTAACATTGTTCCCGAACACTTGGAATAATACCTTCTAGAACTTATGGGTTAATAAATTGGCTACCAAAGTCTAACCTAGTCGGTGGCGGTTCCAAAGTCCACTACTCCATGGAAAACGTTTCAGCGGGTAAAACATGCATGTTCTTGGAAAAGCAATTACCTACATAGGTACCTAACCCAATACTGCTTCCATTCTAATGTAACCACTGTGTGTATAACTTACCTCCTTTTACATAAAGTCGGCTTGGTAGGTTTCCCGCCAGAGTTGTGCGTGGAAATCGGGGTTTCTATATCTGTGCTCATCATTCATATAGTACTATCAAGATATGTGTCTCAAAGACACGAGAGTTTTAAAGTAGAAATCTATCAATGGTTTTCGAGTATCAATACTGAGTATATTATTGGAGAGTTTGCAGTGTTATCGCATGATTCTCACTCAGCCTTGTTGTATTGTACCTAGAAGAGTAAATCCACGTTAAGGACAATAACGACTACACCTGGAACGAACTGATGACATAGATTTCATTGGTTTAAGAACATCGAGGCTTCGAAGATGTGTATATAAGCTCCCAAGGCCTTTAACTATCTACTTAAAGAATAATGTCCACGCCTATCGAGAACCATACGGGCAAAATGGGTAGTTGGTCGAAGCCTCGAAGGACTCACGTTGATACGTATCACCTAATATAGGCATTCTCGTTGGAAGAGTAAAACATTGTAGTAGTATTATTACGTTAAACTCGCTAAAATAATGATTTTACCCTTAACCCATTAAATGCGAATGACACGAAAAGAGATCGCGAAGTGGTTTCCAGTTCCAAGACTTCCTCGAAGTGCTGGATACGCTCCCAGACGCGTTAACTGCCACAGAGTCTTCCGAAACTAATGCTAGGTAGATGGAGGTAGGTAGGTAGGTACCTACCTTGGGTAGATATATATACTTCTTTCTCTGATCATCAAAGAATCGTATCATCATCCGTCCCCTTCTCTTCTCTTCTCTTCTCTTAATCATAACTCTACACTGATCTACCTTCTTCAATTTTTAAGTCTTTTTTAAAAAATAATAATAATAATAATGATGATGATGATAAAAACATTCATCAAGAGGCCAAGAATCCATTCAAGAACCCAGGCACCTGCTCGTTCCACTTCCTCTCCCTGGCCTGCGGCAGCCCCCACGCCGCGATGATGTACGCCCGGCAGCACAGCGTCACGTCGTCGAAGTCGTCCGCGCTCGTCAGCACGACGGCCGGCACCACCGTGCACACCGGGTCCAGCCGCCGCGCCGCCTCCTCTACGCTCTTGTCCGCGATCGTCACCTTCGTCGAGTTGTTGTCCAGCGCGTCCTCCAGCTCGATCCAGTCCCGGTACTCCCACAGCTGCTCGACCGTCGTCGCCGTCTCCTCTCCTCCCGAGCCGCCACCACCACCACCACCGCTGCTGCTGCCATTATTGCGCGAAAGGAAGTCCCATATCTGCAGCTGGAAGTGGTCCGTCGACGTCACGAACAGCTCGTTGAGCTCCAGCGCCGGGAACACGACGATGTCCCGCAGCTGCTGCAGGACCTCGGCGCCGCCGTCGCGCACGGCGGGCAGGAACGCGAGGATGCCGCGCAGCGCCTCGCCGAGGGCCGCCTCGCGCGCGAACCGGGCGCCCTTGTACTCGGGGTGGTGGACGAGGGCGAAGTAGGTGGTCTGGCGCCAGCGGCGGAGCTCGAGGGCGCGCTGGCGCGGGGTGACGTGGTTGTCCAGGGAGTCCTCGACGCGGGCGAGCAGCGCGAGCAGCTCGGGCGCGACCCCCGGCAGCTCGGCGCGGAAGACGTGCTGGTCGACCCACCGGATAATGCTCGCCAGCAGCACGTACTCGGTCGACACGTGGAAGGACGACAGCCGCGCGATGTCCGGGTACGCGTCCAGCCACCGCACCAGCGCCGCGCTGCTCCCGTCCTTCTGCGCCGTCTCGACTACCTTCTGCGCCCAGCGCTCGTTTTCGAGCAGCGGCTTGACCCACGAGTATATGAGGTTCATGATCTGGTCGATGAAGTTTCTATATTCCTATAATATGCAACAAAGACATATTTAGTAAGTACACTCTGTTTTAGAAAAAAAGTGGAAAAAAGGGGAAGATTTCTCACTTACCACGGCGATTTCCTCCGGAGTGATACTGTTGCGGGGGTGCGTCGGGAGATCCTCTCCCCGCAGCTCCTTTACCTGGTCGGTCGACAAGCCCTTGAGCTTCCAGATCTCCTCCTGGAGGAGATCGTTCTCGTCCTGCAAGGCGTCGATGCGCGCGACGTACTCGTCCATCGAGGTCTGGTCGGGCAAGTGATCCAGGACCTCCTGGAGCTGCTTGTTCTCGACCCACAGGTTGTCCTGCTCCGCCTCCAGTGAGCTGACCTTGGCCCTGACGCGGCGCATCTCCGCGTTGTGCCTGTGGCGCTCCCGCCGCACGCTCTGGATCACCCGGTGGTTCTCGTCCGCCGTCGGCTTGACCTTTGGTCGCTGGGACCCCGAGCGGGAAGCCATCGTGACTTTAGGTTAGGTTAGGTCAGGTAATACCTCCTAGGTTAGTCGTGCTTGTTAGAAATAATCTCTACGCGACGATCTTTTTTCCTTCATGCAATTACTCTATGAAAGACAGCTCTATGGACCTCTCTCACGCTTGATTGTATGCGAGACACTTGATAGAATAGACGATGGATTTAATCAGGACCTGTGACGCATAATTGTACTGAGGTGACCGGAAGCATCAAGCCCCTTTATTTGAAGCTCAAGGTAGCGTTCCATTCAAATTCGAATGTAAAAGAAATTTGCATTAACAAAGCTATCTGTTTTCAACATAATTGATTGTTACCTAGTGGGATTTCTTTGCTTTGTCCAAGAGGCATTGATGACGCTTTGAAGCTGTGAAATGCCAAGCAACTTTTGCGACAACTGTAAAGTTCTATTGTCACGCTGCGTACCTAACCTAAGGTGCAACCACTTATGTTTCTCCATTGCAGATATAGGAGGTAGTAAAGCACTCTTGGTGACTGGAACAATGCAGGATAGGTTCCTAGATGAACACTAAGGAAACGTTGTCCCCGTTCAATAACTTTATGAGATTACAACTAAATATAACACATGGACCTTGTGGTTGAATCGAAGGGCCCAAGATAAAGAATGCCGCTTATAGTACATCTAATTCGTTATGTATTATTGATACTATAGTGAGTGCCGCGTAGGCCCGTTGGGAGCTCCGCGGCATATATGAACTTATATGAATTCATGTTTGCTCCTAAGCCAGATGTGCCAAGGCGCCTAAGACATAAACGCCCATGGCTCAATCTCGAGCATATTTGAGCCGCCAGACGCACATATTCTGTCCGCGGTAGAATTTACCCCGAATCTGCAAGTTGGTGTTCCAAATATTTCCCCAAGGGGAAGCCGGAAATGTCGTGAGATGACTGGCTGCTGCTATATCAGCCTATTTAACCCCCCATCATTCCACTATGTACCCCCTGGTTCATCCCGAGTCGCCTCTCTCGGTATGGTACGATATGAAAAGCGCTGCGCTCACACACGCGCTCTTACTGATGGCGCTAGCCAGTATACTACCCTTCCTCCGCGGTTAACTATTTAAGGGAATATGGGGAAGAGAGGGGCTACGTGGGAAAAGACTGGGATATGGTAGTAGTAATAAGCCAAGTGTCCCTCGAGGATTGTCTTGTGGATGTGTGCTTATTGTCCACTCTGTTCTACTAGCTGGAAGTTGAGTTTTGTGATACCTACCTCTTTCCAGCCTCGCTCAACAGGGACCAATTGAAGAGATGCGGTGCTCTGTGCTAGCTCTGCCGGTCTTGGCGACAGCCGCCTCTGTCGTTGCCCAAGCCCCGAATCCCGGGAAGGACGGGAAGTACACGATATCTTCGTCGGGAATAAAAGCTCAGGTTCGGCGATATACTTCTGACGAAGCTAGGAGATGAACTAACATTTGAGCACACTCCAGTTTATTCCGTACGGAGCCACGCTCACTAACCTCTTCGTCAAAGATAAGAACGGAGAGGATGTCGACGTAGTACTTGGATATGATGATATAGACTATTATCGTAATTGGGTCCCGGATATATCGTCCTTAAGGAAAATGAAAGAAAGAGAGTTAACTAACCTTTGGCTCTAGCTAAGGACCCAGGACATCCTGTCTATAACAGCATCCCTGGTCGTTATGTCAATCGCATCGGTAAGGGCAGATACACGATCGATGGTAAGACATACGACACTCAGATCAACGATGGGAGCAACACGTTACATAGCGGCACGAACAACTGGTCGTATCGTGTATGGAACGTGACTGATGCTACCAAAGATTCCATCACTTTCACCGTCAAGGATGCGTCGAACTCGTCCCAAGGAATGTTGGGTCTTGTCCAGGGCCAAGTGACGTACAGCGTCAGCGGGAGCACATGGAAGATCAAGATGGAGGCGACGTCGCCTGAGGCTAGGACTCGTACGTTTATTTCCCCTTGTGACGTAGCGTTCGGTGTGTTGACGATGCTGACTTGGACTGCAAAGCGCTCATGCTAACCCAGCACACCTACTTTAATCTGGATGCCTTCAAGAACCCAGATACAAACAAGATCTGGAACCACACTCTGTACTTGCCGTACTCAAAACGATACCTGATCGCGGACGACGGTGCGTTGCCTACGGGTCAGATTGGAACTGCGGCGCCTAATAGCATCAACGACTTTGCTAGTCGCCCAGGTTTATTCCTGGGTCATGCGCAAAGTGACCCTAAGTTCTCTGGTAACTGCGGCGGCGGCGGCGCCTGTGAGGGATATAACGGTTACTTCCTGATCGACAACGCACCTAAGGATGCCGTAGTCGTCAGTTTAGCTAGTGAATTTTCTGGCATCACCGCTGATCTGCGCACCGATCAGTCCGGATTTGTGCTTTACTCATGCAATTGGATGGATGGGACCGCCAATTTGAAGAGTACGCAAGGTACTAAGGCCATTAAGAAAGTGGGCAGAAGCTCCTGTGTCGCTATTGAGGCTCAAGATTATGTGGATGGTATCAATCAGTAAGATTATCCCTTCCCCTCTATCAGCCGACATACTTCAATTCTTCCCCGGGCCTATAAAACATCAGTGGTTAAGAATGGTGTAAGCTAACACGGAATTTTAATGTAGTCCCGAATGGGGACGAGTCGAGAAGCAGATCACCGGGCCAGGCCAGAAATACTCATGGGAAAGTTCATGGACACTTAGTACCGCTCACTGAGACTTCGTAAGGGGTTAGTAAAACTCGTCATATTCACTTGGATAGAGGATAGCGGTCAGGGGATTCGTTCGTACATACATACATAGGTACGTAACGTATCATTAGCGATGCTGGGTGCGAAAGAAGCTGGACGGGTCTTGAATTGTACATAGAAGGAGGGGTTCGAGAAATGATAGTCTTGCCTTGTGGCGTAAGTCCAGCTCGCTCAATGCTCTGATGATAGATGATGCGGGACTTGCGACAGTTTGCGTAAGCCTTGGTGGTTGAAATCTTCATTGCCAAGATTCAATTGGAAATGCACGCTGACATCAGAATAAGACCACTAGAAGAATTATTTTTTCTCTTTTTTTTTTCTCGTTTCTTCGCTGGACATGGTGTAGATACAACCCAGGTCGAGGGGCCTCCGTGTGGCTTCACATCCTAGACCTGGAGTAAGGAAAACGTCCTTCCATGTAGGTAGACATTGTGCCTGACAAGTCATAATTGATGTGTCAGATAGGCAGATTTGTTATCAATCCGACTTGCTGGTGTTCTGTTTGCCTTTTTTTTCTTTAATTTTTTTTTTCTTTTATTCTTCATTAGGCGAAATCTGATTCTAATGATCTGATCTGATGTTGTAAGTGTAGCTGGAAACTGGTTCGCCTTATGGTTCGCCGGAGTTTAACATTATTTTTTATTCGCCTAAACAAGTCTTGATTCGTAGGCAGCAATGGTCTGATTATCTGATTCGCTAAAGGATCATGGGCCCACAATCGAAGAGGGGTAACTGGAGGCATACAAACCCCATGCCACCATAGTCCATGATTTGTGCGCATGCCATATTTTTCACGATTGCGGAGCATCGAGATTTCCCACAACTCGATGTTTCCTGGAGCCATTCCCCATTAGTTCATTTTAAGGGGTCCCGTTGCCTTGCACTTGCATACGCCAGTCATTCAGGGTCCCCAGGGGTAAGTTACCCTTCACCTTCGCTTTCTTTCAGCTGAATGACGTAGCTTGGTCGAAGACCACCACAAAAAAAAAAGTCCATTTTGTTTTCCCCCTTCTTGTAAACTTCATATCTTTTTGTACAACTCCAAAGAGTCTAGACTTAGATCTAAATTCTACCTAGACTCCCCCTAGCCAATTCATTTGTCCGCGTATTGTTCGCACGTAATCTCAGGGTTCTAGACTTTGGAATTGGAAATTCTTGCTGCAGACCGCGGTCCAATTCCAACAAGCGTGTTACTTTCACATCCTAGCTCAACAATTAGCTCCACGACCATCCGTACGTCATCGTCATTGCTTTACAATTGAAGCCTTCTGCATTGTGACGTTTTTTAAACAATCAACGTCATTCTCTTTCGGTGAGCTTCAATTGTCCTAAGGAGGCTCGTTACTTGGTGGGGGGTCTTTTGAAGAAGGCATTCAAAGGATCACCATGGCGGAACGTTGCCACTATCGTCTTTTGACGAGATACCTATTAACTTGTAGTAGTATAATGGTCTTATTAAATCAATATTCCGGTGAGAATAGGCCATGATCGTTTCGAAATTGTGATCACGAGGACGAGAATGCTAGGCCCCAGGGACGGAGACACACGGATTGAGATGTCGTTCATGGCAGTTGGGTTCCAAGTTTGCCCGATCTACTTTCTCTCATACGTGGCGATCAACTCCTGCCAGTCAGATAGATTCTAAACAAACTGAGAGAGAAGCAAAAAAAATCAGCCCATAATTGTTTAGTTGACTGGGCCGGGTTGTTGGCTTGCGACTCCAACTAGGCAGGGGATCAGCACCGCCGGTGGGGGCTAAAGCTGGCGGAATAAACGTCCTACGAAAGCCCATCAGCCGCATGCTTCCATGGGCCTGAGATTAATGTTCCACGTCTATTCTACCACACGCTGACGAGATAACGATTGATGTACGTAAATCTCAGTGACATCATCTAATCCCCGAGAATACACGTCAGGGGAATAGCGTCTTCCTTCCCGGTAGAGGTAACTAACGACTCCTGTCACGCCGGGCCTTATGTCTGTTGTGGGGGGTTTAAGGTTGAATGCCAAACGGATCTTTGGACCGTAGAAGCACCACGCGGTGCGACATACAGGCAGCCGGGGGAGTTGGGCAAGAGGAGGGTTGATCCTGAGAGGTCTCCTTGGATTCTCTACATAAATCCCAGGTTTGGCCCTCCAAGTTGCCCTCGATCGGCAGGCTCAGTTACTCTCGCGTCGATCAATGACCTATTAAGTTATATCGTCTCAAATCACTACGTCGTTTTTGTGACTTTTACTCGTTTTATTCCCTGTTGTTGGTGCTGTATCTGTTCAGCTGTGGGAAAGACTTAGGTTGTCTTACAAAACACGAAAATACGACTGGAGTTTTAGGACAATTTTTTTTTTTTTTTGTTACTGCCGTGCCTATCTTATCGGCCTGGTACCCCACACACTTTCAACGCAGGGTCCGGCTTTTCCTGCCAGCGGCTGCAGCCGAACGCTAGACGAGGCCAAAACCAGCCTTAAACCATAGCGTTGGAAAGTTCAATTAGATTACTAAAGTTTCTAATTGGCAAATTGCATCATGGCAAAGAACGATCAAATCGACGGTTCCACATGTGCTGTTCAGTATCTGAAGTGAGTACTTAAATTTATTACTTATATTTATATGCCTTGCCTTATCTAAGGTCATCTCATATAAGAAATATTCTTCAAATTAAAGCTGTTTTTCAAGTCGATAAGTCAAGACTTTGCTCATATCTATCATCTACGTAGTCAAGAAGCTGGTCCCGAAGTAGCCCAGCGACCCGATATTAACGTTCCCCTCGACGTGAATTACAACTTGCAGCGATTCCTAAACCCGCACCTCCACGCTGCAGACCAGCACCTGAGACCGCCGCAATCTCCAACGCCACTATCCGAGCATGAATCTCGCATGCGCATGACAACCATCTTGGGCTCTATGGGGTTGGACACCCTGCCGAAACAAAAGTGATGAAATGTGAAAAAAAAAAGCGCGGTATCATGACCGTATATTGTTTGCATTTTGCTTTCACTTGATTATAACCATCTAACGAATTTCCTTCGAAGCTTATATGTTGATAAGATCTAGGTATCATTGAGTATTGTTTTTTTTTTAAATAGTTTCTTTTTTCATGCATAGCTGGCGGCGTCGAAAGGAGAAATCGCATCTCAATTATATAGGTTGGAGGACTTTTTATTGTTTCTAGCGTTGGTCGTCTGGCAAGTATTGGTGGATTGGTTTCTGTAGCATAATTCTAGTATTTAGCTAGATTAGGCGCTTAGGTTATGTAGCGATGAATGAATGCATGCATTGGGTCCCTCTTATATGAGTAAACCGTACACATACATCTTGTACTATAGTATCTGTTCGACAAGTGCTACGCGTAATACTATTCGTTGCCTTCCTCTTTGAGCTAAGCTAGGCTGTTTTTAAGCACTATGATGTAAAGTACATAGTAGTTGTCCGCCAAGAGACCCAGCACGCAGACACGTGCTGTTTCCAAGTATCTCCTTCGCTCGTTGTAATTGCTCTTGCTCTTGCTCTTGCATTCAGTTTATATTAGGTGCATACATTAGGTTACGTATAATACATAATCCCGTACCTAGAAGTATTTGTGCAGGTAATCTCCAACCTCATGTCATAACTATTATCATCACTCAACCCTGTCAAATCTTCAAAAATTCTTAACACCAAGATAATTACCCCGCCATTAACTACACTACACTATGGCTGGTAAGAAGATTGAACTGCAACGGGAAAACATCAAGGGGGGTATTCTTACCGACGACACCGTCTTCAATACCCTCAACGACTATCTCCAACTAGACAGTCCCGTCTCCGCTGCGCAAGTAGCTGCCTCCATAGCAAAACTTGTACCGGAGCCGGAGAACGGCAGCAAGACTTTGGGCGACGGCTTCTTTTTCGGCCTGTGGCAAGACATCATTTCTGTCGTAGAGCAGATACCGCACGACCACGTCGCACAGGATAAGCTTGTCAGTGTTCTAAGAGGGCTGACTCTATTGTCTGATACGGGAATCACTGTGAATGAAGTATGTTTCTAGCAGAGCCTTCTTCCTACCAACTACGTCTCGTTTGTCAAACTAATCAATCAATCGGGGTAGTCCCGGCTCTGGGTTGACCTTCCATTTCTGGGAGCCGCCTTTAGGGAATATCTTAATGGACCTGGTAGATCGAAGGCCAAGGAGGAACAAATTCGTATCGATCAAGCCTGGATACGGTTCCACGCTTTCTCCGCCAGGCTCATGGGTGCAGCGGTGATCCACTGGCAGAACCAGCCGATATGGATGCTGCGCGACGCGCTCGAGGAGGAGAAGAATCCACCCAAGAGCAGCGACTTGGACAGGGACTTGGTGACCGCAGCAATGTATATCGAATTCTCCGGCCCGGTCCTCGTCGAAGCGTTGGCCGCGAACCCGGCCCCGGAGCTCTCCAACGAGAACCGCCGACTGCTCAAGGGCGGGTCACTTTTCCGTGGTGAACCGGGTTTGCGGTTGGACCGCTGGTCGTTTTGGACGAGGAGATTCAAAGAGGAGGCGGAGAAGACGAGCACCCCAGAAGCGAGGGATATCGCTTTACGAGCTGCTCGGTTGATGGAGGTTTGGGGTGAGACCAGGTTGAAACCCTAAGTAGGATAGATAGGTACCTAGACAACAGCGAGGAATAAAACACCTACCTAATCTAGTCTGCACCGGAGTCTACGTAATGTAATATTGACCTGTTCGTGAAGACTAAGATCATTAGTCATAAGGCCTCGGTATCCAAGATACCTACTATCCGTCACAGTGCGCTTGAACAGTAGGAAGATAGGTGCCTCTCAGGTAGATATAAACATAACTGGCCGGTCCTATAACAATAACGATAAACCCGACCAATACGTCTCGTCTTTGTTTGAACGCTATGGGAACTCATCTCAGCCCCAAATGTTCACTCCTTTGCCATACTAGAGGAGGTTCTCAATCCCAAGTAGCCCACCCTGACTCACGCATTTGTTATGAGGGCTTCATAACCGACAGATACATAAAGTATCTGGAGCTAGCTGACCGACATGATATTTCACCACGGATAGAGCTAGACAATATAAAAGCCTCAACTATCGAGAATTCTTAATGTCCGACTAAAGCCCCGAAGGACAACTGCGACAGGCGCGCATAACTTTCCGCCTATGCAGGGTCACAATGATATTATGCAATGTCTTGATACGAGCGTACCATAAAGGTAGTTATCGAGCACGCTGGGTTGCATGATTCGAAATGTTTTTGATTCCCTATTTGCTAGTCTAACTACCCTTTAGGGTCATAATGCTCATAGTAGGGACATGAGGAAGATTTAAAAAGACATACGCTCGAAGTGATGGCAAAATCGCTAGCATTGCAGCATCTAGTGCTGCTATTGTCGTCAACGCGGCAAGCCCAAAGCTTCCGCCACTTATTATAACTATTATCTTTAAAATGGTATAAATGCGAACCACACCATGAACGTGCAAAATCCATACAATATTTTCTTCCTTAGAGGCATGGGGCCTAAAAAGATATTCCTTGGATCATAACCGCAGTTCAGCAACGTGTAGCCAACCGTGTCTAAAAACCGGAATATTCTAATAAAGGAATGTGTTTAGTATCATATCCGTCATCAAGTGAGTGGGATATCACTCGAGTAAAGGGGGACTCACAGGTTAATTAAAAAGACGCCAAACCCAAATTTGGGAAGTGGGCCCCCTTGGGTCGTCTCCGAAATGACGGTTTCGCGTGCGGTGTAAGTAACAGGAGGAATGCGGATGAATGTGATAACTAGTTCTGTAGCCAGCGCACGCGTATATGTGACCTCGTTCGTAGTGCCTACACGAACCACGAAGATCATTACTGCCACTACCGCCAGACAGAAATCGATCTAAGAATTTGGCTGTTAGAGTGACTAAACGCCAGAGAGACAAGGATAAAAACATACGGTGGCAGGTATCAGAACTGCCGATGTATTTCGGAACATAGTCCACGCCAGCACAGCAGCCAGCATGCCGAGACCAAACTGTATGATGGCCATGATTAACCACGATATAACTACGACGAGCCTCCTCACCCTGCAAGGGGCATGCATGTTTTTGATGCGGCTATTAGAATTGCCGCTATGGACCGGCCAAGTGCAAAAATGACATATGTAGCCATAGTCGCCGTTGACCATTTGTACCAGCGGCCACTGCTTGTGCTGGTTCTCACGACTTAGCCGATAACGCCAGCATCGGAAACAGATAGACCGCCACGCGTCCTCCGGACGCGTCGTATCCACGATCAAGCGATCAAGTCCCGGCATGCACAGACATTCGGTGCAACAGCTGCTCAGGACGGTGTGAGGGAAGCCATCCTGGGTAGTGAATTGCTTGCGGACGACATCAACGGTGATGATCTGGCGATATAAGGGACATGTCTCCCGCAAGGTGATTAAGCTCGTCAGGTCCAGATGAGAGATGATAAAATACTGCAGCTCGAGTGGTAAGGCCTCTAGCCCCGACTCTGCTGGATGTCCCGTCCGCCGCGGCGACTGGCGGCGACTGCTCTTGGCCTGGCCCTGGTCGCGCCTGGAGCTTGTGCTGCTAACGGTGGTGAGTTCGACGCTCGGAGACGTGCTCATCATGCGAGGTGGACAGCGTAGCCCTAGCGTAGCTGAAAGGTGAGTAAAGAGTGTATTCAATCATGGAATTAATGAATGGCTCGTCATCTTCCGGCGACTGAAACTCTCCTTTTTGGGGGAAGATAGGGATGTGAAAAGAGTTGATCGTCTTCTTGATGCGACGGGTCGCTTTCTTCAATGCCAAGTATGACGGTTTGAAGAAATTCCCTGGACTGGATTGATCGGTTTTCCGGCACAAGGCAGCGCGCTAACCCGGCTGTCCGGCACAGGCCGAGACCGTGCACTGATCCGTGTAAATAGACAGTATTTGTGGGTGTTACGCACGGTATTAGGAATACTGTGGTTGGTTACCTAATGGAAAGGGGGGAATGGTCCTACAAGATGAGAGAGACCAAGAAATAAGACAAATTGAGATGGACGAGAATTTGGAGCCCTAATAATACATATGAGTAGATATTATCAAGGATGCAATGATGTAGTTTTATATATTAAGTAGGTAAGAGGTAGGGAGGTTAGTAGTAGAATAGATCTAGAAAAAATAGTTGTATGTAGGTAGAAGAGAGATTTTCATTTAAGCATCTAACTTTATATTAGGTTTCTAGGTACTAATATGTATTCCGTACATGTGAGGTAGGTATGTGTACATAATGTACTGCGGGTCCCCTTTTATATGGATTAGTACACTAGGTACACAGGTACCAGCGGGATAAGCGAAGATGGAAACACAGGGATCTTTAGATATGGGGGATATGGGAGCCTCGCAGGGCTGCAACCATCACATGGAAAGAACCCAAGGCGGAGAAATAACACAAATCCACATAAGTCCCAGGTAAAGGACCACCATTTAAATGCGTAAGGCTTTTAACTTTTTAGGTTTAGCTAACCACCTTAGGAGGTACCTAAGTTTAAAAGTTGGAGAACGTATGTACCTTGGGTAGACTAACGAATAAATTTAAGTAAAGATGGAAAGGAAAGACCTAAAAAATATTAAAAAATAAGAGAGAAAAAAAAAAAGCCCCGTTCATTGAGACAACAGAGAATCTCCAACTCACAACATGAACTAGTCACCCGTCTCATGCAAGTCAACACAATCCATACCACCCGTTGATACCCTACGCTATTCCTTCTCAGGGCCTCGTTGGACAATCTTACATTAAGTAATGTCTGTTTCGATCTCTGGTCTTGCACCACCAAGATCAAGCCTATCGGATCCGATGGGGTATAGATAATACATTTACCTTATATATAGGTACGTACATGTTCCCCGTTATATGCACTCACTCGTTATTATTTACTTCCGTGTATCCGTGAAACCACCCGATATCACGTCTAAACGACTAACGAAAATGGAAACCTAACCAGGGGGACGTGTCCATTCGAACCGTTACCATGATCCCTGCTTTTACGACTATTTTCGTCCCGCACCGGATTGCGGCAACCTGCAGACAACCGAAACAATATCGGACCTAGACCCATTTATTTCCCCGGCTGCCCTTGAGTCTAATTCTTTCTGCTAACTCCATAGAATGTCAATAGTGTATATACTTTAAGTACCTGGTATTTAGGTAGTTTAAGAAGATGTCTCGTTACGATATACCTCTTTGCAAGTTGATTGATACGGCAGGGCGAATGTCATTTCAGACTTTTACTAAGTTGATCTATTAGGTACCTAGTCTGCTAAGTTGAAGCATAACTTCCTTATCACTACATGATTTGCGAACCTCAGATAGTTGAGGCATCGAGTGTTGACTAAGTTGAATGTTTATGTCTTTTGACGTATGATTCTTATAGGCACAAGATCGTTGGGTCAAGAAGCCAAGACTTCGCGCAGCGTTTTAAGACTCAAGTAAGTGCAATACACGTATATTGAAACTAGCACTTTAATTCAATTAGTTGCGTCTAGTCTAACAGATGAAATTTGAGCCTCATCATAAAAATTTAAACGTCTATTAACGAACATGCTCACATCAGGCGAATGAGAAACAGTTACTATGCCAAGATAATCAAGACTCCACCATGTACTCAAAACCTCGATGATGTCATAATGACAGTATGAATAGCATCATGGGCGTCGCTATAACATATTTCTCTAAGAAACATAATAGTTCAATTGTCTATACTTGAGAGATCTAACAAGAGTATACAATTTAATGTTAATGCTAACAACGTTTGTTAAACAAAGTTTTTAGGCACGCGACTTATAATTGTAGTATATCATTGACATCTTTACCTTAGGTAAGGTATGCACTCATTAGCGAAAGCCATCTCATTTAAAACATCACATTGCTAAGAGTTCATAGATGTATGTAATTCGTTATGATTTAGTTCTCTAATGGAAGGAAAAATAAAGTGATATTTTTTATACCCATTATTTTTTTATCATCATGTGGTCTTACGTCCAATATCATCGAATGGGAAGGAGATCTCCAGCGCAAAGTCGAAAAGGATAATACTAATAAACGGAGCGAGGCTACAAGAAGATAAATAATATGGCTTTAACGATGTCGAAGCGGTTAGATCGGATTCCCGCTTTCCCCTTTAACGCGCTGGGCGACAAGGATGCCGACGGTAATACGACGGCTCACGGCAACGACCAGATCATAGTTCGGCCCCAGGGCGAGGATGATCCGCTTGATCCGAAAAACTGGCCCCTGGTGGCCCGCTGCAAGAGAACATCGCTATCTTTTCCTTTTCTCATATTCGTCCAAGCTTAAGTTGGGGCGGCGGAGTCCATGAGCGAATAAAATTGCCAGCGCCGGGTTTGGCGTTAGTCAAGTAGCTGAAAAGTTATCAACTTCTAGCATGTACAAGACACCTGCCTGAAGCCTTGATATATATAATAGGTGGTAGTTAATACTAGAAAAATACTGAACTGTGCTGTAGTGTATCTCTTCGGTATCGGGTCTGGTGCTCTCGTTGCTGGGCCGCTGTCCCGAGACCGTAGGCCGCAACCCAACATATTTGGTCTCTACTTTTTGCTACTTGTTCTTTGTCTTGGGATCCGCATTGACCACGATACCTATTTGGCAGCCAAGTGGTATGTCGCTTTTTCGTCGGTTTATTTCCAGCGCAACACTCAGCATTAATGGTTCGAGCGTTCGTGGTCAATTTCGCCCTGTGAAGAGAACATTTGCTTCCCCATTATTACCTGGGCAAATGTAGCAGGTAAGTCCATAGCTCATTATCTATTACACAATTATAAGTAACAATATTCGTTCGAGCTAACTGGCTTCTATAATCGCACCGATAGCAGGCGGGTGGATCGTATTTAGTCCGAACATATCGTGGCGGTGGACAGAATGGTTAGCATATATGATATCTAGTCTTGCCTTGCTCATTTCTTTTCTCTTCTTGCTAGAGACGGATGTGTTGCTAGAGTATAGCTACCAGCGCCTCTTGTCTTTTGGCGCTATGGTAAGGAACTAAGGATGAAGAGCCCTTACGCGCTAGATCACCAGAGAAGTAAGAGAAGTAAGAGAAAAATGTATTCTAATCATGTCAAATATTAAGAGAGGTATGTATATTGCTTCTGATAGGGGTCTATTGGCTTGACTTCTGTCGGAATTGTGACAGCATCTTGCTCCCTAGTAGGTAACGGTGCACTCTGAACTATATAACGTGTGCGTGAACTATATAGGTATATACATGAACTATGTCTACCGGAAATGGCTCCCAGTTAGTCGTGCATCTAGTAGTTTGTCGATTGAAATTGTGGAAGTGACTACGTTTGCTGTTACGTGGAGGATCCTGCTTGTCTGGCTATACGGCGTCTCGTATATTCAACTGACTCTCTCGCCGAGGTTGCGTATCCCTTGACAGTTTCCACTGTCATGTCGCCATGTGGCCAAGCTTGCCGCCCTACGGAGACTGCGCTATCGTAAAAATACTCACATCTTTGTACGTACTCTAAGCCAGTGTCGAGATCCGTCTGCCATGTGTCTAAGTAGAGCTGCGAAAAGAATTCGCCTGCATCTAAGTACCTTTATGAATAGTTAGTATGATAAAATTTAAGGGGCATTAAGGGGACAGATAGGCATAATTGCTAATCCGACAGCGACTTACGCGAAAAATAATTCCTTGAGCCAGCCCAGTTTTTCAAGCAGTACTATACGTCGAACTAAGCGACTCGCATCTACATGTCTTTCTCCTAAAGACTTTGGTAATGGTTCATGATCAGGGAGGGGATCATTGGGAAACGCCAAAGCGTATGCTTCCTCGAGCTCAGCGTCGAATGCACTATCAACTCCTTGGCATTTGGTACATCCGCATTCGAACTTCCAAGTCCCTCGAATTTCTTCCTGCCGGGTTTCTGTCGTCGCATGATTAGGTATATAACTGACTGTTAGCTCTTCACCCGCTTTGATGGCTCGTGATGGTGCACAGATGAAATGACCTTCAAGTGAGGTGGTAGAGTACCAGCAATTGGGATCGCACGAGTGGTTAAACCGGCTTGCCTTGACGAAGACACCAGATCTAGCAAGGGTCTTCGCCCCGCCCGGTAGGGCTCGACTAGCCAGTATCTCAAAGTTGTTGGCTATGTGAATAAGTACGACGGTGAGGCATTCTTCAAGCTCTGCGTCTGACAGCGGGCCGTAACGCGCGAATGTTTGTTCATATGTCTGCCTCATCGCAGGATCCTTGTCGTAATGTAAATCGAGAATAGCATGCCTATCTTCTGTACTCAATTTTAAATACGCCGCAATTAGATTATTGGTGCATTCACAAATATCCGTATAGTCTATTCGGGAGAGCGTACACCTTTCCACAAGAAAACGTTCGCCAGCCTCGATATCTCTTGTTGCAAACACTCCCGCTCCCTTGAATCCTGCATCTCCTACAACAAAAGGGTCTCTGTGTCCATCGGGTTGTGTGTCAGGTACTGTGTTGTCGGCCATTATATCGTCAGCTATTACTCCCGTGACGGCTATATACGAGATTTAACGTTGAGATAATAGGTATTTAGGTAAAATACGTTGGAGTATGAGAAACCTAAGCCTATACGATACTATATCGTTTTGGAATAGAACTGAAAATCGTCTGCAAAAGATATCTTCAAGTCGAAAGCTAAAAAAAGGAAACCATAGAGCTTTTCATCTCGGAAGAGGCCTTGCAAGCAAGGCTTTGCTTGCATAATACTTCACCGGGATAGGAAGACCAGTAAAGAGGTAGTAAGTAACAACATTGAAGTTGTACGAAGTCTTCAAAGACAAAGATAGACGGATTCGGCAACAACTATTTAACCTCCGCCAGGAACTTCCCAAATTATCAATGACTGAGTCACGGTTGTTGGCCTTTGTTTGCAACATGCTTGCGGCTTTCTTCTGTTAGCCTACAAAAAAATTGTGGATTAACATACTTCTTTCATTTATGAGTTGAATCCATCCAACAGCTCAGTTCTTTTCCATTTAACCCTATGTTACTGCGGATGACCACTCAGCGCCTGGCAATAGTTCAGAAGCAGGGGAAAAGAAGTAAAAAAATAATAATAATAAGTTCAGTAATTGTCATCAGAAACAGTCCAGCAATATATTAATTCGACTAAGTTTAGCTATGTCTTCTGTTGCCGGCTCAGGATCTGCGACGCCTGCAGCGGGTTCTACTCGCAGGGGCTCTTCCGCAGGTCCTCCCGCAGGTTCTGGCGGAGGTTCTGCGGCAGAATCGTTAGCCACCCGGTTCGAGCGGATTGAAAATGCGGGATTGTATGGATTTACCGACTACGAAGCCAGCGGTTTCCACCACGCCGCGCCATACTTCCTCCACCTCTATACACAATTAATACAGCTTATTGGCGAGACTACCGCGGAAATGCACAAGGCAGGTGGCGAGAACGAGAAGGATCTATTCAATAGAGGGGTCACGTTTCTTGAGACATGCCACGAGTTTGTAAGGGATAATGCCGCAGACCTGATGAAGTTCAAGGAATTCCACTACAAGTTATGGGTTCGCCTCGAAGACTTCAGCTCCCACGGGTGGACCTCTTACGACGGCCGTATCTCAAGACACATCACGAGAATAGCACTTTTACTTGGGAGAAACACACCCCCACCAGCTCAATCATGGGAAGGAGATACATTGCCTTCCCATAGAAGGTTCCTCAGGGCATACGACAAATTTATGAAGCTGGATAATAGACCTCTTCGGAATGACCAAGATCGCCGCACGCTCATGATGTTTTCACAAGATATTCTTAATCAGGCGTTGCTAGGTCTTCGTATGCCTCGGGTATATCTAGATATACAAACAGAACTGTTCCGCGAAGGTGCCCGTCCTACATACATAGATTTCCCATACGGGTCAGACGAGTGGCTGTACGGGTTAGGCAAACGACCGGGAGTGTTGGAACTTAGGCGCAAGATTGGCGGTCCGCTTACCCCTGAGCAAGAAGAGAGGATAAAGGAAGCTAAGGCGTACAAAGAGCCCAAAGTTCCCAAAGTTCCCAAAGAGCCCACAGAGCCCAAACAGTCCACAACAAACTCCAAAAAACGACCCGCACCAGTTGAGCCAATAGAAATCCAACCGGGTCCCAAGCGGCCGCGCATCAGCGATAAGTACACCATAACCATAGACAACGTTGAAGCCGACCTCCAAGACATTTACTACACCGCAGCCTTCTTAAACATAACCGAGGGGCCCAATGTCGAAAGACTTCTTAACCCCACCGTCGGGAACCGGGAAGAGACTTTGGTTGCCTACAAACCCGAATTCAGTAAGGTACTGAGGCAGTATCGGTTAAACCTCTTCAGACCGGAGGATCCTCCGGCAAGGCAGCAGCAACGGGACCTGCTCCTCCGGCAAATGGACAACGAAATCCCGCGCCTGCGAGCAGAGATACACAAGAGGAGCGACATGGTTACCAGCGCCGTCAAGCTGAAGGAAGCCAGGGTGGCAGCTTTCGCCCTCAAATTCATCCGGACGCTGTACATGAAATTGCTGCTAGCCTCAGACCCGCCACCATCCACGCAACGGATGCGCCAGGCCCTGAGGGATCGTCTCGACGACTGGATACTCCACGAGCAGGCCTGGAACGCCGCCGACGAGAGGGCCATCAAGAACCCCCGCACGGCAGACTCGAGGAAGGTCTGGCTGATGCGGTACGTCGACTCCAGGAACGAAAACATCGAGCGGTGGTGGACTCTGCGGGACCAACTCGACGGACGGATCAGGGACGAAGACATCCGCCAAGAAGTCGAGGCGCTGAGCGAGAGCTCCGAGGAAGAACAGGAAGGAGAAGAACCCGTCCCTGCCCCGGCCCCGGCGGAAGGAAAGAAACCGGAAGAAAAGCAGCCGGTTGAAGGCGAGGCAGGCAAGCCAGCCGAAGAACCCGAAGAAAAAGCCGAAGAGCCCGAAAAACCACCGCCGTTCTACTGGCTTCACCCGCGGAAGCCGACGGAGCCGGTGTTCGCGGACGAGCGGGCGGAGCGGCGGCGGGAAGAGCGCTTCCGGGCGCGCTGCCGCGAGGAGCTGCTGGGGCCGCCGGAGCCGGGGCAGTCGTACCTCGACCTGGAGCGGTACCGGCTGGAAGACGAGGCCAGCGCGAAGCTGGCGGCGGCGTTCCCGGAGCACGGGGGGCCCCCGGGCTTCGAGTCGATCCCGCGCGATACCGTGTACGACAAGATCATGTACATGCTGGTGCTGTCGCATTGGCGGTACTTCATGGGCATTACGCTGTATTGATCTTGTGATGTAAATAAATCGATACCTGCTTATCGGCTAGAGGCTAGGTACCTAACTTACACCTCACCTACATACCTATTGACCTATCGTAATAAACCGTCTGCATATCTGGGGGAGTTAGTTTAGTGAGGTACCTGCCAGTCGTGTAAAAGACATCTCGTCTCTCATCTCTACATAGTTCCATATTTTACGCCTGTCGTAGCTGCTGCTACGTCTAGAATGATATCAGAGTGTTATTAGCTAGAGCAGTATGATACTCATTATTAATTACCTACCTAGGTAGTATATGAGGTTATGTACATGTAACATTACCCCCTTTAGACAGAAATGATAAGCGGCGACGCTAAGTGAGTGAGTGAGTCTCGAGACAAAAGACCTATGAGTGATTGATGTATATTGGTGAAAGAAACTAACCTAGACCTCTTATCTGCCGGCTTTGTTAAATTTTCAATTCCGGATTTGGATATGACATTCCTCAGTAGACAACCTAAATCATCATGTACAGTACGCATATTAAAGGATCCGGTTGATGAATACTTCTTAACCTCCGGCTGGATAAAGAGACCAATAGCTGACGCCGCCTTCAGTGCCCCACATGCCTAAAAGGGAAATCGAGAGGGAGCCTGGGTACGCAGGTACCTATGATCCAGCTGTCTGGACTCTGGAGTACCTCTTTCATTCGTCTTACTTGGAGGTACTTATTAGACTGAAGTGAGTTAACCATGGCCCAGTGGCGCAGACATGATCAATGGCATTTTCTGGGCTACACAGCAGAGCAAATTTTTCTTTCTTTCTCTTCATTCTATCTCTTCATTCTATGTATCTAATCGGACTGACCGCTCTATTCTAGCCTATCAAAGGCGAATTGTACAATACCTCGCCGTCCCCAGAACTCCGTTAAAATATACAAGGGTATCTATCAAGACCTGAAAAAGACGGCAATAGGTAATCGTACATCGTCTCTCGTAGTTCCACTTGTACTTCCATAGAAATACCCCATTTCGAAGGGTTGCGGTAGCTAGTTGGTTTCTGTCATAATCTAGGTGTTGGTCTCCTCACTCCCCATTCCTGTACAACGCTGGGCTCCTGGGCGTCCGGCTGCACGAGACTGGTAAACACACCTCGACATGCTTCTAGTCGAGCTGTGAGGGCGCCATCTCTTTCGGTATGGATCCATATCTCGTCAATGGCGGCCAGAACGCTTAAGCCACATGCGTCACGAACGTAGGGATTGGCTCCCAGTTGAAGTAGTTCTTTCAGGGCAACCTTTTTCCCGGAGCAAGCAGCGACGTGGAGGGCAGTCTTGCCTTCACGATTGCGCTGCTCAAGATTGGCACCCGCCTCGACTATTTTCCGAATGAACCTTTCCATATCTTCTTTGTCCGATCTCGAGTCCTCTGGCCTTAGCGCGATAAAGGCCATTAAGGGTGTTTGTCCACGGTTGTCATAATGGTTAACATCAACAGAGGAAGCGATGATACCTTCAAGAAATTCCAATCTTTTGCTATTGTGGCTACTGTCAGGTCGCGGTTCCCCTTCCTCCTCCTTGAATTTCCTCTTCTTATGTCGTTGGTTATCATAAGTGGGATGTTGGACCCGGTCAATGTCGAGCTCAACTTCTGCGAGAGCGTGAAGCGCATTGCGTCCGTGCGCATCTTCCGTCAAAGAGTTCTGATTAGTCGAGTTGACCGGATCGACCTTAATAGCGTCGACAACTATTCGTACAAGCTCAGCTTGCGTTCGAATTTGAGCATCGTCCCCTCGATCGGAAGGTATTTCGAGAACCCCTAGTAAACACTCCGCATTACTCGCACCCCTTGTATTTAAGGGGTTCACACGGGGTATGCCTTGTGCCGTAGGTGGCTCTGGCTGTTGCGCTTGAGAGTCCATTGGCTTAACACCAAATGCATCCCGCCGCTGAAGTAATTCCCGATTAAATAAGTGTTCCGGTATGCGAATAGAGTCCCGCTTCTTATTCTGCAGCAGGTGGAAAAAGCTACGGCCGTAAACATCGGTTGCCAAGATGTTGAAGTCAGCATCCCTAAGCATGTTGAGGAGTCGCTCCAATAGTATTTCGTCATCAAACCAAGAGTTATGAAGAAGATGGAGAAATGTCTGCCCAGCTGTATTCGTCGCGTGAATTAGTTGCAAGTTCTGGCTTAGTGCTTGAGTGATGAGATTGAGGAAATAATTCCTGTCTCCAATCGCGCCGGCGAGCCAATGGAATACTGTGTTACCAAATGGATCTCTGATTTCATGTAGGCTGTTGGAATAAATGTCGTAGATAGTAGGATGATCATTATTGATTGGCCATGTCTCATAAGGCGGTCTCAGCTCATTGACGATCCGGCACCAACAGGTCTCGGCCTCGTGAGAAGGAGATCCAACTCCGCATTTATTTTCTCCGTTGAACAAATCTGTATTCAAGAAGTCTCCGGGAAGTGCGTGCCTTGAGCTGAACGGATCAGGCATAGGAGCACCTGACGGCCCAGGGGAGAGCACCGGAGAAAAAGCATTCCTTCGGTTGATATCAGGATTCTGTGGGAAGGTATATCGTTTCAAGACACGCCAAGCACCCTTCGCTTGGTCTCGAGACACGGTTGAAAGCTTCTCCTGAAAGCTACTGCTCATGCTGGTTTCGGTAGAATTAGTCAGATTGGTGTCCCGGCGAGATGTGTTCGAGTTATTGAGAGACCAAGAGAACTGTAGTGCAGCATTGTCGTCATAATTATCATGATAGGTGATATTTGGAAAGTTGGCTCCAACTTCGGAACTGTGACGATTCGGCTCTTGTTTGATATACTCGAAGGAGGGTTGGTTGGATTGAGCAAGAGTCAAACTGTCATCATCATGCCAGCCAGAACCACAGACTGTTAGGTGTTCATTGGCAAGATGCGATGATGATGTCCTCTGGCGAAACCTTGTCCCGCGTCGGCTGTTTTTGAGGCCTGCTATACGTCTTCTCTCGTCATCCTCATCCTTGGGTCTTATCCACCTAGGATCATTTCCGAGGAGCGAATTCTTGACCTTATTGGCAGCATCCTAGGCGGACTTGTTAATATCGCGAAGCAATAAAAGAGCTTAATGGGTTGGTTCAACGAAGTATTGTAACTTGAGAACTAAGAAATATTGCAGGAGAACAATCGGTAGATTGGAGGAGATACGGTGCGGTAGCACATTAAATAACCGTCATAAAGGAGACATAAATCGAAAGTAAAGTGTTCTTCGAACATACCTTGCTATACGATAGTAAAGTAAGCAACGTGATTTGACTAGTATGTAAGAGCAGCCAGGCTAAACATACCCAGGTTTCCAGACGCCTTCTTCTAGGAGTTTTAATATAAGCTCGAAGGGTAACCTCGTATAGATATACAGTCGCACGAGTCTCCGAGCTCTGGGGTCGGTCCAATCCTTAGGACGGCCACCTCTGTTTGTGGAGGTGCTTGTAGTAGGTGAAGCTGAATTCATTGCGGCGACTAAGACAACACCCGTTTGTTTGCTAAGAAGTTAAAGGAATAGTCTAGGTACCTAACTAAAGGGAGACTGTTCCGAGAAGTGAACTAAGAAATATAGGAAAAGGAACAGTCCCCGGTAGGGATGAGGGATGTTAATAAGAGATATACAAACCATCGTGAACGAGGCTCGCGGCTCAAGGGACGAGTGGGGTCTCTTATAGGACTGACAAGTTGGTACATGAGTTGGTCGATGACAGGATAAGAGAGAGAGTAAGGTTAAATCAAAAGTGCGTGTATATTTGGTACCTGTAGCGGCTGCATCCCCCTGCACGATCCCGTTGGTGATGACGGTACGGAAATACCGGCCGCCAAACCAATGAGAGAGCTTCCCTCACGGCGATGACCTACAAGGCATTCAAGTAGGCTCTCTCCCAGGCGGGAAGGAGAGGGGGAGGGGCCGAGAAGCAAGGATTTGAGGTAGCCTGGGCGATTCCCAAACGGAAAAGACCCAAAAAATGTGTTAGAAGCAGAGGTACTATGTTAGGTATTCCTCTTAACCCCTGCAAAGGTTCTTGACGGAGCGGTTCCGTTTACACGTCGGGGAAGACGAAGTCAGTTGGAAGAGATTCAAGATAGGGTAAGAATTCTTCTTTTTTTTCTTCTTTTTTCATGAAAAAAATAAAAAAAAAACCCATTAATTAGATAGATTCAGATGCTACCAACAAAAAACATGTAGAAAAGTAGAAAAGTTACCATCCTCTAGCTAATCGATTTTCCCTGATTGAGATATATTATGACATCTTTCCTAGTTGCTCTCAGAGTGTTTAGAGTCCAGAGTGTAGAGAGAGTGTGCGGGTAAAAAGAGGGAGGCAAACCATTGAACCTCACCGCAGCAGGCCGTGAAAAACGGTTGCAGGTTGTGGCTATGATGATTGGGTCTCACATTGTGGCTGATATAGGGAGTACCCGCTACGGGCTGTGCAAAGAACCTTTAGCGCTGGTAGGGGGTTGCATTATTAGCCATTAGGGACCTAACAACAGAACAACAAGTGTAGAAAAGGCAATAAAGCCAGACCATCTTCCTTTTCCAGATTCTTCCTCTCCGTCACATGTAATCCCACCACCACCATAGTACTATAATACATAATACACGGGGCGCGCTCCTGTTTACAGGGTCGGGTCAGGCAACATAACATGGGAGCAAAAGTGCAACTTTTTTTTTTCTCTTTTTTTTCTTGTCTCATCGAAAACCCCGATCGATCGCCCTTCATCACAGCGGGGAATCGGTAAGGACTGTGTGCAGGCCATGTCCCACCCTATTATTGACCGTCATTGACACCTAAAGTCCGCAAAAATTCGACAAGGCCGACTCGAGCTTACACCAGAACACTTACACGAAACAAAACCCCATGGTGCCCTATCCATGAGGTTCCCGCTTCGTCGTTTCTCATAAGCTTGTAAGTCCATGCATAACATAACAACAGTATGGCCAACTGGCACTACTGAATGAAAGTATAAGCTTTCTTTTTTTTTTTTTTCCACAGCCCGGCTTGGCAATTCAACCCATCTTCGTTCGGCGAAAACATGGATTTTGAGTGGTATGTATTCGTGATACGTGGTTAAGCGGATTAGGGTGTAGACAAAATAACACATTTTAGGTACAAGCCTTCTAACTTGGATAACATGTCCTTACCCTAGTATGTTACATTCTTGAATGCGTAGTCTCTATTACTAGGTACCTATTCATCTAAGGTATAGAAGGGTGGATAGCATCACAAATCCACGTCGGTCAGCTAGCTACCAGCATATTTCGTTTCCACACATCTCAACCATACAACACACGATAAAGATTAACCCCTTGTCTTATAAACACATCACAGCTACTCAAATACCTTTTCGATTAGGGTGTTACTTTCAATTACTGCCCAATGGCTATTCTGGTAAGCTATGTCCTACTTCATCCCAGCTATACCTGCTTTCTTATGCATCAACTGCCAATCAAGTCAGCGTGCTACCAGGATTTTTCAACGTCAGACGCCTCTCTCCCGTCAAATTTCATTCAAAAATCGCCACTCCGCGTCCGAGCAATCCCGTACTAGAATCGACGGTAGCTCTACCGTTCCCAGTTGATCGGAGCTCTTATCGTGTCAGGATCATGGAATACTCGAGTAGATAAGTATATGACTCTAAAACTTTCTCTACTTCTCCCTATTGATGCGGCATCCACCCTATCTTGCTATTCTACTATGCTTGTCACGCGTTCGATCATGGCTGTGATTACGTCCAAGAATATAATAATATGAGCTAGGACCCGCGATGGCGACGGTATGGAAGACAAATTTAGACATTCGCTTTTACCAACGTCAGCACGGTCGCCTTCTCACTTCAAAATAGCTCATTCGTACTTCAAGAGCTCACAATTGCGTTTCTGCACACACGTGTGCGCATATATCCAGATATCGCACTCTATACCAGTATACCGCACTTGCCTACCTACCTTTCATCATCTATATACGCATAGAAGCTTACACGCACACCTGTGATACACTATCCATATTGGCTTATCTTCCTTCGTATATATTACCTCACATTTGATAATAATAAATGGCCCCACCATCTTCAACCACTCCATCACATAATGTCGTCGCTACGTCTGACCGTGGTTCTTACTACCCAAATGAGTCAAGGTAATACCTAGTCCATAGTCAACATCGGTATCTTACCTACTAACACTGCAAGCTCATCCCAACGGTCGTCCGGTCAGGTCTTGGCTAGTCGAGATATAATCGGAGCGTTTATAAAGGAGACAGACGCAATGGAAAGGTTCCTCGTTACTGGATTTTCCAGTAAAAGATCAAAGGCTTCTATGGAACGTCAACTAGCTGCATGGCAGGCCCGTTACGATAACGCCTCTAAGAGATGACAAGAAAGCTACCTACAAAATAGGTACAAAATATTTGCTAATGCAACTCATCCGAGTAATGACGGCTGCGCTATTGTCTGTATATATGTACCTGACCCAGCTGATAACTGGGACCTGATCCATAGCTTCTTTACCAGGTATTTTGATCTTTTCTATGCAGGACTTCATATAATTGCGTCTTTTGCTGTTCCCTAAACTCGTATGGCTACATAAGATATGTGCCCATATGTCAAGATTCAAAGCCTCCAGAATTTAATTTATGTAAGTAAGCCTGAGCCTCCCATACACCTTTGATACTATGCATAACTTGTATGCACCGGATGCAGTAACATGGATCTTACATATGTCCCCACAACTGCAGAGCCGATGCATAGAACGCGGGTAAAAGCGGGTATTACATTGTTGGTAACGATCGCCCCGTAACATAAGCTTCCGATTAGCCGTAGTTGATCTGCTTCAACGACGCTATGTATTGGTTGAAGGGAGGTTATGGAGGCTTAGCCAAAACGTTCGCTACAGTAGTGTTATATGCTGTATCTCCTCATGGGCACGGTTATGACTCTAGGTGAGGCATCTTACATAGAATAAGAGAAATGTCATCAGGATGCATAGCTCAAGCTACCATAATAAGATATAATTATCTACGGAATATCAAGAATATTTCTCTGCTTTTTACTCCACATTATGACAAGATCGTTCGTGATTCGCGCAGCGCGAAAATAAGGGGGCAGTGTCAAGGATCAAACTCAGATTGATATTTCACAACACAGCAAGCAAGGCAGACAATAGGGCAAACTCCCAAGTACAATAACACGAGATAATCATGTCCTTGAAACACGGCCTCTTTTAAGAATACAGTACACGGGTTGTTGATCTATACAGTATACAGCATCCAGTCAGTGGATTGGTTTTCTTCACTTGTCCACTTCGAAATTCCCACAAAAAAACCCGGCAATTTTGCTATTTTGTCACTCCGCGACATGCTTACAAGTAAAACTTTGGAGATTGAGCGACTAGGTTCATTTCATAATGAATTAGCTTAATTAAATATTTTTATATAGAGAGTTTCTTTCTATAATCAATATTAAAAAGGTTATTGCATTTGAAAATTGACTCTAAGTCATTTTTAGCTATATAAGAACTTCTTAGAAGCTAACTACAGTCAACTTTCAGTTGCGATAATTTCTTCATTAGCAATTGTATAAAGAGCACCTACATACATAAAGTCTAATTTAATCATTTTTCTGTAAGATAAAACTAAAAGGTCAATCTTACAGACTTTATTGGTGAATATATGATAGAGTGACAAGGCTATGTCTTCTTGGTGTAAATGGGGAGGGGCTGGATATATTTGGCCCCTTACGGTAGAGACAGGGCTTATCCGGTTCGTAGACGGACAGATTGTCTGGCAATGGCCAATGTTTGATACAAGCCAGCAGATAAGTAGTCGGAAGTGATGACTTATTGCCCATAGATACTGACATGGAGTCCGATGTATAGGGTGATTGAAAGTCTCCAATGTAGTACTTGTGTCTGCTGCGAGATGAGATAGTGGCATAAAGAGAGCCTGTTATATATAGATTGCTGTGTATCGCTAAGCATTACAATCGGTTAATAGAATCTATCAGATACACATTAGTAGTATCTTGAAGCAATAGTCTGTCTAACATGTCGGAACACGCGCAGGACAACGAGGAGCAACCGTCGGCGCCGCTACTAACGGACGGTTGTTCGGAATGGAAAACAAGTAGCCAGTATATATACTTCCCCGGGGTGTAGCTCTGGCGGAAAATCGACCTTGCTGACATTGAGAGACAGTTATCACAATTTCACACTATGGAGAGAAATTTACTATTCGCCGTGTAGATGATAGTATAGTCTATATCCAAAACCCTATGTTCGGAGTGCAGCGGCCACTTTGGTGAGACACCAGGCACTACCACCTACCCAACTTCAGACATCCACAGGATATCAAGAGCTTAATTAACTGCTCATGGCTAGTAGGTACTTATCTAGGTTTCCGACTTGTCCGATTCAAAGAATATTGGGACCTCGTCTACGAAAACTGCGGACTCCCCGCAACGTACCATTGCTAGTATCTCGTCTGCTGGGAAAGTCGATCAGCGCGAGCCAGCCGAGGACTCATCGAGAATTCGGAGTCGATCTTCGCGGAAAAGACATAATTTTGGGACAGCAGCGAAACGCGCGCCTCCTTCCGGCCGCTGATTCGAAAGCTCTTGCGCGGACGCAAAGTCACCAAGATCGTGTGCTTCGGTCTTGGCGACGTAAGCCTTAGGATACTTGAGTGGTGGCGGCGAGGGCAGCGCGTCCCAGCCCGGCAGCTGCTAGAAGGTAACGCTGTGGCGGGCAGGATAGGGCAGTATGCGGTTGTCTTGGCCATGGTTAACGAGATCACCTCCAGCACGGGGACGTGGTGCGCTTCCTAGCTCAAGACCCAGACTATGTTGGTGAAACGGAGGAAATATTGAGGTAGCATGGGCTTGAGGTGGTAGGGCAGTGCGGCGCTGGGGTTCGCAGAAGTCGACGAAGACTCCATAGTAGCTACGGCTTTTGCCTGTGCGCCTATCAAGCAAATCGTTGCCGACATTGCACGGCCCGCTCTGATCATTGCCGCAGGAAATGGTAAAGTTTTTACTAAATCAGAGTAAGAGGTAAAAGCATTAGGTACCTCTACATTGTTAACTCTAACGTATATCGGCATCTCCCCACACGCAACAAATGTGGCAAGATTACGACTCCTGGGACTTTCCGGTAAAGATATCAGATTTGCTAGTTATCTCAGATGTCGCAAGTTCCAACATTACCGACCTCTTTGACCACCTAGACGAGTCGATCTTAATAAATAACGGTAAAAAACGGGAAATTCAGAGATAGGGGTTTCACAAGGGCGGAAATCGAAAACAAATCAAAATGTGCCGTATCGAATGAAATAGTTCCAAAGATATGAATAATCTTTAAAAGAATAAAACATTATCCTCCGTGTGATCTAGACGCTACGAGATGGCTTCGAAAGGCAACAACATCATCATCTTCAGCTTGGTTATCTACCTGGGCGGTAGCTCCGCAGGTCTCACCTCGAAGTCGCCCCCGCCCAGCCCGTCAATAGTCTCCCCAATCTCCCCAATAACCCGCATGACCTCGCCGGGCAGCGGGCCCTTGCCGATGTCCTCGACATTCTGCTTCAGCTGCTCGACCTTGGTCGCGCCGAGGATAATCCCGTCCGCCTCGCCGAGGGCGGAATGGTACGCGATCCAGCGCAGCGCGGCCTCGGAGGGCTTGATGCCGCGCGGCGCGATGGCGTCGAGCAGCTTGCGCACCGCGCCGTGGAACTCGGGCCTGTCGTACCACCGCGCGAAGTGCGCGCCGTACGCGCTCGCCAGGCGCGTCCCCTCCGCCGTCCCCAGGGTCAGCTTCCCCGTCAGGAAGCCGCCGCCGAGGGGCGAGTACGCGTTGAACGCCATGCCGTGCCGGCGGAGGAACGGGAGCAGGTCCTTCTCGGGCCCCCGGCAGATCAGGTTGTATTGCCCCTGGTACACCGACGGCTTGACGTAGCCTTCCCTCTCGCAGATTTCCACGAAGGACTTGAGCATTTCGACGGGGAAGTTGGAGACGCCGATCTGAGATTGACAGGTACCTAGTTAGCAAAAATCGGAAATAGGTACCTAGGTAGATAGGACGGTTTATCCCTTCACTCGCCTTTTCGCAAAAGCCTTTCTGGAACTGCTCGTTCAGGGCTGCTGCCTGCTCTTCCAAGGGGGTAGCGTAGTCCGCGGCGTGAGCGTAAAGGATTCCCAACTTCCCAGCGCCTAGAGTTTGCAGGCTGTTCTCGACGCTCTTCCGCACAGCCTCCTTGCTGAGAGTGCCATCGCTGCTCTGGCCAGCGAACAGCACCTTCGTGTTGATTGTGAAGCCTTTGGAGGCTGCTTTCACCCGCCCGAGCATTCGCTCCGAGGCGCCATGGTTGTCTGGGGGGTACCGGGCGGCTGTGTCGATTTGGGATATACCGCCCTCTTGTAAAACTTGGAGGAACTTGGAGACGTTTGTCTCATCTTGCAGCGCGGGTACGTGGGATGAGCCGAATGTTGATGTCCCGTAGTGAATGACAGGGTGTTTTTGTGCCATGGTGTAAGGGGGTAAGTTAAGATATCAAGTTATAAATGAGGTATCTAGGTACCTAATGAGGTTATATTGAAGTTAGTCGTGATCTACGAAAAGACGATACTAGGTGTTTATAACTTATAAGTACCTTAGATACCTGTAGCTTGCTCTACCTACTCCCTGACATGAGCTGACCAATCTCGCTCTATACCGCAGAAAGACGCGAGGTCACATGGGCCGGCCCTTTCTTTTTGCAGTATAACGGGCGTTGGCTCGGGCAGCTCGGGTTACGTTGGACCATCCGATCGGTATAATCGCGTTTACAGGTACGCGCGGATGTACGTAAGCCGTTTGCCAGATTTGTGCTCGCATACCTAACCCCCCCCCAAAAAGGACTTTGTCATTTATACCTTGACATTCCGTAACTTATTCTACGTACCTATCAATGAACTGTGTCGAGCGAGGCAACCAAGGTGTGATTGCTAAATGCAAGAGCTTGTAAAGACCACCTAAACCTCCTTATCTTAGGTAGGTCCTTTTGAGCGGCGTTTCATAGAATAGAATATTATTCAAGTTAATGATGCGCGCAATTCCAGCGGTATATAACCTCATATAAACTTTCAGACGCCGATTAAAGCTTCCTCCTTATCTCCTTTTCAAAAATTTCCCCTCGTGTAGGCAATGGACTTTTTTTTAAGTGAGAATTCTATTCGAGATTACATCAGTGGCGAGCGCAACGGGCTGGGATTATTTGTCCTAGACGTGGATGCCTCATGCCTCTATCTAGATTCCTTACGCAACGTACGTACGCAGCCACTTAAGATTCAATACTTTAACCCACGGTGAGAACTGCTTGATGTACTTTAAGTTTTGGTGCTTACGACTCTGTCTGTGCAAAAAGTCCCCTCCGTAGGTACTCAAGGTAGACAGTTGCCACCACCGGTATATAGGAAGGTACTTAGGTAGTATGGATCTGGATATATAAGGAGGACTACCCATCCTCGAAGAGCGATCAAACATCAAGAGCTCAAAGATCATATCAACAACAACACACCCGGTTACTTACTCTAGTATTCGCTCTGCGCACAACGCTTTCCGCCGAGCGAGTCTTTCTGGCATATTACTTCTCTGCCTACAAACCCGGAAGACATCAAGTTGCTTATCGCCCGATCTCGTATCCCATCCTACCCAGGTACGTACCAACAAAGCTCGAGAACCATTACACATAGAGAGATATTGATATCGACATCAGCCCTTGTGAAGAATCCAGTCATCATGAAGAGCTGCTGGATCCTCCTTCTCCAGATAAGCGCAATCATTAGCGCTTGTCTGGCTCTAAGCTTGAGGGTGCCTAGGGAGGAGGGCGCGGCAGGAGAAGTAGGGAACGACACCAGCGAGGTGTTGGCGGTGTCGGCGGGGCCCGCAGAACAGCCAGATCCCAGCGGCCATTCTCGTTCCCATCTCGACGAGTCCCAGCCCCCGTCCCAGCCCGAATTCGCCGCGCCCGACCCGGACAACGAGACCGCTCTGGAGATCCCGGTGTCGCACCAGGGCTGCACGAACCGGTTTCTGGGGGACGATAACATCATACGCGGCATGCAGAAGATGGTGGACTGGAGCTCTCGGGGCAATACGGTCCTGGCCAGGAGCTACCACATGGTGAGGTTGGGCAACGTGGCGGTGTACCTCTGCAACTGCAAGGGCCACTGGCGCGACGCCGCGCCGCCCAACGAGATGAGCGAGGTCTACATGCGCCTGCTCATCCATTGCGGGAGGGGCCGGTCCGACTGGATCTTCAGCAAGAAGTGGGAGAAGGGATACGGCGTCGATTCCGAGGCCGTGATCGGCCACTTGCAGAACCTGGAGAGCTTGTGCCCCCATAACTGCTGGTTGATACCGCGACCACCTGACAAGGATAACTAACGCTACCTAGTTAAAATTGTTTGAGATAAAATAGGAAGTTGTTTTAATACTTCCTACTCCATCTCGGGACCTTGCTGTAATTTGTTAATGTAACAATTTTGATATTTACTTTACTGCATAACTGGAAGGTGTTAGCTAGGGCAAAGAAGAGGGTCGAAGAAAACATTATGCGTAGTACAATCGCAATGTATTTGTGCTTTTTTTTCTTCTTCATTAACTAAACTCAAACGCAAATGCAACGTGTGATGAGTGGTATATCACAATGAAGCCTGAACTCCGGCGCGTGATGCAAAAGCCAGAGCAAAAGCAAAAGCAACATATGGTACAAATCCTAGCTCGCAAACTCCCTTGTGAAATCATCGTCTTTTAATAACCCCTTAATGCACACGCCATATCGTCTTGGATTTGTCTCTTAGAAAGAAAGAGAAAGAGAGAGAAAGAAAAAAAAGGCGAACTTAACCAGTCGCAAAGATATTTGACCCCCATCCATTCACTCATCAGATTCTACCTCGACCGTAACGCCCGTCTCTTTCAGTAGAAGTTCGGTCAGAGTAGAACCGTCTCGGTAGTAGACCCATTCGCCCTTTCCCTCAGCAGATCGCACGTAGTCGTATCGCTTCGGACCCGAAACCGGCGATGAGAGCCAGATCTGCTTATTCGGGGGTTGTTTGTTGATGACGTAGGTGCCGACGTTGGGGATCTTCACGGTCATAACGCCAGACTAGACGCGCACATAATCAGTATTAGCCAATGTCGCATGGTTAAGTTACAGGTGGGTGGCAGGTAGGTAGCCTGTAACTTACGCTGTATTCAACGTCAATCTCTCCATGCTCGTCCTGGAGCTCTTCGAACTTGGTAAGCACGGCGTCGAGATACTCATCCGCTAAGTCGTGATACTGGGCCATTGTAATAGACGAAGAACTGTCCTTGGGTGCTGCCTGGTGGGCGGCGAAAGAGGACGCGGAAAAGAGACGCGCCGGGACAGGTTGGCGATACATAACTCGAGGTAAAATGGTTGCTGTGAGTTGTTGATTGACTCTGGGAAGGACAGCAAAACGTGCCATGGAGGCAAGATTACTTCGGCCGATCTGGCCAAGCTGGCCAAGCTTCAGGAAGTTACTGCGCATCATCATCATTGTGGGCTTGTTGTGTGTTTCCCGAGATTCAGGATTGGTGAGTTGTTGTGTTGCGTGCGGCGATGGTGATGATGAAGATGATGAAGAAGAATTGCAAAACGTCTAAGGGCGGGGGTTCGGCGATTTGATGTTACTGCCTAGAGCTTGTAGCGCTCTAGAGATAAGAATACTGCATTTCAGGCAGGGCCGAAGAGTGAATACCACGCCGTGGTAAATGCAATTGCTGTTTTACCGGCGAATTGGGGATTCGAGGCTCACCAAAAAAAAGGCGTTTTGAGGAAGCTTCGGCGTGATGAATGAATGGTGCAAGCAACTGAAACCCCCCACTAGAGGGGAGCTGCCAATCCCTGCAGCCCTGCCTAGGATGTGGCCCGAGCTTCCCCAATGAGCTCATTATCCTTGCTATCCTTTCCCCTGGGTCAGCCTTTAACCCCTCGCCTAGTAGTACCTAGGGTATGTACCTAACTCATGGGCAGTTCACTTACATGCAAAGTCCCCGCCGTTTATTAAAGTCAATGATGAAGGTAAGCAGTATATTAGGGAGTCCTATCATATATAGCTGTTTAGTTGCCTTATTTCAAATGCAACACACCAGGTAGGTATCTATATCAAAGTCTCTAAACCATCACATCCGCATGTTACTGTTCCTTCTCTTTCGTTGCAGGCTTATACGTACCTGTTTCGATGGATATCTCTAAAGCTTCTATAGCTTCACTTATAGAAAAGAGTCAACGAGCGTTAGGATTTGCTAGGTGCTTCCCCTTATGCCTACTCGAATTGGGAATGTTTGTATACCCTTCCTTTACCTTGAGTAAATGTTGATGTTTAGGATATTGGGAATTCCGCACATTCAGACCTTCTTGACTAGACTTATCAAGGAAAGCCATTACATTACCACTACCTATCAGAAAGACCCCTCCGTACACCTAGAAAATATCTTTTTATATTTCATTTTCTAAGAGTATATAATCTTCAACTAGGCGAGTGTCATTTTGATATGAGATAGGCTTTCCGTATACTGTACTATATCTACTGTTACTCAACCCATATATCATTCAACAATCATCCCATACCTATATATTTGAAGACCAGGGAGGTATGTATAATTTAAAATTTAACCGGACCGATAGAGAGTTTTCGTAAGGGACACCTCGGGCTCTTATTACTAATGAAAGTAGAAATAACTCAGAGCTTTACCAAACCTAGATAAGGGGGGGAAAGAGGCCCACAGTTGTTTGCTAAAAGAAGGAGGCCAATTGGCGCCTATGGGAATAAGTGGTATTTCGTTATGAGGGTAGTATCGTGTATGGGAATATATAAGTAGTCTTTTATGATAACTAGTACATATCGAAAGGGAGGCATTTACCTTTCATTGTCCGATAGATATGGGATCAGTCCAATCGGAGATGTGAAATTTGACAGGAACTCTGCCTATAGGTAGATAGCGCTTATATCTCCATCCCAGTAGCTTCTATAAGATCTACACTCCCTTTCATCACAACTAGGGAAATGCGACACCAGCGTGATAGCCGATCAGCCCTATTGAGATATATATACCATCGCACAAAAGTCCCGAGGGCCCACCTTACTAGCAATCGTTAATATATCTCACGGCCGTAGACCGGCAAGAATCGGCGATGAAATGCATGGGCAGAGGTAAATTATGTCTGCAGATATCTAAACCCAAAGCCGACTCTTGGTTGCATATGGTTAGTATGACGACACTACCCGAGAGCTACCCCGCTTCACGATGAGTATAAAGATGTTGAGCAGAATCTCGTGAAAGAGGAGAGAGATTTTCTCTTCTTTCTCAACTAACCTGACTTTTGTCAACTCATCAACTCAGACAGATATCATCTGCACTAGCATACGTACGCCTCGTAGTAGAAACCAAATCCCTGTTTATTATTTACTTCACCGAGGGCGTATACTAATTCTTGACTTGACCAGGACCGATACTCGGTACGCGTCAAGATGGCGACCCCGCCCGAGGACATGACCTCGAATTGGTTATCCAGCAAGAGTTCAATTGACTGCACTTGATCAAAAGCCCTCATCATTAGGTAAAGAATCTGAGATGAGCCATGAGCCGGTGTTCGGGTCTCTGCGTCCCGTCTATAAGCGCATCCAACCATAACCGCTCAGGAATTAATCTTTTCTGTGTAAAGGATATGGAGATGCGCTGAGGACGGGGCAAAACGCAGAGCCCGTTCTGAGATTATACGGCCGAAAACTTGATCTGGATAATACCAGCGAAAGGATCATGCTCTCCATGTTTTCCCCTTTACCCCTTTTACGCGGCAACTAACACATATTAGAAAAACTCACCTAAACAAGAATCAAAATGGCACCATCTGCTGTCGAAGTTGTAGAACCAACCACCCTTCCTCACAAGGGAGGCATTCCCGTTGGCAATGGAAAATCCCGTGCCAGTGGAGATGTTCAAGTCTTGGATGCGAAGTGGAAGGAGTTCTCCTTTGAGCCAATCAGGGAGTCGCAGGTCGCTCGTGCTATGTATCGACGATACTTCAAGGACCTTGACACTTATGCCGAGTCTGACATTGTCATCGTCGGTGCTGGCTCATGCGGTCTTAGCACGGCTTATACTCTTGCCAAGGCTCGTCCCGACTTGAAGATTGCGATCATTGAGGCTAGCGTCTCTCCTGGTGCGTTTACTTCAAAGTGGTACTTGATCGAATAGCGGAATTGACTTCTAGCTTAGGTGGTGGTGCCTGGCTCGGCGGCCAGCTATTCAGTGCTATGGTTATGCGCAAGCCGGCTGACAGGTTCTTGACCGAACTTGGTGTGCCGTTCGATGATGAGGGAGCCTACGTCGTGGTTAAGCACGCTGCCCTCTTCACCTCGACCTTGCTGTCGAAGGTTTTGGCGTTCCCCAACGTCAAGCTTTTCAACGCCACCTCTGTCGAGGATCTCATCACCCGTCGTGACGAGTCTGGCAATATCCGAATTGCTGGTGTGGTTACCAACTGGACTCTGGTCTCGATGCACCATGATGACCAGTCCTGCATGGACCCTAGCACCATCAACGCGCCTGTCATTATCAGCACCACCGGTCACGACGGGCCTTTCGGTGCTTTCAGCGTCAAGCGACTTGTCAGCATGCAAGCGATCGAGAAGCTTGGCGGCATGCGCGGGCTAGACATGAACACCGCCGAAGATGCCATCGTTAAGGGCACCCGAGAGATCGTGCCCGGCTTGATTGTGGGTGGCATGGAGCTTAGCGAGGTCGACGGAGCCAACCGCATGGGCCCAACCTTCGGGTAAGTGATATATAATCCCTTATAACTATCGAATTGTTACGTACCTATGCTAATTGTTGTGAAGTGCCATGGCTCTATCCGGTGTGAAGGCGGCGGAAGAGGCCTTGAAGGTCTTTGAGCAGCGCCAGAAGGAGAATGCATTCTAAGTCCAGGCTCTGTTTAAAAGCCACTATCCACGAGATGGTTCGTACAAACGCGATTTATCATCGTTGTCGATCTGGAGACACGTATCTTTCTCTACTTAGGATAGGAAATGAGTATAAGAGGTAACCTGCAGAATACATTCATTAATATAATATATGACTCGAGCCTGAAATGATTTACTGTCGATGTCTAGGTAAAAGGGTATAATGCATTAGGTACCTACTAATAAGAGGGTAAATGAGTGATGAGAAAGGCTAATGAAATGTGGGACGGGACAGGACAGGTAACCTTAGGTAATGGCCTAGGTACAATAGGTACCTTAGTACCTTACATAAATTACATAAAGCCGAACAAGCCAAATAACCCGGAGTAATTCCAGTGCAATCACTTGCCCCCACCTTATTTATTCCCGCTATGTTAAAAAGTTTCCACCGTCGCAAATTTTCTCTAACACTTCTTCCCAAGAACAACCCCAACAATCTCTTCCCTGGCAAACCTGTAGAACATGATGCGTCGCAATGCGCCTTCTGTTGATCAGACATGGCGAGTCTGTTGACAATGTAGCTGGTCTCTAGTAAGCAACACACTGCTTTGGAATCTTTGGAATCTGGCTGTCGGATGTCAAAAGCTAAGCTAACACTCTCTTTCCAGTGCAGGCTCTCGTGATTCTCCCTTAACAAGCCATGGTGTTTTGCAAATAAATAGATTGGGTGCTCATCTAGCGAAGAGCTGCGATCCTGTTGCCCCAATCCAGTACATATTCACATCCAATCTTCGAAGGGCCTACGAGACAGCCGATGCCGTCTCTAAAGCCCTAGCTGATACCAGAGGCTTGACCAGAGGTTCTCTAAGCGATGGTGCAACAGATACCGGTGCTTCTTTGAAAGTGATACGGCTGCCCGAGCTACGTGAAAGAGACTACGGGTCATCTGAGGGCAAAAAATATAGGAATCCTAATGGCCTGGTTCAGTCAGACTCGGAAACTCATGACTCTATGAGAATCAGAGTCGATCGGTTTCTAGATTCCCATCTAGTCCCAATCGTCGATAAGCATGTGTCGGACAACATCACTGTTGCTATAGTGGCACATGGTATCATCCTCGGTGTTATCTTAAAGGCATTGCTTAAACGCTTTCCTAAGCCAGCCGATACTTCGATGCGAAGTGGAAATCACGACAAGCAATCTGAGTTTGCGGCGTGGAGCAACACTGGTGTCCTTCAGGCCAAGCTTGAAATACTTAGTGGCATGTCGAAATCGGACTGTACAGGTGAAGCCGTGTCCTCCGTCAACACAGTGGCTGCAGGAAACGGTTCAGACTTGCATAAGCAAACTATATGTCTAACTATCGAGTTTACTAACAACGTCGACCACCTCGTGGGCTTGAAAAAGACTAGAGGCGGCATTGGTAGCACTCAATTTGACTCACGCCAGAGGACTATGGACTCGTTCTTCGGTCCTACCTCGAAGAAGCGTAAACTTGAAGACTCGTAGTCGATTTAGTCTTATTGTTTACTTGGGATTCCCTTATTATGGTACGTTTACATTCCTTTGGTCAACCTTTTTTCTTATATGATGAAAGCACATAATTCACAGACCTGTTCTGAATTACATGTGGAATCACTTATGTCCAACCGCTATCTGATATTTATCAATTCCGCCTTTGTCTTGTGTACTCGGTCAGAGAATTTCTGCTAATATGGCGGTTCATCTAGATATGATTTTCAAGGCTAGAGAAGTAGGGCCGCAGTGGGCTTCGGTTTGGTGAAGTACCCACCAGCTGCCACTAGTTCAACTACGAATCTCCTGTGATATGACTTCACTCTGATGCAAATGGATGAACCGTGTTATTCGTCGTCTTCCTCCGCTTCTGAAGGTAATACATTCGGAAACCATCCACATTCGGAGAAGTTCACCATTAGTTCGCCGAGCGCGCTGGTAGTTACAGTAACCCCCTCAGCTTGTAGTGCAGCTGCTTGGTTTCGTGCCCCCGAAGGTTGTGATCTATATAGTTGTGAGCATTTGTACGGCGTTCCGGCAATGAGATTATGTACCTGGGTGAAATCATGCCCTTGGCATTGATAACCCTCTGCCATGGAACGTTGTCGTGGTTGAAATGTGACTCTGTGTCCTGTGGAAGATGCTTGAGACAGATACCGACCTGACGCGGTCGTTCAGCTATAATTCTGGTTATTATATTATCAATAAACATAAAATTGAATGGCACGACATACGAGTTCCAATTAGTTTCGCAATGTGTCCGTAAGTTGTGACCTTTCCGTAGGGGATTTGCTGTACGGCGGTGTACACGACGTGGAAGAAAGCCTCCGCTTCTTCCGACCTGGTCATCTTAACTCGGCCAACGAACGAACGTATAGGAAATTTAGTGATATATCAATCGCAGATAAAGGGGGAATTGAAACGATTATATATTGAGCGGCCGGTTTCTTGAACTTCTTGGGAATTTCATGAGGCTAAGTGAAGCATCAAAGCATCAAGCATCAAATCAATATAAGGGCGCTACATATGCACGGGCCATGATACTGTCGTATTGTACAGTACGTACCTTATTTCTCTTCGCCACGCCTAAGAGAAAGGGAGGGAATAGAGCTGGAAGCATATGATATTTGGACGTTGTCGGAATATTCATAATTCATAGCTCCCTAAATCATAACGACCTCATATGCAGCGTTAACAATAGAATTCCATACGACACAACATATACCATATAACCCCATCCATCTTGCCCTAATCCATCCTCCCCCAAGCCATCCTCCCCCAAGCCATCCCGCGGCCAAGACAACGGTCAGGATTGATTGTTGCCGTGGTAATAGTAACAACGGCCCTTAAGACTAATTCATCTTTGAACTCATCACCTTCCTCCCTCCTCTTCGCCCATCCACAGCCGCATACCAAGGAGTTTCCGTGGTGAGAAGCGATGTCGTGAGGGCAGACATACACCTTCTTCGTGCCCCACGTGGCCGCGAGGTCTACCTTGCTGCCCGCCGGCGCCCCGCTCATGTGGGCGTGCATGGACGCGCTGCTGACGTCGTCGTCGACGACCACCGTCCTCGTGACCGCCACCGCGTCCACGTACTTCCTCCCCTCGATCCACTCCGCCAGCCTGCGCACCCCGAAGTACCGCGCCGCGCCCAGCAGCGCCGCGTACCGCGCCTGGTCGAAGGTCAGGCTCGCGCTGTCGAAGAACATCGGCAGCGCCGCGCTCCGCAGGTAGGCTAGCACGTGCTCGAACAGCGCCGGGTCCGCGTCCACGAAGTATGACCCGTCCGCGTCCGCGTCAGCGTCCGCGTCGCCCCACTGAGCCGACAGCCGCGCCGCGAAGTACGTGCTCTCGGCAATGAGCGTGTCGCGCAGCGTGGTGAACCGGCGCTCGCCGACTTGCAGCGTCACGCGGTTGGCCGGGTTGCTGAAGCTGTCCCGGGTGGTTGTCGCGCCGTCTGTAAACGAGCTGGAACCGCTCATTGTGTATTGGGGGGTAGACGGCGAAAACTGCCTGACAAATAGCACTAGGTAGTTAAATGAAAGGAAGTATGATAGTTACGATAGATAGGTATCTGAGGAGGTTTGGCTGTGAAGCTATTTTGCGTTAGGTGTGTACATGCGGAATAGGAGATGTTCAGGGAACGAGGCTGCTGGGTTCCAGTATCGCAGATACCTACCTAGGGTACCTAGATTTACATACACGGCATTTGGGGGAGGTAAACACAAACAGCCTGCATATCTGGTCGGCCACATGCATGTCCAGTGCGGGATAGGTAAGTCGTGCGACGCTTGAACATTGTGTACAGATGATAGGTACGTAAGTGGGATCTTTAAGAAAGCGATATATTCTAATGACACGAAAAGTAACGAGTGATTGCGATACCCAAAAATTCACTTGTTTCACTCTTATAAGATGGGAATCCCTGAAAGACTTCAACTTTACAAAGGGCTCTGATAACCTCTTTGCTTACCTAGGTATTTAGGTACCTGGCCTGCCATGCTGTGCTGTATTGCATCCAAGAGTCAGAGCGTATGGCCATAGGGTCTCAAGGCTTCTTTTCCGTAGCAAACGACAAGCGGGGTTATTACCGAAAAGCGGCTTATGGCTATCCGTGCTTTAGGGACGAAACCATAGATGATGTTAATTACATCTTAAGAGTTTGCGCCGCAGTAGTTGCGCTGCGGCTGAGCAAGGCGCTTCGTATGTTATAGCATGTGTTAGGGACTACATAGGCTCTTATGGCTCTCTATGTGACCGGCGCGGGATTCGCTTGGAGACTGGAACACTCTCAACGGGATGGAAAATCGGTATCGTTATTATAATTTTATCCATCATAGGCAAAATACGACGCAAGCCTGATACCTGGAGTGCTCTGCCGACCAGCGAACTTGCTGGCCAAGATTCGCCGCCGGGATATGAGGCTCCAGCCACGCCAATGCCACCTCACGAGGTACCTATTAACGAAGTTCCGCGCAAGCCGCTCACGTCTAATAAAAGATTATGATATTTGAGGACTTAGGTCACTATGCAGCAGCATCAGGTTGGGCTGCAATGAGCGGCCGGCTTGCGGACAGGTGGAGTGGGCTCAGAGGCGTGACGCCCGACCGTCGACGTTAATAGCATTGGAGCTGGGTACCGTGATTCGAGGTTGGCTACCTCAAGAGTAACGTAATAGCTGGTATCGTTATCTCTAAGAATGCCATTGCGACCAATGAGTCCAGACTTGACATTCAATCAGTTACTTGCTGCGACTACATTGAGGAGTTACTTGGATTCAGCTCTGATGTTATCTCGCAGTATTGCACACGCACCACACCCAATCTTTCCAGCGCTTACATTGTAGCCTCTTTTGGGGTAACTTCGAATCCCGGGCCTGTTTTCTATATGGCCGACCGAAGCACTGGCGACGTGGGTAACAGATTTGATATTGCAGCTATCACCACTATGCAAAAGAGATGGTTAGGCCTCCGTAGCAGTTACTAAAGCAGTACCACCGCCACCCTCTTCCCCAAGGACCAATAGGCGAGATGGATGAACTTGCATGAGAATGATAGGTATGTCAGATATGAATATGCGATACATGTATATCTCTGATTGGCTTATCTAGAAACGCCACAATGAAACGCTCATGGTCTATTTGGGACCGAAAGCCGGCTGGCCTTTCAGGAATAATATGTGCCCAGTTCCCCCCGTCCATGTCAGGCTCAATATCCTTCTCACGCATACCTTACACACTTACCTCCGTACTAGCACTCCTGAGAGTCTTGTCAATATGATGTGGCCGGACTTGTTCACCTCTTTATACCCCCTTTTATTGCCAACAGTTCTCCTTATCGCGTGCGCCATAGGAGCATATGGATATCTCTTCCGTTATGTTACATCACGCCGTGAGCCGCGGGAAAACATGGACAGGATTAATGTCTATGCTGATTACGACGAAGTGCACCTGGAGTAAGTGCCCTAATATAGCAGATAATTAGTACCCTAGCATATATAGGTACCTAACAGTGAGGTTTAGTATAGTAGCTGTTCACGGCCTGGGAGCGCATCCATATTATAGCTGGAAGGGCAAAGGACCCCTTTCTAGCTCTGCCGCCGGAGAGTCACAAGGGCACGATGACTTCTTGAAGAAAGACTTTAAGAACGTCAGAATCCTCTCCTATGCTTATAATGCCGATTGGTTCATGGACGCCTCGCTGTCGACAGCGTCGCAGAAGGCTCTGACGTTTCTGAGAGCACTATCAGAGTTCAGGAAGAATACGAAGGTCAATCTTACTCCTTATCTACCCAAGATATCCTGTATATCTAACTCACTTCCTACAGAAAAACCCCCCTATTCTCTTCATCGGCCACAGCTTCGGTGGGATCATCGTAAAACACGTAAGTGCCTTGGTCTAGGTAGTCTGATTTTTCAATATTCCGCTAACATTTCGGAAGGCTATTTGCTTCGCGCACTCCGAGTTGTGCTTCGAAGACGTTAATCGTAATACCGCTGGCATTCTCTTTTTGGGAACTCCTCACCAAGGTTCCCTTGTTTCTTCGTTTGGCAAAATCATTGCCCGACATACCAAACTCTCTGGGTCTAATGCTATGTTGTTGAAACTGTTGAGTTACGGCAGTCCCGCATTGTTAAACTTAAAGAGTGATTTCTCTGCAGCTATAACGCCCAGGCCTGGTCAAAAACTACTACCAGTGTACTCATTTTATGAAACTCTACCCACGTTTTATTGCGGTGTATCGCTTGGTGTGGTATGTACCTATTTACTTTTCTATCTAAGTCGTGTCATTAACTTCATGTTCAGATCGTAGGGCCTCAATCAGCTACTCTTGATATTGGACAGCATATATCAGTTGAGACGGATCATTCTGGTTTGAATAAATGCAAGGCAAAAACTGATCAACTTTACGTAAAAATCTCCTCAGCTATACGAGATGTCCAATCCTGTCTGCAGCAAGAGTCTAGTAAGTTAAACAATGTCCCCAAACTCTCGATGACATATCATGGCTGAATAAAGATATTTCTAGAGCCAATTGCCGAATGGATCATGGGGTCAAAGGACCATGCTCAAATTTACAAGCATCAAATGGATCACGAACGAGCGAGAGGCAAAGTCCGTGCCTATGGTGATATAGGCGAGTGGCTCATCGAATCGCCAGAATTTAAGACCTGGAGCGATGTTGAAGATTATACTCGACCAATATTTTGGCTACGCGGTGGTGGTGAGTGAGAATACAACCGAAGGTTCAATGTATCAGTGTGTTAATACTTGGCATGCAGTTGGCACAGGCAAAACATCCGTAAGGTTGGTACCTACTACCCTCCTCTTCCCCCCCGAATTACCTTCCCATGTCTTTAAAGAGGCACTGCTCATAAACTTGGTAGCTCCGAGATTATCGAGCTGTTCTCCAAGGGAAAGTACCTACGGCAACCACGAAAGATCGTCTACGTCTACTGTACCACAGACCACATTTTGGATTCGATGCTCCGTTCGCTTGTTCTTCAACTCGCAATTTTGAGCGAGGATGGTCCAGTTCAGGCTCTAATCTCGAACAAATACTATTCCAGAGGTGAAGCCAAACAAATGAGACTAGATGATTATAAAAGTCCCAAGTTATTATCGGAATTGTGTTCAGCTTATTCGGAAGTCATCATCGTTATTGATGCGTTGGATGAATGCCCTGCACTGGATAGTGTACTGGACACACTTAAAAAGGTCCAAGAAAGCTCCTCAAATAAAGTCAAGCTATTCTTGTCAAGTCGTCTACATGTGGAAATCGAGGACGTTTTTACAAACCCCCAATGCTTAACAATCGGGGAAAATACGGCCTGTAGGGACTTGGAGCAGTATATCAATACGGAGGTTGATGCGCGTCGTAATAGAATCCCTGGATGGGTTGAAAAGGGGTTCAAAGACAGGTTAAGAAATGCATTGATTCAACATGCACAGGGAGTGTCAGTTCTCTATTCCAGTGCGGTTATAAAGCCCTCTGCTAATACCTCACCTAGGTTCCGCTGGGTCGAACTCCAATTCGAAATCTTCTTTGACCCAAATTATCCTTTCGAAGTGGAAGGAGATGTAGAGGATGAGCTGAAGAATCTCGAAAATGGGCTTTCGATGACTGGATACTCCAAAGACTCGATGGCGAAATTGAATGAAGCATATGATCGCATACTTAATAAGCGTCGAAAAGATGCCCGCAACATTATAACATACGCCCTCAAGTGGGTTTTATGCTCTATAAGACCTCTAACTCCAAAGGAACTGGTCGAGGCGGTACTCCTTTCCCACGAGCACGAATCATCTAACAAACGGCGCGAAGCTCTCGACTCCGAAAAGATCATCCAGCTATGTAGCAACTTGATCTCATTGGATCACTCTTTCAGACGTGTGAGGTTTTCTCATCATTCCGTCAAAGAGTATCTCATGAATTCGGAGTATTGCGGTACCGAATTCGATCCTCAAACATGCCATGGCTTCATTGCAGAAATTTGCCTATGGTCGACATATTATAGTCAAACAAAGGTTTCCTTTATGAAATCCTACATCAATTATTTCGCCCTTTCTCATTGTTCCCGAGCCGGGCCTGTCAACAGGACACGCAAAGGATTTCGCGACTTACTTGGCTCCTTTTTCAGGCAGCCCGATAAGATATATAGTAAGATGAAGATGTATTATCACGGTTACTATCAGCGTCACGCCTTCATCGACGCTTGCATTTACAACCTTCACGAAATTCTTGAGCTTGCTCTGGCGCAAGCGACTAATGATTTAAATACACAACAAATTCTAAGAAGGAGGGGCCTTAAAGCTGCCTGCGAACACGATTCTTATGAAGTGGTAAGAGATTTGCTAGACGAGCCGGAACCAGTGGAAGTAACCACCGGACTAGTCAGAGTAGCCTTGGCTCATAGTTCTATACGAGTCGTAAAACTCATCCTGCAGAAGTACGATAGTATGGACATCACATCGGACATGACGGCATGCGCCATAAAAAACGAAATGTTTGGGATTGATGCCCTGAAAGCGTTGAAGCATCACTTTGGCAGAGTTCCAGTGAGTCTACAGGCTTACCATGGGGCGATATGGCATTCCGTGGAGATGCTGAAGTATTTGTTCGCTGAGGAAGACCAACCACCCGAAATTAAGGAGCTCGTTAAGCACGCTTCAGTTCACGATGAAGAGTTAATGTCAATTAATTGGCATTTCAAGGGAGATACTGCTACACTCCAGAGCCTCCTCCTCCGCGCGGCTCGAAATCTTAAATCTGATGGACACAAGGTCATGAAGTTTCTGGTGGAGCATGGTAAAGAAGCCGTAAACCTTACAGAAGAAATCATCTGTGCTATCGCATCAAATCATGAAAATGGCCTGAAGATGTTTGAGGATCTGCTTGAGGCCGGGTGGGATATTAGCGTCACTAACACAGAGACGGTGCTGCGCTCTACAGTAGGTCAGAGTTTTGGGGGAACACAATATCCTATCGAACTTCTTAGGCTTCTTAGGCGCCGATTAGAAATTATCCCCTCGGAGACTCTTATTTTATATGTCCTTCTCTCCTACAAGAATGTCGTCGCATTTATTGAAGAGCTGTTGGACTGCCACCACGGAATTCTTTTCAGTGAAGAATTTTTAGTGGCTGTGGCACGAAGGTCTCGATGGGTAACTAAGATCTTTACAGAACGCGTAGATCGGATCCAAATCACACCGCCAGTCGTAGCGGCTGCAGCTGCCAATGAAAGTATTGGAAACGAACTTATAGAATTGATGTTGAACAAACAGGATATACTAGTTGACGATACAATCTTAGCAGCCGCGGCTGGAAACCGAAGATTGAGTGAACAGCTAATCAAGATATTGCTGGATTACAAGAAAGATGCATTGATCGGACCTAGCATCGTAGAAGCTTTGGCCAATAATACGAAGGAGGATGTCGCAAGGACTTTCGAACTTCTCTTAGAGCACGACCCAAGCATCGAAATATCCGAATCTGCGCTTGAAGTAGCTTTTACCAGCAAAAAACTGGGAGTTTGTAGACTTATGGATCAGTCACCACGAAGGTACATTCCGAAAGAGGCTCACTATCACAACAGAATTCCTTAGGCTAGCAGCTATGGGATATCATAGTGGAGAGAGGTTGACATTCCTACTGGACTGTGATGAAAACTGTCCGGTCACCGAAGCTGTCCTCATGGCCGTGATTAGGAATAGGAGTTCGTGGGGCTATGAGACAGAACCAAGCGTTCGTAGTTCCAACTTCAATAAACTGCTAGATAGAGCTGGCATCGGCGTTACGAAGGATATGTTAAAGCTATCAGCAGAAATCGACAATAAAGACAGATGGATAACTAAGATCTTCTTAGAATATCAAGACGACCTCGACATCGGAGACATTCTCCAAGTTGCGGCACAAAACAAGGACTACACGGAGGAGATGTTTAAGTTCTTGCTTGACTGGGACAAGCATTGCCAAATTACAGAAGACGTTGTCGCTGCTGCTGCCCGATCTTATGGAGGCAGCTTGAAGGCTCTCCTCGAGTGTGAACGGCACGTTCCTGTCACGGAAGATGTAGTCATCGCGGCAGCTAGCTGCAGGGGAGAGGGCGGGACATCTAATCTGGCGCTGATTTTAGATAATCGGCCTCAGACTGAGATTACAGAAAAGTTAATGCGAGTTGCGCGGGATATATACTTCTACGGTGATGGAAATGATTGGTACGACCAACTAGATGATAATGCGCATCTGATGTTTCTAATGCTGAAGAAGCATCGTCAATTACACAACTCGGCCACTTAGGGACGGAAATAGTGCGGGTATTATTAAAGTATTATACCCGTGAACTTGGGCATTTACTAGGTTAGGGTATTTCAAGGGAAATGACCTCGGTCGATTTTACACTGATATGGCGTTTAGAAGATAAAAATAGGCGGGTAATAATACTTCATATACCTGTTTCCGGGTTAACATTAACTACCTAACTGGCTTTGAACATATGATAGTTACCTCTATTCGATATCGCGCCATGCGTTCACATAGACATATGATATAGTGCCTATATCATAACCCCGTTCCGAACCCGGCCCGTGGGAATCCATCCTTGTTCTCGACACGACGAGGTTTCCGATTCCCACGCCATCCTATCACCACTTAAGCTGGGTGGTGAATCCTCCGCGCCAAGAAGCAGGAAGCGGCGGGCGTGCTGTGCTGTGCTGTGCTGTCTTTTGAGGCGCAGTAAAACCCATCGGAACTTACAACGAGCAGCAGAGCTTAGTGATCCCTCCACGCTTTCTGGCAAAAGTCCGAAGTCTGATTAATGCATACGGACCCGCAAAGCCTCATTTTTTGGTTCAATCGGCGCCGCCCGTCATGGTTCAATAGCCTGTCCCTTCCGCCCGAAAAAAACACCCCCCGGCCCGTTCGCCACATCACCACCACCACCACCTCCACTACCACCATCACCAGCACCGCCGTTCTTCTTATTCTTCCTTTCCCCCCATTTCATACCTATATCTTAGGCTCTTTTTTTATTTTGCTCCTGCTAGCTTAGGACTACGTATCTTAACCACAAACCTCTACTACAAGATAACCATCGAGGCATCTACTTAATTGGAGCAGAATCCTACAATTTTTTTTATATCAACCCAAGACACAACCACAAACACCAGGTTAGATACTTACTACGCTTAACTTCAATTCACACTCATACATACCTCACCCCCCATTCCCCCCTGAATCAAGATAAACACGGGTCTATGGACATCATCATCGGCATTCGTGATTCCAAGGGAAGCAGCGACAGCAGAGCTGCCAGCGGCGGGGGAACCCGATACATAGTGCACCACCACCCCGCCGGCAGAGGTTCTCTCCCGGCGTGGGCATACTTCGTTATAGTCTTGGGCATCGTGTGGGTGGTCGCCTTCGTCCTCCTCACCTGGCACTTGTTTCGAAAAGGTAAATTTGGAATCATCTCATCTCATCTCATCTCGGGTTTCCCCTACTATACCCTCACTTTCACCCTTCCACTCCCCTTACGACACACACACACATTATATATATAATACCTACCTAGATACATCCATCCATACAATACACCAAGACCATAAAACCACCCCATCCCCATCCCCATCACCACCCTTCCAACCGAAGCTAACCGCACCCCCCAAACCCACAGAACGCCTCAACCAAGACAACAACGACGATGACGATGACAACGACAGCCGCCCGCCCTCCCGCCCGTCCAAAGCGAGGCTCTTCGGCCGCGCGGCGGGGCGAGCCCTGCTATACATGACGGGGATCCAGGTATTCGTGTGGGCGATCGGGAAGACGCGGGCCAGGAAGGCGGACAAAAAGGCCGCCAAAAAGGCCAAAAAGGCCGGGCGGAGGAATATGTTGGGAGGCGGGGGCAGCTCCTACGAGAAAGTCGGAGACGACGACGAGGAAAGGGGGTTGGTTAGTAAAGAAGGAGACGAGCAGCGGGTACTGGTAACGCCGCCGCCGACGACTCGTTTACCCGAAGCTCCGCCTGCTTATTATTACAACGACAATGTTCGCTGAAAGGGAAAAAGTTTTGTTTTGGATGGATTCGTTTTTGATAGATTAACTAGTAGATACCTACCAAGGTATGTAACTAGGTACGTATGTCTCTAGGAAAAAGTCACAAAGATCACATCACAGATGCTATGCGATATGTTACTTATATCTTTAAGGGGTTAAAAGTAAATTGTCGATAAGAAATTATATCTGGTTTGTAGAGGCAACATTTAGGGATTTTACGACAAAGAATTACATACAGAACTATACATTAATCATTGGCCTTTTTTTTGGGTCAAACTTGCAAGGCCTTGTTGGCTCTTCCTTATTGAGCTTCGCAATTCAGCTTCCAGTTCGTTTGCGCAAACTTCCAAAGGTCCTACATGCTCGGCGCCTATACAAATGAGGTATCTCACGAATCAAAACAAATAATCATTAATCTTCTGTCTCAAGATGGGGATTTGGTATGCTAGACCTAGGTTTTAGGACTGGTTAGCGAGGTGATTCGCAGCCTAAGGATTGAATTAGTGTCCCCCGATTCCACGTAAAACGTTGGCGAAAAATCAGCTTACCCGTTCCAAATTATAATCGTACTTCTCTAGAGCGTTCACAGCCTCCGTTCTCGAGTAACCCATGCCAGTGAGGTTCTTGACGATGGGATCATCGTGCTTTCCTTCGTCACTCAATGCTCTTCCTGCAGTACTGGGTCTGCCCGAGCTCTGACTTTGAACAGGGCTCTTGTTTTCTTCGTTGTTCTTGGTAGGTACGTCGCTTGGCGAGTCGAAGCCAGAGAAAAGTGCCTCCCAATCTTGGTTGTTTGGCGCTGCGGGAACTTGACCGGGGAAAGAAGGGGCGTTTGTATTGTTAGTTGGACCGGCACCAGCAGTAGCAGCCGATGTAGATGAGACCGTGCCGAAATCATAGCTGCTGTCAATACCAAATGCGTTTGAAACGTTAGTCGATTCGCTCTTCGGCTGGCTTGGCGGCGGGCTGCTGTCAAATACAGGGTTGAAATCATCGAGATTCGATCTAGATAGGTTAGCAAACTCGTCATCTGCTGAACCCTCTTTGGCGTCTTCGAGATCGGCGAAGTCATCATCTGGGTCATCGAAGGCGTTCTTAGGTGCGGTGGCTGTTGCATTTATTACTGTAGTTGGAGTAGGGGTGAATGATTCTCCAGCCCCCGACGGGGAAGAGAATGAGGGAGAGGCTCTCGGCGGCTCAGGGAAATTTGGTAATTCACTTTGTCTGGTATTAGCGCCATCGCGAAAGACTTCAAGAGTTAATACACGAGAGATTAGAAGTCATACTTAGAAGGGTGGGAGGCGTGAGATGCCGTCTCTGCGGCCGGGCCGTCGGTTACGGCAGTGCTTGATTTTGAAGCTGCGGGAGAAGCCGGGGCTTGGGGCTCCTTGGCTTCGGTCTTTTTGTCGGGGGGAGATGCGGGCGCGAAATCATCGTCAAATCGGTTTCCCTCGCTGGCAGAGTCCGATTCATCGTCTCTCTCAAGCTCGGAAATAGGAGGGAATTCTGAGCTAAATGTCGAGAATGCCTTGTAACTATCTTTGGTAGACTTGTCCTGAGGCTTGCCCGAGGTGCTGGCCATGCTTGCAAAAGCGGAATCGAAATCTACCTTTGCATCACCAGAATTTTTCATGTTCACAAATAGGTCACTGTCCCTGTTGCTAGCATAAGGCGTGGTGGGAGCAGGAGCTGTGGGGGTCTCGTCAGGAAACGAGCCGGGAATAGACCCTTCGTTAGGGCCCTTGAATTTCTCTTCGGTTTGTGTAGGGGACCATCTTTGGTTGGTATCCGATGCCGAGGCGAAACTCTGACCAGTAGACGCGGGCTCCAACGGAGCAGGAGTAGAAGTCGAGGCAGAGGGAGTTGCGACGCTGTCACCAGACCTGCTAACAGGGGGAGAAACTTGTCGCGAAGGTGATAGAGTCTCGGACGTCTCACCGAACGGTGCGAGACTCGCGTTGGGCTGCTACAACTCAGTTGAGACGGGGGGCTCGGGTGCGGGGGTGGAATGGGGACTCACGGTGGGCGTGGAACTGGTCGGTGTAGCAAAAGATCCTATGCTAGCTGTAGAGCCACCGGTATCCTGGTGCTTAAACGAAGTTATCGGAGGTGATGAAGTGCTCTCGGACCCGAAATCACCAAAGATGTCGTTGAAGGACTTTTCGCCGTACGGCTTAACAGGAGGCGAAGTAAATGTGCCCATTATGTCTGTACTCCCGGTCCGCCTGAAGAACGGATTATTAGCACTGGCAGTCGACGGAGCTGGACTAGCAACCTGAGTAGAGGTTGCCACCGGCGAGCTGCTATTAATCTGACGGGACAGCTCTTCATTGCTCTTTGTAAGATCCTCCATTTCGCTCTTCAGCTTGTCCCGGTCGCCCTCGACCGTGGAAAGCTGCTTCTTGTTAATAGCAACCATTCCCTTTTGCTGTCGAGCTTCTAATCTCAACTTTTCTAGTTGCGGTTTTAATTGCGCAATTTCGGTATTGACAGAGCTGATCCGCTGCTTAAGAGCCGCATTTTCTTGCTGATCAGCCTGAAGAGCTTGAGCGACTTGCTGGTGCTGGGTCTGCAAGTCCTTGTAGGTGCCGTCGATTACAATCAACTCGTTCGTAAGCTTTTTGGTCTCTTCGCGTACCTTTCGAAGTTGTTCTTCTAGAGTACGGACGTCTTGGGCTTCCTTCTCGTATAATGCGCGTAGTTGAGACAGGCGTTGTTCAAAGTTCTTCTTCTGCTCGCTTGCCTGGCTGATCTCGTTTTGCGTCGAGCTACGTTGTCCTTGTACCTGTTGCATCTGCTTTGACAAGGAACCAACTTGGTTGGATAGGTTGGCTAGCTCTGCCGTCTCGTTTGTGAGCTTCTTGCTGATTTCCGGATCGTTGTCTCCAAGGAGATCGTCCATAGCGGAGACAGGAGGAGCAGGTGCCCTTGCAGCCGAACCGGTCGAACCACCGGTATCGTGAGAAGTCAAAGTTTTGCCGAAGGAAGAGGACGGAACAAAGGGCCTGAATGTATTACCAGTAGGGGAAGCCCGGAGCGGCGAAGCTGGTGGTCCGCTAGCGAATGGATCCCTCGTTGCTGAGCCTCCTGTCGAAACAGGAACTTGGGGTGGAGCGGGGCTAGGCGAGGCATCAAGACCAAATAGATCATCAATGGCAGATTTCGGCTGAGCTATCGGCTGAGGTATAGGTTGAGGTATCTGCTGGGGTCGAGGCGGTAGCTGCGTCGGTGAACCTGGGGCATCGAACGGGGACGGGCCGATTGGAGGACGAGGCGGCTGGTTTCGCATAGAAGGGGGGATGAGGTTCGGAGGAAGGGTCGTAGGCAGTGGCATATCTCGCCTGCTTCGCTGTTGACGGATGAGGTGCATAGCAACCGCAAACGTATCTCGTGTCAACCGACCTTCCGAATTGATGTCTGCAAGATCCCAAATCTGGGCCAACGCATCCTCGGCCAAGCTAGATTGACTCAGAAACGGCACAGCTTCCTCGCCAGTGATGTATCCCTTGTTCGTCTTATCTAGATCGGCGTAAAACTGATCGAATCTTGCCTTGTCAGCAGGCGTGATCAACCAATCACTTCCAGTCGTTTGCGGGGCTACGCCTGTAGGCTGAGGACCTAGAGGTGGTCTTCCTAGAGGGCTTGTCGTCCGTAAGTGCGCCTGTCCGCTCAGTTGTCGTGGTATAGCGGGTACAGGCGGGATTGCGGTTGTTGGGCTCCGTCCCGATGCCGAGCCGCGTCTCGTAGCAGCTTCGTAGAGCGCGGCAGGTAAAATATTCGGGAGACCTCTTAGAGCACCAGTCTTCATAGAAGTGAGAAGATGCATGGCAATTACAAATTCGGTCAGTACAAGTGCTCCCCTTTGCTCCGTATCGGCAAGCTGCCAGATGCGTCCTAGAACTTCGTTGGGCAGGCCTGACTTCTCGAATATATTCTTTGCCTGATCACCAGGTAGTATGCCACCATTCTGCAAATTTTGTCTCTCGAATAGTCCAGCATATTGGGCAACCTTCTCAGGCGTCAGAGGTGGTATCCGTATAGGGGTATTACCTGTCCCCTGTGCCTGTATAGGTGGTTGAGCTGGGGGGACATTGGCATTGATGTTAATTCCTTCGAACCGCGGTAAGGGGCCTTGCTGAAGAGCGAGTTCAGGTGTCGGTTCTCGTCCGGCTTGAGCATGACCGATGAGTCGCAAGACGAATCCAAAGCCGGCAGGTGTTAAAAAGCCACGATTCTCCTTATCTGCTATTTGCCAGATCTGCCAGTGTTGAAAAATAAATTAGCATGCTCTTACACTAAGGGAGATGATAGAAGGGTAGTGAAACTTACCTCACCAAGAATGCGCGAGTCCAACCTTGTCTTTTCGAAGAATTTCACAGCTACTTCGCCCGTCACAACGCCGACATTATCGGTGTCTGCTTGTCGGAAGAGTTGACCGTATACTCGCTTTTCTTCGGGGGTCAGGTTAAGCGCCGGCGCGGCTGTTGGTTGGGACGATATAACATTAGTTCCACAGCGTCACTTATAGAGATACGTAGGGAAATGCCATCAATAATACATAAATGCACGCCAGCATGTAGACAGAATAGGAGTTCCCGCGACTTACCGGCATCAACGCTGGGATCGGCAGACATTATTGCGCAGCCGAGGCCTCACTCAGGCTTCGATTTGTGGAAGAGCTCGGCGTTTGAAGATGTCGAACAATGATTCGGGCGCACAGGAAAAGTCAATTAAGGATGCGTTAGAGTTGAAATAAAATCGCTTTCGAATAGAAAAAAAAGAAGCATGTAGTATACAGCTTCAGCAATAAGAAGCGGTCGGAGATATGACCTTGTTTGGCAAAAGGAAGGGTAAGGTAGGTACCTAAGTAAGTGATGAAGTTGGGAAATGTTTTGTGGTTTAGGTACCGTCTCCAACTACGCTTTTTCCTAAGGAGGCTGGAAGTTGTCAACCTTACTAGTCTTACTTCTCTGAGGTATTGTACAGGGTAACCTTGACAGCCCCTACAGCCCCTACCTCTCCTACCTAAGGGACTAGGTATTGTATTGTACCTAGGTACCTAACGTAGGCGGGGGGGAGGGGGGGCCACTTTTAGTTTAGTTCTCTTGACTCTTGAGTCTTCAAAGCTCCGGGGTCCCGGGTACACATATGTATATCTCTCGCATTACATAACCCAACGTACATATACATTGCAGAGCATTAGACATTTATTAGTGTCTTTCCCGCGGTTCCATACTGTCTAATTAACGCGGTAAAGGTATGATTTAATTTAAAAGCACTGATATTTTATAAAATGAGAACATACCTAACTATGAGGTAGGTATTAATTTTATTTCTTGAAAGAAACCAACCGAATGTACAAATAAAAGGGATTAAATATAGCTCTTTACATAGGTAGTGGGCAAGGACAAGACATGAATCTCCCCCTTTCCAATTCCCTTCTCCATCTTAGCTGCCGGGTACAGTACATCTGAAGGCGGCCATTCATCCTGTAACCAGACGTAAAGACGTACAAGAGAGCACTATGGATCCCGTTGTTTTTAGGGGACCGTTAGAGATGCATGTCACTGCGAGCTGCAAGCTGCATACGGGAGAGGAGTCACAATTGGCTAACGAGGTGCTTCAACCGCGGATAGCGTGAAAGGTGGCCATCATGTAGAGTGGCATTGTTAGTAGGCCGTCTTCTTATTTGTTGGCCCGGGGCATGTCACACTGCATAGGTACCTATAATATACCAAGAGACACGAAAACGAAGCTGCATAAAATGATAGATAAAATCAATCACGTCTTTTCCTGGTTTTGGTATCGAAGGCACTTGGGGGAATACCCGAGTGAACTTTTGCTATTAAAAGTTGTAGGACGGATGTACAAAGTGTATACTAATCTTGCTACCAGGCTCACAATCGAATTAAAAGCCTCCCTGCTGTCTCTCCACTGCTACTCCTACGGACAGGACCACGTTTCTCCGCCACACAAGTATAACTGGCACTCTTCATAGGCTTTCAGTATAATAGGGTGCTATTGCGGCAGGCCTCGGTCAGACAGGACGGAGGGGGGGAGTAGAATATTAGATGCCCTTTGGTCGTGACACGTAGCCTGAGTAACCTCAAATCTAGTACTCAGCCTCAGCATCTCCCTCGGCGTCTAGGGAGTCGGTGGCCACCTCCTCGTAGTCGCGCTCTAGAGCTGCCAAATCCTCACGGGCCTCGGAGAACTCGCCTTCCTCCATACCCTCACCAACATACCAGTGAACGAAAGCGCGCTTGGAGTACATAAGGTCAAACTTGGTCGACAAAGCTGACCAAGCCTCAGCGATAGCCGTTGTGTTCGAAAGCATGCAGACGGCACGGTTAACCTTGGCCAAATCACCGTCGGGAACAAACTGAGGAGGCTGGAAGCAGATACCAATCTTGAATCCAGTTGGGCACCAGTCGACGAATTGGATGGTACGCTTGGTCTTAAGCGTAGCCACGGCGGCGTGAGCGTCCCTAGGGACGACATCACCTCGGTACAGAAGGCAGGTAGCCATGTATTTGCCATGGCGGGGGTCGCACTTGACCATCTGGTTGTACGGCTCAAAGCACGACATTGTCATCTCTTGAACGGAGTTGGCCTCGTGGGCGGCCTTGGCAGCTGAGATGACTGGCGAGTAAGCAACTAGAGGGAAGTGGATACGAGGGTACGGGACCAGATTGGTCTGGAACTCGTTAAGATCGACGTTGAGAGAGCCATCGAATCGAAGAGAAGCCGTGATGGAAGACACAACTAAATCGCGTTAGCTGCTAGCAATACAGAAAATAGATGGGTTATTTCATACCTTGGGCGATCAAGCGGTTCAGGTTTTCGAAGTTGGGACGCTCCAGACCAAGATTCCGGCGGCAGATATCGTAGATAGCTTCGTTGTCGACCATAAAGGAGCAGTCGGAATGCTCAAGCGTGGTGTGTGTGGTAAGGATAGAGTTGTAGGGCTCAACGACCGAAGTAGCAGTTTGAGGAGCAGGGTAGACACAGAACTCAAGCTTGCTCTTCTTACCATAGTCGACGGACAGACGCTCCATCAACAAGGCACCGAAACCAGAGCCAGTACCACCACCGAAGGAGTGGAAGACCAAGAAACCTTGGAGACCAGCACAGCTGTCGGCAACACGTCGCACTCTGTCCAAAACCTGGTCAATGAGCTCCTTGCCCACAGTGTAGTGACCACGAGCGTAGTTGTTGGACGCATCCTCCTTGCCGGTGATCATCTGCTCGGGGTGGAAAAGGCTGCGGTAGGTACCAGTTCGGACCTCATCGACGACGTTGGGCTCGAGATCGCAGTAGATGGTACGAGGAACATACTTTCCCTGACCTATAGAGCAGAGTTCAACTAGTTAGAACAATTCTTATCATCAAGAGAACATTAAACATACCGGTTTCGGAGAAGAAGGTGCTGAATCCCTGGTCAGGGTCCGCCTTCTTGCGCTCTTCGGTCAGGTATCCATCGGGCTACACGATAGATGTTAGTTAGAAGCTGGTGTACTAGATTTCGTATCAACATACCTGAATGCCGTGCTCAAGGCAGTAGAGCTAAAAAAGCAAGTTAGTTTTTGTTTCCATCTCGAGTCAATTTCGCGACAGGGGGCTATCGAGGTCTGAATTTCGTATGCGACATCGAGGTCCCGCGCAGACAATAGACTTACCTCCCAGCAAGAGTTGGCAATCTGGCAACCCGCCTGGCCGACTATATACAGAATAAGCAGTCAGTATAAACGCTTTTACAAAATCCCAAGTTCAAAAATGATGCTTCAATAAAGGGGAACATGGATCATGCGGTGAAGGAAAACGCGTGGGTGGTATCGAGGGGGAAAATATGAAAACATACCGTTGATGCTAATGATCTCACGCATCTTGAAGGCAGATACAATGCAAAATCTGTATTAAAGGGAAACGAGAGAACAAAAAATCGAGAGCGGGCAGGTTTTGAAAAAGCAGCCCCTTTGCAGGATAGTTGAGTGGGATGGGATTGTTAGGAGAGAGTTTGAGATCGAGTCAAAAGGAGTTCTTGTTGATGCTTTGGACGGGTCGTTTTTTACCTAAGTAACTAAAAGTTCAAGTGGGGGGCGGATTAAAAATTCACCCCTGGTTGGGAGCAATTAAGTGTTCCAATGCTCCAATGGGGCTAATGGGCTAATGGTTCCAATGTTGACATGGCCAAAGTAGCCAGCCACGGCCTAGCTCAGTTTTTTTTTATTTTATTTTTTTCTTACGAGGCTGCCTAGATTGGTCGGATTAGAACTCGGGGTCTTCGGGAAGGCACACAGACCACGTCGTTACCCAAAAAGGAGACAAGGGGTCGGCTATTACAGCTACGTAGGAGCTATGTACTATGTATTACACAGGTCCCCACGGGCCAGTGTTCGCAGATGACAAACCTTGACAAACAGAGCTTAGCGGTTAGGTAGTCACGCATTTGGCAATTGCCCAATATAATCAACCAAATACCAAATCAACCAAAATCGGATCTTCATTAACGGTTGGCCTAATTTAAATTTCATACCAAATACAACTGAACCCGTACTACTGCACAACTGAACTAAGCAAATTCACAAACTGCTATTGCTACTGCTACTACTGCTAGTACTCCTTTTATTGAGTTCATACCTTAGGTAATAGTTCATAATAACTTTTTTTTATCATAATGTCAATAAATCTTCTCATCATATTATTATATCCATTCATTACGGCTGTATATGCCAATACCGAAAAGGCAATCTTCTTAGGACCACCCAAAGCTACTATCCCCTTTTCACATCCCACCCTGGCCGACTTACACGTCGATGCCCTCACACCTACTAATGGGGCGATACGAACCCATGTCGAGGCCCAATTTCCCACTGCCTCGTCGCCGCATGGCAAAGCTACTTGGCTCATTCTAGATAACCTGACTGAGGGGGAGCGGTACGAAGTGAGAGTCTGCTGGGCTGCAACTGTGAGTATTAAAATAAATAAATAAAAACACCCCATGTAATGATCCAGCGTATTTCGGCCAGGAGAAGCTTACTAGTTCTTAGCAACCTACCGAGTTCAAAGTCGCTACCTATGAATCCCAAGCCCTCCTAGATGCACCAGAACTATTATCCGAATTGTTAGAGTATTCACAGTCCCGCAAGTCGGCTGATAGTTCTGAATCTCAATCTAGGTCCATGGGAGATACCCAGGAGCTAAGATCTGAGAAAGAGACGTCTGTCCTGTTCCTCCAGATTCTAGCAGCAGCAGATTACTACACAATGAACAACACGCTGATGAGAAATGTCCCGCCGGTTCATGTGGACATCATCCTCGATCCCTTCGTCTTGGGTTTACTTCCTCATTCACTGTTGCCAACCGTGGGCTATATTATCGTAGTAGCCATCGCATCGTGGTTTATCGCACGATATGTCTCAATACGGATTCGCAACCTAGCAGCAGAAACAACTCCTGAGAAGAAAATTCAGTGAAGCGGTAAAGGGTAGAGGCTTTAGTCATAACCTCTGTTATTTGCCTTCTATATCCAAACGAGAGCATCACCTAATCCTAATTATCATAACTCGTAATACGCGTTCGCGGTAGTGCTCTAATTACATCCCCAAGCGAGCATGATCGCAGCATCGTCTTCGTCTTGACCGTAACTTAATTTATGTTATAAACCACCATGGACCAATGACAAAGTGGGATTTCTCTTAGCATAATGAATATGGAAATTTTCCAAAGGTCGAATAAACTCGACGGTCTATTATAAATATGCCTGAAAATTTGCCAATGCAAATGGCAACTTAAAACTTTCCTGTTACCAAGTACCTGGATATCCAGACTGAGCATGGGGATGTGTCCCTGAAGGAACTGGCGGTCCAGCATTTGCATATGAGGGTTGTCCCGCGTACCCATGGGGGCCCGAAGATGGAGGTGACACATTGTACGGTCGATTACCATATGTGGACGGAGGCGGGGGGTACTGTTGGTGGCTGCTGTATGGGGGTTGATGTGGCGGTGGTGACGTGTATTGTGGTTGTTGTGCTGGTCAACGCGTTAATTAAGCCAAAAGCAAAATTCAAAGAAGAGCTACTTACAATAGATATTTGCTTGAGGGGTTGGACTATGTCCATAACTTGAATGGGCCGAAGGTGGGCCACCACCATAAGATGGGTTTTGATGCTGCGAAGTAGGCGGCGGGCTATGGTAAGAGGGATTTTGGTGTCCTACCACCTGGCCGGGAGGCGGAGGATATGACGTTGCGGCATGCTGGCCAGGTGGAGGGGGATATTGTGGTGTTCCATGTTGACCAGAAGGAGCGTGATATGAAGGAGAGCTCTGTTGATGAGACGGAGCGCTATACGCCGGCGTTGATGCACTCGGGGGTTGATAAGACGTCGGAGGAGCCTGGCCATTGTATCCGCCTGCATGGCCCGAATTCGAATAACCATAGTTCTGACCCTATACAACGCATTAGTCAAGCCGAGTCTAAAGTCGTCTCGCCTTTGCAATAAAATATGACGACGTACTGGTTGATGCGCTCCCCCGAATATATTTGCAACACCTCCCATCACAGAGCCAGCAAGGCCACCCGAGTGCCCTCCTGAGTGACCGCCTGAGGACTGTGGTTGGTGCGACTGTCCTCCATGATAATCCTGCGGTTTCTGAGGCTTGCTGCCGGAGGAAAATAGGTTTGATGCAAGTTGACCAACGAGCTGGCTAGGAACACCTCCGCTATGTCCACCAGAAGAACTTCCGTGGCTGCTACCGTGGCTCCCGCTGAGGCCGCCAATTAGTTGGCCAGCAAGACCTCCAAGGCCACTTGATCCATGACTACTACCGCTCTGCGGCTTTCCATGGCCTCCCGAGAACTGACTAAGTAACGTGTTGGCTGCAAAACTCTGTAATTAGACGTCGCATTAGCGATCTTAATCCTAGAATGCAAAATCCGTTAGGACATGCACACTCACACCGAGTCCCCTGTCGCCAGACGGCCCATCGAATCCTCGAGTATTCTCGGTCGGCAATACGGGTTCCATACGGCCGTCTGGATGTTTCACAGTTTGTGTGCCATCCGGGTGTGTAATGAGTTCTTGTTGGCCAGGTATTCCGTACGGGTGCTCATTGACTTGAGCAGGCGTGTTTCCCGGCGCAGCTTGCGTTGGGGTCTCCCATTGGGAAACACCTGTCGAGAGTTGAACGTAGTAATATTTTTTGCTTGCACCATCCCACTGAGCTATCCATCCGGGAGGGAGTTGGGGTGGTTCGAACGTAGGACCTTCGTTGGGAGACGCGGGGCCAGCCATAGCGACTGAAGGAGGAAGAGGAGGAGGGGTCCTCTACGTTATCCCTCTATCTCCAATACAACTAAAAAGTTATGTAGGTATAGACAAGATGGATGAGAGAGAGCAAAAAAAAGAAGAAGAAAAGACAACCGACTCGATTATAAGGAGAAAACGCAAAGAAGGGTAGAGAGGCGAATTGAAATAACAGAAAGATGCCTAGCAGAAGAAAGATCGTTAGTCAATTGTTAAATAAAAAATGACAAAATAAAAAAAAGAACTATTGGTGGTGGTAGTGGTGGTGGTATGACTTACCTCGCTGTAGTGGAATTTATTGGAAAATGTGAAAGAGAGGGCTATCGAAGGTGGCAGATGAATGAATGAATAAATAAAAAAGAGAACCACTTCGTAATAACCACTACATATGTAATTAGGACCCTGCAAAGCCCACATGCACCCTGATACTATGGTATGTTAAGTTTAGCAGGTTTAGGTGGTTTAGGTAGATATGGGTAGATACAGGTAGGAGGTGGTCGACAGTCAGCTCAAAATTAGTGTGAGGAATGCCGTAGCCCGTCACAGGTTTCTACTGCTTTTTTTCTTCTTTTTTTGGTCCAACGCCCTAGGTGAGGAATGTACCTTACCTATGGGCGGTTATAGTAGGTATTGTATTGCAATTACAATGCAAAGGATACATACAGGTATTTGGAAATTGGAGGGGTGGGCACCCGCGATTCATGTACATAGGCACAATACATTGCTTGCTCCTTCTACATGTACTTAGGTGAAACGACGCTTACGCCATAAAAATCCAGCCACAACTATCAACAAGTGGCGGCTACGAGTTGGGTACATACATGTAACATACATCTGCCACAACAAAAAGTTGTTCGCACTTCCTTGTTGGTTACCTCCTGACAACATCAAGTACAACATATGAGAAGAGTGAAAGAGTGACTGCATTTTATGACGGAGCCATACTTTCCTAAGTGCATACATACCTAAGGTACTTATACTTCAAGGACGGTAGTATCGGAATAGAAAGAGAACGCGTCTTCTTTGACAATATGTTTAAAAGGTAGGTATATTTACGAAGTAGGGAGCCATGCAAGTTCTGCATCCTCAGCTCGTTTCCTAGAAACATCAAGAACTCTTAAATCATCCACAGCCGCCATACATCACGCGGATGGGTCTCGAAACAGTAAACGAAAACAGACAGAATTAGGACCAAGACAGTTTTTAGCTATATTGATTTTTGTTTAGGCATCCATGAGGCAAACTTTATCCAACCCGAGCTCACTATCTATCAATGGATTCCACGCACTTATCGTTCGGAGCAGCAGATGTTCCCCAGGAACGATTCACGAAGCTACGTCTACTCTTCTCTAGTGGCACACTGACTAGAGAGGAATGTCGCTATATGAAAATCATCCTTTCTAAGATCCATATAGATCCTATCGGCGACCTTCCATTGGAACTAGTCAGGCAAATTGCACTGCTGCTCGAACTGCCCGAGTTTGTGTTCTGTCTCACCGTATCCAGACAATGGCGCAGCAAGCTTCTATCTCCCGCCGTGCTGTACACTGTTACAGACAGGTTCTGTCCTTCTTTAACGCTTTCCCCCGATCAATATGATTCGAAAATTTACTTAGATGCTCTTCACAGGCGAGTACGAGCGCGTTGGGGATATTTCCAGGCCTCTCTATCCAAGCTATTCTGTTAGGAACATGAATCATATTTCAAGCTGGACCCTATGCATCTTGGCAGTAATCATAATGTGTCCGCCGTATACGCACAATTCGGCTTGTCTGACGATGGCCCCGAGATATATGAGCATTCGTACTCGACTGCCTTGTATTTTCATGGCATGATAGCATGGCACGCTAAACAACACGTCGTGGTAGTCGACAACTTATGGGAACGGACGCGGAAGATGTTCAAGCTGCCAGGAGTTCTTCCCATTCGCCCACATTTCCATATTCTTGCCCTTGGGGATAGACTCGTGGTCGGTGCCGTGCATCGTTCTATGTAAGGGTATCCAGAGTTAGCCATCGTCCTTTTGATTAACTCAATTGAATAGAGTCGCATGGGATCACGTAGCGAACGCTCCTCTGGGAAAGAAATTACCTAGTCCCGTCAAGTATGCTACAACAGAAGGATTACGAGTTGGTATAGTACTCGATAATGGGGAGGCCTATTTATGGAAATTTGGCGGCATCCTGTCGAAATTGGCAACGGCTCCTCTGCACCAAATGCATGGACTCCATGGAGAGTCGTTAAGAGCATGGAAATTGAACCTTCGTATTTTTTTCCATCCTACATGTAGTAATACTCTTTTCCTAGCTTCCGGCCACATCGATCTTCAGCGTGAAAGTGGACGCTCCAACGCCTTTCTCGTCACTTTTTTCAACGCTCTTGTCAAACGAATGGTCTATGAATTCGAGGATTCGAAGCACATACGTACCTTTCAACTTGAAATTCCTTTCAAACTCAAGTACGAAAACCCTATTGACGTAAAGGTCGACATAGAAAAGGTCTTACCATACCGCCGTGATATCATTGGGTTTTGTCAACGAAAATACCACCCTCTAATACAGTCTATCAGGTCATACCAGCATGATAATTTCGTCGAGTTTGATATCTATGACCGACAGTTCAGATCACGTATCGGAGAGCGGTTTGACTTGAAGGAATTTGGCTGGCGCGATTCTTTGGAAGATGGCGATTTGGACTTTCAAGTCAAATTTTATAAGAACGGGTTTTCAGTTACTAGCCACCAACCGGGGTTCAATTTCGGAATTGGCGAATGAACCCCAGGCAAGGTACTTCAGGCAGGTATACACGGAATAGTATACGCGGAATATCGCCCAATGGGGTTTTGGCTAGCCATGCGGGATAACGTATCTTCTGTTACAACATGAATGCTTCGCCCTTATATAGCGAGGGAGTCGGATACCAGGTACCTTACCTTAGGTAGGTAGATAGGTAAGACAGGTAGGTAGGCAAAGCGTCTGACTTTATGAATATATTAGCGGAAACAATTATTCGACTATAACCCTCAAGAAAGCGTTTTGGAAGAGATAATATGTATGAGAGCATGAGCTGATATCCTTATAAACTTACCTTAGGTACTCAACCTTAGGTGTCCATCTAGGTCCTCGTATTCCATCGATTCATACCTCTTAGCTAAGGCGCCTCTTACAGTATAAATAATACCTAACATAAAGGTAAACGGGTTCCTTTACTTATATGCAAAAGAAGACCTAGCAAAAAGGTTTGCTAAAGACATGGACGCGGCCATGTAGATCCCAATGCGGACACAGAGAGGCTGACGTCTGGTTTAGGAAAGTCGCAAATTGCTGTTCGTATAGAAACCGACACCGAATGCTGAATTATTATTATGATTATGATTATTCCAATTCTTATTATCACGGAGCAGATCTTGATTGGTCATCGTCATTGCTGCCTTTGTCCGTACATTGGATTTTTACTAATAGGACAACTGCCAAACCCCTTATTTCGCATAGGAGAGATCCTTTGACAGGGACATCGTCAGCATCCCCTTGTTACCCCGCAAAAGACTGCCTGGCTGCGTGGCAGCCTGGCTTCTTTAGCCCAACGCTTTGCTACAGAATTGATTTCGGGCCTACATTGCTACAATCACATCTGCCAATCCCACCCCCCACAAACTATGGCGGGGCTTTTCCTGGGGTAATGTGATGTCGTCATTGGATCAGCTTTGGATCGTGGTTTTATGATCAACTCTTAAACTACCCCGATAGTCTAACCACGTAACTATTTCAAACACGCTGGGCACTACGGGTAGGGGGTACTTACCTGTCATTTCGAATCTACTGGAGGATCCAGCCAACCATAACCACGTATATACACCCCCGTCTGATAGACTATTCGTGTGCCAATACGCCATCGGCGTCAATGGGGTCATCCATTATTGGTTGCTCTCACACCGTACACCACTTACCAAGCTGTTCACAAATAGTCAGGCGCTCAAATCTAGGAGTAATCGCGCCGATATATTGCATGGAAGCTGTGCCTCGATTGCACTAGCAGCCAGGAACAGAAATTCTACGGTGTAGGCTTCACATGGTGTCGGGGGTGTTCGCCCAAAGAGTATTTAGATTATGCCATTTTCAGCTCTGTATTATGCATGGCTAAGCTTCTCGACACCGGAAGGGTTCCAAAGGCGGCATACTTACCCCGTGGGGAAGAGAACGAGTTAAGAGATTCTTATTCGGATTTCTTTTCCGCAGCGCGCGTTTATAAGAGCTTACCTACCTAAACTTTGGAGCACCTGCGGAATCGGGTAAAGATGTGTAAATTCAAATCGGGCACTTGGTCCGATGGGGAATCAAAATTTCTTTTCCCACGCTGGTCACCTGGATCAGAAACAGTAAACGAAGGGCTAATGTTGCGGATGGTCCTGAGTTAGGCCATCCCTTTAACGCTAGAATTGACATGTCACCCTGGCAAGAGAGTCAATATAAAATTAACATGCCTTCCAGGAGTCACTTTGAGACTTTTGTCTCTAAACAAGTCTCTCCCCAGTTCGCAATACCAATTAAGGAAAGGGACAACTATTCCTTCAGTCCCCTTCCAGTCCCTCTCCTCTCCTCTGGCGGGCCACTACCCACCCACCATGTATAAGGTATTCACTTCTCTATTATCTGCCACTGTGCTCGCCAGCCTGGCCGCCGCCTTCCCGGCACCGAGCCCGACCTTGGAAGAGCGAGCCGCGAAGACCTCGGTGGTCATACCGCAAGGGACTATTGTGGGCTCCGTCTCCAACAATGTCGAAAACTACGGCGGCATTCCCTTCGCGCAAGCTCCGGTGGGGAAGTTGCGCCTCAAGCCGCCGCAGAGGCTCACCTCTTCTCTCGGCACATTCGACGCCACCGGAGCCGGCCCTTCGTGCCCGCAGATGTTCTTCTCGACCGAGGGCGACCTCATCACGGCCGTGCTCGGCAACCTCATCAACACGCCGCTCTTCCAGACCGTCACCGGCCAGACCGAGGACTGCTTGACGATGAGGGTCCAGCGGCCCAAGGGCACCAAGGCCGACGCCAAACTGCCCGTCCTCTTCTGGATATTCGGCGGCGGGTTCGAGCTCGGCAGCCCGCAAATGTACGACGCCTCCTCGCTGGTTTCCAACGGCGTGAGCCAGGGGAAACCCTTCATATTCGTCTCCGTGAACTACCGCGTCGGCGGGTTCGGGTTCATGCCCGGGAAAGAGGTCCTTGCCGACGGGGCGGCGAATCTGGGGCTCCTGGACCAGCGCATGGGCTTGGAATGGGTTCAGGACAACATTGCGCTGTTCGGCGGCGACCCCGAAAAGGTGACCATCTGGGGCGAATCGGCCGGGGCTATCTCCGTGTTCGATCAGATGGCTCTGTACAACGGCAACAACACTTATAAAGGGAAGAAGCTGTTCCGCGCGGCTATTATGAATAGCGGGAGCGTGGTCCCAGCCCAGCCGGTAGACTGCGGCCGCTGCCAAGATACGTACAATACCGTAGTGAAAGCGGCAGGCTGCGCCGCAGCCAAGGATACGCTCGGGTGTCTGCGGGATGCCGACTACAAGACGTTCCTGAATGCCGCGAACAGTGTCCCTGGCATTCTGGGCTACACATCTGTCTCCTTGTCGTACCTCCCGCGACCGGATGGCGTTGTTTTGACCGATAGTCCCGACGTCCTCGCCCTCGGCGGTAAATACGCCGCCGTGCCTATGATTATAGGGGACCAAGAAGACGAAGGGACGCTTTTTAGCTTGTTCCAGCCCAACATTACAACTACCGACAAGCTCGTCGACTACATCTGGAAAGTGCTCTTCCCCGATGTGACGAGGGACGATATCGTGGGCCTCGTCAACACATACGATTCATCCGTCGCCGCCGGCAGTCCTTTCAACACGGGCGATTTCAACAACATATACCCGCAATTCAAGCGGCTGGCGGCGATCCTGGGGGACATCGTGTTCACGCTCACGCGGCGGATCTTCCTGGAGTCGGCGCTGGCGGCGAACCCGGGGGTGCCGGCGTGGTCGTACCTCTCGTCGTACGACCGCGGGACGCCGGTCCTGGGCACGTTCCACGCGTCGGACATCCTGCAGGTGTTCTACGGGGTGCTGCCCAACTACGCGAGCCGGGCGATCCAGAGCTACTACATCTCGTTCGTGCACACGATGGACCCCAACGGCGGCACGGGCGCGGGCGCCGACTTCGCCCCCTGGCCCCAGTGGAAGGAGAGCCGCCAGCTCATGCAGTTCTGGAACAACAGGAGCAACCTGCTTGCGGACGATTTCAGGAGCGAGAGTCAGAAGTACTTGTCGAGCCATGCGAGCGTCTTGGTGATCTAATAACTATAGGTACCTACCTTTTTTACTGGTAGCTAGTTGAACGCATTTTTCGTCACCAAGTTCATAATAGTATTTCGGCGTACGGAGTTGGATATCGGCCTAGGTACTTAGCCTACCTAATCTAAGGTAGCGAGAAATGCGTGCAAAGGACATGATAGCCCTTGAGAATTGTGGTCATACGAGGGGAGTTGATTTTGGGTGGCCTACTTCAGTAAGCATCTGGTGCAATGTTACAGTCACATTGAAAGACATGCTACCGACCTGGTATCTTAATTGAGGAGAGGAGGAAGGGAAAAAATGGGAATGAGGAAGTGACTGCATACCCAAAAGAAGGCATCTATACCATATATGGCAGATAATCCGACTTCTTATGCTTGGCTACTGCAACTCTTGTTAGACATCCATGGAACTGTGAGCGCGTGGTAGATCTAGATCATGGTAATTGCCGCTACTGGCGCGGGGTTGCAGGCTCTGCATTGGCACGATTTCCCGGCGTGGAGGAAGATGTATTGGGGTAGGTTAGATTAGGTAGTTATTCCTTGCATCGTGAATGAGATAGCCCCGACGAGAACAAGGCGTAACCCCGCTATAGCCATGCAACTTCCACTAGACAAAGAGTCTTATACTGATGGGGAGTCTTATACCAAGCTGAAGATGCCCTGCATAACTAACGAGTACCTAATCTTAAGTCCTACAGTTACATCTATGTTTGGAGGCAATTTTGTAGGAGTCGAGTTAAGTCGAAAAAATGAGCTTTATGGTAGGTACGCTCTCAACACTTATTCTCGAGTTTTCCTAAGCTATTACGAAGAGGTAGACTATACGATGCGCTTCAATCCGGACTCCCCAATAGAATCGATGCACAACTAGTACGTCTTGGCGTCCTCCGTGAAAAAAAGGGGGATTCAATTCTCAAGTACCTGTCATACAGGTATCTACCTAATCCGCTCAACACATCTCATTATACCTCCGTCCAAGAGTTGAATCTGCAGAAACCATCACGACTCGGGGTTCCATTAATACACGTGGGGGAATGCCTTCACAGAGTCAAGGTCCTTTAAGCAGTCGGTCTTCCCTCAAAGCGTGGGTTTATCGGCCAATTTCGATGCTGACTTCGATGCTGACCTCACATATCGGGTCGGTTGAGGAATTGGGACCGAAGTAAGATCGATAGGGGGGCGTATGCAAGGTACGGGTTCTCCGCGTTACGAGAGGCTCGCCTCTGTACTGATGCTATGCGGAGGCTTGGAGGGGCGAAGATAAGGTGCTGGCTTCACACACGGGGGTCGCTTTTTCGCGTAGTCTATCTAATAATAGTTCCTGATTTGAGCCAGATGCCGTGGTGCCAGTAGTGAAGGTCATGTCCATGAAAAGATCGTCCCGTAAGCGGTGTTTAGTGACATGTTTCGCCTGCCAGCATTTCGCAGCACACGGAGCTCCACAGTCTGGACGTAATACTGCCCCTTTCATGCGTCATGGTAATCGGCAAGTCATGAAGGATTTTCTCATGCCATTTAAAGTTGTGATCCAACTAGGCAGAACTAGAGGAGTTACGATGTAAGTCTATCGTGGCTTAACAAAGGTAGCTACGAAACACGCATTGAACAGCCCTTAGGGCACATAACGAACTTGACGACGTACCTGCCCATATCCATCCTATGTTATACCAAGCGCTTGATGACTGAGGCTTTGATAGATTCGTTATAGCTGATGATACCGGTATTGACACACGTTAAGAAAGACGTACTATTTATCATACTAAATATACAACAAGAATATCAGGTGATAGACTCCCCTGCGGATGCGATTCAGCAATGGTTCAACGCTGGAGGGATGGTTCAGTTCTATAACTTTTCCCTAGAAGTTTACCTCAACGCACAGCTTTCATTCAAGTATCATAATACCAACCCTGCTAACAAGGATACAGACGACAAGAGATGGCACTGCGAAATTAGCAACTTTATAATCCCGTGTACGTAAGATAATGGGCGTTAAGTGTAACTTAGGCTTATTTGACGACCCTTTCTTCAGAGCTAGGCACAATCCCCTAAAAAATGTCGAGAGTCGTTCCGACTTAACACTCGAAGCTGCTCATAGGAGTATTGCCCTATAGAACCATGTCCTTGGGAATACTCATTACCTACCTCTACCTAACCTATGTAGCCATGCCTTACCCTCCGGCATAAACACAAGGACTTTCAGGGCGATGTTATAAAGAACGCTGAATAGACCGACTCCCTCCGTCTTCTACCGATGAATCGTTATGTACATGGAAGTTGCGGTAAGCAAAGATGGTGATATTAGATACGTGATTATCTTTAATTGGAAGACGTGGCATTATTTGAATTGGCAGCCGGAGGGGGAGCCGTCGCCGAAGATCCAGCTGCTTCATTTGTTGGATTTGCACTTCCAGTATTAGTAGCTCCTCCTCGACGACCTCTGCCGCGACCACCTCGTTTGGGACGATCTGGTGGAGTTTCATTACTCGTCTTATCGCTTGCTGGTTGTGTTGGCGGCTGAGTTGACTTCTTGGTCTCCTTTCTCTCCAGTACTTGCACCGTGCCTTGCGCGACAGAAATAGGGCTTGCAGAAATAGCCTTGACTAATCCATCATGATCCCCAAAGTCAACATATGCAAAGCCTTTCCGCTTGTCAATTTCGACAAATGTAACGGACCCGTACGCTTCCATAGCCTGTTTAAGTAATGGCTCAGTGACGCCTTGTGAAGGGTTCGCGTGCTTCACAAACGCCCGTGTCGCCCCGGCAGTTACTGATGGCTGACTAGACGTTTTCTTCTGTGAGGGGCCCGGTTTGTTGGATGATGTGGCCTTGCCAGCAGCCTTGGGTCCAGTTGGGGGAGTTGAAGTCGAGGAGGCCGGAGCAGCAGGAGCAGCAGGTGTAGCCGGAGCAGCCGGGGCCGAGCTACTCGGAGGTGCATCGTCTTTTCTTTTAAGGATAATTGGGGTGACCATCGGGGTAGACTTTGTCGTGCTGCCTGCGTTATCAGCCGCCTTTCCCTTAGCTGCGTCACTAGTTGCACTCTGCTTAGAAGACCTTGAACCTCGAGACCGACGTGAACCTTCAGTTGCTTGGGCTTTCGGGGCTGTCGGGGCGGATGGAGGTGCTGATGAAGAGGGTTGACTTGATGCAGTCGGAGCTGCAGAAGATGGAACCTTCTCCTTTTCCTTCTCCTTTTCCTTACTGGCGTCTACCTTAGCGGCCGCTTCCGCCTTAGCAGCATCCTGACGAGCTCTCCTGTGGGCGCTGCCTGGGCTGAGGCCAAGATCACGTTGTAGGATCTTAGCAGCGGCGGCAATATTAGCCCGGCGGCTCTTAGGTGCCGCCTCTTCAGCAGTATTACTTGTACTAGCCTGGGTGGACGTCGGTTTGGTTGCCTCGGCTGACTCCACAGCGGCTGACTTTTTGGTGAGGAGCTTCACGGGCTCCTTGACCCTTTTCTCCTCCTTATCCGCAGCTTTTTCAGCTTTTTCGGCCTTGGTGTCCTTTCCCTTCTTCTTAGAATCTTCGTGGCCCCCTTTCGATTTCACACCCTGGGATTCATGCCTAGCATGCTTACCACCACTCTTAACGTTACTGCTCTCCTTTCCCTTATTGGCTTTCTTTTCCTTGAGAAATTCGACCAGAGGTGTAGTGGTGACCTTAGTATCTGCCTTGCTTGCATCCTCTACTTGTTCGGCATCACCTTCTTTCACGTTGGTGGTATCCCGAGTAAGACTGTCGAGAAAAGCCATGAAATCGGGATCTTGATCGATAGTACCTTGCTTAGAATCTGTGCGTCTCTTCGTAGTGGGGACCTTCTGGTAGATAGAAAGCTCTAGATAGGGGGGCCCTACAAGGGCTGAGTCGGAGAAGGTTCGTTTCTCATCTTCCCAAGTTGATGCTCGGACGATATCAGCTAAGATAGGTATGTCTTCGGGTCGGACCTGTAGATAACAACGCGCGGGCATGGACGGGTTCGACGGACTGAATAGGTAGGTAAGTAAGGAAAATAAGTAGATGTTTCTTCTTTATCTTGGTTTTATGTGGTTTGCATTGGTTTGCATTGTTTGTATGGTTTGTAGGACTTACTCGTGTGATATTTGACCCTCCTGGAATCTCATCCACTCTGCTTTCCCATTTCCGCTCTTCCACTCATCTCCCAAGATAGCCCAGAATTCCGCCTCTGTTATGCCCGGCGGAAGTCGACGAATTATGACCTTCTTGCCCCGGGGAGAATCTTTAGTTTTAGCTGTTTTCGAAGTCTCGTTCTGACCCGATGCGGACGAGGCTGATAAACCCCCATTAGGTTTGCGCCCGGTTGAATTGCCGGTCATTGTATATAGAATTATCGATTATTTCTCTAACGTTAGTGTAATCTGTTCTCCGGTCATAATTACTGTCGGGTGTTGTTTGGTATCGTCTCCTTTGTGTGATTTGCGATCGCAGTACGGTCAGACGGTTTAAATTCAATGATGAAAGTCAGTGATGAGGTAAGGCTAAATTCCCATCCCACCAATAGCCTGCAGCCCGCAGGAGCCAAACGCTTTAAATATTAGCTTAGTGGGGCAAGCAATAACTTTAGATCTGGGGCAGAAAGGCGTTAAAAAATGTGGCGCACTCTCACACTATATGTACATTCACATTAAATATCTTTCACAAAGTTTTAAATAGAAAATAAAATTCAATACAAGGAGAATAAAATGTAAAAATAAGTTAAGGTTTATGATCATCCTTTTTGTTCATTTTATTACTATTAGATGAGGTCGGGTACGCCAGCTTTTTGACGCCTTTCTGCTGGGGTACATAGCACGTGTACATACAAAATAGTACATGAATTCGATTAGGTAGTTGGATCTCTTGTACTACCTATTCTTAGGTTGGCATGTTCTAAGACAGGTACCTGACTTTTTTTGAAGCTTTGATTTGTTGACATGTACGAAGTATACTATGTATATTTCCATGTGGCCTTTGCAAGTTTTATATTGTTTTTACGACAAGCTTGGAAATACCTAACATCATATAATGCAGCTTAATAAATGGCACCGACTACCTTATAAATGAAGTTCGCCCGAGTCTTGTTCTTATTCATAAATATCAACATTCAACATTTGAAATTTTATCGGGCAAGGTCTTATGTGACCTTATCATGTCCACAGCATCGTCAATGTCTTTTTAGTAGATAGCTTGCTGTGTTAGCATATACCTACCTAACCTAGGTAATTATTGGAACGTCATTATACTAAAAGCGGTCTCTGACTTTCGATGAATCAATCTTGATTTCTAATCTGGAGCCGATTTTTTTGGGTCCAAACCCGAATGGCGATATCCTATAAATTCGTCTTAAACGCCTAGGTTAGGGAATTTAGTATCGGTCTTTACTCGCTGATAATAGGTTAGGTACGTAAAACCGTCTTATCTTCTTTGACACACCATGGCCCGCATCTTCATCACCGGATCATCAGATGCAAAAGGCCTTGCGATACGCTCGGCCCGGGTCCTCATCCAGCGGGGCCACGACGTCTATCTTCACGCCCGAAATAGCCCAAGAGCCCAGGACGCGCGCGCGGCCTGTCCTGGGGCTAAGGGCGTGTTCGTCGCGGACCTGGCGTCCGCGGAAGAAACCAAGGCGCTGGCGAAACAGCTGAACGAAACCGGCCCCTGGGATGCTATCTTTCATAACGCCGCCGTCATGCATGGCGTGGATGGCGTCAAAAACAAGGACGGAATTCCTGTGCTCTTTGCCATCAACACGCTAGCGCCGTACGTGTTAACCTCTTTGATAAACCCGCCGCCGAAGCGCTATGTCTTCGTCTCTAGTGGCATGCACAAGGGCGGTGACCCCTTATTGCGCAATATCCGGCAGTGCACCTACAGCGATAGCAAGCTGCACGACGCCTTGTTAGCCTTTTGGTTCGCACGCCGCCTCGCCAACCGAGGTGTGCTGAGCAACGCCTTGAGTCCAGGATGGGTTCCTACAAGGATGGGTGGCCCGGCGGCGCCCGATGACATCGACGCAGCGGTTGATACCTACGTCCTGCTAGCGGAGGGGTCAGGGGCTGCCGAGGGCGCGACGGGGAAATACTGGTATCAGTCTCTCGCCCGGAGTTCCGCCGGCTCGGGCCATGAAACAAGATATTCAAAAGCACTCGACGACGAAGCCACACAGGATAAGTTGATCCGGACTCTTGAGGAGATCTCGGGAGTTAAGCCGCCTGAGTAAACCCATGGGCTGGCTATGCGGGCTTCCACCTTAACCGCCTTTTACTGGTATTCGAGAGATCTCTTAAGTCTAAGGACACTGACCGTAGATGCCAATAGCCAAACCGCTATTGTCATGAATAGCGTGGGTTGTATATAGTGGGTTACCTTTCATCTATATATACCTTAGGTAGGTAAGTAGTTGTATAACCTTATAGAATCAATCCATTGACATAGTTTCCTTCACGTCAATCTCAATGTACTATAGCCATAATCTAGGTACCTAGACCTAGATAACCTACCCGGTATATATAGGTACAATACTGGATGCGACGTACCAGTATTTCTAGAATTTCTTAACGTTAGCATCTCCCAATTTACCCGATCGTTGTAGGTAGTAGTCTCCGGTTACGCTTTACGTGCAAGCAATATATCGACTCGTCACTTATAACCTATCAGTTATATATATCATAATGATACCAGGTATAAGTATAATACAGGCCGACAAAGATAGCTCTTCCCCTGCGACGCTATCATTTATCAGATGATAGCATGTAAAACCCACTGATATCATTGATTTTTTTTTTCGAAGCCCCGAGCTTATGGAGGCGTTCTAATGCATATGTCCTCTAGTCTGTATTGGCTGCGTCATATTCTGAATGTGCAAATGCCCCCATGCTATCCCGCTTTAGCCGCCATACCATGCTGGCGCCACTTCATCCTTCTTATCAATTAGGGTTGATCCGGACTTATTCGGAAGGCCAGGTATGTCGAACGGCTGTATGAGATGTAGAGCAAGGGACGGGTTCGCACGATGTTTAAGGGGGACTTGGATTCCGTTTGCACAAGATCCCATGGTCACTTGCTTGATTGCTTACCCCTACATAGAGAGGTGAGGACCTTCATGGGATATCTACACATGACCTATGGTCAATTATCTTTTTTTTATGAGTATATCAATTGTTCGCATTAATAACTATCAACTATCAACTCATTAAATACCTAGGTAGCTATAGATCTAGCCTAAAGTGTTCGTGGTAATGGACTCGGATATTTGGCAACAGGCACTGGTCGTTTCTTGAAAGGATCTAGGTAGTACAAACACATGTCCAATTAGAATCTTTCGATGATGAGGTATATACGCCATCATTTATGGCGAAAAAGATGCTTGTTTATGGGACTTGATTTCATAATGTTCTGATATTGTCAGACGTTTATACTTCTTTATCAGCTGGTACACTGGCCTTGCTATGGTATCCTCCTCTCCACGCACCATACAATACGTATCGGCCGATTAAGTATGAATGTATAAACCCCCAGGGTAAACCCGCGGTATGCCCATGGGACGTAAACGATTTAATTTCTATCTTCTTCATGAGATGTAGAATAGTTTGACTGGTATGAGCTGTGGGCAAGAGGGCCTGTATTTATAGGGGGTATCTTCTAGGCTTGATTTCGCAGGTTGACGCCAGATGAACGGTTCATCGATCTTGAAAAAAATAAAAAATAAAAAGAAATGAAAATGCCTCATTATAATGCATTCCTTGATATGTGTACCGCTACTTCATCAACGCTAGACGAAGTGTTAATTGAGGACTCTGTGGTAACCTCCAGGCTTGGCATATTGTAGACTAGACGCACCTAAGACGCGGAGATCTATGTTTGGAGAGCCTGGGAATATTCTTGTGTTGGCGATAGAGACCGTATATACCCCTGTAGATAAAGGAGCAGAAATTCTCAATGTCCTCCCTCGTATCTCTACTCAATTGAACCCGATTATATGCACTTATGCCCTCTGAGATGCTGAGTAGACTGAAAGGTGAAAACCAACCATATAGACAAAGTCGTAAACTGTCACCTAGGAACTATCGAAATAACGGTAGTTCAAAAACAGAGACTGAGACTACGTCGATAGTAGCCGAAAGAGCAAGTAAGGCAATCCACATCGACGACTCTCTTGAGCCTGATTTTATTAGGTAAGTCCGCCAGAGCCTCGCGGAAGGACATGGCGGTGCGAGTGTAAAGAATGTGATTGCTTGTGAGGCCGACTTTCTTGAGATACTCGACGTAAGGGACGAAGCCGAACCCATCTCTTGAAAGACCGGTCAGTACATTAGAGGAAGGAGTAGCAGCGACAGGGACAAGACCGTCGACCTGAGGGACCAGCACGACGAACAGCTCCTCGAGCTCCGTCATGGATTCCAGGACTTCGCGGATGGGATCCGTCGGACCGAAAGGGATGGCCCTGTCGAATTCGCTCTGCGGCACGAGCACGGCCAGTTTCCTCACGCGGTCTCGCCAGCGCACGGTGCGCATCGACCAGAACGCTTGCTCGGCGTTCGATACGCAGAGGTAGAGCATATCGCGCTCCCAGTCAACGTAGACGGGGCGCGCTTGCGGCCGCGTATCATTAAACTCGACAGGGACGTTCGAACCGGCAGTCAGAGAGAATTGGAAATGCACGCGAGCTCGGCCTGAGCTGACCGAGTCGGCAAGGTCATTGGTGAAAATGACGGGCGTCCACTGGCGCTTACACGACATGGCAATGTTATAAGCCTCATGGTTGATCAAGAGAGACGGGGGCAGGCCATCCGGAATGATGAGGTTGGTGGCCGAGTCCAGAACGGTACAATGAAATAGAAGAACGTCCCTCTTCGGATTTCGCAAATGAGTCTCAGGAGAAGGATGGATGACGTGGATACGAGCACTTTCAAAGTGGTACTCCCAGATCAGAATACGGAGTTCCTTAGGGAGGTTATTAAAACATTGAAAGGTGCTGAGGGAGGTCATCTTGTAGAGCCGCAATCTCTCGGGTATTTTGTATTTTGTTATCGAGGGCCGGGGAGATGAAACTATCGCCCTCAAAGAACTTGTCGGTTTTATGGAGTGGAGTATTTATATCAGGATCATGCGCAGAGTAACAAAGGCGGTAACATATCTGACGATAGTTGTTACCTATCTGTATTTAGACGGTGTTGGGTAACGTAACAGCCCGTCCCCACTGAGGAGCCAAAGAACGAAGTATTAGAGGTACCAAGGTAAGTTGAGCCTGCAAATTGAAAATTGAGGTTGATAAGTTAAATTCTTTTATTTTTTTATTTTTTTTTTTTAAAAATATGCCTCTCGTGTGCACAACTTAACGGAATATATGTGCACCTCATTAAGGTAGGTACCTCTTTTAGGTACTGGCTTGACTAAGGCATTTTTCGCTAGGTTAACTCAGGGCACTTGTTACATAACGTAATGGCGGGTAACAATTACTAGCTCAGGTACCAAACCTACCTAGGTACCTAAGTACTAGAATACATCGGAGATAGCTATCGCTACCTCCATCCATAAAATTCTCTAACCTTAGATGAATCATCATCTCACCTTCAGCCTTCTAAACTCCTTCGTTTAAACGTCTTATGAGAAAAAAAAAAAAAATCATCGTATTATATAAAAACCTGGCAAAATTATTTGCCAGTGTGCCCAACTGCAAAATAGGGATTGCAAAACAGGCTTTCTATGTTAGACGATCTCAACATTTCGCTTCGGCTTATCCCGAAAGTATTTCAAACCACCGCGTTCCCGAGGCACGGATAGAAATACGCCAACCCGAAAATATTTCCCCGAACTAGGAACGGGTTGAACGATAATGCCATAAGCATACCTATTGTCATCATCACCATCATCATCATCGCTATCGCTATCGCTATGTCGTGACAATCGCCTCTGTCCTTCATAAACCTCTGATACGTGTCGCTGATATTCCCTTTCCGCATCAACAACCTTACCATGCGTAATACCTATCTTGTGGTTTTGACACGGATCGCAGATTAGTCGATCTTCTGTCATGTGATCTTCGTCGTTTTCATTATCATCACCATCACACCCGCGACAGTGATGAACCCTATAAAAAACTCGCTTTCCGCGCAGACTCGCGGCATCGGGACGCCCCCTAACAATAAAATTTGACATGCTAGTATCCCTCTCTTCAACCAACTTCTCCTCCGCCTCATCGAGCAATTCATGTTCATATATAAGCTTAATCGGCTCCCAGGAGAGGCCCTTGGTATCGCGACTTCCAATCAAGACTAACGATAGGTCATCAAATGTCTCTCCGGCGTCCATCTCGTTCCAGTCGAAGCTGAGATCGGCTATATACTGGCCGGCCTCGATAAGCCGGCATACTTTGCTGTTACCATCAACACCTGCGAGCAATTGCACAAACATTCCATTTTCGGTTCCTTGTAGCTCGGTTTGGGTTATGAGAGGTACGACGACACTGTGGAGAGTGAGTTCTCCGTCTTGTATGCCACTGAATAGATCTACGCCTGTAATCGACGTCTTTGCCTCGACGACGTGACATTCCGCCCGGATCTTTGGAAAGTCTAACTCCTGAGAAACCAATCTGAGCCGCCCGTCGCCAAATGTAACTGCATGATTCCGGCTAGCCCAGCTCCACGAGGGTGCGACGTAGGGGTCCTGAGACTTCAGAGTTTCGACTAGCGCTTCTCTTGTGATGCGATCGACTGGTTGACAAAGCACAGACGTCCAAAGCAAGTCGATGTGCGGGAGTATGTGCCCTGCGTAGTAACCCCCGCCGTTATATAGTCGACTAGCAAGTCCAGATATCGCAGGAAATTTGTCAGAACGATGAGTGAGCTTCATTGCCGAGTAGTCCTCGACCAGGGACAAGAAGTTCAGATACTTGTTCAACTCGTTACGACTACCAGGAAGAAAACTAGCCCCGCGAGTACGCTCCGATATATCTATTGTCTCGTCTGCTTCGGACTGGACGCCATGCTCAGTGATAACATGTAAATTCGTCTTGGTAAACACGAGCGCCCGCTGTGATAACTCGTATTCCTGAAGTATCCACCCTCTTGTAGCCCAAGAGCTATGCGTTAGCGCGAGAGATAGTCCATCAGAAGTGGCGTGAAAGTAATCTTTCACCTCGCCGACGAGGCGGAGAGTGTAAGACCCGGATACCGCCCTGTTGATCCTAGACTGGAATCTTATTCTCGTCGTAGTCCAATTCCTGTTAAGGAATCCCTCCTGACAAGACGTAGAAGCCGGACTACAGATAGTCAGAGCGGAATTCTGGAATATCAGAGAAATCTGCGAGGATTCCTTATACCAATCCTGTTTATCGTCTTGGATAATGCACACCGCATCCACCCAGAGATACCGTATTCCTAAAGTTTGCGCAACCCGAACAGCATCCCGGAGGATTGGGGAAGCCTGATCGATGCCAAATCCGACTGTTCTCTTTTGAAACGAGCTCGTCTCCGTCTTGAACTGCCGAGAAGAGTCTTCCGGTGGTCCCCAGCAATAACTTAAAGTTGCATATTGAATATCAGAAGACTGCGCAAATGCGGGATCGGCTTTCGTCTCTACAAGTCGGCAGAAGTTGCTTCCCTTAGCCCCCACATCAATCAGACGGGTTGGGTACGTAGCTCCATTCAGAGATATTCGTATATGGTTACTACGCTCAATTCCCTTGGAAATGGTTTGAAGATTCTCCGCGCATAATGCATCATCCCGAGGAGGCGGTTGAATTCCTAGCCATTGGGCACAGCCGCCTAGAATATAGTCAGTATTATTGTATTTACGATGCAAATCCTCTCTTTATCTCCTCCCTCTTTTCTTTCAAGAAAGAGAGATACCGAGCCTCCAGGTGGCCTAAGGAAAAAAAAAAAAAAAAAAAAAAAAAAAAATGTGGTGGGGGAACGAATGTAAACAGTAACAGCCGGCGCGGCGGTAGCAAAAACAACCCACGGCGACAACCACAACGGGGTACCTAGGC